>NC_087475.1:100697825-101322825 GCF_036417665.1 Passer domesticus | reverse complement strand
AGGACGTTTGTAGTGAGATTCAAAATTTAACTTCTGCTTAGGATTCTTGACTCAGAGCCCTAAACTAAGTTAGCTTTCATTTTTTTCTCTCTCCCTTTCAAGCTGGGAAAACAGAAAAAAACATAATAGATCAAACCATAACTGGTTCACATAACTCTTATCTATTTTTTTTTTTTTTACTTAAAGAGTCTGTAAATCAAAGAGAAGCTGAAAAGACTGAGAACAACTTAATTTGGCTTTCCATTCTTTCCTCTGATATGGTTTAGGTTTTCTACGAACTCTCCCATAATTAAGACTCAGTCATGGTGAAACACTTTTATCCCTTGCTGTTTCTAGGTAACCTCAAGTAAAAGACATGCAGAGTGAGAACAAAATACTGCCAATATATCAGTCATGCACTGTACTATAAAAATAAGTTCTTTTTTTTGTGCACGCTTATCTTTGAATATAAGAATATTTGTCAGTTCAATGGAGCTGGGGTTACTTCAATTACTTATTTGTTACACTTTAATGCTATCCTCTTTTATAGTTTTCCCAGCATATTGCACCTCTCATATGCCCTTCTCATTCAGATCACCTTCTAGTATTACCACTGGCTTACATATCAAGCAGAATTCTTCCCACAGTTTCTCATGAACCACCTCATTGCTGTGTGGCCAACCTCCTAACTTGCCACTGCTCCCTGAGAACCCATTTGTGCTTCATCTGGGTGCTGTAGTCTAATGTGAAGGTGAACCTCAAACAAGAAGTGACAAGTAATGCTTGGGCCTAGCAGCTGTTTCAGCCACTCACCATGAGGTCATATGCAGACCTTAACTTGGGACTGGATGGGTATTTTAAGAACCACAGATGCACAGCTGGAAAGTTGCCCATTTTACCCATGGTTAAGATCATGGAGCAGATCTTCCCGGAAACTATACTAAAGTACATGGAAAATAAGGAGCAGATTTGTGACAGCCATCATTGCTTCACTAAGGGCAAACTGTTCCTGAAAAAACTCATGGCCTTCCATGATGGGTGAGGGCATTGGTGGATGAGAAAGGAGTAACTGATATCATCTACCTGGCCTTGTACAAACAAAGCAGATGACACTCTCCCAGACAACATCCTGGTCTCTGAAGTGGAGAGGCCCAGACCACACCACAGTGGAGAAGGATTTGGCTGGATGGTTACACTCAAGTGCAGTCAGGGGCTGGGGCTGGGACAGGGGCAGTTTAACACTTTTGTTGGCTACATGGACAGTGGGACTGAGCTCACCCTCAATGAGTTTGCCCACAACACCAAGCTGTGAGGTGCAGTCAACACACTGGAGGGAAGGGATGCCATCCAGAGGGACCTGGACAGGCCTGAGAGCTGGGCCTACACAGATCTCATGAAGTTCAACAAGGCCAAACACAAGGTCCTGTACCTGGACCACGGCAATCCCAAGCAGAAACACAGGCTGGGTGGAGAACAAACTGAGAGGAGTCCTGAGGAGAAGGACTTGACAGGTTTTGGTGGACAAGAAGCTCAACATGACGCAACCCTGAGGGCACACAGCCCAAAAAGCCAGACACCTCTTGGGCTGCATCAAAAAGAGCATGGCCAGCAGGTCAGGGGAGATGATTTTCCCTACTCTGTGTCAAAATGGAAATGCCTTTTGTCTTCTCTGCTCTGGTGAGATCCTACTTGGAGTTCGGCATCCAATTCTGGGGTCTCCAACATGAGAAAGATGGGGACCTGCTGGAGCAGGTCTGGACAAGGGCTAGGAAGGTGGCCAGAGAGGGAGGGAGCACCTCTCCTATGGCAACAGGCTGAGAGAGTTAAGGTTGTTCAGCACGGAGAAGAGAGGGATCCAGGCAGAAGTTAGAACAGCCTTTCAGTATCTAAAAAAGGGGAAAGAGGCTTGTTACAAAAGCCTGTGGATTAGATACAAGGAAGACATTCTTCATTTTGAGAGTAGTGAGACACTGGTTGCCCAAAGAAGTTGTGGATGTCCTATCCTTGGTGGTGTCCAAGACCAGGCTGGAGGGGAACCCTGAGCAACCTGGTTTAGTGGAAGGTGTCCCTGCCCATGGCAGGGCACTTGGAGCTGGATGATCTAAGGTGTCATTCAATCCAAACCATTCTAGGATTCTGTGCTGATACCAGCTGCAAGGGATGGCATACATCAACATGTACAGCTTAGCTTTGAAAAGAATGTGGCGTTTCTTAGCACAAACTCAAGCACACTGCCACAGGCTGTCCAAGCCATGACGAAGCAGCATCTCACACAGACAGCAAATACTAGTGGGCTCTCTCCAAGCAGCAAAAGCATACAGGATATTAGAGGGAAACGTCAGCATATATGGAGCAGACAGATTTAGTCTAGAACTGGAAAGCTCAGAGTGGATTGTGGGGGCAGGGAAAACCTACTGGCAAGGGAGGAAACAATGAAACAGAGAGAAAATCCAGCTGGGGGCTAGAAATCATAAGGAGGGAAATCCATGCACAAACCCTGCGCTGAGCTTCTGGGCATGAAAGATTGGGCAGAGCCTTGAGAAACTCTCAGCACACTGACTGCTCTGACTGAAAATATGAGTCATCAGCCCCTAAGATGACTCATGGCCGCTCTCCTCCACCCTGAGTGGCAAATGAAAATATAGATGAAGAGGAAGGTCAGGGTGAGGACAGTACTACAAGCCAGGGAATTTCTCAGCCTCTCACTATGTGGACACTTGTGTCATGAATCCTTTCACATTCTGCAGTTGGTGGCTGAGGAGGAGACAGCAGTGACCATCTGGGGAAGGACAGCAGTGCCATCCTCCATCATGTTGCCTACCAGGGAGGGAGATGTTTTGGGAACAGAAGAAAGCACCTGAGAAACAGAAAAAGGGCAACTGGTATGTGTAGCTATTTAGCAACTGAACTAGAAACAAGAAGGGGAAAATCACAAAGGGTTTTGAGTACCATGGTTAATTCAGTTACAGCTGTGAGGATAGCACTGCCGAATAGCTTGCCAGGCTGAAATCCTGGCCTCAGAGTCACTGGAAATCTGACAACAGACCTGAGCAAATCCGGTTTTCAACACAGCTTTAATGCCTTGTGATACTGAGAAACAACCAAGGCTCCAGGTCCAGGTAAAGGCTGAGCTGCATTACTAGCTAAATGGGTGCAGCCAGGCCAGATCTCCCCAAGCACCTCTGCTCCAATGGTGCCCAGCACTGGGAAAAGGGGCTCCACACCAGGCTGTGCCTGGCTCCTGCAGCTGAGGCAAATCAATGTGCTAACATGGATATACAGGCTCTGGAAGATGAACTTATAGACATCACCTTGGCAATTGCCACACAGCCAGCCCATATGGAGCTGCCTGCAGTCGCTCTGCTGCTAGACTCTCTGCTAGAATGGCATCTGTATTTCGTTAAATTCCCATCACCTTTCTTTCAGCCCGGAGTGATGGTAAGGGGGAGATAAAGTTCTTGTGAGCCATTAATGCTTGCTGGACTGGTGCATTCCCACATCAGATCATGCTGCTCTTGCTTCTCACCTCCCTTGTGAGAGGTGTTTCCCTTACATCTGTTAAGACTACAAGTTACTGGAGCTGTGATTCCATGTCTTGGGCACTGTTTGTCCAACAAAGACTCCATTTCCTTTAACCCCTGGATCTCCTGGATAACATTAAAAATTCACATGTTGTCTTGTCACAGCACAGAATTGGCTTTCTTTATAATGAGCTTTTCCTTAAGTCGTTTGGATCATATTCTGTTCCCACAACAAAGTGAGTTGGGTCATTCAGTAGCATTTAAGAAAATTATTAACACAAATCTGAGCAGCAACATTCTTTTCCTAGAGCACTGAAATTCAGCATTAATTCTGCACAGTGAAGCATTCACTTTACTTAAGTACTTCATCTTCTTTAACTACCTTCAGTACGGAATCCCCCTCCCTTTCCATTCCTTTCAAGCAGCTTTTAGCCTCCAGCTAAAACAAGACCCTTTCACTCCCTGTTTTTATCAAAGCATTGCCCTGATCACAGAGCCAGAGGATGTCAAGATAAATATACTTTTGCAGATATACTTAATGCTTGTGTAAATGAGTGAATGCTCAGAAGACAGCATACTTTATGGGCAACAGACAAGTTAATAGGAACTTGAGAGGTTTGGCATTGTCTTTGTGCCTGTCATTCCTGCCTCAGGACAGTCCAGGGTTTGTGATTCCATAGTCAACAATGGTTGTTGACTGACTGTTCCCGGCCATGAGCTTTGCTACACAGACTGAGCACTGCAGGGACTCAACCTTGTTCTTCAGAGATGCTTCCCTTTTCTCATTCCAATACAGAGTCAGTTTTCACTGCCTGTCAGGTCACACAGCTGAAAGTAGTGGTCAAAAGTACTGGAATCATCTGCCAAGTACTGGAATGGTCTTCCCAGGGAGGTGGTGGAGTCACCATCCCTGTATGTGTTTAAAAAAAGATTGCATGTAACACTAAGTGCCATGGTTTAGTTGAGGTGTTACAGCATAGGTTGGACTCAATGATCTTAAAGGTCTCTTCCAACCTAGTGATTCTGTGAAAAGCCATCATTGGCAACTCATTGCATGCATGGAAACTCAGCCAGGAGACAAGACAAAAGGAGCAGAGGTCTCACTGCAGTCTGGGATATTGTGGCAAGGCTAGAAACATTTTCCTATTTCCAAGAACCAGCCCATAAGGGAGAAGATACTAATATGTGAATGCTGTCTTGAATATTTTTAATATACTCCCGAATCTCACAGAAAATTCAGGAAAATTTGAGATGTTTCAAAGGCTCTGCTCTATTTCTCTGCTGTTGATACTATGAGAAAACAACTGCTCACTTTAAAATTCAAAAAGGTTTATTAAACCTTAACAAAAATACAACAAAGGACTACACAAGGAAAAATTCACAGCGCTGGGAACTGCTCACATGCAACCAGCTCATCTTCAAGATGGATGCTCAGTCTTTTATACCCCTGGGGGTTGCATCAGCCAGCCCTGGCTCCTCCCAAAGTCTGTCAGTCAGCTCTTCTTTGCCATTTACTGGTGGAGACTGCTTTCTTGTAACTTGATTGGAGATCAGATGTTGCCATGCCTCACCCCCTAAGCAACAAGTTTTCCATTCCAAACTGCCCCAGGTAAGGGACACGTGTATGCCTTCTCTCTAAATGTCCTAGACAACCCAGGCTGTCTGATGGCAACAATACGGGGGGGGGGAAGGGAACTATAGGGAGAACAGAGGACATCTAAACTACAATAATGTAACTATATATTACTAAAGTTTTCTTAATATTCACACAATTGTTATCTCTTAATTGCAAGAGCCAATCATCTCATTAGCCATCTATAACAATAGATGGCTTGGCTTTCAGTTTTTCTGAGGTCATGTTCCTTGGTTTATACCAGTATGACTTTCTCTATAGCAACTAAGCTGTTCTACATTAAAAAATTAGATTCCAAAGGCAAATGGCTCATTTAGACCAGTACCTGCCAATTTGCATCATAAAGTGGGTCTCTTAGAGCAATATTCTGTCTCAGAAAACTACTCTGTTGCCACACTTCATAAAAAGACATTATGGCAAATTTTCCCCATGTCACAGTACCCCCACTTGTGCAATGTTCCCTAACAGACAAAGGGGTAAAATAAGATTTAAAAAAAAGGTCCTTATGCCTTGTGGCAACAGTCCTGAAGCTTGATGGCCTATTTTAGAATGTGCAATTTTAAGAACTCTGCTTGTTTAGCCTAGTGAAGCAAAGGCTAGCACAAAATATAATTATCCCAGGGGTATTATAGGGAGGATACACTGGGGAGGAAGAAGAGCTAATGAAGAAAAAATGGCACAAGAAAAAATGGAAATAAGTGAGCCACAATAAAATTAGGCTGGAATTAGTAAACAATTCTACCTGTACTGTTCTGCAAGAACCTGCCAGGAAGAGAACAGGGCGGGAAAAACATGTCTATTTTTAGAAAGTAACAACATTAGTTTAGGAAAGTTTTATTACTGTGTGGCCTGATGGCTATGAAAGCAGAGGATAATTTCAGGAATCTTCTAGCTCTATATACTTCTCTTTCTTGACTGTTTACATTTCTTCTGAAAACAGGCTTCTCCCAAGGGTTTTAGGATACACTAAGTCTTTTTCATCAAACTTTCATCCATTCTTATTTGTGGTACAAACTCTGCAGACTTGAATAAAAAACCCAAAAAATTATTTGCTTGACCAAATCAATACAATGTCTATCCAAAAGATGCTTTCTGATTCACACAGGAATTAAATCATATGGCTGGCGGTGCCCAAGAGACAATCTGAAGTGATCATTGAGTACCCGTTTCCAATAATTCTGTTAACCTCTGTCAGTAGCAGAAAAAGGGCTCAGTGTTAGCACATCTTACAGTTTTAATTAGTTTTCTTTCAGACATGGCAATCCCCATCCTGAGAGCCCTCTAGCAGTGCTGTCCATGCTTGTGGGCCAGGCAGAGCCGGGCCCCCATCGTGGTGGGTGCTGCCATCGCCACTCCACTCTTCCACCTGCTCAGTACCATACGAGTAGAAGCCACAACAATTTCCATCCCCACAGCGCATCTGTGGCGTGCATTTCCTGCTTTGATGGAAAACCCAAAGGAAAGTACCCACAAATTTCCTGCTTCCCTCCCAAATACTTCACCTGGCTTAACAAACAGTATTATATTGTCTTACAAATCACACCAAGCTAACACATGGCAAGTTTGGGTACATGAGAATCGGACCCTGATGGTCCACATGAGCACTGGCATATTTCTATGCATACCGTATGTGAGCAGCTATCCAGCTGCAGGGTAGAGGAGTAAAACACAGCTGGAGCCCACCCTGCTGTGTTTTACTGTGCCAGTGCTGCTGGCACCCGGGTATGCTGCATAGCCTACCAGAACCACTGCCGCTGTGTTCCCAGTTCGGTGCCAGCAGCCTCCCTTTGTTGCAAAGTCAGCAGCCTTGCTCCGTGCCCTCCCAGTGGCACTAGGCTCTGAAAATGCTCTGCAGCTCTTTGCCTGCTCACATTCAGGTATTCCGTTATAACTGCTGAGATAGATATATATATATATTTTTTTTTTTTAAATGCTGTCCCTGCACAGAGACCTTCATTGTCACTGCTGCCTGGCCACAGGGGGAAAATCCAAAGAGGCACTTTGCTGTGTTTCTATTTCTGTCTCCTGGACTGCAGAACATCTCATAGTTTAGCCAGTTCCTTGCTGAAGTCTGAATTTCACAGCACTAAATATAGGAATAGTGCACTCTGCAGGGCCTAAATTTAGCTTTGCTCTGTTAGAAGGGGAGGTACCTCATTACTGGAGGCAGAAAAGCTAAACCACTGCAGGCAGGGAAACTTGGGCGATGCAGTAACAGCCACTGCACTGTTGTGCCAGTGCAGGAAGGAATTGAATTAGAAAGTTCATTTCTAGGTTTGATTTTATGTTTTTAAATAAATCTGTTAAATGCCTCAGTGAGGTTTTCCAATAGTTCACTTCTTCCAGAAGAAATTACATACCTCCATATTATTACCATAAAAACATTTAGGAATATTCCTTATTTAAATTAAGGAGAAAATTTAAAATAGTGCAAGTAAAATTTCAAGGTTTCAGGCATCTGAGCTTGTTACAGCTGGCATGTAAATCATTGCATAAAGATCCTCAGAGGCAGTTAATCATGACTACCTGCCATAAGCCTGGGCAGGCTTTTCAGGAATGTTGAAAAAGGAAGGCCACTCCTCTCACAGTTGCAGCCTTTCACCTTTAAATCACCAATTCTAGCATAATTGGCAGGGGGCACTCGACCTGGACTCTGTTCCTAAGATATGCTATTCACTGCAGATTAGTCACCATGCCTCTATTTCCCTGTCTATCGTCTGCGGGTGGCAGAACTTCCCCTGTGCTGCAGAGCATTTTCAGAGTGCAGTGACGAGTTAAAACTATTACACTGGCTTCTCTTTCAAAATTACAAAGCCCTGGGAAGACTTGAAAGACAGGATTTCAACCAAAATGCTATGCAGGAAAACGCCTGACTGCTTGAAAAGATGTTTCCTAGCAGGTGTCATCACTCATGAGTCAGCAAAGGCAGGTGAGTGCCAGAGGAAGCAGACCAAGGCTGTGGGTGAATCATGGGAGATGTAGTGCAAGGAGGTGACCCCACAACAGAAGCAGCTGATATAAATTAAAAGTTTTTCAGTAATTAGGATGACATTTCAGAAGCATAAGGGGTAGGTTTTTTCAAAACTTTACAGAGTCCTATTTTTCCATTACTATTCTCATTTACCTACAGTGTTCACCAATATGAAACAGGGCAATGAGTCAGATCATCTTCCATGCGAAGAATTATTATTTAATAGGAAAAGAAATCAAACCACCACTAATTTAATTATTTCATCTTCAAACAGATGATTATGATGATACACAAACTACACAGCGGAGGAAATTACCTGTTCTAAAAAGAAAATATTGTTGGGATCCACCAAATTTTCTTGTCAGACTCAAACATAAGGAGGAAAAACACCCTTTTATGAGCCCACACTAGATTCAGCTCTGGCTAATCCATGTCAAGTGACAGCCGCACAACCATTTTACTGCAGACCGCTGACAAAATACATTATTCATTGTATACCTAATGTCCATACTGGGATGGTAAATGCACCCCCAGCACTTACTCTCTAGAACAGACTGGACTTTTTTTCACATACTTCTAAAGCCCAACTCCTTTATAGCCCAAAACATTTTAGTCCTTGTTAACTTTCAAGCTGTGCCTGTGAATTGTCTGGAAGCATATTATTTGTCTGGGGCCAAAACAGATCAGTGACAGTAGCTGAACACTTGTGGGAAGATGACTAGGGCTGAAAAATAACAGTACAGAAATTACAGAGGAAAATAAAATAGGATGGAATAGTACACCTGACCTCCCACACACAACACAGTCTAAGGGGAGCTAAACACAGGGTGGAGCAGTGTTGCAGTGTGCTTTTTGTTTTGTTAGTAGGTTTATTGTTTGATTAGTAATTTGGTAGTTTTCTTTATGCTGTTTCTTTTTTTATTCCTGCCTTTTCCCAGATTTTTCATCAGTTAGTTTCTATTTCTCCAAACTCTCGAAATTTACTGAAACTGTTCTCCTCCCTTGGAATTTTATTGGTTCATACATTGTGGTTCCCATCTTGTTTTTTATTTCCAATTCTCCTGATTTGTTAAAGATTGTATCCTCCCCTGGGATTTGCCCCAAATATAAGTGCCCTTTCCCCCCTGATCAGGGTCCCAAGGAAGAGGGGAAGTTTTACCATCAAATAAAGTTACCCTGGGACCTGTGTGCTCCCCTGTGTTTTATGACGCGCCAACAGCTGACACCTGGGATTCAACCAAGCTCTAGGGAAGTTCTGCCACCCCCTGCCCTATGATCAGCTAGCCGGGAGGAAGAGGAGCGGCAAAGCAGAGTGGAAACACCATGGCCACACTCTGTCAAAACCCTTGCAGAAGAGGGAACTCAGTGGTACTTTCTAGCCAGTAAGCTGCACAACAGCTGAAAACCAAGGGAAACAGAGAAAGATGTCCTCCTGTTGAATCAGCAGCTGTAGTGAAATCACTCTCCTTGGACTGATCCATGTGCCCGTGCAACACTTTTCTTGGATGCCATACTGAGATATCTGCCCCATGGTATGACCACTCCTCAGTAACTCAGATGTATAACTAAATTCACTCAAGCTCAGCATAAATGTAAGGAAATAGTATAGAAGTGAGTCAAGAATGGGAAGAAGTTGGGGAAGACTCCATCATAATTTCTGGATCAGCTGACAGGCTGAATCTGTCTCCTCCCTCCAAAGGGACGCCTATTGGGTAAGAACTGTACTTTACACACACTGAAGGGTTATCTTGAGCTAACTTTTGTTAGGGATTAGATCTTGTTTGTATGTTGTTTTGAATTATATTGCTTATTATTCTATTGCTTTGAATACATTTTTTGAAGTGAGATAGCACCAGCAGCAGCCCTTAAGCCTGTTGTACTTATATTAATAAAGAGTGTTATTCCATCACCTGTTAGTGGGAATCCTTCAAGCATGCTGGCAGTGAGTAAAGGTGTGGAGACCCAGGATAAAGTTTCTCAGGCATGTGACCCTAAACAAGTCAGTCAAACTGCCCTTCCATGTAGGGAACTGCTCAGTGAAGGGCCCTCACAACAAGACACTGACAGACTGGTTTGGCACAAGGGTCCCAGTTTTCCTGTGGAGCTGACAGACTTACCAAAACACTAAAGGGTGGAGCAAATTTCCCCTTTTCATATGACAGTATTAAAAAAAAAAAATAATACTCAGCATATAGAAACAACCTCTGGGACTGTTTATTAGCACAGAAACAGTCCCTGAGTTTAAAATAAGGAAACCAAAATTGTCTGTCTTTTCCCTCAATGCATCCAGTAAATAATGTTAAGTCAAATACTGCTTGGTCTCACTCACAAGCTACACATATCTACCAGCCATCTCATACCCCATTACTTCAAATTTTGTGCTGGGAGTCAAAGCTTGTGTCACTGGCACACTGAGGTGTAGGAGTAGATAAGTCTTCAGAAAGGAAGAATCAGCTGGATTTTAAAATTCTGGATATGTTTGCCATCTATCTGTTTACACTTTCTTTTGCCTCTTTATGAGCAAACCATGCTCCCATGGTCTCATGCACAGCCAGCCTTGGACCTTCAGAAACCTTACAAAAACACCTTATGACTGCATAATCATGAAGTAACTATCAAAAGAAAGAAAAGGAGAAAGAATTTCCAAATATAAACTCATTGAAACAAAATTAGAAAGCTTGGGGAAAGGAAGGCACTTCATGCAGGACAATCTATAATTTGAACATTTTTGTGGGTTTTTCTTCTGTCCCTGAGAGACTGAAGATAAGGTAGTTCTTTAAGTTAAGCCTCTCACGACCCTGATACTCCTTCCATATTGTGAATATTTAAACTGGTATAAGGAAAGATGTTACCAATTCCTTCAAAACCTCTGCCCTCTCTGACACTAAGAGGTCGTGAGCACAAACCCAGTGACTGAAACATTAGAGATGATATCCTGCTTGTACACCTACTTCATGAGATCCTTTTCTCACACTTCTCGCATGTGCCAGTGGAGATTTTAGGTACTAATTATTCACAGCTGTACAACATGGCCAGTGACAGCATATCTGGAAATAAGCCTAATGAAACATGCAATATTATACCACAAAGCAACATTAACAAAACAAAAAAGCCCAACAAACAAAACACATGTCTATTTAGAGAAAGAAAAGAAAAGAGATAAAATTAAGTATGTTGAGCTGGTGCTCAGGAGTTTCCTTGCTCAAAGACTCATCAAGATTTTTCATTTCAAGTAACGATTCCAGGCTCATCTAATGCTGCAGGCCATATCTCTCAGTCTTCTATGTTTTCAAAAGACAAGAGATATTTTATCCTTTCCTGGTTTGGGCTGGTGATTTTCTGTGTAATAACTTGCATGGTGTTATGTTTGGGATTTGTGACCAAAACAACATTGATAACATGGGGATGTTTTTGTTACAGCTTCCATAGGTAGCATTTCTGTGGGTCATATCTGTAGGTATTTCAGCTGTAAAAAAAGGCATAACATTTACCTTGCTCTCCATACTACTATGATTTTTTTTAGATATTTGATTATTAATCATATTATTGGAATTACCATCTTTAATTTAATTCTTAATAAAGACACTTCCACTTTTTTAACTTAGCACTTGCCATCCCTATGAACATGAGTATGTTCTCTCTTTTAGCTGTCATGTAGACAAATGTATTAATTTAATCTTTAAATCAATGTCAGCTGGGAGAGCAGATTTATGAATGTAACTGAAAATCCTCAGCTGTTTTCTTCTGCAAAGCACATTTTATAGCTGAGGTCTGCCTTCTTCAAGAAGAACCTCTCTGAATTCTTCTCCAATTCTGTATCAATTGATTTGGAGATACTTTCCTATTTCCTTATTTCCTTTCCTGTATGTATGAGCAGCAAAAGCACACAGAAGGAAACACAGGGGAAGCCAATCAACTCTTGCTCAGCACTGACCACTGAAGCTTCTGTAATAGAAATTCCCTGAAAAGAAAACATTTCCCCACCTGCCTATGTATCTGATAGGCAGAAAGAAGGAGAAATGGGCTAGGAGGACTTCCAGCTTGCAAACAACCTAAATGGTGCTATTACAATGTGCTGTAAATATTGCATATCTTAACAGTCACACAGATGTGACTCAACATCTCTATGTAAAAATCTGATACAAAATGAGAAATCTGATATGAAACAAAACCAATCTGATATAATGTATGCAACATTTACAAATAAATGTTTATGTGGTTACATAGACCTACAACATAACGTGAAATCATTTGCCATAATGACAGCTTCGTTGTCAGACTGAGGAATCTTCCTTTCAAATGTGGCTCTGGGTGCCTGTTTGGCTTAGACCTTTCAGCTGTTTACTTAGATTGTGGATTTGTCCTTCACAAAATATTATTTTGTTACATTTTTGTTTATTTTCTGCCACAATGGTTCTTGATACAGGACTGGAGTTTCTGGATCTTATTTTGATTACAAATAAAATTCTTCCTTAGGCCAAATATATCTGTCCTAAAGCTTTCAACTGAAGTGATTGCTACACTTACATGGGGCCAATAGCTCTGAATAATCGATGAAACTACCAAAAGAGACAAGATGTGCAATGCTATTAAAGGATCACCTATATGCAAGTTGTATAAAAGAAAAGATGCATCCCATTTTCAAACTTACACAGTCAATGACATCTCCTTTAGAATCAGGAGCAGCCAGCTGACCCTACCTTCCATAGCAGCCAACAAATGTTTGATTTGAAGGACTTACAAAAACACTTTGTAAATCCTTGTCCATGAGGTGATGAATTGGTGGACAAAAAAAGTGTGAACAATCTTCAGATATGAATTCTTAACAACATTGGGAACAAGATGAAAAAGAAGAAATACATGACCTAGCTTGAATATTTGTGCCAGTATTCAATCTTTAACTTATAAGATAATTTATTAATCTGACAGAACCTTGATGTAATTATCTTACTGAGCCCAAGACAGCATGTCAATGACCATAGTATGTTATTCAATAATAATTCTATTAAAATAGGAGTTCACAACTTGAGTAAAAAAGACAAAAGATGGGCAACCAAATACTCTACATGTACATTCTTTTTATCTTGTAGAGACTTTCTGTGGTTTTTTCCGGTTTGTTATATGACTACAACCTTAAACAATTAGAGTAGAAGAGTCAAGATTGATGATTTGAGAAGGAAAGAAGAGAGCACAAATGCTATCATCCTGTAACAAACCACAAAGACAGACAGACATGTTTTGGATTGCATCACTGTCAGAGATGTTAGATGCACATTATTTTGCTTGCAAGGGATAAAATGAAAGCAACTGGTGAAACAGCATAGACTGATTCAGGATAAATTACAAGAGTTAAGGCAATAAAATGGGTCCATTACTAAATCTGCTTACTTTCTGCACTTCAATCAGTCTGAGATGGGCTTAATGTGTTTATTTGCCATTTTATCCTTGTGTTTATCTCCTGTCTTTTCACAATGTAACTTCATATTTCCACTTAGACTACATTAATAAGAGCATGCAAAGAAAATCAAGTTTCATCTCTGTTAAATGTACAAGAAAGAGCATTTTAAACCACACATTTTTAATTACATCATTTTGCAAAGTTACTTTGCAGAATTCTTCCAGATGAACCAAAACTTCAAATTCTCTATTTAGATTCTTCACTGAAGAGGTGCATTTTACCACACTGAGAAGGGCTGACTTTCTTTAAACAAGAGGGAGTTGGCCTCTATGTTTATGGAATTGGTTGATCTAAAGTTAGAGTTTCTTAAGAACTGAAGAAGAAAGAATTCAAAGCTTTCTTTGATCAAAGCCTTAAAGACTGACATAAGAAACAGCAAAGGAAACAATAAAATGAAACAAAACAATATTCCACAACTTCTGCTTGCCAATTAAGCCTCCCACTGCCAAAAATGGGGCAGAATATAGACTAGCTTGTCAAATACACTTTTTTAAAAATCAGAGTTTTGAGTTATTGCTCTCCACTTTATAAAATGTTTACATATCTAAGTGGCTCAACATAAAGGAAGCATAACTTTGAAGTTCACAGGGCTAGTCCTTGCTAGGAAGTAAGCAGGTTTGCCACCAGGAATTTGCATCCCATTGGTACAGTTTCATGGCCTAAATAAGCTCAAAGTCCTGAAGTCCTCATCCAGAACAGCCATTTAACCAGCACCAGTTAAACACCCATCTCCAGCACTGAGTTAAAAGACAGGCTGGTAATTTGAAGTACAGACAGACAAGAAATAAACCTCCTAAATTAGTTTCAATAGGAGGGAAAACTACATTATTGAAATTAGAAACCTGAGTTTCTACTCCAGATCACCCACAGCAATTTTCTGTAATCACTACTGACTACTTATTATTTTCTTTTGTTTCAGCAATCTTTATATTTAATAAGGTAGCTTTATCTTTTTTAAACTTCAATTTTTAGTAAGTAAACAAGGTAGAGAAAAATCATTTATTCAAAGTATTAGAATATAGGTTTCAAGTTTTTCTCTGATTATATCGTTATATTTATAGAAGTGAACCTATTTTGTATTTCAAATGGAATTAAAACAGCAAATGTTAATAATTAATTATAATACTATGAGTTTGTCAATTTTAAACTATAATTTATTGACTCATTAAGCTTTTGTGAGTAGTTATAGTAGTTGATCTTTTTAATTGAAAGAATGGGGTGAAATATCTTTAACTAAATTATCATATTTTTATTTATTTATAAAGTACAATAAATCATTTCCTGAATTAAGAAACTTTGTCTTCATCCAAATGCCATCACATACAGATTTTCTATATTGGCATATTCACTGCTGTTATCCAGAATTCTTTAAAGTGCAACTTTTACTGAATATTTTGAAACTTGTTCAGTGTGGAAAATCTATTAAGTCATATTAGAAATCATTTAGAATGCTGGTGTTCAATATATAAATCTGTGTTTCAGTCTTCTTCCAAGATTAACTTGATACAAAGAGCAAACAGAAAGGTAGTTGAGCCAGAAATGAAACATTTAATTCTCCTTTTCCTAAATCTACAGTGGGAATATTAGAATGGAAAGAAATATTTTATAATTTCCTAAGGATGCACAGAGTATCTTTATCAGAAAAAAGACCCCCAGCTATACTGTGTAAAGATTTTCATTTGATGCCAACAATCAAATTAAAATATTTTATAGTTAGCACCACAATTCCTGATTTTGGAAAATGTGAGTACCAATGTCACTGAATTAAAAGACAATTTTAAACTTATTGATTTAAAATTGACATGACTTAAAATGAATCCTTAGTAGATCCTGTTCAGGGAGACCCTAACTGCTAGAAAAGTATTTAATCTGATGAAGTTTCCTTCATTCTAATTTGAAAACCAATTGTGGAAAAGCTTCTGGAATAATTTATTGTATGAAGTATAATTATTATCATTAATCACAGTATCACTAGGTTGGAAGATCATCGAGTCCAACCTGTTCCCTGACACCTCAACTAAACCATGACACTGAGTGCCACATCCAGTCTTTTTTTAAACACATCCCGGTATGGTGACTCCACCACCTCCCCAGGCAGACCATTCCAGTACTTTATCATTCTTTCCAAGAAAAACTTTTTCCTAATTTCTAACCTATATTTCCTTTGATGGAGCTTGAGACTTCAACTAACTGTTGGTTAGCAATAGGTTATCAATAGCTAATTTTTCCTCTGAGAATCCAAAACTGAAATTTTTACTTGAATTTTCTCAGACTCAGTTGTGTACATTGTACAAGTCACAATCCATCTTCCATTTCCATGTCAAACAAGCACAATTTTTACATTTGTTTTTTGAGTAGAAATGCTTGTGTGCCTGAAATTTTTCCCGCTTGTGTTCTCTACCTTTCTTTTGGTACATCTTAAGTAGACCTCTGACAAACATCCACACAGGAGATCTCTAACAAGCAGCAGAAATAATATTATAGGAACTTGAGTCTCTCCCTTTCAAAATACATCTGGAACAATGTTTTAATACCAAATTGAAAAATTTAAGTGTAAATCCCTTCTGACCAGTAGAATATACTGAATTCAGAGGCAGCTGCCTGTCCCCTGCAGCAGTGCAATATTTGGACACAATTAGTACAGAAATATCAGCAGTTTTCAGAGTAAATTGTAAAGCTGTTAAATTCAGATGAAGCTGGTTACAGTGTCCTGTCACTAATCACCCCACAAGGAAGGCCCTTCTAAATAGATGAATCAGTGAAAGAAACTCTTTATTCAACTAAATCTGTCCTGCAGAGATCTGAAATATGCAAGAGAGTAAATGTAAATTAGACTATATTCTCTCCCCGTACACAAAAACTGGTATCCATACCTCTATGCACAAATGTTACAGTACAGCACTATTTGGTTTCTTCACAGAGAAAAAACGTACCAAGAAAGACAAAAAATTTCCATTACTGTATATGCTCAACTTATTCTAATGTGCAGCACATGAGGGAGGTGAAAACTTGTAGAGCACAGTATCAGTTTCCTGCAGTTTGTATCAGCACAAAGCTGCTCCTCACAGGAGGAGCTCCAAGGTGCTGCCCTGTGCACCCAAGGCCCTGATGGTGTGTTCCATGGGGCTCTCCTCATGTGGTGGAAGCACCACTGCCCCCAAGCTCACTACACTCATGTCCCCAGAGCACCCAGTGTGCCCCCCCAGCAGTGCAGCTGGTCTCCAGACCACACCCAGCCAGGTAAATCTGCAACAGCTCAGGGTAAAGACTAAGCAGGCACAATACTAAGTCCATCAATAAACTGCACTGAGACGATTCTACATACATTTATAGGCAAAGCAGACCTCTAAATAGCCAGGAGATAGGCTAAATACCATAAAAGAACCTCACAGGAAACAGCTTCCCATAACACCTAATCTAAACCTACTCTCTTTTAGTTTGAAGCCATTCTCCCTTGTCTTGTCACTGCATGCTCTTGTAAATAGTCTCCTCCATCTTTATTGCAGACTCCCTTCAGGTACCAAAAGACTGCAATTAGGCCACCCTGAAGCCTTCTCTCTTCCAGGCTGAACAATTCCAACTCTCTCAGCCTTTCCTTATAGGAGAGGTACTCCATCCTTCTAATGATCTTAGTGGCCTCCTCAGGACTCGCTCCAATGACTCCAACCTCATACTGATAAGGTACTGTTTTTCCTGCTCATAGAGCAGCTGAATAAGAGGCCAAGGACATTCCCACTTCCATAACAGAGCTACAGCATTGCAGCACAGGCACTAGGGGCTGCAATCAAGCATTACTAATGTGCTCAGTAGCTTAGGTATTAAGTTCAGTAAAGAATAAAAAAGGCATGGAAAGAACACGTAGGCAAAATGTAATGAATAGCCACAGGTGGGAGGAAAAAATCAGCTTTGAATGCTCCCTAGAATAATTCCTTGCATGAGACTTTATATAAGCTGACAGCCTTTCATATTCTCAGAATAGGATCCCAAAATTCACTTGCAAGGTTTACATCCTCCAGTAAGAACAGCCCCAAGACAGCACTCACCAATTACCACAGTGTTTATTAGAGGAGAAAACAGGGACAAACCAGTTTCAGATGGGGCTGGAATCCAATTTCAACAGCATTTGACACTTTGACATCACCTATTGGGTCAGTTTACAACCTGGCAAGCCTGCAAAGGCTTGTCTGTGACCCCCTGTCTGTGACTGTGTGGAAAAGAGATACACAGGCAGGGGCAGGATGCAAAGCTGACCTTGATCAAAGTCTCTCTGGACTCCAGTCTTTTAAAGAAAGCAGAAGAAAAAAACCCCAGCTGTCTGTGCCTCCTGGAACTGCTTCTCTACAACAGTAGAGGTGCAGGCAAAACAGGCAGCACCGAGGCACCCTGCTAAACCAAAGGTGTGTTTGAGCACACACACACTTGCTTGCCTACAGCCCCTCAGAAAAGGCTGGGCTTAAACAGAGCTCACCAAGATGAAAGAAGAAACTGTGAAGCCTGTCTAGCTTTTGCCACATGACAGCATTATTGCTCCAGAGGGCTTTTATATATTTCAAGCCACCCAGCTGCTTTTATGAAGGAGACCTATGCCCAGCATCTCATTTCAAAGTGAGTCAGAGGCATGATCAGCAGGAGAAGGTAAAGGTTTGGTTTCACATGCCAGGCTGACACTCATCTCATTTGTTTCGTTATTTGGAACCATATGCCCAATGGAAGAAGCAGGGAAACAATAATATCAGCATTATTTTAGAGTGGTGCCCAAGGGACTTGTCATCTGACATTCAATGTTGCCAGAATTCCAAGTGCAATGAGGACAGTTACATTCCCTACCTTTGCTTTCCCACTCAGTAAGTGGCACACCTGCTTCATAAAAGAGCAGCTTTTTATTCGTGTTTCAACTTCTAGAGTAAATAAAGTTTTCCCTCAAGATATTGAAGAAAATATTGACAGTATGACACGACCATATCCCTAAACACTCAAAATTCTCACCACAGAAAAGCAAACCCTTCTTTTGATAAAGTGCAACGGTGTTTCAATCTAACCGCATGTTTCAAGAAGCTTCAGTTTCCTGGAGTTTCAGATTGGAAATGTTGGTTATCATAAATCCAAAAAGCACATATTTTACATTAAGAGGAGGAAATAAACAACATTCTGACTGGGTAGGCATAGCAGCATTTTGCATGTAAGACACATGCAAAAATTTACAGGAGGAAATAAGTAGCTTGCAAGACAAATCCAGACTTCAGAATATTTCTGAAAAAATGAGGCTCTTTTTTTGCATAAAGAACCACTATGATGACTTGGCATGGCATGTCTTAATTGAAGCCACCAACACACAGAAAGAAAAACCAAAACCTGCTGTGGAAGGAACCTGCTGGGTAACCCCATTTAGAATAGCAGAGAGGTGGTACATCTGCACACACACACTGAATCCCCAGGTATGAAACAGAGGGAACAAAGGCAGTTAGCCTTAAGTGATCGTTACAAAGTCAGGAGGTTCACTTGCCTTTTCAGAAATCCAGTAGGGAATATTATTCACTCTTTCATAACAGAGAGTACAGCAGACTTCTGGAAAGCTCCCTCAGCTTAATCCAAATCAGGTTCTGGATGTGCTTAAACACTTTCATAAGCTAATACTTCATATTTCTGAACATGCAAAGATTACCCACTGAGAAGCCCTCTTGATCCAGATGGTATGGGGAAGGGTGACTATTTAACAAAAGAGGATGGACATTAAGGATAATTGCATTTGGCTTCCCTACTTTGTTTCAGCTGGGGTTTTGTTTGTTTTTTTTGTTTGTTTGTGGGGTTTTCTGGGGGGGTGTGCTTGTTTGTTTGTTGTGTTCCAATTCCTTTATTTTTCAGGTAAAATTGGAACAATACCACACACCATGGAGAGAATATGAAAAAATACATGTGACCATCTGTGCACTTTTGCACTATTCATGTGCTTACTTGTTCATGCTGCACCAAGCAGGTCCAATACCTTACAATCATATGGAGGAGAATAAGAAAAAAATTCCTCTGGAGCAGGTCAAGTCTATGCTGAAAGGGGCTTTAGAAGTTTTTAGAAGACAGTTTAGGTCATACAGTTAATTCAGAATTAAGATCATGATGTAGCTGACCAAGAAAAATACTGTATTGTTTTTATTGTTCTGCACAAATCAGACTACTTGCCCATGTTTTGGCCTGGAGACTATAATCATTAAAGTGTAGTGATTTGTTTGTAAACAGACTTAACACACAGCCTAGAAAACAAAACTTAAAAGTAGATGTTCCTCAACAGTCAGCTTCTAAATGGGGGAGCTTTACATAAAGACATTTGCACATCAATAAAAAAGCCCTGAGAGTAATTTCTCTCCCTTTCTGAGAGCACAGCACATTATCTCTGGTTGGTACATCCTGTTGATTTTTAACCACCTCTGTTCTGCCTCACCAGCTTCCTGCCTTTACCCATCCAGAGCAATCAGAGTGCTGGGAGCCTCCAAGGCACACCAGGACCATGAAGGCACTAAACCTGATTCTCACCTGTTTGAACTTTATCCTCTTTTCCCCTTCTGGGAACAAGCCTAAACAAGGTCATGCCCAAAGTCATCTGAAACTGAATTGCTGCAAGGCAAGCTCTGCTGATGGGAAGTGGCTTTCAGCAGTTTTTCAGGCCAGAAAGGACCAGCACACCTGCTTGACAAAGGCTGCTGCAGAGAATAGCTGCTGGGAAAAGGCACCTCTTTCTAACCTGAAGTGAGGCCAGGGCAAGTCTAAGATCAGTGTCTCCAGTCCCTGACTGAGAAGAATGAGGCTGTTCACAATATGGCAAACATCATTCAGTTTCTTTCCTCTCAATAAAATAAGCCAGCTCAGTTTTCCCTTGAAATTCATTTTATTAGACTCCATGTCCCCAAGGCAACCAAGCCTCTAAATCCTTGATATTTCCTCCTCTCCAGCATTCAACAGCTCTGTCCATGGAGAAGAGGCTTAACACTTGCCTGCCAGTTTCTTCTCTTTTCAATCTCTTTTTTCCCCTGGCTCCTCAGGCTAGCCTGGTCTCCCACGTTTAAGATCTTGGGTTCATGGCGCACCTTTCAAACTTTTTTTCCCCCAAGGTAAAGTTTAAATCACAAAACAGATATTAGGCAATAAGGAAGTAGATGAGCTATTAAAGGCTATGACTTAGAGGGTTTAGATTGCAGCTACCTCTGTCCACTTCCCCTTAGCACATTCTGTGGAAGTTCTACATTCCCTCCCTACAAGCTGGTGAGTGCTTGTAGGAGGGTAGCACAGTAACACTGTGACAAGGTTCATTACTCTCTGCTCAAGCCACCTACATGGCAAGCCAAGGTCTGGAGAAAAGGGGAGCATCCTCCATGACCCAGCTATCATCCCACTCAGAGAAGAAGCAATGGACAGAGCCCAGAGGAGTTAGGCAGAGCTTTGGAATGTGATCCAGCTGATGAGCTGTTGATCTGCAATGAGAGCTATGCTTCCTCACAAAGAAAAAACACAGGAATGGATTATGTTTAGTCACAGGACATAGAAGAGAACAAGTAAGAGCATGAGATTCTTCAAAGATGAAGAATAAATCCCAATTGTGAGGTCAACCAAGCCTGTGATGGAAGGATTGAGACACAAATGGTAGAGACAGAACTGAAGAGTTTGCAAACTTCCCAGTTCCAGTTCTCTAAGAGGGAACTCCTGCAGCTCTGCAAGGAGCACCAGATCTGCACACCTCTCGTGGTTTTCACTGCCACACAATACAACACACATATAAATCTTACCTAAACTCTAATAACTGTAGCAAATTGTTATTGAATATTACTACTGCTAACCCAAGGCAGAGTCTAGCTCCTACTTAGCTATTTTCTAATGCCGTTGAGACCTGGGCCATGCAGTTTCTTCTACATCTAATAGAAAAACAGAGCTCTATCCACTGATAGAGCACAGGAATGAAGCAAAGACAAGTGGTGCCTGAAAACTACACTGCCCTCTTCACAGACAATTTGAGGAACAGTTCACTGCTGCAGCAGTAATTTCCTCTTTTACTAGACCCAGATCTTTTCTCTTTTGGGATTAAACAGTCCAATACTCTTACAACCTTTTGATAATCTCTGGAGAGAAGGGCTATGCAAGAGATGTGTCTTTGTTTACACAAATCTGCTAGCTGCACATGGCAAGAGGAAGCAAAATAACTCACAGCTGGACTGACAGAGAAGAGATTGAGCATGGTGAGGACCAAGATAAACAGGCAGGGCAGTCTCTGAATCTTGCAACTAGCGTCAATCAGGTGATTCTTATCTCATTTCATTTGGGGTTGCATCAATATCTGCTTAGCCCTGAAGTACAAATTGCCCTACCAAGCAGATATTAGGTCATCTTTTCTCACATATGTCTTTGACAGTGTGAGAGTGATGGCCTCCATTTCATTCTGTGTACAAAACAGGGAAAATACTCATTTATCTTAAAGAAGTAGTATAGGGAATGGAGAACCAATGCATAGAGAGCAAACAGATAATCTGATACTAGACCTGGCACAAGCAGGCAGCTTTACTGGCCATGGGGACATGTGGCTGGTTTGGGCTGGGTTTGTGGAGGAGGAGAAGGGGAAGGCATTCACCATGCCTGGTAAGCTTTGCTGCATGAGGTGGAGAGCTACACATAAGGCCATGCGGAACTGGAATCATGGGTGAGGAATATAGAAGTTGACAACCACATTGAATGCAACCAAATTAGGTGCAAGAAATATGATAACCATGGGAGGGAGCTCTTAATTTATTGCTGTCTCAGACGTGATGAGGGTTTCTACAGTCCTTGGTGAGAAATAGAAGTAGTTTGCAAAGGAGAAGTGAAACAGCATTTAACAGTCTGAAACTACAAAGAATAAAATTAATGCTAACTTGAGGGGGAGAACATTCCCGTGCCCCTTGCCTCCCACTAGCATCATGTACTGCAATGAACACAGGTGAAGAATACAGACTGATGCATTTGTCTAACACGTGGTTTCATACTCACTGTCATTACAACAGAGGAAAAAAACATAGAATGAATAAACCCCAAGGACTCTCTTTTAGAATGTTCAGAGTGGAACATTTTCAAGTGTGGGTATTTGCTACAGCACCTTGTAAGCTCTTTTTCCCTTGCCTCTCTCATTTAAGCCTTCATCTGTACAGTGACTCTCCTGCTATTAGGGGCTCACTGAGAAAATATCTAATACAGAAACCAGCTTATAGAAAAACATTACTTCTTAGTCTGTATCTGTTTGAGGGTACAGCTGCAAGAGCACCAAGCTGCATTTCATTGCAAGGTGGGGATCAAGTGCTGTGATAAGTTTTAAGAAGCTCTAAAATGCTTTGTGGAACAGGATGTGGCCCAAAATTGTCAGATTAAATTCACCAGTGTGAATGAAGACAATGTATCTTACCAGTAGTGTGGTTAGAAAGTGTGACAGTTCTTCATCTTCAGAGATGAAGTAGAAAAGCACCTATTCCAGGGGCCACTGTAATTCTCTTTGAAGAAAGGAAAAAGTATCCTCTCTGGAGGAAAAAAATCCACAGATTTCTTTTGCAAAAATTATTGAATGATCTGTTCCTATCTTCTTCTCTGTGTTTTGGTGGGCAGGAGGGTTTGTTTGGTGGTAGTTGGTTGGTTGGGGGAGGGGTTGGTTTTTTGGTTGGTTGGTTTGTTTTAGGTTTTTTTTTTTTCATTTTGTTTTATCTTTTCTTGGTTAATTGTTTTGCTTAGGGGATTTTTGTTGTTTTGGTGGGGTTTTTTTGTTTGATTGGTTGGTTTGGGGATGTTTTTTTTAATATTTTTTTATCCTTGAAGTTGTAGGGGTTAAAATCATAATTATATGTTAAAATTTGTCATATCTTTTTTAATTTTGTGGTAGGACCTCATGAAGGTTTGGATATTAAAAATGTTTACAAGGATAATTATTGTTTTAAACAAATGCATTTATTAGAAATCAGCTATTTAAGGGGAAAAGAAAGCCACCCAAACAAAGAACAGAAGAAAAATACCTTGAACTCTTTTAGAAAGTTCAAGAAGGTGACATTTTCAAAAAAAAAAAGGAATTTGAAATTATTCATGTGTCCTTTAATTTTTTTTTTATCCACTATATTTAATTTTAATCCAATTTCAATTTATGGTAAACAATAGGCAAAAGTCCCAATGAATTTTTCAAAACCTAGCATCTCAACAGCAAAAAGACTATGGATGGTACCTCCTCTGTGGGGAAAATCCAGCAGAAAAGGGATATTCAATGCAGCAGGTCTGACAGCACAAGTGACCTGGACAGCCAAGTGTGGATGCATGGTTTCCTTTGGCACGTGAAAACATATGCTGAGGAGTTGGAACAATTAATGGGTGGAGGGAAGAAAAGTTAGCAGGTGAAAGACCAGAAGTTGAATCCAGGCTTACTGGTTCTGGTTATTGCTCTGCTCCCTGGAAGTTGGTGCTTTATTGTGATTCTGTATTACACAGCCTGCCCTTCAACAGATATGATGACAGAAGTATTTAATGTGAAAAATAAGAAAAAGTCTGTATACTTGTAAATAACTGTATACACTGTTATGTTTGAAGCATACAGATATCACTGATGTATGTTCTTGTACCTGTAACTCCCTCTTTCCACCAACAATCTTAGCTCTTCAACATATTCCCTGTGATGACTCTCATGGAGCAAAGGAATCCAAATATATGTAGACTGGCCAAGGAGCTCTCTCTAAAGTGTGAGGTACCACTGACAAAACTGTTACCCACTGAGAAACATAAGTAGCTGAACTTCTTCAGTTTTCTGAGAAAAGCTCAGCTTTATCCAGAAACAGCATATTGGTTCTGATCCATTTCCAGTGCTTTAGGCACTGACCATGCATTGTTCAGGTAAAGTTATTTATTTTTCACAAAACCATCTTTTTTCTTCTCCTGAAGACTAACAACACTTATGCAGTTAAGTTTGGTTCCCATCCTTGATCATGCAGATATGGCACACACAAAAAGAAGCACTAAACAAAATCTGCTTTTTCTGATTTGTGTGACAGTTGAGGCAGTGGAAAAAGAAATAACAAAAAATTCCAACAAAACAAGGAAGAAAAAGGATATTCATATCATACAGTTATAGAATGCCCTGTGTTGGAAGGGACTTTATCCAGTCCAACCTCCCCTACTCTGCGGGCAGGGACATCTTTCATTAGACCAGATCACTCAAAGCTCTGTCCAGCTTGGCCTTGTACCTTTCGAGGGATGGGGCATCCACAGCTTCTTTGGGCAACCTGTTCCAGCACCTCACCTCCCTCCGAGTAAATAATTTCTTTCTAATATCTAATCTAAGAGTACCCTTGTCCAGTTTGAAGCCATTGCCCCCTGTCCCACAGCTACATATCATTGTAAAAAGTACCTCTCCAGCTCTCTATAAGCCCCATTCAGGTACTGGAAGGCTGCTAGGAGGTATCCCTACATGGACTGAGAATATTCTACAAAGTTCCAAAGGTATTTGACTCCTGTTTCAGCATGTGCAATATTATGTACCATCACAGAACTGAGCAACACTCACCTCTGTGCTTTTCTGCAGCAATAGATTGCACAAGGTTTAGTTGAATTCCCACAATTGATTTCTCAAACAAAAAAATCTCACAGGACTAGGATTATAAAGATGAGAATATGAATATTGCTTTTGTAGATCTTGGGTGTATGTATAGCTAAAGAAAAACAAGGTCATTGAACTAAACCAAAACAAGATGACACTGAATGAAAGAAAGAGCAAAGATCTCTGGGCCCTTTCAAACCAAATCTTTCCCAGTGTAATTTTACATATCTGAATACTTCCAGTTGAATTACTAAAGAAAGATTTTGATTGATTTGAATTTTGACTATTATTTAAGAGCACATAATACATCAAGAAAAGTTGGCCAGACCAGGGAAAACCTGGCAGGAAAAAGTTGGCAGTGTAGTAGTGGAAACAGATGGTCTACAAGCAAAAACTCTATTATGATTAAGAGAAAGTATTGTTAATAGAGTTACATTTCTAAAGAAGGAGTTCTGCCAAAACCAGAACAAAACAGAGTAGTTATTAAAAATGTGATTGCAGCCATCAATTTAGACAAGAAATCATCTCTCAGCTGAGATGTGAGCACTGAGAATGTGTTTGCTTCTACCCCATTACAATATGAATCAAAATACTAAACACAAACTACTATTTCAGGTAGTTAAGAAATCAGAATGAAAACTACAGAGCAAAAGTGATGAAAATCAAGGGAAGAAAATAATGGGAACATCACAACTGGATGTCACTTGCTGGTAATTCTTCAACCAGTACTCCAAGTGTTAAGAAACAATGTAAAATCAAAATACGTTAGGGTCCCATATATTCCACCTAGCTTGCTGTGTCCTGCATACGACAGATGCACAAATTGCTTCTATTGATAATAGAAAGAGATATTTATCCCCTGGAGTAGACAAAGTCCCTCCTAAAACCAGTTAACTGAGATACAGCCATGTTTAAGCTGAGGTTCTTAAGTCCCCTCTGAAAGTCACTGAATGCCTCATTTAGTCTTCAGAAGTGATTGAGTGACCTGATGGTACAAATTCATCTTCAAGGGACTGCTGAACACCCACTAGAGATAATAATTTCTAGGAGTGCTTAGGAATTTAGTTATTCTTGAAGATCTTGACCTCTCTTTTTAAAAGCTGACTACAGGATGAGAAAATTCAATACGTCAAACGCTTTGCCCTGATACGTAAACTCTTGATACTAGGCAAAACTCTGCTCACTGCATACTTCTTTTCCTTCAGCAGGAATGCTGTCATGAAGCAGTGTACATACCACAATTGTTACAGTAAAAAATTCTTGACCTTGTTACAAATTAAGAAAATTATTAGGTTTAGCAGTTCTCCCTGATTCAGGGTAATCATTACTCAGCAACAACTGAAATATCGTGTGTTATCAACATTATTCTTGTGCTAAATCCAAAACCCAGAACAGTATCACCCAATAAGAAGAAAATTACTCCATCTCAGTCAAAACCAGGATACCCTCATGATTTCTCCAGTCCTTGCACTGACAGCTGTTCACAAGCGCAGGCATCAGGCAGCCTGGTGTTTACCTATTCATACCAAAACTAGCTGGGTTCTTCTATAGAGCTGCAGAGGGCACGTGTTATAAACGGCTACGTAATAGTTGGCTTTCACTAAAATTTGTGTTAATTATAAAACTGTAATTGTTTGTAATTAATTAAGTGTTAAACTGCTTTTCAAGTTTTTGTTTGTGAGCAGTGTAAATGGGGAAGCAAGGCTTTCACAAGATGTAAGCGGGCTTGTGAAAGATGTATATGAAGATATCCTTGCTATTGCAAAATGTATATCCAAAATGGAATAAGTGGAGAGCAGAAGACCATAAAAGGAAGTGTAACAAGTTTAAAGAGGGGTCAGAAGACCATCAGACTGCCCAGAAGACCCTAGACTGCCAGTATCTGCAACTATTGAATTGTGCAAACATCGCAAAAATCTGAAGCAAGATTGTAGTCAACAAGCCCAAAATAAATCTGCAAAATCATCCAAGGAAGTAAAAGTACAGGAACTGTAACAGTATAAAAGACTGCAGACTGAAGAATTGGGTGTGTCTCTGGTCTTGCCATGCACCCAGACTTGTAATAGCAAAATTTGCTTTATGATTATCCTTTCTTATCATTTATTAAAACTCTTAAAAATTTAAGAGGAGCGGACTTCCTTTCTCACAGCATGTGAGAAGATTTCTGCTGTGAGGCTCTGGAAAAAGATGCCAGCTGCGGTGCTGCTTTGTGTGTGGTCTGGAAGTCCAAAACTGGCCTGACAAATATTTGCAGGCTCAAAACCACTGGCTTGTAGCAATGCTGTCCAGTAATTCAGACCACATTCACCTAAATCTGGGTGAAAGAGTTGGCACACTGTGCAAAAAAAAGGCGCTTTTGATAGAGGTATAATTGTAACAAGCTCACAGGCCTTATCAGCAGCATGCTTACATGAAAGTGCAAATAATCTTTTTTGTTGATCTTTTCTACAAATTGTACCTCTCTGATTACCAAGTTGCTTTCTTGGGCCTCATTCTTTGCACTAGAAAGTTCATACCACAAAAAATCCAAACCCAAGCAAAGAAACCCTTTACAAACTCTCATTCCTCTTTGAAACCATCACATTTTAGTTATGCCTGATTGGCAGGAGGTATACTGGATCTGGATCTGTATCCAAAGGTGTGTTCAATCTTGCTTCTTCCAGCACAGTGATATCAGCTTTGGCCATATCAAGTCACAGAGCAAACACAAGCATTCTGACAACATCCACTGCTCATAAGAAATAGCAGTGATACCCCTCCACAGCTACAAGTTAACGTGACAAACCACCCACAGCTGCTTGGAAAGAGCCACGGTGTTCCTGTTTCCATCATCCTTTAGCTCACAGTTCCCCCTTCCAGTGGTTCATTGGTCAGCGAGGTAATTCTCAATGTCACTCTGTGTCTCTGCGGTGCGGCTCCACTAAAGGTCTCAAAATTGAAGTGTGAAATGACAGGAACATTTATTACAGGTTTCCACTACTGCACAAGAGCTCTCACTTTTTGCAGCTTGAAATAAACCCAAGTCACAGTACAGAAGCGAGTGCAACCACAGTGGGTTTGAGCAGGAAAAGCCTTCTCAGAAGGGCTAGTGAAGGACTGGTACGGGACAGGAGGCGGTTCTGTCACCAGAAAAAGTACTGCATACTCAAATTTTCCACTTATAGTCAGACCCTCCAGAACACCATAAAAATGAACACAAGAAGTGCCCACTGAATGACAATATATAAACCCTGAGATAGGGGCCTGACAGTAGACAATTTCTGCTCTGCCTTGACACAGAAGCCACAGCGATGAAGCTCCACACCGCAGCAATCCTGCTCCTCTTCTGGCTTGGTGTCTTCACTGTGCACACAGTCAAAGGTAAGTCTGCAAGTCAAGAGGATGACAAGAATTGCTCCACATTGCACCTGTGGTCTCATGAGCAAAATTAATTGCTGCAGAGAGCTGATTTATAAGATAAAACACGCAAGACATCCAGATGAAATCTGCAAGAAAGGCAGCTTTATGGCGGATTTCATCTGATGTCCTGCTGGTGGTCGGTGTCTCTTTTGATGCAAGGATAGATTCTGTGCCTGAGAGCCCTTATAGGCTTTCTGTGCAATGATTTCCCACTTAAAATCAAAGAATTCTTGAAGGCACAATGTCTTTTAGTCTCACTGATGCCATATACCATGTATTCTAGTCTCATTGATACCATATATACATGTGTACTATAGGTTAACAACATGTCATGAAAAATCTTTCTAGGATAATATGTACATTTTCCTTTATCCGGATATATTATTTTTATATTAATTTTATGGTATTAATTGTTATATGTATTCCTCTAACAATATAGTCTTAATCTTTCTAATATCTACATTTTAAGAAGTTCTCCACAGTTTATAAGTTCCATATTGTTTGTGGAATTGTTTCTAGATAAACCTTTTAGTACGGGCAGGGAAAAAAGGAACAATAACTAAAAAGGGGAGTAATAGATTTATATAATATCTTCTCTCGTTTCACTAATTCATACACTTGAACATCTTCTTTCAAACCAGTTATGAACAATGAGATGAGTCATGTTTATTAGCCATGCTTTAAATAGGTTTGTCTGCAGTGCTGGTTAGGTCAGTAATTTTGGATTAGGCTCCATGGATCGTGGAGAAACATGAACATATTCCCATTACAAACGTCATATCATCACATGTAGATTTCACACAAACCACTGATATGCAAGCTATATGCAAATCCATAAATATGCAGTCAGAAACACAGAGAAAAGGTATCCTCACAAAACCACTCCAAATCCAAACTGTGGCCTGCTAAGCATTCACAGGTCTATGAGGCTACACAGCCTTCATGCCGACCCACTGCCTCTGCAGCTACACCCCACTACATTCTCCTATTTTCATTGGTGACACTGCCCTTCATCCTGGCAACAGTGGCTTCATATCACAGACAATGTCATTGTCCAGGCTGTGTAATTGGCCCAAAGTATCACCAAGTTTGATAAAAGCACAATGACATGGTCTACAAGGGAGAGAAAAAAGGATTAGAAAGAATGGGAAAAAAAACCCAAATACACCTGAAAAATAAGGTAGTTCTAGGTGCAGATCAGTTGGGGTTTATTCCCAGTCTTGAGAAATTTTGCTGCTATTCCCTGCATCCATTCCCTGAAGGTTGTGCAGTAGCAGGAGAAATATTTCCAGGACTTGTAACAATTGCTTGACTGTCTTTGAGCTCTTTTAATGTCACATTTTGAAAACCAGTCTGAGGCAGTAAGAAATGTGTCATGAAACACTAAAAAATCTACATTGTGTTACTCATTACTAAAGTAAGATCAGAAGGGAGATTCCTTCAGGCAAACAAAATCTCAGGAATTAGCAGATCTGCCAGTACCTGTGCAATGGCTATCCCACACCTTCTCCAAAGTTTGTCTTTGCGTTTGTCTCAGCTACTCCAATTATTTCAATGGCAAGACTGTGTGCAGCAGGTTTTACATTTAGCAAGGTGCACCACAACAGCTCTTGGACTTTTCTCAAGCCAGTACCTCTCCAAATTCTTTATAAACAAACCACAGAGTAGAGCAGTGTACTTTTTGTCCCCTGCATGCTTTCCCAAATCTGTCTTCCACGAACAGGAGAAAACCAGGAACTGGCAATGGAGAATAACACTAATGTAAATTCCATTGTATTTAAGTGAGCTCCCATTTTTACTTATCATCATGTAAGATAACAAGTGCCCAGAAAATTTTATACCAATATTGTGATCCTCTTTCTTAATCACCACTACATTTCTCTGAATTGTATCAAAATCTTGGAGGAATGCAAGGATTAAGAAGCACCCCACCGCCCATGAAATCAGAGTTATAGCCAGAGGATATAAGCACTTATTCTACCGGCAGGTATCTCTCCCTTTCTGTTAACAATTTTTGTTAATACTGCTATTGAATGTGAGAGAAGTAGGCTCACTTTCCTTTTGGAAAAAAGGAGGAATTTCTAATCCATATTCAAAAGATATATGGAAATATACCCAATAAAATGCCAGTTCTAAATGTTACCTCCATATGCGTACTTACTTGCAGATGATGTAGACCTAATTATGAATGATGTCAAACTCTTCTATTGCTATGCAGGCAGTGACTCCATAGGGATAGACAACAATTTAGAGATGGTAGGATGCATCACAAAAAATAGCTTAGGCTCTCTGGTATGACTGGTATTGTGGCTGTACATCATGAGACTCTCATGGTCTAACCATCACCAGGAATCTTTTGGAATTCCAAGTTTATTAAGTAATTATGGCTAAATATCAATAAAAGTATTTATTCCCTTTGTAATTTATCTATTTTTCCCATCTAGGGAGCGCTATCAGTCAATCCATGCGCAAATTCAGGTGTGTAGATCTGTCTACAAAGCAGTTGAACATCCGAAATCTTGTGAGCTATGAAAAGCAACAAGTACCAACAGATGCCATCATGTAAGTATCTCATGCACCCTTCAGACTTCCTTATGCAAACACAAAACCATCAAATAGGGAAGGGGCAGCAGAACTCAATTCTGCTGGCCCAACTCACTAAATCTGGTTAGTCCAGGTCACCCTTCCAGTTCCTTCATGCCACATGGCAACTGAGGGAGTGAGGGGCCACAAGCAGGCCTCAGAGAGCTGACAGATGTGTGCTGCTCATAAATAATGTCAGGAAGCTCACTGACCAGCTCACATCTTTGTGCCCAGTGAGTGAGGAAAAATCTCAACAAGGGCAGAGCAGTCAGAGGCCCTGTGCATGAAGTGAGTCAGGGAGAAAGATCACATGAAAGAATATGGAGTAAATCTGAGTCTTGCCAGGAGCTGTGTTTGGTCCTCTGATCTCAGATGCATGCATTTTTATCTCAAGTGGGATCAGCTCCTGGGAGATAAATTCTCATCAAGATTTAGCATAAAGTCCCAGAATAGCAGGTATGCTCAGTTATCTAAAATCAGCATATATGTACATGACCATGTATGCTACATATGTACCTATGCCATGAACAGGGAACTGACATCACTAACTGGTGTTAGTCTTACTAACATTTACAAACTTCAGCACCTGATATTGTTTTACCACATTTTTACTTATGTTCTGAATATAAACCAAGAACAACAGACCTGTATATAGAGACTAGAATTTTATGGCTGCCTGGTTTGCTTTCCTTTTTCCAATAGGTTCATCACTGCAGGAGGTATCAAGATCTGTGTAAGTCCTAATCAGAAATGGGTTCAGGCTGCTATAAAGAGAATAGATGAAAGACGTGCTGCCAAACGCAAATAATCCAAGTATCTAAGACCAACCAGCTGGAATCATCATCAGTGCTGCATGAAACATCGAGGAAAACCTTACTATCTGCTTTTATTTCCTATTTATTAAGTGGCAATAAAATCTTGGAACAAACACAAACTCACCAGAATCTATTCATCTCTGGTTGAATGCCTGGAGACTTCTTCATTTTATGGTTGAACTCCATTAGTCTGTTTATTTTCTGAAATGCTTGCTAATATATATTTACAGCTGAATGTAGATATCATCTCATCCTTGCTGTCCTGATCAGGATGGCATTTAATGGTGAATGACTGGTAGTTTCACGCAGTGTAGTGAGGATGACCACCCACAGGGCTAGGAGAGTGCAGACCTCCATGCTGATGGAGACCAGAACATTCTGCATTGAGTGCTGGTTTTAAGAAGGTGCTGTCTAAGTTAGTCAGTCACTCTTATATAACCTATACAAACTGATTTCATGCTTCAGGCTATTCCCTGATCAGTGCCATATTCAGAAGATGATCCTTGAGTCTTCTATTTTTACACACAGTATTGCACTATTTATTAGCTCAGTTCACAACAGTGTGTGTGAATATTCTCACCTAGGGATGATGTGGAGTAATTCAGTGTAACTAAATGAATGTAACCCTGCTCGGTCTTGCCCTGGGGAAGCCTTATCCTACCAATGCCATCTGTGAAGTTACTTCAGTTTTGCCCTCGTGAAACAAACGTGAAACAATTGGTTTGCTTTTCCCATTGCTTTTCTTTGAATAAGAACAAACCATGGCTGGAATCTGTATTTCACAAACTCATAGGAACTCCCTGCCCTAGAGAACTATGTACATGGAAATATCTTAAAACTGATATATGCTACTAACAGAAGGCTTTGAATTTTAATAAACTTACTATAAACTTGAATCAAATGGCAAGTTTGTTTGCAAGATTATAATGCAGATGGATACTGATGAAACAGGTACCAAGATGACTGCACAAATCTTGGAACTCATAGGCTAGTTGAGCTAGAGCTGACACTATTGCTGACTTATTACTCAGATGGCTTTGGAATGATCTGATTCCAAGCTTTCTACATCATATTTCAGCTCACATTTCAGATCATACCTCTTCAAAAGTTCACATACTTCAGAAATAATGTTCATACCATCCTTGGGTGGTCCCCACGTTACCAGAAGCAGAAATTGAAGAGTTCTCTGCTCAGAGAGAAAAAAGATGGCATTTGAGGACTTTGAGGGGTAGAGAAGAGGTATAGGCAGAGGTGCTTCTGGAATAAAGTTCCACTCATATTACCACATGGATGGAGCCTGCACTGCTGCTAACCTATGGGCTTTTCATCCTACATAACCTCTTAGTTACTCAAAGATACTCATGGAACTACAGCACTTCCAAACTGCACCATACAAATAAGATCACTCTACTCTAAAAGTCAGTCTTTACATTCACTGCTCTGGTCAAAACTTTAGAAAGAATTTGTCTCTCGTGGCTCACATTTTATAAGAGCTCAGTCCTGTGTGGGGCAACAGATTTAGTTTTCACTATCCAGGACAAGTTTTTAATAGTGCTACTGCCAAGGCAGGGAAAAGAATGATGACCATATGTGTTACCCTACAGAACAGACCAAGGCAGGCTATTGAGTCTCTGTTATTGGGAGTTATGCTTCCTTTCTTAAGTTCCCAATAGCAACAAGACTAGGAAAAAATACTTGTTGCGACAAACTTTGCAAGGAGAGCTTTATAGGTAGAATGAAATGTTGACAGTAAGATGTTACTGGAGTATTGCGCTATATAAACTGTTCAATAATTTTGAGTTGCTGATCTCAAGGCCCCAGATCCTCATATTATAGACAACAGAAACACTTCTGCTCCCTTCAACATCACCAGAGTATTTGTAGGCTACAAACCAGGTCCCCTATAAAACCATTTTTATGGTAAACACTTGCAGATAAATAACATCAACTGACAGATCAAATTCATCCAGGACCCAAACTATCTAGCATGCTTTTTGCAGGCAGAATTTTAATGCCTATTCTCATACTTAATAGTATCATATCCTGGGATGAATCTTGCCAAAGCGAATATATTTTTTTTAATTAGGACTATCCCAATATGAGGATATATTAACCATCACATAGCAATTAATACCTTATATCTGTTCATCCTCATCAAAATTCATAGAATGATGTATAAGTTTTAAGAGTGATCATCCTACTTAACAATTAGTCCTTGTTTGTTATACCTTGCAAGATCTATAGAGATCCTTCCACAGTCCTTGACATTTAATTACTATTGGTGATCAGGGCCCTCAGTATCTCTTCCTACTTCAACATTAAACTCCAGGAGCTTCTCTGTCTTTCTCTGATTGTGCCTTAGCTATGGTTTCAGTTGTGTGCTATTTTTGACAACTCTAGCTGTGGATAATCTGGAAGTTTATCTGTAATAGCTCTGTTTCTCCCTAGCACTTTTCCCTAAGTCTTTCCAAAGAAAGAATGGAAAACATGATTAAACTTCCTTTTCATACACACAAATGCAAAAAGAAAATGCAAAATGAAGAGCCAGAGTGGTGCTCTTGTATTTGAGGCAAGTAGGAACCATAGTGTTGGTCTTTCCAACATCTTAGAAAACACCTACAAAACAGCAAAACACACAAAACCCACAAAAAATAGGCTTAGGGCCTAAGGTACATTTGAAGATTTGGGGCTGTGGTTGAATTAATGTTCTTCCAAGTCCTGGCTGCCCAACATCTCTTCTCCAAGTAAGGTAGAGAGCAGTGAACATATGGTCACCGTTTCCCTTCTTGCTCAACCTTTGCTAGACTTCAGCTGATTTTCATTGACTCCTTTTGAAATACCCGTGCACCACTTTGCCACAAAGGAGTTTCCAGATATATGTGGGCAGGCCAGTGGGCATCAATATTTGAAAAAAATCAACTATGCCTTTCCTGTACCACACTGTCTCCATCTCTCTGGGGGTGCCTCCCAGTGAACCCCGGCCAGCCCCGGGTCGGCAGACAATGGGGGGCAGCCCCGAAGCAGCCGGCAGCGGGGAGACACTCTCTGGTTCCCTGAGGGTACTGAGGGCAGCTAGGCTAGTTGCCTTTGCAGCAGAGGAGACACTGGAGACATCGGTAGAGGATAAAGGCCAACTCTCAGCAAGGGGCCAGTCCAAGGTTTATTCGGAGCTCCCAAGGGAGCCCCTCAATTCAGTGTGCGTCTTGCTCAGAGTAAAACAAAAGGATTCTCAAGGTTACATTTAAAGGGGGGGAGGAAACCGAAGGTAGATACATTTACTGACCAATAAAGACCCTCCAGGGATGCAACCTTAAAGATGGACATTTGGGATAGCGTGTAAAATAATACTTGGGGGGCTGACCCCTGGCCTGTCGGACTAATCACTCGACAACTTGGACCGAAAGCTCTAGATAGAAGGGATGGGATGCTGAGTGACTGACAGAGAGCCAGGGCGGGGATTTGGTGATGATCTCAACACAGGAGAATGATTACACAGGTAGAGGAAGGGGGTACAAAAAGGGGTACACTATTTGGGAAAATAAGGGGATACAAAACCAAAACTATTACAAAGTATTACAAAGTACAAAAGCACACTACAACACCACACCAATTAAGTTTCCACAGAGACTTAAGAGATGCACTCTGTTTGGGTCTTTGGCACAGAGGAAAAGGCACCAGAGAGCACAGTGGAGAAACCCTCAGCCTGTGTGAGTATTCACACCTTCCCTCACTTCAGCTGATGTGGACAGGGCAATTACCCACCCCTTTGGGTCCGCTGGCTTTTTGGCACAAAAGCAGTAATTCTTCCTAGGCAATGACTTTATATAGCTGCTTCTGTATTCTTTTCACTATATATTTATAATTAAGGAACCAGAAAGTTAAACGTTTACAATGATCATCAGCTTTCCTGGAAACTGCTAACACATCATTCAATGCCTAGACCCCAGTTAGAGATATTCCTTGATTTTTGGAGTTTCTTGGTTTTGTTTTGGCTTAGTTTTTTACATAACTTCTGACTACCTTTTGTGTTTTGCTTTATGCTGGAGGTTTTCATCAGCAGACCACCTATTTTAACAGATTGCTTGAGACCCTTAATGGGAAGAAGAAAATGGAGGAGGATTGTGTACCTCTGTACATCAGTGACCCTATTCAAAATAGCATCAGTGATGTACAGAGGTACAAATATTGGTGCATGATACAAAAAGTAAGACATGTTAATTTAGCAAACACAATTATATTCTTCTCCCATTCCTGTGGAAAAATGCAGTGCATGCATTTTGGAAAGCTAAAGCATATATTCTAAACTGCCAGTTAATTGATTACTTAACCCAAATGGTTGGTATTTGCTACAGAAGATAGTAATTCAAATTCTATGGCAAGTGAGTACAGGAAAAGGGAAAGAGGGTAAAAATAGAAAAGGGGTGACAAGGAGTCATTTCAGCACATAGTGGTATGAAGTATCTGGCATTAAGTCCTTAATAAATCATAGTCTTTTAGCAGCTCCCTTGAGTTTTCAACTCTGCACTGCATGTGCATTAAGTCTCTCTTCACCTTAGAAGAAGAAGCTTAAAAGAAGTGCCATAAACCTGGAAGCCCTCAACTACACTCTTCCACTAGCAAAGATGTGGGTGTGAACAAACTGGAAACATCTGAAATCACTAATCTGCAGATGCTTGTCAGTGTAATTCAAAACACAAATTTTATCTGGGCGTGATTTGTAGGGCCCTATAAAGCTCTCTATAGAGTGTTTTGTGGTCAGCACCATCACTGTTGCATGTCCCAGGGAACAGGTAATTCCAAGGTATTTCCAGCAGTAGCACCTGGCTAGTTCCATGGGCACCTCTGACTGCTCTCACTGCCCATGGGTGTCCATGGCCATGATGGCCCTTTCTTATCTTGAGAGCTATTTATGTCTGCCTTTTAACACCTCTTGCTATCTATCCACCCACAACTTTTAGTTTGGTTAGAGGATCTGAGAAGAAGAGACTTACCAAGACAACTCCTACAGACACTGCACAGAAGATTTAAAAAGTATTCTACTGTTATGCCAATGTCTACTTTTCCTTCCATTTACTGTTGTATAAAACAGTAAATAACTATACCAAATGAATTACAGGATTGCAATTTAAATGAACTTTTTAACTTTGTGAGGCTCACTTGAGATATTTGCATTTCTGGTTCAAGGCCTGCATATAGCCTTTACTCTTAGATGTTTTAAAAGAACAACAGAAAAATGTGGGTGCACAGCAGGCTTCTTCATGGAAAAGTTTTGGTTCTCCTTCCCACCTGTGTGGTTTAGGACAAAAGAGCCTAGACCAAATTATTATGTGTTTGCTATGCAAAGGAAATATCTGGTCCTGTCACTAAGGCACAAGGAAAGGACTCCAAAAATAACAACTCATGTCCTGCTCTCCTAATTATTTACTGTTCATTTTTGTGCATTTTTGTCTGTTATTTGATTTAGGCTGAGTATTATGTATCATATTGAATATTTCTTGCATTAAATCCTTAAAAACTCAAGGAAAAAAACACCTCAAAAGCTATTTAGAAACTCAACACTTGAAACAAATCCAATAACTCTTTTGTCCCCTCTGAGTTTCTGAGCCTTTTGGTTCCACTCTGAGGCTACAGTTTTCTCAAGAACCATTATTGTCATAAGACTAAGCACTAAGACTTGGAGTCTTTCTGAGAGATTGGTGTTGAAAAGAGTGATCGTTAAGAGTGTACAAGAATATGAATGCACACAAGTGGACACATGTTCAAGGCAAGTTTTTTATAAGCTTCTCAGTGGGGAAAAATACCTACTTGTTTCCTACCCTCTGTCATCTAACATCCACTGTGTTGTCAGCTTTAACAAGCCAACTGCTCTGAAGCCATTAGCAAGTTACTCTGCAGTGGAATAACACTGACTCACACAGAACCCCTCAAGTGATAAGTGCCCAGGGCCTTCCTGTGCAACGTGAGAAGAAAATGACTGTTAGGGGTCCAGTCAACATCCAGGGTTAAAACCTGCCTATAAATAAACCCTGAACAGGAATTCCCATGCTATGAGTCACCAATTCACCTGGCAGTATCCTTTGAGTGCTTTTCATGAGCTGCTATCTGGTTCAGGTTTGATTTATAAAGGCCTTCTAGCATCAGTATCTCTCATGAGGGAGACCTTGTCTGCTCAGGAGGACTTGTAATAATACCAAATGAGTTAAGCAACTAATCTGGCAAAATACTGCAGATTTCCATTTCAAGATTTTTAGTACCCTAGAAAAAAGTGAAGTGGTAATTACTTACTGGATACAGTTCATTATATAATTATTAAAACTTGATCTAAGGCATATTTTTATGCCTTAGATCAAGTTTTATTTGATTTTTAAAACTAAAAAATCATCCAATTGGAGAAAAATGCCTGGGGTAAACTTCACTCTTTAAACTCAAACTGGTTGATTCCTCCCTATTGTGACTACTTGTAGTGAATGAAAATTACAAAAATGTGTCTTTTAAACTAGAGACATAAGAAACAGTTATCACACAGAAAACTCTGCAAGAAGCTTTATGGTTACAGCTACAGGTTTTAGTAGCTGTAATGGGTGGCATTTTCCATCTCAAAAACCATTTAAGAGCTCCCAGGACTTCAGATGACAGTCTGGAATTACACAAACATATTTGCAAGCTCTTAAAATGTGCTTTTGCTTCAAAGCCCACAGACTTCCCTGTGGCTGCCTAGCAGAGTCCCTGTTCAAAAGCAGGATTCGTGAGGTGGTTTGTGGTGATGGTTAAGTTCTGCAGGAGAGAACACGTCTTCCATGCTTTCCCTCAGCCAGCCTAAGCACACTGTGGTACAAGCCAGGGCTCCCTAGAGTCAGGAGAAAGTATTAAACTTTGGACAAGCTCCACCCTACAAAAGAATGTGTGGTATCAAAGGTGCCGGAGAGCAGTCACTGGAATACACAGCTATTATGACTGGGATACCTTATTCCCATTAATTAAATTGGCCTTTCCTTTGATCTTGTCAGTGGTCTGTCAAGCAGAAAGTGCCATTCTGTGCTTCTGTGGGGCCTTTCATGTACCAGATTCAAAATGTAGGCAGCATAGTAAGCAGAAAAGCAGTGAAATTAAAACTGGCTAAAATGAAACATATTTCAGAGAACTTCAGCCACAACAGGATTTGAACAGGAAATGCCTTCACATGGTGGCTACTAACAAATAATGGACAGGAAAGACACAGTTCTTTGTCACCAGAACTTAAATCATCTACACATGCCCAGTGCCCACTACTCCACTTACACTTTTGCCAAAACCAGGATCTTAAAAATGAACAATAGTACAAAAACTCAATTAATTGAGGGTCATTTTTACCACTTTCTTTTCTGCCTTAACACAGAAGCCACGAGCAGTGAGACTCACACCACAGTCACTGTGCACATAGTGAGATGCAAATTTCCAGTCCAATAGGAAGACAGGAATTCCCAACCATGTTGCACCTGCAGTCTGGTGAGCTTCGAATTCATTCTCACGCAGAGCTGATTCCTCTGATCAAAACAGCAAGAAATTCTGCTGAAGGCAGTTACAGCATAACCTGGTCTAATGAAATATTTCTCTTAGTGGTGGGCTTCCAACTTAATGCAAGGAGAGTTTCTGCACCTCAGAAATCTCTTATTTTTTCTCCTATAACTGTGACATCTGGAAGCCTTATATATAATGTCTTCTAATGTCATTGATGCCTTATGGCAATGAGCTGCATGGGTTAATGGCATTTTATGAACATTCCCAAGCCAGTTTCAGATACAGTCTTTCCCTTTTTGCCTTGCATACTTGTGTTTCACATCTTACTTACCATTTTCTTGTCTATATAGACCTAATCTTCCAGTAACCTCATTTATCAGCCTGTCAACTTCTGACAATGTATCTTACCTCTTTGTTGGAATTTTATCTTATTGTTACATGTGTTACAGATGTGAGGACACACAAAATTTGTTGCTTTTGGAAACATAAACAACATTCAAGACAAAAGAGTACAAGTGATTTATATAATGAAGTCTTATTCCTGACTTTGTATTGTTAATACCTTTAGACCACTGTTGCCTACTATTTACAGTGGAGATACAGCCTCAAATCCACAGACCATACCTTCTGCTGAAGCTCTCATATACATAACAGCAAACAAGAAAAAACCTTTTTGTAGAGACTCAGATTAAAGCACAAAATTAAACAAATTCACACAACATGGACAAGCCAAACCAAAGGACACCTCTAACATTTTGTGAAGTGACCCTTGCACCCTCACCTTACTGAGTGACTGAAGTTACTGGCGCTGTTTTTTGCTGCTGCTTATTCACAGTGTTTTCCTGAAGAGTTCTGTAGCTTATCTTCCTTGTTTGCCACATTGTTAGTAGTTTTTCAGAGCCAAATATTTCTGGTGGGGGGGAGGGATAATTTACTATAAACATTCTCATGTGCAGAGAGAGGTGCAGGAGAAAGTCTGTAGAAAAATACCCTGAGGTTTCTTTGTTGCTAAGTACCGGGGCTATGCAAAGGTGACAAGGCTTAGAAGTGTAACCAAGGTAGCTAATAGGTCTGTTGACTAACACACTAAAGAAGAGAGATTTTGCCAAAAATTGAGTGAAAAAGTGACATAAAAACGTGCCTATGAGACTATGTTGTGAGGATAATTTTCAAGGAATTTGCTGTTGGAGGCAAGTTTGTTTTTTTCTAAAAATCCAGTGTTAAAGGCACAGCAACAATAGCTTTTAAGAGGGAAATTAATTGCAAGGAGTGAAAAAAGGGGAGATGTATTGGTCCTGTCATGAAAAGAAAAAATTGAAAGGGAACAACAGGGAATAACAGTAGTGCCAAAGGAGTGTGGGAGGCAGATAGAGGGTGAAAAGACAAAAAAATCAGAAAAGTGAATGACAGGAATAAAAAAGGAGAAAAAAGAAATTATTTATTATAGTGGTGTGGTTTTTTGTTTTATTAGTATGCTTACTGTTTGATTTGTAATTTTGTAATTTTCTATGCTGTCCTTTTTGTCCCTGCCCTTTCCCCAGAACTTTCCTCACTCCTCCTTTCATTGAATGCCAGTTTCTCCCTGAACCTGCCTTCCCTCGAGAAACTTCCCTGTCAATTTTCTATTTCTCCAAGCTCTATTAGTTCACTGAAACTGTTTTCCTTCCTTGAAATTCTTTATTGGTTTATATATTGTATTCCCTGCCTTGTTTTTCACTCCCAATTCTCCTGATTAGCTAAAGATTGTATCCTCCCTTGAGACCTGCCCCTGGTCTGTTTACCCCCAGTTTGGGGACCTGGGACACTGGGGAGGGGAAGTTTTACCATCGAATAAAGGTACCCCAGTTCCACCCTGGGACCCATGGTGCTGCTCTTTTGTTTCCACGCTGAACTTCGACTGGTAGCTGGGATTTTGCGGGGTTTGGAAGGGGGTGTCACATCCCTGTTTGTCACCATCTAGATGGGACAAGCAACAATAGATGTGGATTGTGGTGCCCATGTCATTTCCCAGTTTCTCTTAGAAGGCTGATTCCTGCAGTGTGAGCTGAGAACATGCTCACAGATACTCTGAGTTTCTTGGTAAGAGCTGCCCAGACTCTCATCTCTGCCATAGTGAGTTCCCTCTGCAGAACACACCTGTATGGGGAAGAGAGGAATAATGGCTGGGATCACCATTACTTCCCTAGCTCTCAGAACAAAGCTGTTGATCTTCTGACAGTCACACTTCGTTCTTTTCAAAACTGCTGCCCAAGGATAGGAGGGAATGACTTCTATTTTTGGATACCTATCTTAAGACAAGCCAACCTTCCTTTTTGGAGCTGAGCTGCTGTTCATACACAAGTAATAGCTGTTGTATAATACTAAAGGTTGGCACCAAAAATAAAATCACTGCAGTTTTTACACTTGGAGAAAAAGGAGCGCAGATTTCGTTCTATGTAAACATTGGTCTGTCCTTGTGAGAACATTTTGAGATGTTCCTACAGGCAGTACTTAGTGCTTCTTCACAAACATACTTGTTTCCTAAGCACAAATAATGTTTTTTGCCAGGTACATTTACCCTTCAGCTTAGTTACCCTTTTACCAATGCTTCTCCAGCTATTTTCTGTATATGAGACCTCTCAGAGTAGTTCAGTTGCATACAGCAATGCCAGCTGTTCAGATACTGCACAGGACCATAATTATATATATTTATAATATAGATAATTATAGTTGTGCTCAGTGTATGAACAGTTAATATTGCTGCCTGATTTTGTATGGAATGTGTGATGAAAAATGTATTTAAAAAGTCCCATTAAAGTATTTGTAGCAAATCTTGGATTGGGAATCAGAAGTGCAATGACAGCCTGGCCTCACTTCTCTTCTACAGGTTCCTTACCCAGAACTATGAAGAGGACTAATCTCACAAGAACTATGTGAGGACTAATCTCCAATGGGAGCAAGTTGCCAAGGAAATATCAGATGAAAGGTCAGAAAGAAAAGACCTTTGAGCAGAGCAGTGAATGTCATTCCCAACACACACGAAGGGCTAGACAAATGCATCAAAGATTGCATTTTTTCCAGAGACCATGGCCACTCCTGATACTTGTCCCAAGACCACATTGTCTTCCAGATGGATTCAAAAGGCTCCATGAGCACCCCACTGCCACTCTCTGGCCCAGCCACAGAGGCTTCCTCAAATGTACTCTCAGGGCCATGTAGTTGTCCTAAAACAACTCAAAGGCTACTCATAATCCTGAAGTTATCCCCAATCCCAACATCACTGTGTGCACCACAGCCACTCAAACCCATTCATAAGTGACAGAACAAACCTCCTGCAAGTAACTAAAGAGGGCACCAAATACAGCAAGAAACAGCAAGCTCACCATGTGCACACAAACTACTTGAAGCTGTAAATCACTAGGCAGGAAGGAAGTCTCTGAACAAACATTGGCTCCAGTCAACCCTACACCTCTGCTTGTTTTTTCTGGGAATTAACAACTGCATGAGATTCAGAGAAATCCAGCTGTAACCGCATCATGTGAGGAGAGGTGTGTCTATCATACCATACATTGCTTATTAAATGGAAAAATGGGGTTTGAGCTGTCTGAGGCTCCAGAGCCCTTTGAGTAAATCTAAGCTCATTGAATAAACCAAAACAGCTCCTTGAAGCCACAAAATCATATTATTTCACTTTAATAAGGAATCCTGCTCATACAACTGAAGATGACATTTGATAGTTGAGATTTTGCAGAAATTTAAAGAAGAAGTCTCAAGTACACCAAAACATTTTTGTAACTAAAAAATTAATTTTTACCTTGGCAAACTCCTGGGTTGGCAATATCAATAGTAAATCCCACAAAAATCCTGAAAGTTTTAATTGTTTCATCTGTCTACATTTGTATTTATAGTTTATATTAATTTTAAAAATAATATTTACTTTTAAATTTTATTGTGTTTTTATAATTTAACACTTATTTATAATATAACCTTAAATATAAAATATCCGTAAAAGCTTTAAAATTAAATAAATTTAAAATATTAATTTCCTGGAAAATGAAATAGAATTTGTTCTTATAAAGTTTGCATTTTGGTCTGAGAAATGAGAAATTAGTACTCTTGGAAACCCCTATAAATCCTGGCAATGATGCTAATATGGTGTGGGATGAGGTACTAAACATATTAGCTGTTACAACTAAGGAAAAATATGTGAGAAGTCCAAAATATGGCTGAGGAACCAAATAAGTTCCAGTAATTCAATTTACACTTATATGTTAGTAATTAGTCCAACTTAGCACATACCAAGCAGTTTAGGGAGCAAATACAGAAAATCAGATACCCCAGGGTTATCTGATTCATTTTTAAAGCCACTTGACATTTGCACCTATGACAAAGTTGTGGGCTGGTTAAATGGGGCTAATGGAGGGGAAAATACACAATAGGGAACCCACAATGAACAAAAGGTGGTTGGGGGAAGGTCCAACAAAACCTCATTTTTACTCAGATAACAATTGTGGAAATTATCTTGCTTGCTTCACTGTACACAATGTCATGATGCCCATCACGCACTGCCCTCAGAAAACCCCACAGACACCATCTTCACAGAAGAGCCAGGAAAGGAGACAGAGAACAACTTATCTCTATGTTTGAATCTTAATTTAATACAGTAAAGAATTATTTATGACCACCTGCCACCCAGCCACCTGTTACACCTTTCAGCAAATGTTTAAGAGCTGCACAGGGTATATACATGGCTGCTTTGAATTGGTTGTAACATAATTAGCTTAGAAAACTCAGTAAGGAAAATAAGAAAGAACACCCCAAAATCTAGGAAGTTTGCAATTCTAGCAGTCAAAAGCATATATTTTATAAATCAACAAAGCTATAAATTTTTCCTTACAACTTAGAAAAAGCTGCCAAATGTACTAAGATCCTTTGGGGGATCTAAACTCCCTTTATGTATAGAAGAGCATCAAAGGAGGGATGGGCAGTCTGTCCTACTGTAGTCTAAGCCTGCCATCAGATAAAGACACTTGAAGCAGAGCATTATTTCAGTTTACTAAAAGTTTGCAGCCTTATGCTAGAGTTTCTCCCCTCTCTTCTATTATTTCAGATTAAATTTGCCATGGACAGTACCCACCTGCCTTCAAGGTTCCAAAATAAACAAAAGAAGCCTTGTCCTGTACTTCTGCTGGAATAAGCAATGCTACTTCTAAGGGCTCCATGAAGGCTCCCTTGCTGTCAGGCTATCTCCAGCACCTGCTGCCATCTGGGCTTGCTCTTCTTACCCACTGAGCTGTCCTCACAGAGAGCACTGAAGGAGTAGGGAGGCTAATGAGAGCTTCCCAGAGTACAGTGAACACAGACAAAAACTCACATCTTCCAAGTCTCCTAACACTCTTAAAAATGCTGCCAGACTGTCTTTTTAAAATGTAGATCGTACAGACAAATCATGCAGTCCTGTTTATTTCTCCAGTTCTTGTCTGAGAGTTCAGCTGTGATTTTGGGTCCTTCTGGCTATTCATTTGGTGTGATTTTTTCACTTTGCAAACACAAGTCATGGCTCCTTTCTCACTGATGTCACAGACTGTGTTGCTGGTCCTCTCACAGTCAAGTAGCAAATGTATCCAGACACACTCACTCAGCCCAGAAGCACCATGCCATCACTATCCTTTGACTCAAGCAAAATTATTCTTTTTGATGCCAGCAGTAATTTAACAGAATACAGATGGAGGATGTGCAGAATTTGGCCCAGTAGTTTTGACTGACAAAATCATGGTTGCTTTAGCTGTTTATTCCCACAGGATTTTTTTTTTTTTTGTTGCTGAAAATATGGGTTACTGGAAAGCACTTCTAGGCTTCAGAAGAGCTGATTCAAATCTGATAGAGGGAGGGAGGAGCAGGCAGGTGGTGTGTGTTAATTTGAGATTGTTCAGATCAATTAACCTTTAGCTCCTTTTCTCTGTCAAGTTCTCTTCTGGATTTATTCAACACCATATGAATTACTGCCTTTCTGCTTCTGTTCCTGGGGGCCTGGGCAACCAGTACTGCACAAGATTTATAATGTCCTTCTTCCAAGACTCCAAATACAAGCTGATACAGTCAGAGTGGAGTCAGTGATCCTTCACATACAGTTACGTAAGATAAGAAGGCAAAATAAGTGCCAAGAATGAAATAATACTGTATGAGATTGCATTTTTATGTGATCTGCTCCATCTCTCTTTCCTGGCCTCATATGAAATCAGCTAGAGTTAGAGTTAACTGTGATCCTGTTATAAACCCCTTCTGGACAGGCAAAGGTATGTCCCTGCTTACAGTAGGCCAGATTCTTTAGTGTAAGACAAATGCTCTATTAACTTTTGGCTTAGCTAACGAACATATTCCTGAAGTTTAAACTCACAGGTTAACTCACAAAATTATCTGTTAAATCACTTTGATTTTAATTCTGAAAATATTTGCCTAACTCATTTTAAATTAAAAGGTTTCAAGAAGAAATTCGAGCACTCAAACAGATGGCTGCAGGCATGCTTGATCACTTGAAATAGCTAGTGAATCTCAGCCTTGCTAGGGCAGGCACAGTGACTATTTGGGTCTCCTGCATTTCTAGGGGATGCAGAGTTGCACAGTCCTTTCATCAGGGTCTCTACAAAGCCATTACACCAGAAGAAATTCTCTGCCAACTTTACTTGCTGAGTATAAGCAAAATTCTGCTTAACTACACAATATAAATGGTCCTTGTGTCATCAAAAGTACAGTTTTGCTTTTTGTTAACTGTTCAGCAGGGGAGTTTTCTACTGGAACAGCAGTAGATCCTACATGTGATATGATGGGGAAAACACAGAATGTATCCGAGCATGCTGCATGCTGATCATGAATGATTTAGACTTTAAAACATCTTGGACTACTGCTAGTGATACAAAGGAATCCTTTGTAACAATTGACACTATGAAATCTACATCTGAAATAATGAAGAATTCTGCTAATGTCCAAGAAACTGATATATGGGGAAAAAAAAAAAAAAGGAAAAGAAAAAAAGAGAAGCCTGTACCACTCCCATACCATCTGTAGATTAGTAGCATCAGGAAGTTGTGAAAACATCTGTCCAAGTGTTCAATGTGAAAGGAATGCTTTAGGCCAGCCAATGGACCCAGGCCAAAACTTTTGGACCTCACTGGAAGACACAGACCCAACTAAGGGCCCAAAACTGGCCTCCATACACAGTCACTCTCTAGATCAATTGAAATGCCAGGTACTCAGCTTCTCCTGTGCTTCATAAACTCCTCTGAATATTTTCCTAAGCCACACTTCAGGTAATAAGGATCTCAATTAAGCCCCCTGCTTGCTTCCTCTGCTGGTACCCATTAGAAGTGAGATAAATCCTGAGAGGAAAATCTAGTTTTGAAGGTATTCAGGATGGAATCACTCCAAAGGGCGAGGACATCAGGTTCCAGGCCTCTCAGTCTAGATCATCTCAATACTACTATATTTGGTAACAAAACCAAATTACTGTTTGCATGGGAATGGCCTCTGTGGTCACCAGCTGGTGAATAAAGTACAGGAAAAGTAGACACGGCTGGAACAGTAACGATGTCAAAAGAGATTCTATAGCAATCCTCACAATCCTTATCCCTTTCACAATGGAGAAGATTTCACAACAGGAAAGGTCAGAAATCCAATTTGTGCTTGCCTTGTATCATGCTCTTGACCCAGCTCAGTTCAGAAGACTGGAAACAATTCCCTCTCCCTTCTGAACCAGACAATGAGTGTAAATAAGATGTTTTCTATTGAGCACAAAGAGAGGTCTTATTTGAAATACTCATTTCAACTGTTAGCCAGAGTTTGTCAATCTTTAAGACCATCCTCCAAGTTTATTTATGTAATCAATGCTCAGATAAGCTTGTTATTCTCTCATTTTCTGTACAAGTCCATTGCTGTTCTTCATATCCTTATATTATCAATTGATTAGCACAGTACAGGAATTCAAAGGATTTTGATAGAACCAAAAGGTTTTGCTGTGAGCTGCTGTGAGTTCTGGTACAAGAGACCTCTAGGACGGTTGTTTGAGTCACCTGGGTATCTTTCAGCCAAAGCGTCTCACAGCAAGGGTAGCATTTGTAAGGCTTATGAAATAAATGCAGAGGCTTTCTGCTTCAACACACAGGCACAGAGAATCAGTGAGCACTGAAATTCAGGAGCTCTGTGGCACTGTTCTCTAGCAACACTCTTCAGTAATTTAGCATGGAGACACAAATGCCAAGGGCCTGTTGCTGAGCTGAGCAGTGCTGGCAGAGCTGTCCTGAAGTTGGTCTAACAGAGATTTGTGCAATGACTCAAAGATGCACCATCCCAAAACTGTAATTACAGCTTGACACGTCTCTCCTAACCAAGACAACTGTGATCCCCTCAGACAAAAATTCAATATAGAAGTGCCACAATTCCCAAGAGCTTGTCTTGATTCTGGGCCCAGTTCATTCCTCCTGGCCAAACAAAGCCTCAGGAGACTCCATGAGAACTCCAATGGGCTCCCACAAAATTTCTGTAAGCTGAGACTTGCAATTCCTGCAATTCCCAAGACTTCAACAGGACACCACACAACATTAGGATGTCAGAGAGATATGTTTCATCAAGGAGAGAAGTTCTGACAGCTGTGATTTTAATCTGATTTCATGGCATGGCTTCTGCTGCCCCTGCCATGGGGCCAGAAGGGCAAATACTGACACCTGCAGGCACCCATCTATCTGGATCTGCAGACTGTGCAGGAGTTGTGTGGCCTGGCCCCAGGACGGACCATGGGTTCTGTCATTTCAGGTTAGGAAAGCCTTGGGGTCCCTAATCCAAAGGGAAGCAGATATCACTGCACAGCTCCAAAGCAACTGTATGAACACAAGTCTTTTTTAGGAGTCAGAAAGTCCAAAGAACCCTTGCCCAAGGTGGAAGAGTCATAGTTTACCAAATCCACTCTCTGTACCAAGGGTAAACAACTATTCTCAAATGCTTGGATGTAGCCTGGAAAACCTCTAGAAATAAAATTCCAGAGAAACTGCTATGTGTTTTAAATAAACAGAATAGCTGAACATATTTCCTCCTCAAAATCAAAAAAAAAAAATCTTTTGCAGAGAAAGTTCTACTTTTTTTCTGTTACCAAGTGGAAACACCTTCTTTTTACAGAATTTTGTATTTTCCGAAGGTCAATAACCTTGAGTTTCACTACCTCTCGTTGTCAAAACCTATCATTTAGATTGCTTTTCCTACCTGAGAATGTCTGGTTGCATAATGATAATTTTTAAAACTTTATGATAACCCCAGAAACTAGGTATTGATAAATCTTACATGCCATCACATAATGAGTAAGCTGACACAGAAACTGAGTGCCACATCTGTTGTTATACTACTAGTAAGTGTTAGACCTAAGAACAGATCAAAAAATCTTCATTCCAAGGCATTCCTGAGTCTTGGAAAAACAATAGAGCTGATTTAAAATCTCCTAAGTACTACATATGAATTTCAATTAGTGTAAATTGTCACTTGCTTACCTACTATATAGTGGATTCTTTAAATATACATCGAATTCAGTCATTTCCAGATGAGATCTGATGAGGAGAGGCCTCTAATCTGTAATTCAAGGACATACTGTAGTCCATCCATATTCCAGTTTTATGTATTTTTTCCAACAGTTTTGTATGTACATCCACATCACAGCATAGACTTATTTTGTAAATTGAAAAAAAATGTGAACAAACATGTAACATTAGGAAGAAGGACAAAGTTTGTTTGACTGCTTGAGAATGACAGTGGAGTTCATTCTCCATTGTTCTGATCTTTGGTTCATTACACTCCCCAAAAGACAGTGAACGCTGTACGCAGAATTGGGGTTCCATGTGAATTAGTCATAAAACTGTCCTGATTCACTGGTGTCTAATACTCAGTTTGAATGTGAGCTGATGTGGAAGGGGACACCAAAACTTGGAGTAGGGGAGTTTTTCCAAAGCTTGTTCCTTTAGACTGTTTATCTCTCTACATATCTCTCTACATGAATGATTTTTCTTTAGCTTTAAAATTCAAAAGGAAAAAAAAAAAGTCACAAAAACATGATAAATTTACTTTTCTCATTATACCATTGTTGCATTGACTAAACATGCAGATTACCTCTGGCAAGGATGGCTAACCACTTTCTATTTTTCTAAGGTGGCAAACCAAATGGAAATCCATTACTTAAAGGAAGTTTGCAGAAGCTGTTAAGAGGTACTTAACAGCAAGTTCTACTATGTTGCTTCTGAAAAAAAATAAAAGAAATATTGCCAAGTATATAACAAAATTCCTTGCAGCACTGAAGTACCTCTCCTCCTCTATCCTTTCAGTAACTGAACATCCTGTCTTAGATGATATAACTAAATTACAACCAAAATATTGATAAATGGTGGCTCCAAAAAAAGACATGAGCTCCATCCTCAGGGAGGGCAGTGTTTTTAGAATGACAGCTGTTTATGAAGAAATAAATATATTTTTTAAATATACTGTGTATTAGACCAACATGTACACACTATCTAGACAGAAGCATGGGTGATTTTTTGTAGAGGAGTTTCCAGAAATAACCAGCACCATTTCATCCTCCCCCTCATTTTATATAAACAGATACAGACATGTTTTACGTGCATTCACATATTAGGGAGTGAGATTCTTAGCACTGTACAATGGCAGAAAGAACAGCAGCCTCCTGGTAACTCTAAACCAGCCCACACAGTGTGTACCTATACAATAGGTCTATCTTTAAATACAGATTTAGCTACAGAAGACCCCCACGTTTCTGACATTCCAACTTGACTTTCACAAAGGAGTTGAATGGGCTCCTCAACTGCACAGTGATTTTTTCAGTCTTTTTATTCTGAGCTTTTCCAGTGAGTAGGCCAGGGACAGTCTATCTCAGGTTCACAGGACAGTCTGCTCTTCTGTGACTTACTTGAAAGCCCTGTCAGCAGATTCCTCATTTCAGACTCTTGAAACCTGAAGGTACTAACCTCTACTCTCCCAGATGCAGCAGATATTCTTTGAAACATTTTATAATCTTATTTTAAAATTTTTCCACTATTAGATATTTTCTACTAGTAGATATTTTAATGGTGTCAAAAAAACCCCAGCATGAGATCCCAGTGCTGAATTGGTACATTTCCTTTGCCAAACCTCTGGCTTATACCAGAGACCAACATCTCTTCAGTCACCCGAGGAGCAATATAATTTTCTCTTACGGGAGTTGAGTTTGCCTTCTGCTGGTGCTGGGATCATGCAAGTACGTCTGCAATCCAGTATTAGTTTTTTTATCTGTCCCTAGTACCCTCCTGGCAACTTTCCTTTTCCTCAAGCAGAGCTAGCTAAGTGGCAAGCAGCTCTGAGGGTGGATCTCCACACCTACAAAAAACCCCACAGGAACAGGTTGTGTTTTATGTGAACAAGGTGAGCCTCGTGTACAACTATGTGTATGTAAAAGGATGTAGGAAGAGGGGACTTGATTGCTTTCACATTAGTTTTTCTACCCTACCTTCTGATTCTAACTAGTGCTGTTGTCCTGTATATTTCTGCTGCTTTTCCTGTCACCCCCTTTTTAGTTATTCCCATTTCACACAAACTCCCATCTTATTTTTAGATCAATTTATTTTCACAGTGTGCTTTGCCCAAGGCAAAAGCAAAAATATAAACTAATCTTCCAGCCAAACCCTAAGGTCTTTTCTTAGTGTTTGCTGCTCAGCCCTCACCAGTCCCTGTGCTTCACAGGCCACTCTGGCTTTCTGTGTGTGCCAGTGTGATATCAGAGAACAGTTAAACCAGAAATAAGGAGGAGGAGAAATAAATACAGTAGTAGCACAAGTCTTCTCACAAGCTCTGTTCAAAGCACAGGGCGGAGAGGGGTGCTTAGCTCCCCCAAACACCTCATAGCTGGATTGAGGCCCACTGTCCTGTTTGTATCCAGCCCTCAACATGCCCCTGGTACAATGTTCCTTCCCCCTTGTCCCTAAGATTAGGACAAACCTGTTAAAACTCTCATCTAAAGAAAAGGCAGAGACACTTCTGTGCTGTAGGAATACTTGTCCCAAAAGGCAAGGTTCCCTCAGATAACATAACTCCCTGCAAGGGAATACAGCCCCAGATGAACTGGAAAGGGCTCAGACACCCACACTGCCAGGACTGTAGGTGTGAGCCAAAGGCAAAGCCAACCCTCTAAAGGAAATAGCTAAAAGTTGGTCACTGCTGATGCTGGGCACCTATCTCAGACCTCAGCTATGTGTAAATTGCTTTGTCTGTGTGAAAGCAGTGAACCCTGCAGAAGCCCATGTGCTGTACCAAGGTTATTTGTTAATGAAGCTACATACATAAACACAATGTCCAGAGGAAGGAGGGTTTGGAAGGGTTTTTGGAAGAGCAATCATAGTGTGTGCCAGTTGCATGGAATGTGAACCCATCGATCTCAGCAGAGCCAGATACAAGACTGAGCAGGTGAGCACATCCCTGATGCAGACACTGGATTCAGTTTCACCAAGTAAGTGTTATGCTTGCTATTTTCTTTGAGAAATCCTACAGAGGGACTGAAGAACAGATAAAATCAGTAAAATAGTTAAAATATTAAAATAAATCTTAAATATTAAACCCAGTAAAACGCACTCTGTATGCAAAGTGCAGTCATTGAATTAATGAAACATCTCTAAAGAAACCATTCTGAGGTGGTCAGAGAAGCTGAAAGGATCTAATCTACAATTGTTAATGGAGGCGGTGGGGGGAGGGGTGGGAGGAAGGGAAGAAAAACTCAAAAGCAGCACATGAGAAACCAGCAGAGCATGGACTATCAATAGCTCTTTGTTCTTTTCTTCATGTTTGGCTTAGTGAAGAATAAGCCTAGGGCTGAGGATACAACCAGCCAGTTGTAAATTTAAATATGTTTGCTTTCCTTCATGCTTGCCAAAACCACTCAGTGGTAGCTTTAGATTTATGCAAGCTGAGACTACAAAAAGCAGTGCTACCTCAGGACTCCCAGAAGAAATCTACTTAAGCAGCTTTTTTCTCCAGCTCTATATCTTTAGTGAGGCTGATGAAAGTTTGGCAGATACTTGAAGGATATCTGGCCACATTCGAGCCTCCAGAGATAGAGTTATACTACAGAGATCCTAGAAAGAACTTTAAAGCCCTCAATCACCAGAGAGACTCCTCTGATATCCAGAGAAATATGAACATGACCGAAGACTACAAATTACAATCTTATCAGAAAACAAAGTAAAACTTTATTTGGTAGGGAGCAACAGAATACTTTAATACTGCAGTGTAAGTAACAAACCAAGCCTTGGTCCCCCAAAGTCAGAAAGAATTTGGGCCAAGGGAAGAAAACAGAGTGAGCTAATTTTAGTCTTACGTGTTATAGGTAAAAAAATTGATCCAGCCAATTTAATAAAAATAAAAGTAGAATTTATTTGTGACTGATATACAGTCCTGACAGCCAACAATCAAGGCACAGCACTGACCCTGGGATCGGAGCTGGGTGAACACAGAATCCAAGCTCGCTAGCAGTGAATCCCCAATGTTCACCAAGAAAGCCTGGTAGAGCTGGCTTAAATACAGTTTTTCCAGCCCGAGGCAGAGTCTCTTGTCTTCCTTTCAGGACTCTCATCTTTTTTTCAGGTTTTCCCTATTCATGTTGTTTCTTTTCTCTGTGCAAAAGTCCAACAAAGCTCGTCTGGGAATCTGGAATGAATTTTCGCTGCTGAGTTCCTGGAATATGTCTTTTGAGATGTAAGTTTCTGATGGCTCAGATTATCTAGGTCAGACATCTTCATGGGCCATCATCGCTGGGTGGCTCCTGGTTCATTCCAGAGAGAACACCCATCTCCTGTCTCGGCCAGTCTTTTTCGTGTGTTGATTCGGATTCCTTTCCTCTGCTGCCAGCTGTGGTTTCCTCACTCTCTGCAGCAATCCCTTGTCTCTGGCTAGTGTGCCCTTCATGATTTCTTTTATTAGAAATCATACTACATCCTATATAATACTCATAACACAACTCACAGAATACTCATAATGTACGAATTATCAATATAGACATACACATATAGTCTCAATCAGCACAAATTACCAAAATACACATAACATTAAGCAATATTAGCCTAAGTATCAGAGAAAAATGGGGTACATGGACTATGGTACGACTTAAACTTGACATTTTTCAAACTGTCTTCTGCTTTATAACAGGACCAGCAAAATGTATGAGTAAATCTTGGGGAGCAGGGACTATTGTGCTTATTTGCTTTTAAAGTAGTTTTTTTCATTTTCAAATGAGTATTTTTCTAATATTCTTTCTTAAGCCTCTAGCCCTTACTCAGATTAAAAGTGAAGGTTTTGAAACACAAATACTTGAGCAGAAATTTTTCTGCTTTGACATAAAACTGCACATATACTCAAGCCAACTCTGTCCAGCACCTGACAGTGTTTACACCTTCAGCCTGCTCAAGCCTACCAAGTCTGAGGTTGGAGCAACAGAGTTGGCCTGTTCCAATTTTGCTGTTATCTCACCAATTTTATACCACTTAAGAATTCTGGTGTAAGAATTCTGTCTGCTTGACACTCCAGTTCTCTGCTCAGCAAAGCTGTGCAGGCCTGTTTTCATTACAACATAAATTAATAGAGCAGACTCATACAGCAAGGTGGGATAGCCAAGACACCAAGATCTGTCAGTACTGTTACATGCCCATGAAATGCAGCATTCTGACATTTCAAATTGCTGCAGTATGATTTCTCAGAGGTTTTCTGATAGAGCACAGAAAGACAGAAACAAATCAGCAAGGCTGGCAGTCTACTGCCCCAAATCCCTTTGTTACAGCCATGAGGGTTGGGGAAAAAAATTTAAACCACAACAACAAACAAACAAAAAAGCATACCACCCCAAAAACAACTACAAATTGAATTTCTGGGCACACTTCTAAGACTTGACTTTAGGTTCCATATTCAGTGTTTTTTAAAGGCTATTCTTATTAATTCAACCAGAGGTAAAAGCAGCACTATGTGTATAATTTGTATGAAAAAGAAACAAGTATGAGAAAAGCAGTCATTCCATAAGAACTGTCACAAATACCTTTCAAATATATTTTTTTCCCCTGGGGAAAAAAAAAAAAAAAAAAGAAAAAAAAAAGACAAAAAATATAAATTTTCCTGCTAAATTTTAGTGGATCATCAAAAGTCCATTTCTTCCTAATGCTTTTGACCAGAAAGTATGATATATTACCATAATACCACCTCAAGACAGCCTTTAAATTAATGGATCAGACTGAGGACTCTCTCACAACTACTTCTGAATATTGAGGAGATTCAATAAGGCTCAGATCCCCATGTGGCAACTTTTTGCCACCAAGAACAGTGACAATTATATGGAATTAAATAGTACTCCAGTTTTAGCCATCTTCTAGAAAGCACTGACAAACACAAAGTGACTGTGACATCCAAAGCTCTTGTTACATTCAATTCCAAAAGGGACTTCTTTGAGTGGGCAAGTTTCAGCTTAAAACAGAATTAACTAGAGTATCAGGAAGAGAAGCTTGAAGTAAAAGGGATTCAAGCTTAACTCACATCCAAAACATAGAGTGAAGACAGGAAACAAGAAATACCAAACAAATCAGACCTTACCACAGCAAGAGACAAGAAATAAAATTACAGCAAACACAAAGCCTTGAAGAAATGAGTGGATTGAAATGATCAAATGTAAGGCTAAGTCTTCAATTTTATATGTCACTTAAAGGATAGTTGTTTCCTGCCACTAGAAGTCTACAAACTCCCTGTTCCATCAATTTGGAGTTGATTGAGAGAGAAAACAAATTGCTATCACTGCCAGGGAAGTTTGGATGCCAATGAAAAGCTCCTATCCAAGTACACACCAGATAGTTTTTAACATTAAAATACATGGCCTTTGTTCCTGACCACCAGAAGATCAAAATAATCTATCATAAGTTTCAAATGCTGCTCTACTTTTTCAATTTTAATTCTTTTTCCCTGATGCTTGATTTCCAGTTTTCTGTATGTAAAAAATGCCAGCACAATAACACATTTTGCTTTGGATTACTATTTCCCTACAGTCCACAGCAAATATTAGAATATACAACTCTCATTTCAACAGTCATTTGGCAAGAGGTAATATTTACTTGCTAATGGATGCCCTTTTTTCCCTAACAAGATTAGAGTGCAAAGCTTAGTCTTCTGCTTCCAATTACACATGACATTTGTCAAAACAGGGTAGCAGTTAAAAACTCAAGTCCATAATTAGGTTCTTCTCTGACATCTCCAAGACATTAATTCTCATGTTAGATGTGCACCAAAAATGGAACCGTTGCTTTAACCAATACACAACTAGGCTGACATGCTCTTCCACAGTTGCCAATATTTCAGAACTCAAAAAACAATTCTGTACTTCAACTGACACAGCAAACATTGCTGGACTGTATTTTACACAAACAGTAGACACATGTTATATATATGTAATTCGTGCTGTTTAGAATATAAAATAAATACATGTTATAATGTTTAGAAGGAATGTACAGGGATTATTTAAACTCACATGCAGGGTTTGAGGCATGCTATATGCTATGGAAAAACTGCATACCATTACAAAATTGCAGCCACAGCAGGAAGGGATCTAATTTACAATCTAAAGAACCTAGCCTGGGTGGAGACCACTTGAATGCTCATTGCTCCAGATCAAGATAGTGGGAGCTACGGGGAGAGTTTCTGTAACCTCACCACCAGCCATCGTTGCCTGCCAGGAACTATGTTGTCAAACACAACCCGGAGGAAGAGGACGATATGAATATGCTTGACCAGTGCTCATCGCTGGCCAGGAACTGTATTCTTCAGTCCAGCTCGAAGAAAGGAAACAACATTAATATGATTGACTATGAAAAGAACAAGAGGGACTCTGCCTCGGGCCAGAAAAACAATATAAAACCAGACTGTACCAGACCACATTTGTGAACAGAGGGGGATCCGATGCAGTAGAGATTGGACCAGTATTCACCTAGCGCCAGTCCCGGGGTCAATGCTGTCCCTTTGATTGTGGCTATCGAGACTGTATATCAGTCACAAAATAAAAACTATCTTTATTAATTATTAATTTGGCTTTATCAATTTTTACCTATAACACACACATAAGGAATTACTTTTACTGTCAGTTGCCCTTCTTCTGGCTTTTTATCTTATAAGGAAAGCTGAAGATCCTGTTCTAAATAAAGACATGCATAGATTTGCAGCAGCCTGCTAAAAACCAGATTGACTCAGGCAATATGCACAGTTTAATCTGTAGAGAAGCATTTTCCCAGAAAAGTCTCCTTCTTCTTTGATCAGAAGATGCAGGTGATGAATGCTTCAGTACTGCCTAATGCAGTGAGAAGCAGACTCATAGAGCATTTGTTGCTCAGCCAAGCAGAACTGTATGCACTGAGTCAGTGTGAATGCCAAGGGATGAGACAGCAGGGACAAGATTTCACCATGCTCTCACCATGGTGTTATGTGTATTTTGTGCTGATTGAGACTATATGTGTATGTCTATATTGATAATTCGTACATTATGAGTATTCTGTGAGTTGTGTTATGAGTATTATATAGGATGTAGTATGATTTCTAATAAAAGAAATCATGAAGGGCACACTAGCCAGAGACAAGGGATTGCTGCAGGGAGTGAGGAAACCACAGCTGGCAGCAGAGGAAAGGAATCCGAATCAACACACGAAAAAGACTGGCCGAAACAGGAGATGGGTGTTCTCTCTGGAATGAACCAGGAGCCACCCAGCGATGATGGCCCATGAAGATGTCTGACCTAGATAATCTGAGCCATCAGAAATTTACATCTCAAAAGACATATTCCAGGAACTCAGCAGCGAAAATTCATTCCAGATTCCCAGACGAGCTTTGTTGGACTTTTGCACAGAGAAAAGAAACAACATGAATAGGGAAAACCTGAAAAAAAGATGAGAGTCCTGAAAGGAAGACAAGAGACTCTGCCTCGGGCTGGAAAAACTGTATTTAAGCCAGCTCTACCAGGCTTTCTTGGTGAACATTGGGGATTCACTGCTAGCGAGCTCGGATTCTGTGTTCACCCAGCTCCGATCCCAGGGTCAGTGCTGTGCCTTGATTGTTGGCTGTCAGGACTGTATATCAGTCACAAATAAATTCTACTTTTATTTTTATTAAATTGGCTGGATCAATTTTTTTACCTATGTCCTGGCTTGTAAAATAAGCATGTATTCTATTTTGCCATCTGTTGGGGGTTAGGCAGTTTTTTCTTATCTCTTTCAAGAACAATGACACTGCCAGGAAGACAATGTCCTGCTAATGGGCTATTGAATCACTCACTGTGGCTGGTAAGATTAGTTACATCATCCCATTGGGAGATGCTCCACCCTGAGGGAGGAGCCAAGCATCCCTGCCACCATAAAACAAGCACTTCTGAGACCACAGACAGCCTTCTTCGCTGGATTTCCGAGAGGAATCAGGAACCGAGGCCCAGCTGCTCCTTCGCTGCATTTTCGGAAGGGATCTACACCCTTCTGCAGATCGCCGCTCCAGGAGGAGCAGCCAGCATTTGGCTGGACTGCTATCAGCACCCTGACTTCTCAGGGTGCCAGGTTTTTCTCACTCTGCCAGTGGTTGTTTTGCTTGTGTTAAATTACATTGTTATTTAGTTGTTTTTTTTTCTTCCAGTAAAGAACTGTTATTCCCGTTTCCCATATCTTTGCCTGAGAGCCTTTTTTTAATTCTGAAGTTGTGATAATTCGGAGGGAGGGGGTTTACCTTCTCCATTTCACAGGAGGCTTTTGCCTTCCTTCACAGGCTCCTGTCTTTTCAACCCAAGACAACCTATAACAATGTGAAAGACAATGTTACACATGAAAAATGAAAAATAGCCAATTTTAATAAAAAATAGAAAAATAAAATTTATTTCTTGACCGTAATACAGCCACCAACCAATCGGACAGCGTACCACCCCCGGGAGGTGATCCAGGTGAACGTGAGATTGGCCTCGCTAGCACCAATTCTTCCCCATCCACACTGGCTGCACCAAGGCAGCGGTTCTTATACAGTTTATTTCGCCCCGCTGCAGGATGTCTTTGTTTCTTTCTGAGTTCTTCATATTCAAGTTGGTTTCTTTCTTTGGCTGGGGCTGCACAAAGCCTTCCTCCGGGAATAGAATAATACACTTCCCTGATTCCTGGAATCTGGCATTCATTCAGAAGGAAGGTGTTGATGGCCCTGGTCTTCTCAGACAGGTATCTTGTCTGAGCCATCATCGCTTGGGTGTCACTGAGTGCATGTTTCTGTGAATGCCCATCTCCTGTGCAGCCGAGGTTTCCTTTGCATGTAAATGTAATGTGGTGCCTCTCTGTCCATCTGCCGCGGTTTTGCCATCCTGGGGAAGAATCTCTCCCCCCCACCCGCCCTTGTGTACCAGCAGTTTATTTTATACATATATATTTGATGCATCTTTTATTTCCACGAATTACTAATCACATTTATAACAGACAAGAACCTGGGATGAAGAGCTGTGGGACACAAAGCCCCAGCTGAATTGCCCGTGGCAGGGTGGCCAAGGCTGTGGTGTGAGGAGGGGCCAGCCACGGCGCCCCAGAGCTCAAACCCCTTTGGCAGGGCTTTGGCACAGGCCAGGTAGGCAGCTCTGGGCTGCCCACAGCAGCCTCCATCTCTTTTATACCAATAACTGTCACTGCAGATATGGTTAGATGACAAAGCAGAAGGATTTCTATACAGCTTTGAGGCCACTCATTTCTCTATGTTTACATGGTGGTCCTGATGCACCTTGTTTACGCCTCCAAATCCAGCAGGAGAGGTCATATAAGCCACAATTACCCAAAAGGGGAGTCAGAAGTGTGTAACACTGCAACTATTCCTTCCCAACAAAGCATTTTATCTTATCTGTCAAGAAACAAACACTAAACAGCACATTACAACTTAGTGATAGTTAAAAATTACCTGAAAAGATGAAAAAACCCTTTATTCACAACTATTAAGCCATGAAAAGAAAAATCCCCTTGTTATATATACTATAAAATAATTCATGTTAAATGAAATAAAACAAAAACCCTACAGTTTATACAGTTTATATATACACATATGTATGTTTATATACATAAACATATGTTTATATACAGTTTAACCATGTATAGAAAATTCAAATAGGAAGTCAGCTGTACCCAAAAATGTATATTCCAGGGGATTGCTGTCGTCTGACAGGAGGCATTTTTGATAAGCATCACCAGCAACCACAAACTAAGTGATAGAAATTCAAATACCAGGACACTACCTCCAGAGACGCATATTCCAATATTTATCCAAAGGGATTTTTTGTCTGACCAGACTCCAGCAGGAGGCATATTGATAAGCATCATCAGAAGTCTTTCCTGGAAAGTCTTTTTCTGACAGGATTCCATCAATCATCCACCGGAAACACAATGACATGCTAAAGAGGAGCCCCTTCCAAAGATATGAAGAACTGTACAAAACAGACCTTCTGAGAACTACTCTTTGGAGAACCACAGGGACTTTGGTGGAAAGGACCAAATCCTACATCTTCCCAACTCTGATCGCCTACATCAGAGTTCATTTTAGATTGTGGTTTATTCCAAATTTATATTTTGATAATTTAATAAATTTCTTTAATTATTGGAGTATTAATTTATAACACCCTTTCATGATTACTCTTGTGGTTTGATATAAAACAATTAGTTTTGCTTTATGCCAATTTAAAACAGAATTGTGTTTTATATATTTTTTATTCATAAACAAGGAATAGACAAAAGCATCTTAAGAAAAAGACAAATGAAAATCCTTGTTTCCCTTCAAAATACTGATTTAACCTTATATTTTTCAGGTTTTTTCTCAAAGGAAATAACAGGTTCTTATTTAAGGACAGTATTTTCCTGTGGAAATTTTCACAAAAATCACTGTTGCCTGCAGCAGAATGAGCCACGGGATTTTGCAGTTCGTAATTCATCCTGTACAGAACTAACATAATACACACCTGTGCTTTACCTAAATCCTTCTTGTCTACACAAAACTCCTGTCTTGTGTTCCCACACTGCTCAGCATCTTCCCCATGTTACCAACATTTTTGCTGCTTTATGCATCCCATCTCTTTACTCTCACCACACCCACGGGTTCCTCTCTTTGCCATAAAGTACCTCCATCTTCACTGATTCACAAGTCAAAATTCATTCCCAGCAAGAATAAGCAAAAGGAGGGCAGGGGTAGGTGTAGAGAAGCTTTCTCCTGGTAAGGAGACTTTGATACTTTCACTTTTTCAGTGTGTAGCTCCCCATTAGAAACAGCTGGTTATCCTTACACATTAAGTGGAAGAACACAAAGGAATTCTTAATGAGATCTGTCTAAAACAGAGTCAAGAAAAAAATGTATTTTCCTGTTATTGTTTATGGCTTGTCTTGGAAGCCACAACTGCAATCTAGATCCCTGGTGTCCTTGGCACCAAGGGAAAGACAATTTGTGGACCATATGTTCTACAATTTACAGAAGTGAAACAAACAGTGAGGGAACACATCACTGATCCCATTCTATAGGTGGCTTAAAGCCCAGGAGTGACTTGCTGAGGCTGGCAGTCCAAGGGACTCAGTGTAGCTCTCCTGGTTATCAGCTCAGCTTCTAAATAATGCTCGCTCCTCATTCAGAACCTTCCTAGCAGAACAAAGGAATTTATGCCTCAAAGAGCAATTTTACCCTGGCTAGGGGATGGATGATAGAAAGCTTAAAAACAGTGTTATATCATAGCTTAGGTAGAAAAACAACCTTCCCATCATGAAACTGAAGCACATTTCTTTCACAGTTCTGATGAACTTATATATTTCCCAGTGAAAGAGAGAAGGTTTTCTAAACATTAGTAGAATTGAAAAGTGTTGGAAAACTACTCCTTCATGGTATCCAGCCAGAATTCCAGTTCAGAATTCCAGGTTCAAGAGGATGGGAAAGGTCCTAAAAGCTTCTCAGCTGGACCTGTAATTATAGGGAAAAAAACCATCCAGGTTCTCAACTGGACCTTGTATAAAAAGAAAATCAGTTATAATGGCAATACAAGTCAAGATTAACAGCCTTAGCAACTAAACATTCCCTGCTTTAGCGTTGTTATGAATAGAAAGTTGTATTTTTTTTGAGTTTCAGAGTTAAAAAACAAGTCAGGCCTCTTTGGTTTGGCTGCCGAAGAAAAACTCTTCAATTACCTGTTAATGGCCAGTGACTAACTATTGTTTCCCTGATGCTGGCTGCTTGCCAAGAAGACACCAGGACAGACCCTCCAAGGTAAAGAGAATAGGCAGTGACATCAGAGCCAGTATGCAGATGAGAAATGCATTGCGCCCTGAATTTTTACAGTTTTACAGTTTTTACAAGAAAAACCCCTAAAATCACGAGCCAACAAGTGACTTAAGTGACGTCTAAGGATGGGAGCGTAGTCCCATACCTGCTTAGACCCTTTTTGTTTCTCACCCTAACCTGAAAAGATACTGATTAAAGAGACACCCACGGTTTTTAAACAAACAAGCCAGGAATCTACGACTCTCCCGTGAGGACAGAGTCCCCAGCTCTGCCTGCAGACCAGCGGACAAAGCTGCATCATCCTCCTTCTCCGTGCCACGCCTGGGAGCAGCGGCGGTGCGGGCGCAACCCGTCGATTTCTCCCCACCTGAGCTGATTCTTCTTAATAAAGGCATTAAAAAGGAGAAAGATCTCCTGCCCATTTATTTCAAGCTCTATCTGAAATTACTACCCTACCTATTTCCCTTACACCTGTACATTATTTTTCTGATTAGAAAGCTCATTAGATTGCAAGACCTGCTGGGACTTTTTCCCTTTCTTTTTCTCCACTCTCTCAAGTACTTATTCTCCCCAGAATGGCAGTCTTCAAGGCTGACAATAATATTTGCAAAATCATACAATGCACTTAGATTAAAAGACATTACTTTATTTAGTGCTGAGAAAACAAAACTATTCTGGCTTGAAATCTGCAAAATTAAAGATCTAAGCTTTTCATTTTGAAAGGACAATTTGAAAGAATCACCTTTTAAACAGAAACAATTTATTTATTTTATTTTAAAAAATATGTATCCATCCAAATAAGCAATCCTTAGAAGTTCTATTCATCCCAAGAGCACCACTTTGGTAAGAGCCAAGCAACACTTTGGATGCATTTTTTGTGTGCATATGTACATACATAGCTATTAAACTGATCTTCATTAAAAGCCTACAGGACCAATCACTTCTGTTAGGGATATAGTTAGTAATTCATGCCGATAAAATATAGATTTCTATAAGGTATATGAATCAAACTGGCTGTACAGAGAGGGGCTAGGGATTTCATTCTCAGGATGGTGAAACCGCGGCAGACTGGCAAGGGAATGGCATGACATTTACATATGAAAGAAAACTCGGCTGCCCAGGAGATGGTCATTCACGGTGGCATGTATCCAGTGATGCCCAAAGATAATGGCCCACAAAGATACCCATCTATGATAACAAGGGCCATGGACACCTGCCACCTGAATACAGGATTCCGGGGAAGCGGGGGGAGAAGCATTAATCTATTCCCAGAGGAAGGTTTTGTGCAATTCATGCTGAAGAAAAGAACCAACTTGAATATGAAGAACTCTAAAAAGAGACAAAGGCACTCTGCCGCGGGCGGAATAAGGAGTATAAAAACTGTCCCCTCGGAACAGCCAGTGTGGACAGAGGGGGATTTGGTGCAATAGAGGCCAAATCCATGTTCACCAGCCTATCTCCCGAAGGTGTTGTGCTGTCAGTTGGCTGTCGGGACTGTATCACGGTCATGAATAAATTCTTTTTGTTTTTCTATTAGAATTGGACATATTTAATTTTTACCTATAACACTTCTAAGGACAAAAAAGGAGTATTGAAAACAAAACATTATCTAAATAAAAAGGTGCATGACTCTTAATTTTTCTCATCATTGCCTCCTTACAACTAAGCCACATTTTCACACGTTAGAAAGGAAGCAGGAAGCCTCAGCAAAATTTAAAAGTTGCTGGCAGGTCTATTATGTCTGTTCTCATGTAAGTCTTTCTGAAGGTAGGAAGAAAGATGAAGCTAAACTATCGCCAAGCCAGGTCACAATAATTTGTGTCCTTTTAATTTAGCATGAACAAAGAGTTCAAGGACATAGATAAGTTGGCATAAGCCTGGCAAGGTACAGGTTGGGAGATTTTAGCGCTTTTTCAAATGTAACAGCTTTCAATGCAGTTATAATTGCTAGCACTTTTGCTGGAAAAATTTAATAGGGAAACCCATCTGGATGTGTTGTGAATCCTGTGCCTTATCCATTGCCAGTGAAACTCAAAACAATTTTGCTACTAATGTTCTCTGTGGACTGAATCAGACCTAAGTCTTTCAGAATTGCCTCTTTAAAGGTGAAGAACTACCTGAGGGGATGTTTTCAGCTTGGCTTAAGTATCATAACAGTCATAAGTCTTACAAAACTGAGCACTGCCTCTAGAAATCCATCTTTAAGCCTCCCCCTCCTCCTTCCCCCCCCCCCCCCCCCCCCCCAACATTTGTACATTTTCATGAGTTAAAGTGAAAGCTGTTCAGAGAAAGGAGTAGATGTGGAAATCACTTGAAATCTCCCTCAGCTCTAACCAGAGAGCTGGAGCATGTGTGACACTGATGAAACAGAAAAAGCAGCCTGCAGTGTGCAGGAGCCCTGGCCACAGTGGGATCCCCCTGATAAAAGCAAAGCAACTACATACCCCTGAGATTCCTCTGTTTTGGAGGCAACAGATGGTGAAACAGAAACAGACTTCTCCCAAACCTTTCAGGTTACAAAGGCATATGAGGTCCTTTCCTAATCTTTCAGTCCAATGGACAGAAGTGCTTTCCCAGAAAGGAAGCTTGTGAAAGACAGCACCTGCAAATAGTGAAGAGAGTTGTGGGGCTTGCTTCATCCACTTTTTGACACCTACAACAAAGATGCCTCCATCTGAGATGAGATACCACTTAGGATCTCTTTATAGTCCAGGACATGTTAAAACAAGCACTTTTACCATGCCATTCAGCTGCCTATTTGTTTAGAGATTTACTTTAGAAAAAGAGAAAATGAACTGCTGATGTGACTATTGTTCTCTCTTGCATATAAAGTCCAAGTGACCTGCTCAGACTGCAAGCACCTGCACTGTGTCAGGCCAACTGTGCTTAAAAGCAGCATACTGGGTATAGAAGAAGCATATACAGTAAAGCCTTTTTTGTTTTGTTTTGTTTCTGCTTTGTTTTGTTTTTTCTTGTAATAAGAGGAACTGTGAAGTACTGTCAAGATAACTACTGCTCCCCATCTAGTGGTAGGATTGCATTTAAAAATGTCCCACCCATCTTATCACACTACATTTTGAAATTGGTGAAGGTTGAAAAACAGTACCACTGCTCTGCAGGATCCCAAAAACCTACATCTGTGATGCAAGTCACCTAAACCATGTGTCAGAAGTTGTCGCTTAGTTTATTCTTTTAAAATCCACATCATGTTATCTCTGCTTTCCAAAGTGCTTAAAATACATGAAAGATATAAACCTATCATAATAGTCAATAGCTTGTTTATTTATAGATTAGGTGTTTGGGATTGACTCTTCCCAGCTATAGTTTATGTCTATTTTTAGTACTACTGAAGAGCTTTGTTATTCATCTGCAGAAACTGCCATTGACATGTGACATCTGCTTTGGAGTAAACTCAATTTTTAACTGTTTCAGCAAGTGAAAATGAAAGAAATTTCTAGACTTGGAAGATCATGTGAGGTGATAATCCAGGTCTGGGTCAGATTTTCAGCAATGTTCAGCTGAATGTTCATGGCTAGATGTTTCTAAGCTAGTCCTTGTCCATACTGTACATGTTGGTTATAGAATGTTCCTTAAATACAAATTTTAATTGTGTTTTATTACAGGCTGCTAAGTGGGTGTAAGTGGGTAAATCCCATTTAATTTTGGAGATATTCTCAGGAATTTTTCAAATTGGGGTTTTCAAAGAAATAGTTTTTTACTAAAAGCAGAAGGTTTCCAGCACGCACTTCCTAAAAGAAAATTACTTTCTGTACCTATTCTTATACTGGATGTATGATCCATACTTATTCTCCCCTTCTGGTTACTGAAGTCAATTGATTCAAATACAGCAAATCTTCCTGTGGCCCTCGGTAATATTCTGGGAAGTATTTAGTTTGAATTTAAATAGGCTTGAAACACCAAACAAACACAGCTTAGCATTCACAGAGATAGCACAAAACAGGTACAAAAACACATCTTAGGCATACTATAAGCAATATGTCAAAATGCCTATGACAAGACTGAAAATGGAACAACATGTTACAAGACTTACTCTTTTAAGATAGCACAACATTTTGACAATTCATTGTGGATCTAAATGGGGCTTAATGAGCCAAATCCATATTGTGAATTATCTGCCTTTCCTTTACCTTCCCACAGTGCAGAATATATTACCATAAACAAAATATTCATAGAGAACCACTTCCCTTTCCAGTAGGAATGCACCAACAGGAAAGTCACAATACACCTTATAGTTAAGTACTTTCAAGATGCAGTCAGATGAACAGACAATTAGCGTAAGAATATTCTAGCTGGCCAAAATTCAACTCCAGCCATTTCCAGCAAAGCTCTAAAAAGCTTTCTGCTAGTCCTAAAACCATTGTGTATTCACTCCACTAATTCTTTATCTTTATCAGGAATTCTTTATTCCTGTTCCACAGCAAAAAAGAAGTGCACACAAGTGACAGCACAATTTATCCTCTTTCACTCAGATGCAGCCTGGGAATGGATTTTCTACCCCTTCTCTTTTGCTGGTCTCCTGCTTCCTGAACAGAACCTGGGGACTGAGAGAAGAAGGATTTTTCCGCATAAGAACTGAATCCCACTTTTTTATCCAGCCTTAGCCTTAAGAAGATGACAATGTGACAAAGAAACACAATCCATTTCTATCTCAAGGCAGGAAATATCCTCTATCAATTATGATGTGAGTGTATCTGATATCTAGTTCATCTCATTCTCTTTGGCTTTCCATCCTGGTTTGACTCCTTTCCTTCCACTTCTGTGCTGACAGACTTTCATTTATTTGGTTTTATAACAAATAAAAATAAAAAAGTGACTGATCATGAACACAAAATTGCCTTTGCCAAAAGCCAAATTCAAAATTAGAGCAAACAAGGCCAGCATCCTTAGCCTTCCATGCCAACAATAATAACCACTTACAATATAATTTTATATAACTAGCTATACATGAAACAGAAGCAGAAGTTCTCAGTTCTTCATCATAAAGAAATTGGTAAAACAGAAAGCACTCTATTGTCTGGTAAATTATGGTTCAACTTCACTTTGAATCACTCTATTATCCCCCAAACCTGGCAAGGTGCTCTAGAAATATGGGCTTGCAAGTGCTTGTACCAATATCTCAATGTCACACTGAAGTCCTGCTTTCACACAATTTACAGTTAGCAACTGAGCTGTCACACATTGCCTCTGTGTACTTCTATCCCATACTCATGCAAAACTCTCACACATTCCTCCATAAAATCATCCTTTGAAAAGTTTATAGCTGTTTTGAAAAGGTCGGTGTGCAACACCGGGTAAAAGCTGAGGTAAAAGCTGTCACAGACCTACCTGGAACCAGAGGCTGAAAAGTTAGGGAGAAAGAATGCCACAGGTGCAGACAAGGGTTGTCATCATAGTCACCACTCAGAAGCTGACAACATCATGTAAGCTGTCCTTGAACAGGACGCCTGAGTTTCGCTCACCACCATGGAGTGTCAACACCTCTCTCAGTGCAAAGCCATTTCTTTTAGCTGAGATATCAGTCTGAAATTAGAAGAATTTCAGCTTACAAGCTGGCTTTCACAGGTTGTGTTTTGGGGGCCTGCAACACGGTAAATATCAGAGAGCACCAGGCACCACAGATGTCTGTGAATACATTGCCAGATAAACAGGTATGCCTACAGCCTTGGATGAACAAGCCATTCCTTGGCAAGTTACTGGATTTAACCTGAACAGGCACAGATTACTTGTTTATTTTCAACTAAAAATAAAACCTTACAGGTATCTTAACTTATGCTTAGACATTCCCCCATAAAGAAATGGAATCATACATTGCTATTACCATCAATTAAATTTGCTGATTGACTTTTAGCCCACAGTTTCAGGGATAGGATGACCTCAGGTAACACTTAAAGACACTTGGCACTAGAGTTGGCTTTTGAACTGCACTCTGGATATGACATAATTAACATTAAAACAGATGTCTCTAAACAAGGAGGTAAATCACACTGACAGATCATGGTCCAAATTCAGTGAGGTGTAGCTGACCTAGAGGAAGAACATAGCCCTACCAACTACAGCACACAAAGAATTTCTGCAAGATAGAAGAATCAGAAGGGTTTTAGCCAAAAAGTTTGAGTTCTCTGCAGTCCATGCCAGGATTCAGAAACTGGGATTAGTTAAACATTCAAACATTGTCTGAATGACTTGCTCTCCAATGCTCACAACCACCAGATAAGAGACATACAGCCTCTTGGAAGTTGAGCTGTAAGCTCTGTAAACCCCACACTCTAGAGACTAAGCTCCACAGCTCAAATGCTGAGGAAGGAGGATGTATGGTTTGGGATCAGTGTATTCAATCTCTCCATGATCCTTCACCAGAAAGGCCTTGCCCCAAGGCAACCTTTAAAAGCTACAGACACTAATGAGAGGGAAGGAAACCGAACCCATGGGAACATTCTTCACTTTAACCATTCAGATGGCCACCCATGCTATAGATAAATCTCTTGAACCCACAGGTTATTTATTACCTCAAAAGAGCCCGATGACTCCACTCTTTCCCCCACATTTCTCCTCCTGTGTAAGCCAAAGAATCATTAAGCACACAGAGCTGTCACCAGCAAAGCCCACTCTTTCCTTCACTCACACCAGACTCATGAACCTCCTCACACACAAACCCTTTCCTACCACTGCTCTTCACACAGATGTTTCCCCACACACCCTATTCCTCCCCTCTGCTAACATTTCCCCTCCAAGTAAGCAGCATCACATACATATTTTCCCCCACCTTACCACATGCTTCACACCATGAAAAGACATTATTTCCTGGCCACAAGACCACTGTGCTCTTTAGCAAGCCATACTTTCACTTGTGAGACTCAGACCTTCCTGGGACTGCCACTTCTGTTACAAGAACACATTTCTGTGAGCGTCAGTGCCGGTGCACATGGATTTGCCCTTGGGTTCTATCTCTATGATGCCAGGAGAGCTGGTCATAGGCTGAGTGAACTGTAGGGACAATAACACATTTCAGAAACTAAAATCCTCTGCTGATGAGCAGAAAATATACAAGGCATAAGCAGCAAGACATTCAGGCCTGAAACATTACTTGGGGGAATAATTTCATAAATGAAAAACACTAGTCTCTATGGAAAGATGAGCCCCAAAAAAGGCAGTAGGAACCAAGGCTCTTCCACCATCATTATCAATGTTGCCCTACACCACTGATAGGCCTGTGCCTGTCACTGCCTCTGGGGACTTCACAACCTGTGGCAGGATGACTCCTTGCACTTTACAAATTAGAATGATAAACACAAGATAATCAGGACTGGCTCTGTGCTGAGGGTCTGTAATGGAGGCAGACTTTTACACTGGTCACAGCTCACCCCAAAGGTCTGCAATGGATGCCTGTGTGTCAAGCCAGCCTTTTCTTCGCCCTATGAGCCAAAGGGCATATGGAATGGGGAAAAAATTCATTCATTTGGTCATAGGATGCTAGGACAGCATGTGAGGTACCAGGCCTGAACGACATGAGTTGTACAAAGAGAAAAAGGAAATGAAACCTAGAAATCAGTGTCTTCAAATTTACTAGAAAAGACAGAGCCCCATGGCAGGGTTGGAAAACAGGTAATGTTGAAACCAGTCAAGTTTCTACAGCATCTGCTCAGTCTAGTACTGAAGTACAGCACATTGCTGGGCTGTATCAACACACAATAACAAAATGGGAAGCCTACTGACTCAGGGGCAACGATGTGTACTTGCAATACTTTGCCTGACTAGAGCCCATCCATCTTTAAACTTCCAAGACTCTTAGCAGAAAACACATGGTTAATGTATGCTTAACTCCTTTCTATGCTCAGAGGAACAGCTGTGCCTCTTTACATCCACTCCCATGGGTTAACCACACAGGCAGCTGTAAATAGCAGTTTGCTGTGAATGCAGAGCACAGACTGCAAGTTAATAAAGGTTGGTACTATTACATTATCAAAGAATTGAAGGTTATTTTCAAAAACAGCAGCCACTCAGACTTAAATTGCTTTGAGGGAGTCACTAAGGTCTAGGCACTGCTTGCAGCAGGGGCAGCTTTGAATGCAGTGCTGAGTATCCTGTACTCAGTGACTGTCATAGGAATGCTTGAGAAAATAGCCAGAGCCTCCCTCACTCTATGGTGACAAGACTACAGCTATTCCTGCCTAGATGGCAGTAGCAGATTCCAAAGTCCGTGCTTTATTACAGTAAAATAGCCAATTCTGGCATAACAAAGATTTATTGCTTCTGTTATAGGTAAAAACTGATCCAGCCAATTGTAATAAAAAAAAAACCTATTCATTATCAATATACAGTCCCGACTGCCAACAATCAAACGCAGCACCAACCCCAGGATCGGAGCTGGGTGAACTATGATCCAGGCTCTATCACAGCGAATCCCCCTGTTCACGAATGCCACCTGGCAGAGTTCGAGTTTATACTCTTTTTCTTGCCCGCGGCGGAGTCCCTTTGTCCTTCTTTGGAGTTCTTCATATTCATGTTGTGTCTATTCTCTGTCCTGTGCTGGACAAAGCCTTGTCCAGGAACTGATGTGTATCTGTTCCTCGGTTCCCAGAATCCTGCATTCAGATGTTATGTCCTTGATGGTCCCGTCTGTCTGAGATGAACATTTTCATGAGCCATCATCTCTCATTCATGCCAGTGAGAACATATTCTGCGCAGGCTAGGTTTACTTTGTATGTTAATGACATACCTCCTCCTGTGCTGCCAGCTGTGGTTTTCATCACCCTGTGAAGCAATCCTCTTCTCCCTTGCTGTTGTTATTTTAAAGCTTTATATTATTCTAATATAACCATATTCTACCAGCATGAATTACCACCATATCCATACAACTTCCCTATACAAACACTATTCAGGCTTCCTTCTCATCCTTCAACTCTATTTTGGAAGAGTCACTCATGAGAACAGTTTTGGATACCTTTTCACCTTTTACTCTATAATTGCTTCCCATAACAAAAATTGTTAAAACAGGGAAGAAGGCAGCTCTTAAGGAGCAGGATTCAAGCCCTTAGCTAGCAAAAATTGATTAGCGTCCAATTCCATTTTTCATCAGCTGAGGATCTAGTCAGTCTTTGATTTGTTTCCTCAACAAGTGATGGTCTAGGGTCAGGGAACATACCATGCAGCTGCTTTTGAGAAGGCATGCAGTGTGCCAGTTAAAGTGATTAATGCACATAAAAAGTGTTATGGGTAATAATTGATCAAGCCAAATTAATAATTTGTAAAGATATATTTTATTTTGTGACCGAGATACAGTCTTCGATAGCCACAATCAAAAGGGACAGTGCCAAGCCCCAAGCCCAGGATCGGCACTAGGTGAACACTGATCTGACCACTATTGCACCGGATCCCCCTCTGTTCACTAAGGCTTTCTGGTCCGGGCATTTCTTATACACTTTATTCAGCATGAGGCAGAGTCTCTTGTTCTTTTCATGGTTACACATAGTCATGTTGTCTTCTTTCTCTGTGTTGGGCTGGACAATGCAGTTCCTGGCAAACGATGAGTGCTGATGTTGGTTATGGGAACCTGGCATCGGGATACATGTTACTGCTATCTTGATTTCTGATATTTATCGGGTATTCATCGCTCGGGCTGTTCCTGAGTAAGGGCCCATCCCTTCCAGAGCCACATGCTTTTCGTTGCAAATTAGGCTTCTCTGCCATCTGTGGTTTTGCAACGGCATGAGGCAATCTCTCAGCATGATCCCTCGGCTCCATCGTGTGGACTTGCAATCTTTTAAGGGTAGTCCTTAAAACGTCATAACTTATATCATGCACATTTCTATCATATTCTACATAAGCACAAATTATCCTAAATTACATATTACAAAATGACTTTGGGGAAACAAGTTTCTTTATGCTTTCCCTCCTAGAAAAGAACTAAATAAAGAAAATAACTAAAAAACATCTAAATACATCAGACTAGTGTCTCAGGAGCTGAATGCATAGAAGGTCTGTACCACACAACACGGGCATTAGTGGTGTCCCTCAATGAAAATGCTCACTAGCTAATAAATCCCACTGACCACTTAGGGAAAAGGCTGACATGAGATTTTTTTGCACAATATTGCCCTAGAATGTTTTGTACAAACCTTGAGGTAAAGCCATCTGAGCACCCAGACAGACAACCTGATGCAGGCAAAGCTTTGAAGAAATGACACAAGGTGTCTCAAATTCCCAACCAGCATGAATTTGCACAGTACTGGTACCTCCAGGATGAAATCAAAAAGACCTGGCATGTTCACCTTGGTACTTGCAGTAACAGACCTCAGATCTGTGATGGGAAATGTTTGAGCCTCCAAGGGCCCTTTTGAAATGCTTTGTTTCAGTTTGATGTCTGAGTGGTCTACAATGCAAATTTATCACACTGTAGTCCCCATAATACATCAGGAGCAGCACAAGGACTGGCCATGCCCAGGCACCAGGTGTGCTCCCTGGAAATTTAGTTTGGTTCTTCCTGTGCTGCTATAGCCTGCAAGGAGGACAGTAATACCATTAGATTGCCAGAGCAACATTTTCCCCAGCACAATAATGCTTGCAAAAAACCAACCAAACAAATCCAGACTGGCAAATTCAGGAAAAAATAGAAACCCAAGTTGTGCCATCTGGTGCAATAATGGCTGCAAATTATATGGCTCCAGGAAAAAGCATTTGGATTGCAACTTGGCATTGAAAAGGCAAATCAGGAGTAAGGTATTGAAAGCATAGTGTCATTTGATCACTTTATGAAAAGGCAGTATAGTCTGTCCTGTGCATTTGAAAAAGGAGAACTACATTTGAAAGTGTTTGTATTTCCTACTTTTATGTGTTGAAACCACTCAGGGTAAATATGAAGAGCATTATGCAACCTCTAAATGTAGTTCCTGCCCTTGGTTCACCTTGTATTCCTTGGTACATCCTTACACTACACTCCTTTAGAGGTCAAAATGCTTTTCATATACTCTTCTGTGCCTTGCTACAGAGAAGACCAACCTTGCTACAAGAAGACCAACCTGGTAGAAAAAAGCCTGCTCTTGTCAGAAATGCAGAGTCTTCCAGACTATCTTAAAAGTTCACCACTTGCATGTGAGTTTTTAGACTTCTGAAGCTATGTCCTGGTGAATGAAATGTTGCCCAACTCAGCACAAAATTTCATAGATCTAGCATTTAATGAGATGATAGTACATTTCTTTAGAGGAGGGATGACAAAATATCTGAGAGCTAACTGATATAACAGAGCACTGTACTATGTATCACTGTAATTTTGAGACAGAAGTATAACTTTTTTCCTGGTTGGATCAGACTTGAGTCCCTTCTGGTGTATTGTCTCACTGCCAGTAGCCAGTACTAACGCTTCAAAGGAAAGATGTTAAACAAACCTCTGAGAAACAATACCCATGTCCTTAATGCTTCTTCCATGTCTCAAAGAGGAAATAGCTCATGCCTCTGAAGAATACAGATAGAACAGCCTTTTAAGTATTTCTCATATATTTAATCTGGGGTGCTTTTAATATCCATGCAAGCAGATAATTCTTTTTGACCCACTGAGTTCTCAGTAGGAGGCAACCACAGCATCAATTTTGCCCTGTGTGTTCGCCATTAACTCTTTAATCAGAATATCCATGTATTAGAGTTCCCTCTGTGTTACTTTATCAATTTTCCAAACACACAAGCAGCTCAGTTCCCTTTTCAAACTGTGGCTCTATACTTCATTAAGCTGCGATAGCATCTACCCAAACATTATGTCTTCACAGCAAATTCAGAGCTCAGGCAAGCAAGAGAAACTTGGATTACTTTTGCCAATGGGCATTATTGTACGTTTATCCATGTCATATCTCTCCTCTCACTGAACTGCCAAGGTGTTTAATTCCTGCTGGAGTGTCTAACAAACCTCAACAGTTTTCACCAACTGAAACAAATTATCACGACAGGCTAAATTCCCTAGCTTGCTCTGTTGTTCCTGCTCCACACTGCTGATGGGGATAGACAGCACCCCTGGCTAGACCCACATTGCTCTGCTGATCAGATCCTCCAGAGTCAGCACACACTTGACTTAGCTACATGTTGGAGACTATTCAAACTCCTAGCTTCAAGTATGTCATGTGATGCAGAAGGATGCAAAAGGGAAAAAAATGAAAGATTAGAAGTGTACCCTGTTTTTTATCCTGCTGACTTTGCTGTGGAGAGCTGCAAGCCCAGTGGGTGACTAACTAGATTAACTGGATTGAAAGAAATTAACAGGAATTGATACCCACAAAGACATTAATGCATTTTGGAGTTGCAGGACCCAAATGATGTGGCTCTGCAATTCTCTGTCCATTTCCAGAGAGATGAAACTAAATACCACCTTAGTGCAAAGCTGTCATAACTTGATTCTGGATGAGGCTTTTCTTGTCAGCTATCTCATGTCTGAATAGAGGCATCTCAAGAGACAAACAAATGGAAAATTACTCAGGAAGCCATGATTTTCCTTTTTTGCTATTATAAGAGCAAGTTCAACAACAGAGTGATCTGAGCTAGCAGTGCTCATATTTAGACCAAGAAAAGACAATCTGTGGTAAACTTGGTTGATTAAATGAGCCACCCAGCAGAATAAACAGAAGTGGCTTGGAGTCACTTTTCTCCCCTTCTACCCAGCCCTTTGTTATCCTCTTCTGCATTCTTTTTCAATTCAGTGTCTCAGAGCAGCGGTCCAAGAGCACTTCTGTGTCTTTGGCCCAACTCTGATTTTACAATCCACTGCATACCTTACAATCCACAGAGCCTTTTTCATTAAGGATTACTTTCATCTCTCCTGGGTAACTACATATGGTTGTATAAAAATTATCCCCTCTATATGGACCCTATAGACACAGCCAAGAGTGGGAGTTGACTTTCTGTTACTTAGCACACCTCAGCTTTCCCATTTGTTTCCCAGGTGAGTGGTGGACATTTGAAACACAACTTCCTCAGATAGGCTGTGAAAACAACCACATCACTCTTCTCATGTGAAACTTACCTCTGACCAAGCCCCCAAGCTCAGGAAGCCCTGACCAGTCAGTCAGTACTAGTCACCAGGAAATAAAGCCTTTTTCTAGACCTGATTAGCAAGTTATTTTTGTTACAGTCCTATCCGGCAGCTTCATTTTGGCACTGCCCCTTATATCATCCAAGATCTGTTGTTTTCCTGCACTGAAGGATGCCTCATTGTTTCTTCAACTCATCTATTTATCATGATAAAGAAGCAAGAAAGAGCTTAAGCAAACTTGCTTAAGCAAGAAAGAGCTTTCTTAAGCAAGAAAGAGCTCCAAAGTTCCATAGAGTTTTTTTCCTGAACAAATAGAATCAAGCCATAGATTGATTGGGTTAGTTTTGTGGCTCTTGTGGCTTATCCCCAAGAGTAACCAAGAGTACCCTACCTTACATTACCCTATGACATTTAACAATAATTCCGAAAGTCCATCCACAGAGAAAAACTGTCTAGCACTGTGGTCTTACTATGTCATGCTTGCCAGAGATGCCATTCTCTTAGCATTGGGGTGCTAGCTGGTAGTCATCTCACCCAATGCCCAAAGCCATAAAGAAGCTTTTCAAAATATGTACAGAGCCTTCAGTTACCTTGTCAGACAGGTTAAGGCCCAGCACAACAGCTGAGGGCATACTTATCCTGACCACCAAAAGTAGTCAACTGATCCTTTTTTCACCTTACACTCAAAGAAGAGTTCCACTCCATTATTCTGCCAGAAATTATCATCCCTACTCTCACATCAGCTATTCTTCTCTACTGTATTTTAAATAAACTGAGATAATCGGTAGAGATATTTACTTCTTTGATGGTATTCAAAATCAATCCATTGCTATCTCTCAAGTCTTTTGCTCTCCAAAATAATTGAAAATAGTGTAGGGATTGCTGTTACAGACAGCAAGAATCAAAAGCATGACAAATTTAACAGATACCTGTTACTGTGCTTGAGGGTGCCTGTTAAGCAGCATGGATACAGTAACTCAGGCTGCTCCCACACCAACTGCTTTCATAGAACACTCTACAGACATGAAGTCTCTGTGAGAATAACAGGTACAAAGAACAGAATAAGCCCAGAAAGGCAAGACTGGATGGCCAGTGTGGAAGAGGGGAGGTGGCAGAGATGTTTTCTTTTGTTCTAAGTAGGAAGGGAGAGGAGACATATAGCTATGCTTTTCGTCACAAAGCAAAACAAAGGATGAGACACTGCCTGGGCAGTGGGAGACAGATAAAGTCAAGTGCAGTGGAAACCACAAGAGTGTGATGCAACCACAGGAGCAGCTGTCAAGAAAGGGACAATCCAGTCCTGTGGCTGTGCATTTTTATCAGCATAAGGCATATATAACTAGCATTGTCCCAAAGGTACCCATCAAATATAGGTAAAGATGTAGATCATTTTACCTTTCAGATAACAAGAGGAAAGACCATGTTAGGTGCTAGGTAGCAAGATAATTATAAAAACCACAAACACACACTCTGGTCTGTGCTGGTACAAAAATAAGAACTTTCAATACTGTCATTGTGGATAAAGTCACAAAAATTTGCCACACTGATTGATAGAAAAACTAAATAATACTCAGAGTCCACCAGAAAAGTTTTCAAACTAATTCTAAACCGTTACAAAAATCCCCTTCCCTAACTATAATAACAAACTGTTGTATGACTATAACAGTAAATATTTATTAGTTTACAATATATACTGTAACGTAAGGAAGTAGTGGAATTTTAATGTAGGTTTTGGTACTGCTCATGCTTATATAAAACAAGTGAAGTACAGCCTGGCCCTGGAAATAAAGGCTTTGATTCTCAGAAGCTTAGAGCTGCCCATGAAGGACAAGAGATACCTGTGGATAACCAGCCTCCTGGCCCCTCTAACATCTTTGAAACCCTCCCAACATTGTCTAGCATAATAGATAAGTAATTGCAGCAAAACGGACTCCAGAGACATCTGCATAAATAGACAAACAGCAACAGAGCTGCAGAAATACAGCTGCTTTGTAGTTTGGCTATGATTAGTAATTGGCAATGTGAGAGATGATGACTAGTCAAATTGCGTTGCACCTGAACACTTGAAGGGTATAAGAAGCCTGTGTAGAACCACGTTCCAGGTGCCTCCGTTTCGCTAGGAAACCTCCTGCAAACAAATATTTACTTAGCCTTGCAGTAGTATACTTTGTACCCCATCCTCTCTCCTCAGTTGGCAATGGCCAGCTGCAAAGTTTTGAGGCATTATCAAGACCAGAAGGGAACACAGTCCCAGGACCTGTTACCTGTACAATTCCCTTATAAAGTGCTAGCACCTTCTAGGAAAGAGAAAACAAGCAACCTGGAAAAACATTTTACAGAGCAATTGAAGAAAAAGTCCAATTCACCAATAGGACATTCAAAATCCTCCACAAGCTAAAACTGTGGCATTTTGTCTGGCTCCAAGTCCAGACAAAATGGCAGAAAGTGGAGCAAGCCTTATGCATTAGAGATTCCATGAAGACAAAAAGAGAAAACCAAAAATCTATTGGTATGGGATGTAACTGTGATACACAATACAGTAACTTCATAAAAACCAACAAAAGTTAAATAAAATCACAAGAGATAAAATCCAAATTTGTTCTTTGTTCTCTTACTTCAGACAATAAAGCTACTCTGCACAAATAGTATGGAATTCACTAATTCAACCTGAGCCCTTAAATAGAGATGTGATTTAAGTGATTTTTATCCCTACTTCTACAGGACATACATTGGCCCCTGTAGGAGACAGCAATTCCACTTCTCCTGATGGAATAGTGCAGCCCCAGAACAAACACAGGATAGATGGTCTGCTTCTTTACTTGCACAATCAGAACTCACTGGCATTGCTGTTCCCCAGGAAACCATATCCTAAATTACACCTAACTGCAGATTTCTGTTTGGAAGCTGAATGTGAATGGTGTACTTTCTCAGCAGGAATCAATAAGGGACCAAAAGGATACATGGAAATGTGTTTGGGTTTCTCTTCCTCTTTGTTTAATCAAAAGTAAGAAGCCAAACTATCAAGAAGTCACTATTACGTGAACTAGGTGACAGGCTGCAGTAGGGGAATGGAAAAAAAAAAAAAACATGAAAGAAGCATTTGTATAAGACTAAGATTGCCCTGTGTTGAGGAGAATTGCACATAATCCTCTGAAACTTCACCTTGTTATCCTCTGGAATTTTGGTAATTTTTGATCTATCCTGTATTGCTCTAAGATGCTTCTTAAGAAGGAAAAATATACTTGAAAAATCATAGCTATTTAATTGTTAAATGGCTGTGTTTCATTTCACTTTCCTACAACTTTCAAACTTCATAACTTTTCGATTTAACTGGTACTGCTGCTGATTTCCACCTGGGCGGTAAATTACCTCTTGCAAAGCCTATTTCACTCAGTGAATTGATATGACTGCAATGATTAAATTGTGAGAAGGAACAAGTTGATTCCAAAGAGCCTATGGTTTGAGGTATTTCCTAGCAGAGACTAGAAAAGCTAAAGGAGTATGATCTCTACCATCTCAGAGAAGCAGGCATGGGGTAACCTGACTTTAGGTCCCTAGAATTTGTTTCCAAAGTTGGTGTCTTATGCTTTCCCTCGCAAGGCTCCAAGCAGATCTGTCATGTGAAGAAAGTCTGAGCAGCTGGCTCCAGCTTACATTAATCCCCTCAGAAGTTTCCAGGAATGAGGAAGAGCCTGCAGGCTGTACAAGCCAGAGCTGGCTCAGGCTATAAGGAAAGAAAAAAAGAGATTCACAAAAGAGCCAAAGGAGCCCAATTTCATAAAAAGAAACAAAGAGAGGGAGAAGTTTTAGGACAAATAATTTCAGTGTCTACCTGCTGCTCTTCACACACCTGCTCCAAAGCAAAGAAGCAAGAACTTGCCTTTGTACAGCCAGCTCTGAGATGTGAACAGTCCACATTTCGTCCCTTCTTCATCTCTCTACAGCCATCAAGTTCTAACACAGCATACCTTGTTTTATTCACCACAAAACCAATTCATCATGCTGGGGCTCTCTCCCACTCTCCTTAGGAAGCAGAAGAAAGGTCTCACTGCCCAGAATATTTCTGCAATGTTCAACCAGCTTTTTGTATGTATACTCATTTCTTCTCCCTTGAATTTGTCTGTGTCCTTGTGCTCCACTTTATATAGCAGCTTGCCTTCATCATGACCTAAGAGTTATCATCACGTAACTGAGTTCAGCAGAATTCCTCCTTTTATTGTTCTTCACAAATCAGCCTTCACAGTTTAGCTGTTAATAGTTCCACACTGGAAACCATGGTTACTTCTGCAGGGTAGCAATTTTTCCTTCACTTTTCATCTCAACGTTAATCTTTCCTACAGGAAGAACACCACAAATATTTAAGTAACTCAGTCTGCTGCTTCCACCAAGCACACACATGCAGCTTCTAACACTGGAGCACCAAGCCCACTCCATCTGTTGAGATCATAGGGAAAGCTGAAACAACAGACACGGCCATCTGTGCTAATCAGAGTCCCATACAAGATTTCTCCCACCTGGGAAGGAAGGAAATAGCAGGCAGGCATAGGAGGATAATACACTTTACCCCTGCTACTCTGGACAGAGACCAAGTTGGATAACAATGTTCTGCAGCATAAAGTCAGCCTGAAGTTTAATTTACCTAACAATCCAGACACAAACTCCACTGAAGGAAAAGATCCAGCTGTGTGTGAATTCTGGTTCCAATTCTGAACACTGAACAACTTTATGTAAGTAACCTAGAAAACCCAATTTGAAAAGAAAACTCTGTACTTAGCAGGACAGTAGTAATGAATCATGAGCACCGGTGACAAGCCCTGCACCAGCGGAGCTTTGAGCTGGTGCCAAAGACAAACTTAATGTCACTTAACACAATAGAGTTTGCTGTGCTCATTCATATACAACAACCAACATAACAGCACATCAGTTGTTTACTGCAGTTTTTAGACACTACTAAGTCAGTCATTCACTAAACTGTAAGCATCCCTCCTTCAGGTTAAAACAGACAAGTCATGTCTCCTGCTTCTGGAGGCAACAGCACACAAGAGTGCACTGCATTTGGTCATGGTATCCCCTCCACTTTGATTTTCCTATTCAGAAAGGGTGACAAGTGTCTGATACAAGATCAGCCTGATCCTGCAACTCATGCTCTGTGTCTGCAGCAGGAGATTAAGCTCTCCATGACTGTATGTGCATTTCTGATGGGCAGAGAAGGATATGTTGGATGGGATTGCTGACCTGCTGGGTAGAGGAGGTGTCTCAGATGGATTTACAAGTATTACTCCAAACCAAACAGCAAAAAGGTCACACAACGACAGTTAACATTATCACAGAGAAGCAGAATTTGGAAATAATGATGTGCAGCACAGGCCTGACCAAGACTCAGCTTGGCTTGTCATGACATAGGTACAGGATCCACCAGGAAAACCCACATCCACTAGCAGGAAGATGGAGGTGAGTTTCCTGAGAAAGCTGAGGTTTTGACATATCCAATCTTCCCTTCAGCTCATGAAGGCAGCAGGATTCAGCAGCAGCTGCAGTGAAGCCAGAGGGACTGACTCAATGAATATACCAGTAGAGATTAGCAACTAGAACAGAACAAGCAGAGGCAGATTGGCAGCATCAGATTGACAACCCCAGGGTGCTGTGGACAATACAAGTTTGGGGTTTGATGTGAAATTAGACAAATTCAAAGAAATGAGGATTACTAGGATACATATAATCCATTGGTAGGTCTGAGACAGTTCCCTGGGGAAAGTTCCACTCATGATAGAGTTATGGTCCTGTACTTTCCTTGCAATTCACTCTTGCTCATTGTCAGAAAGACGTACAAAGTTAGGTGGGTATTTGACTTTCTGCAAAAATTCCTATATTCTGTCAGATTTGGTCTAAAGATATTCAGTATATGCTCAGCTGATATGTAGAAGAGCAGCCTGTACACTAGAGACAGAAAAGCTCCAAATCTTCATGCTGCACTTAGCAGTGTGAACTCACAGTACCATCCATTCTGAATTACCACTACAGCACACAGGAGAGGAATCAGATCCCTCTGTACACAGGATGGTGGGATTTTATAGCCACCCCTTTTTCCCCACCACCAGCCTTAACACTGCATGGTTTATCCCCTACCTTCTGTTGCTCTAGGCAGTCTTTCAGAGTAACTCCCTTGTCTCACCTGTAAAAAGGTCAGGACTTAAACACTTGCTTTTCCTTTTTTTGTGCATGTGTTTGTTTTGAAACTTTATATTAAATTAGCCCTACAGCTTTTTATGGCATTCAAAAGGCTTTCACATCCATAATAAAACAGCCAGTATCTGATGTCAATTCTGAACGTGGCTGGTTCAGTATAACTGAGCAATCATTCAGATTTCAGGCTCATTCTGTTAGCACAGTTCTGCACCATTCCACAGCTTATTACATGAGAGTTTTTCCAAAATGGCTTCTGCATTCAGTAATTTCCACTAAGAATATCAATTGCTTCATGGTACTAAGACAAATCAAAGTTTGGATATGGTCATTTCATTGCCTTGTGAATAAGATCTAAAACTTCTTCTTAAGCTGATCCTGCATCCAAGGCCTGCAATTCTGCTGCCTGTACAATCTGTTTTACTGTGTATAATATACATAACAAAGCTGAAACAAAGAGCCTCTGAAAAAGAACTGTGGTTTTACACTTGGTTTCCAAAGTCACAGAGCCAAATAGACCAAACTCTAAAAAAATCTCCAAAAACAAAACACCAAAACAAAACTAAAAGCCAGCCCACAAAAACATTCACCTACAGTGCAGATAGCAAAATAACCAGAAAGACATTAGCTGTATAATTGCTATTCTGGGTACTTTCCAGGTAAGAAATTATTCATTATGAAAGTGGAAAAAGAGCTCTCTTTACCATGACATGACTTAATTCAACAGTCCAGGTGCTACAAAATTAAAAATTGATAAAATGAGCAGTCACTTCCTCAGATACATCTAGAGTTAGTCACTATAACTGGCACAACAACACCCAGAAACTCACTTCCCCATCATGACTCTACAAAGCAGGGTACAAGACAAGTGCACCCACTGCTTTGTTCAGGAAGCAAAGGTACCCAGTTAAATGAATCAATAGATCTTGTAGAATACAGAATTTCCTAAATTGCAGGGGGTTTTATGCAATTAGTGTACTGTAAGTTAAGGCAGCACTGAATAACAGGAGAGCAGGGAAGTCCATCCAGCTGCTTCAGCAAGATCTGCTAAGCATCTCTTTGCAGTTTTGATTCTATAACTCAGAAAGCAAATTCCAACCAGAGCAAGTTCACAGTGGTTGTGCAAACTCACCACATTTGGATGCATCTGCAGGGGACCATTCAAGTTTATAAAATTTATCTGCATTTTCATCAGTAATGCTATTTGTAAAGTATCATCCTTCAAGGCTTATTCATCCCCCAGATCCATTTACAACAAGACTTTCTGCTACGAATATATGCTGGATTTTTCATATCACATTTGCCGACTAATCCTTTCCTTTGGGCCTCTGAAGGTAAACACTAAGATAAGAAGGTACAGGTTAGAAAGCATTTCCCACTGGGAAGTCAGAGGAAACCAAAACAGAGAGAAGCCAAGCCCGAGATAAGCGAGAGCCCTGCCTTCTATGTGTCACATTAGGCTGCAAGTGCCCAAGCTGCAAGCAGAGGTGCAGATGGGCTGCTGTCTGCCACAGCACAGCCTTCACCCAAGGCACACAGAAGCTGCAGGAAGGTAACAGAAGCAGGAATAAATGCCTGCAGGAAGCCCCTGCAGCTGTGCCTTCATTGTGCAGACTCCTCACATAAGCCATTACCCCTTCTACCTCACAAGCAGAAGGGCCACAGCAAAATTCGGATAGGAATAAAGGGTTTGCAAGCAAGGTACAAAGCCCAGTTAAGCAATTGTTCCTAGTCAGTTAGAAATAGGGAAGCACAGGCATTTCCAGCATCACTGACTCTATTGCTCCTTCAGGTTAATAACACTAGTGGAGAATTAAGCCCTCTCTGCCTGACAAATAAGCTCTTTTGATATTGTTACTACTTCAGTTTGGGTCAATGTGGAACTGCATCAGTAAAATGACAGCTCCATAGCTGCTTCCTGTCCTGCTCCCAGGCACACAGCTTGAAAGCAGGGTCCGGTCCAGATCACTTTAACCTTCATCAAAGCCTATCTGAAAAGCTGCCATATAATATTAATCTAATACAGAGTCCAGGTCCTTCTCAGCATATGTGAGGCTGCAGTAGTTCCTTAGGTCTGGACACAATCAGTCTCAAGCACTACTCAAAGTTAAAGAGATTTTATTTAATTATTATACAACCATGCTTAGAAGATGAAAGGTAATTTCTAGAGTCCTCCATCATTAGCATCAGATGCATTTAATCTGTAAAAGGACTGTCTTACTCGAGACTAGAGCACCCTCACAAAGAGCAGTGCAACCTGTGTACTCACAAAATATTTGTTACAGCATCCACAGCTGATGCTATACATCAACTGTAGTGATAAAAGCTCCTTTCCTTTTAGAAGAAAAAAAATGAAAAAAATAAAGGAGAGAGACAGAACTAGAAGAGGAAGGAAAAACACTCTCCTGTGGCTATCCAGGACAAGAAGCGACTGTGTTCCCAAATGAGCATCTTTGCCAGGCATACCCCCAGTGCAGCAGGTCACTTCTCCCCATCCTTTTCCCACAGAAAAAGATCAGAGCACATGCTGAGCAGGGGCAGGTGCCATGTGCCAGTTCTGTGCACACATCATTGGGTGCCCTCAGGTAAAAGCAAGAGCTACAGCCCAGCAGGTAATGCTCACAGCTGTGATTGTCACTTCAGGCTGTGAGTGCAAGGCCATAAGAATAATACAAACAACAAGGGAAAGGAAATAATGCCCTAGAGGATCTGTAAAAGCAGAGTCATGGCAGCCTGGAAGGCCAGGGCATGGAGTTGCCTGTGCAAGGCAGCTCATGGAGCCACTAAGAGAAGGCCACAAGCAATATAAGGGGCTGAGGCACCTAATACACTGTGCAACAACTGTGCTGAACAATCAGCTGTAAAACAAGAAGCAATACTACTATCTAGCTTGGATCACAACCTGGGATATAAGCAGGGCTGTCTGGTAAATACTTGTTAAATACAACCTTCAGTATACTCAGTGGAGGAGAAGACAGCAACTACTTTACAGCAACTACTGCTATTTCTACCTTGATATCATATCCTCTGTCTTCACTAAGATCTAAGCTTATAGTTCACTGCATTTCCAGATGACACTGTTGCCCATTGTCAGCCATAAAATTATCACTAAAATAAGTCAAGGAAGTGATGACACAGTTTTACCTTGAAAACTGTCAGGTAATTCACCTCTCTGCTGTAACCATGCAATAGTTTTGTCACACACACATCCTCGGCTATGTGCTGAGGTATGAGGAAAGGTATGAGATGCGTGACCCTGTTGTCAGCATCCTGTGGGCTTGCTGGTGCTCAGGAGGCTACTCAATGCAGCTTTCCTGGGATTCTGCATCAGCAGCTGCACTGCTACAATAACTGTATGGTGTAACAGGGTCCAGCAAACCCTGGGCGCATCTGTTCAGAAGATGCAGAGCTGCACTGTCTGCAGCACAGCTCTGTGCTCCTGGCTCCTTTTGGTGAGAGCATGCCTCACTGAAGGGTGTGCATTTTCCTCAGAAAACTGGCACTATGTCAAGCAGTGGGCAAGATGGGCTGGCCACCACAGAAACACCATTGAAACTGTCTTCTTAACACTTCCTTTCCCTTCTGCACTTAGTACACCACCTGGGTTGGAAAATGAAAATGCAGGAAGGCAAACAGGGGGCAAAATTCAGCTCTGTATTCCCTCATAATCAGGTTTTATTCACAAACTCCCTGCATGACCTTTGAAAGCCTGCTCCTGGAAGATTTTTCTGCAATGCATTCAGATACCTAAAGTTACAGAAAGGTTTTCAGCAGCATTGTTATAGATTGCTATAGGTAACAAGCAGATAAGGCCAAATCAATAATTTGAGAAAGCCAGATTAAAATTCAAGAGATAGATTATATTTCGCGAGTCGAAATACAATCTTTGCCAGCCACAATCAAAGGGACAGCACCGAGCCTGGGACTCGACACTGGGTGAACACAGATCTCACCCCCTCTCACATCAGATCTACCTAGTTCACAAAGTCCATCTGGTGAGCTGCGGTTATATATACTGTTTTTCTTGCCTGGAGCGAAGTTTCCTTTGTTCCTTTCTCTTTCCCCGAATATTCATGCGGTCCCCATCCCTTGTCGGGTGCTGGAAGAATCCTATCTTTGAGTAGACAGAACAGCGACCAGGGAAGTCCGGTGTTGGAGGAATTCTGTCTCTTGCTCGGACAAAGTTGTCTTGGGAAAAACAATACCGCGTGCGGGAACCGATATGTGTAAAGTTCGAGTTACGGGAACTGGGTATTCACATGCCAGTCCAGGGCTGTCCTCGGTTATCTACGGTCGTTATTGGCCGATGATGGTTTCGGTATTCTGAGACACTCAGAGTTTCTGCAGAGCTAATCCCTTCACTTGCTAATTTGGACTTCTATTCAATGAACACCTGTGTGTGTTACAATCCAGTGAGCTAACCGATTTCCCAGTCCCTGTGTAAGATTTCTAAAACCTGGGTGTTTTCTGTAACATATATTCTAAAAGCATGATTCGATATATATTTCTATAAGTACAAACATATTTATCATATTTATATAAGCACTAATTTAATACATTTATCACAAGATCAAGATGTTCAACTTCAATTATTTTAATGTAGAAAAGTATGTGAAGAACAGAACAAAACACACATGCAAAACTATAAGGAACCTCTATGATGAATTCCTTTGGAAATGTGACAGAATGTGCTGCAGGTTCCCATCCATAAAATAGGGGACACAGCACATACAAAAAGCTGTCATAAGTGTAAATAAAAAGTACTGTTATACTACCCAGGGCACCTTGCAGTGTCTTGAATAGATACCTTCCCTCCTCCCTCTCACCAGCCTGGATGGCAGGCAGGAATGGGATTTCATTACAGTGTTTGAATTCCCTAGAGAGTCTAATAACTTATTTGAACAAAGCACGAAAAGTACCCAGCTCATTCAGTGCACATCCCAGTTAAAGACATGACTGTTACAGGTAAAAACTTATCCAGCCAATTGTAATAAAAATGAAATTTATTCACAATCAATATACAGTCCCGACCGCCAACAATCAAAGGCAGCACCAGCCCCAGGATCGGAGCTGGGTGAACACAGGTCCGGCCTCTATCAGACCGAATCACCCTGTTCTCTTGCCTGGCAGAGTTGGCGTTTTATACTCTTTTTCTTGCCTGTGGTGCAGTCCCTTTTTCTTTCCCCAGAGTTCTTCATATTCAAGTTGCCTCTATTCTCTGCCCTATGCTGGACAAAACCTTGTCTGGAAACGGATGTGTATCCACTCTTTGGTTACTGGAATCCCACATTCAGATGTATGTCCTGGATGGTCCCATCTATATAAGATGAACATCTTCATGGGCCATCATCGCTGGGCATTCTCTTGTCCATACCAGTGAGAACGAGCAGCTCCTATCTGGGCTAGGCTCACTTTGTTAAAGATATAGTTAGCAATTCATGCAATAGAATTATATAAAAGGAATATGTATAAAAGCATCTCTAATTTATAATGGTATCCTTTCTTGCTGGTAACTGAATGGAAATACAACCATGATAAGAACAGGCTTATAGCTTCTAAGAGAAAAATACTATGATTTTTACAATATATCTAAAAATGAACTTACTGTATATAGGGAAAGGGAGAGGGAGGAATTTTTCTCCTCAGGAAGGAGAAACCGCAGCAGATGGACAGGGAGGGACCACAACATTTACATGTGAAGAAACCTCCACTGCACAGGAGATGGGCATTCTCGAAAGCATGTGCCCAGTGATGCCCAAGAGATGATGGCCCGGACGAGATACCAATCTGAGATAACCAGAGCCATCAACACCCACCATCTGAATGCCAGATTCTGGCAATCGGGGAAGTGTATTATTCAATTCCTGGATGAGGGCTTTGTGCAGCCTGAACTGAAAAAAGGAAACAACTTGAATATGAAAAACTCAGAAAGAAACAAAGAGACTCTGACGCGGGCAAAATAAATCGTATAAGAACTGCTGCCTCGGAGCAGCCGGTGTGGACAATAGTGCGATAGAGGCCATTTCCCGCATTCACCCAGCTTACCTCCCGGGAGTGTTATGCTGTCCGTTTGATTGTTGGCTGTCGGGACTGTATTGCGGTTGCGAAATAAATTCTTTTTATATTTTTATTATAATTGGGCATATTTTCATTTTTACTTATAACAACTTCGTATGTTAATGACAGACATACCTCCTCCTCGGCTGCCAGTTGCGGTTTTCGTCACCCTGTGAAGTAACCCTCCTTCCCTCTTGCCAGCGTGATTTTAAAGCTTTATATTGTATTATTCTAATAATCATATTCTACCAGAACGAATTACCACAATATTCATAATATGACCAACACAGCAAAAGGAAAGTAACTGTAGCCTACAAAAGAACAGTGTTCCCTCATTCAGCATTAAAAGGAAAAATAAAATAATGCAGCATTCTTTGATCAGCTTTTCTCCCACAAAGCAGGGTCTAATGAAATCCACATTTATATGCAAAGATTACCTTCAGTTAGGAAAGGCAAAAGCATGTACTAACTGCCAGTCAGAAAGATGAAGGCTGCCATTGCTTTCACAAACCTCTCAAAACAAATAAACAAACAAAAAAAAAAGAAATAGAATAGCAAACATAATTCAGAAACTGCTGACCAGAGGGGACCATCAGGCTAGCATATTCTGTAGCATCACAAAACACTTGTACAGAAACAAGATGTTAAAGACTGAGAAGTCTTTAACATCTTATGATCTTTCTTTTACATGTTGTAAATTTCTTGATGTTTGGGGAAAGTGAGTGCACACAAATCTATGTGACTTTCCAGGAACAGATCCAAGCATGATGCTTCTCAGAAACAGATTTGTTTCCTCCTACAAAGAGTACAAGAAGTTCCATTCATGTTTTGTGCCCACTTCAGACTAGGCAGCAATACCACAAGAACTCCTAGCAAGCTTGCAATGGTTCTAAAACCTGCCCACTGAAGAGACTGAGCATTCAGGGGACACCGAGCAGGGATCCCACCCAAGCACCAGTGCCAGCCCACAGAAAGGAAACTAAAAGCAAATCAGCCATATTTCAAGCAGCAAGTTGCTAGGTCAACAATCCCTGTGACAGAGCCCTCACTACCACAGGGGGATGGAGCCAATTTAATACAAATAAAAATGAAATTTATTTGTGACCAATGTACAGTCTTGACCACCAACAATCAAGCACAGCACCAACCCTGGGATGGAAGCTGGGTGAACACAGATCTGGCCTCTATCACACCGAATCACCCTGCATTCACAAATGCCACTTGGCAGACTCCGTTTTTATACTCTTTTTCTTGCCTGTGGTGCAGTCCCTTTTTCTTTCCCCACAGTTCTTCATATTCAAGTTGCCTCTATTCTCTGCCCTGTGCTGGACAAAACCTTGTCCGGAAACGGATGTGTATCCACTCTTTGGTTACCGGAATCCCGCATTCAGATGTATGTCCTTGATGGTCCCATCTATCTAAGATGAACATCTTCATGGGCCATCATCGCTGGGCATTCCCTTGTTCATACCAGTGAGAACAAGCATCTCCTGTCTGGGCTAGGTTCACTTCGTGTGTTAATGATATACCTCCTCCTCAGCTGTCAGCTGCAGTTTTGCCACCCTATGAAGCAATCCCCTTTTCCCTTGCTAGTATGATTTCAAAGCTTTATATTTTATTCTTATATAGATATTCTATCAGCACGAATTACCATTAGATCCATAACAAGACCAACACTAATACATCCCAACAAACACTTGTGATAAGATTTAAGTGCACACACTAATACTAAAATAGAGCTTCCCTAATTTCTTAAACAAGTACTGGAAATTATGTTTCCCAGGGAAGAAAATTAAGGACTCTGCACTAGAAAGTACAAAAACAAATTACATTGAAGGATGATAGAGAAAGAAATTACAAATAAAGAACCATAGCTGTCTCTTTTTCAATACACGAGGACCCATTTTCCTGTCATGACCAGTCTGTAAACAGGTATTACCTCTGGAAAATGGGTTTCACTCGGTATATGAAGGATTTAGAGCTTAATGTAATTACTTACATGAGCACATTAGGGCTTCACTAGCCAAATGATGGGACACAACTTTCTTTTTCTTGAAATATTTATAGAACTCGAAAGAAGCTGACTGCCGGTTTCCTGATGGTAGTTCTTCAAACCTATGTGAAGGTTTTGGCACCTTTGATCTGGGTATGGGGACAGGCAGGGGAAAAGTTATTTTAAGACACCTATCCCATCTTCTCAGCAGAGCACTGACATTTACACTCACATAAAAAAAATTCATTGAGAATTTACAATACAGGGCCACAAAGACTTAATTTCCTTGCACTTTTTATTTCAGACACAAGTATCTTCCTGCAGTAACAGCCATATTTGTTTCTCTGCCTCTATTTACTTATTTTTCTACCCCACTTGCACAGCCACACTGCTGAGTCTATCTCTATTTATGCCTGCAGCAATACTGTTTGTGCCTTGATCTCACCAAGCACAGCATTGCTCAGTTTTACCACCAGAAGTAAGATCAAGAATTTACGAAATCACACTTTTCTTCTACAGCAGTGCCACATCACAAATACAAATATAAATAATGAAGTGCTGTAAACACAAGGGAAAAGTTGAAAAGTAAAACAGACAATGTGATGTTAGAAAGGATACAGCTATAGTAACACATTTGGATGATCTTACACCCATTCATTAGGAGTAGAGAAGAAAGCCCAGCCTGACATCATCCTCTTACCATTCTGGAATCAGGAACAGGATTCCAAAGGGAAGACAGCAGCATTCAGCCTGCCGTGTCCTCTCCTATTCATTTAATTCCTCAGAGGGGATCCAGAATCTGTCTGCTCTGCATACAGACCCAAAGTAGAATATATCCCAAAGGCAGTAGGCAAGTTTTCAGAACCCCAGTTTTGTGGGGCTGGGGTTTTCACAGTGAGCATCAGATAGGGATAAGAACTCAAACGTGGAATTGACACCTATGTTCAAGGATTAATGTTGAAACTGTGAAATGTCAGACCTTCATTATAAAAACCAACATAAAAGAAAAAACAACATATTACCTCAAAAAAACCCTTTTGTTATTTCTTCTCCCTCAAAATGTTACTTGAAAATATGTTGGTTTGACTGTCCTGAGTTTATTTTCTGTTCCTATTCACCACACGGAGGCAACTCAGCTCTGAAGAAGCACACACAGATCTACTCCACATCAGCAGATTTGTTTATCAAGTCCCAGTCTTGATTTCTCTGACTACACATCCCTCTGAGATCAAAGCTGTGTTACATTTTTTCTCTGATAACAAAGCTGATTTAAAATATTCCTGCTTGTCCCTGCCCTTTCTCATTCTTCTCTCCATTTCCCATCTCTGCCTCAGAGATGTGGTAGATCTCAACTGTGCCAGACTCAAATCTGATGACTGTTTAAAGTTGGGGGGGAAGCTGAACCCCAGGACTTCAAGTTGTTTGCATGGCACCAGCACTAGAAGAAGTATACATGGAATTGTATCCTTAGCAAACATCTTTTGAGAGGAACAGCTTTTCAAACCCACAGCAGACCAGTTTTTGGTGCAGCTGCTCAGCTGCAGTTTGAAGCAGTACAGAACACAAACAGCATTATTCTTTTATCCCAGCTGCCAAAGAACAGATGAAATTACTTAACATAAAATCTATGAGATAAAACAGCACCTTTGACATTCTCCAACCAAACTTTAACTGGCAGAGTTTGTATTAGTTCAGCGTGGTTTTTTTTGTGTGGACAATCTTGTCCCTTTCTGTCGTGGGGCTCATCATCACACAGGCCCAGAGCCTGAGTTTGCAGAGGAAGTAATTACAAGAAAAAAAGCTCCCTGGTTTCTACTCACAGAATGAGCACACTTGGTACAGAAGCATCAGGTTACTACAGGAGTATTGCGGCGAACAACCCATGTCAACGAGGCTTGACTCAATTTTCTCAGAAGGCTGATTTATTGTCTTGTATATTATATTAAAATACCACATTAAAACTATACTAAAAGAACAGAGAGAAAAGAATGATCAGAAGGCTACAAAGAACAAGAATAGAATAGAATGCATAACAAAAATCTTGTGTCTGCTCACAACCTCGACACAGGTGGCTGTGATTGGTCATCAAGTGAAAACATGGACCAATGGAAGATGCACCTGTTGCATTGCACAGCAGCAGATAGTTATTGTTTACATTTCTTTCTTGGGGTTCCATGCTCCTCAGGAGGGAAAAAATCCTAGGAAAGGATTTTCCATAAAATATCATGGTGACATGTCACCCTTTAAAATTTATTAAATTAAATAGAAAAAGAAATGTTTGTAATTTCTTCTACTGGGCCCTTGCAGAAGAAAGAACAAACATTTATTGAGGTTCATCTGTTGCCAATCAAAACCTCAATCAACTGCTGATGTGGAATGGTCAGGGAAATTCTTCACCTGTAAAACATTCAGGGAAATTCTGCACCTGTAAAACATCAAATTCTACCATATCACTAAAACAATCTTAAAATATAAGAAAATGCAAAAAACTCATGCAAATGAAGTTCATTGTTTCAAGTCCAAACAGCTGAATTTCAGGACAGAGTCCATGGACTGAAGATGTCCTTCTCTGATGTCTCTGGAAGTCTCTTTTGGTCCTGAAACAGGCTTGCAGAATTCTGAAACAAAGAACTGCTAAAGAGAAAATCAACAAGAATTATCAAAAAATCAATTGACAGTTATCAAACAATTCAGAGAAAATTTCTGGAATGCCTTGGCCACAGCCCTTCATTGAACCACTTGGGCTGAGGTTAATTTTTTGCTTTTCAATGCTTTTGAGCTGCTAGCTCTTTCCACTTTATTTATTTTTTTTTTCCAAAAAAAGAGCAGCAGCAGAGGGCCATTTTTAGGACCCTTCGGTGGCCCTGGTCCTGGTGGGTGGACCAGGGAACCCAGACCTGGCCCACAAAACGTTGGCCCAAGTCTGGGCAGGGAGCTCAAAGCTCCCAAACCCAACACAGGATGGGGCGGTGGTCCCGGCCCAGGGAAATGAGCCAAACTGCCCAGAACCAGCCCGTGAGGCTGGCTCTGTGTTCTCACAACCTGGCAGGACCATGCTGCCAGTGTCTTGAGAGCAGAAGTGACCAAACGCTTCCTGTCCCCATAAGCACCACCTGTGCACACCGGCAGCTCGGGAAGGGAAGCATTCTCAGGAATTTTCATCCCAGATCTGAGGGGTTCTTGTCCCCAGAGCAAGTGAGCAATGCTTGCTTTGCACTGTTTCTCTTGCTCCTGCAATGCAAACGCAACTGCTCCTGCTTTCTGCCCCGCGGCACCACCCCCATCCCTTCTGGGCTGGGAACCAGAGGCAGATGCCACAGGAGCCAACTCCCCCACGCCGCTGGGGCGCACAGAGGAAGGCAGGTACTCCAGCCCCCAGGGAGAAGCCCCCGATCACACGTGAAATGACCCGAGAAACACGCTGAGCTTGACAGCAGCCAGCCGAGCTGCTCCTGCAGTCAGCTGGCGGGCCTTCCCCCTCCACGGAGGGACAGGCTGGCTGCAGGGTCTGATGCGAAGGATGGAGCTCCGGAAAGCAGTGGGACAGCTGGGGTGGGCGGTGAGGGCGGCATGGGCGCTGGGATCGGCTCTTGAGACGGTCCCGTGGGCTCAGCACCGTTCTCGGCATGCTCTTGCACGGCAGTCAGGTTGGCCGGGAGCGGCGGGACCGCCGGGAGCGGCGGGCTCGGCACGGGGTCGGCCCGTGCCGGCGCCGCCTGCACCGTTGCGAATTCAGTTGCCGGCTGGGATGCAGAGGGAGAAGGCACGGAGGCAGCTCCTGCAGCTCCCGGGGACAGCAGCACAGCCGCGCGTCGCGGCGCCGGGGAACCATTGTTGTTGATCGCGTTGCCTGGCAACCCAGAGGCATCGGCGAGGAGCGCTTCCGGGTGCCGCGGCGCACGCGCAGCCATCAAAGCCGGCGGAACCGGCCCGGGAGGCAGCGGGACAGGCTCTTGCTGATGGCCGCTGCAGTCGATCGCGTTGCCTGGCAACACGGGCGAATCCGCGGGAGGCGGTGCTGCCGCGGTCGGGACACCGGCAACCTCTGCCGGAGACAGCGGGGCCGCGGCGGCGGGGCCGCGGGGACCGGCGCCTCCCGCGGGGCCGGACGGGGCCAGGTCCGCGCCCTCCCGGAACGGGGGGAGCGGAGAATGCCGCGGCGAAGCGGGCGGGGCCGGCTCCCCATCCCCCCCAAGAGAAAGAGCGGGGTGGGGGGAAGGTTGCGCACACTCCAAAGGCGCAGAAAAAAACTCTCGTTCAGCCACGGGAATTGCGGGGGGGCTGGGAACCGGCAGTTGGTCTTCTTCGAGAGGTTCCTCTTCTGCCGTACCTGGTGTAAACGGGGCGCGGGCGCGACAGCGAGCCACAAGCCCCCCGACAGCCTCTCTTCGTTTCAAAACACGGAAGAGGGCTCAGAACACTGCATACATTGTCGGGAGTTTTAACACTCTGGTCCCTTGTCCACTCAAAAACAGACTCCATGAAATCCCAAAGATCTAAATCTAAATAAAGGGAGTATACCACATCTGTAAAAAAATCTATGAAATTTTGCCCATCTGAAAAACTCATAATATTGTCTCTCCAACATATCGATTCCATCCTCAAATCCCCATCTGCATCAGAGCTTAACAATTTTCTCATCTGATGCAGTAAATGGAACCTGAGCTTCCGAAGGTACATTTTGCCAACATTCCTCCCACATTCTGCAAATGGCAGGATCTTCAGGAAGGGAAAAAATAACAGTACCTTGAGACAGTGTCCTTGGATCAACTGTGCAGCTGTGCTGCTTTGCGGTCTCTGGACATGATGTCCAGGAAACTCCAAAAGGTTCTTCTTCTTGCCTTGGCTGTGAACTCTGCCCATCTTCAGGGTCTCGGTTCTTCAGCTCCAGGCTGGACTCCGTGGTCACTCCTGGGGTGACCATCAATTCCACATGTTTGGAGGTCACCAATTGTTGCGGCGAACCACCCATGTGTGGAGACATGAGGCTCCATTTTCTCAGAAGGCTGATTTATTATATTGTGTATTATATTAAAATACCACATTAAAACTATACTAAAAGAACAGAGAGAAAAGAATGATCAGAAGGCTACAAAGAACAAGAATAGAATAGAATGCATAACAAAAATCTTGTGTCTGCTCACAACCTCGACACAGGTGGCTGTGATTGGTCATCAAGTGAAAACAATCCACATGGACCAATGGAAGATACACCTGTTACATTGCACAGCAGCAGATAGTTATTGTTTACATTTCTTTCTTGGGGTTCCATGCTCCTCAGGAGGGAAAAAATCCTAGGAAAGGATTTTCCATAAAATATCATGGTGACACAGGGGTTTATTTTAAGTAGAAAGAGTGCATTTTTAAAGGCATCTCTATCAACCATAAGACATTTTTTGAAGCTTTTTACACTGAAGTGGTTGGTAGTTTCTATCCCAGGTACCAAGAGAAGATTAATTCGCTGTGTCTTCCACAGTTTCTGAACTCTCCTACAGGGTCACGGAGGGAAAAAGATAACACCCAATTACCCAATAACAATGGCAGTACCACATCTGTTCTACAGCCAAGAGCTCCCTGGCAGCTATCATGTCCCAGGAACCATTCCATTATTTCAGTCGGTTTCTTGGAGTTGGAGGCCAGATGGCAGTAGCAGGATAATAGCTGGCAAACTTATATATGTCTTTACTTCTTCCAAGGTACAGAAAGATAGTTTCAAAAAATACTCAGTTAAAAATGGCTCTTCCTAGTCATTCCTGCTATTTTCTAATTGCTGCCTGCCTCAGCTATATTTGTGTCACAAAATCAACACAGGAGTCTTTGTTAAAAGAGCAGAGTCAGAGTGGGACCAGCCTGCTTAAGTATTAGAATCATGCTAAGCATTGCATTTTATTTTTTTGCTCAACTGTTTAATGAACAACCAGAAATAACTTTGGTCTTTCTTACTGTAGATTTTTCTTCTACAATACATCATGTTGTGGTATGCCTTATACCTGATGATTTATTAATTACAATCCTTGCTACTACTAAGAGCAGAAATGTTATCAGCAGGGTTCTGTTGCTTACTGATAAAATAAGAGATGTTACCAATTATATAATCTGTCAAATTGCACAGATCTAGTGGCATTTGTGGTGAGGTTTATATGTGCTTCCTTGACTTTAAAAGGAACATTCTTGTCCCATCCCCCTTCTCTATCATGTTCTGACATCCCAATATAGCTACACCATTATTAAAGAAGCTACAGTTAAAAGTGGTCTTGCAAGAAAATGCAAGATTAAACCAAACCGCAACCATCTACACTCAATATTTTCATCATCCAAGCCAGGTAGAGGGCATATCATTATTCCAAGAGATTTATTTGACCTTCAAAAAATAATCATTCATGGATCTCTGAACATTTCACTAATGTACCTCTGTTCTCATAGACTCTATAGCACAATGTGTTTTAGAAGAAAATATTCTCTAAAAAGGATTTGCTACATTAATAATAAGAATAAAGATCTCATTTAACTTTAGAGCAAATAAAAGCCAGTAAGATTTCAGTCCAGAAATTTACCCCCTTTTATGGCAGTACTTGAGTATTCATATATGCTTGAATTTATTTATCTATGCTTATTTAGGGTGTTTGGCTTTATACATAAATAGATATAAATAAAAAGACAGGCAGAAGTTTCTAAGCAAAGCAAAAAACCAGTATCTCCTCCTTCCCATGTGAAAGAGCTTTCTCCCAGCTGCTTGTATCCCAAGAGGGCTGGAAGCAGAAAGCTGGGAGGCAAAGCCATACCAAACGCCTACAGGGAGAACAGGCAAGCACCTCAGCATTTTGACTTTCCTCACAGCCAGGCCTCTGGCTTGCACCCTGCTGCCAGAAACAAAGCGTCCCACTGCTGGATTGTATTCAGCCACCCTGTGCTATTTCCTTGGGAACCAGTGCTAATTAATCACAATTTTTTCCCTATAGAGATATTTTGTTCCAGCCTCTGCAGTGGCAGGCAGAACCAAGGAAACCTTTTTGATTCTACAAAATCAAATGCCTCTAAACTGGAGAAGCAGAGGGGAAGAAGCAGCACATGATGTTTTTTTCAGTGGGAGTACTAAATTAAGAATTCCATTCCTAAACCAGGACACCACTTTACAAGGCCAGGATTTGCCCATCTTGTTGGCTCTGCCTTTTGGTGCACAACCTGCTCTCAGAAGCAGCTCCCAATATTTTGAATCACACCCTGTTAGTAAAAACAGTAACCTAGCTTATTAAGACAACATTTCAAGTGTTCCAAGTTCTGCCTTTTACTCTTCCCTCACCCATAAATGAAAATCAGAATTAACATTATCGTCATTTTGCAGCCCCAAGAGGACTGGAGCTGTGCTGTGTTCAATGCTCTGCAAAGACATGCTGAGAATCAGTCCCACACCAATGAATCTGTAGTTAGAGAGATGGAGATAAGGTCCAGAAAGTTAACTTAGAAAGCAAAAGGTTTCATCCACAGTCGACTTGCAGAGCAGGAATAGAACCTAGGCCTCCCAGCTCTCTTTTCCTGGCTATTTAAAACCATTTCTGTGCCTGTAAGGTACTAATGGTAGCACATCATCACAGCCAGATTTATCTTAAAAAGGGAAACTGCCTGTTCCAAAGATACAGCTGCAGGGGAGCTCTTCAAGTTATCTGGTACATATGTTTTCTCTGACACAAGATCAAGTCTACCAGGATAATACCCAACATGTTAGTATGATAGTTATAAAACTACTCCAATATCAAACACTTTATAACTTCCTAACATTACTGGATCTCATAATGGATTTTTTTTCCTGAAGGTCTATACTAAATACCCCATATTAGAGAATAACCCAAACCCTGCACTTGGGATCAAATTAATGCTACAACAAGTAAAGAATACCATTTTCACTGACATTTCTAAGTTGCAACTGTTTCTGGCATTTTTTTTCCCCTTAGGTTTCAGGAAAATGTAGAAGAATTACCTACCATATGCATTTTCAGCTGAAGCCTGGGAATTGTTTGTCAAGAACTGTCCTTGAATGCTTTACTCCCAGAGTGAATTCAGTTGGTTTTCATTTGAAAGACTAATTAATTTTTACCAATCAAAAAAATAGGAGTTGATGGTTCCCTCTGCTTTGTCAGAAGTGGGAATGTGATTAGATGGTCTGGGTCCAGAAACAGTCTGCCCTTGATGACATCTGCCAAATTGACATGCTCTGGCAGCTCATAATTAAAAGCACCTTTCAGAGGGGGGATGAAAATGGTATCCAGGCTTTGCTTACTCTTAGGATACACCAGGAAAGCCTGTCAGGTGAAACTTGAGGGCTGAACCAACACTACTGAATGGTTAAGATACTTTTGTATCTATTAGGGAGCCTCAGCCTTTCACTTTGTAGATCATTACATTTTTATGAGTAAGAGGCAGCTGTAAGGGGAGGAGGGAGGTGCCCATCCATTTGAAGGCAGCAGCACCCTATCCACCTCCTAGTCACATCATCCAGGATGCCTCCCAGGAACCACACAATACTAAAGCAGCAGGGAAAGGCAGAACAAAATCCAGGCTTGGGACCCTCCCTATACATCACATGAAAAGTTGTAGCCCCAAAGTAAGATAAAGTTTTTCCCCAGTTTTTCTCACCCCATCAAAACCCTTGCAGCAGTCTTGAGTGCAATCCTCTCAAGGAGGAAGCTGTATGGGCTTTCCTCTCTGGTCGATGCTTTGTGTGAGGAGACACGAATCTTGACTCCATGTTTCAGAAGGTTGGTTTATTATATTATGATATATATTAAAATTATATACTAAAACTATACTAAACGAATAGAGAGAAAAGGATTCATCAGAAGGCTAGAAAGAACAGGAATGTAATGAATAACAAAGACTCCCGACTCCCAGAGAGTCCAAGCCAGGTGACTGTGATTGGCCATTAATTAGAAACAATCAACATGCACCAATCACAGATTGCACCTGTTGGTAAACAATGTCCAGACCACATTCCACAGCCATAAGCTAGTTAATTGTTTACATTTCTTTTCTGAGGCTTCTCAGCTAGAATAGGAGAAAAATCCTAGCAAAGGATTTTTCATGAAATGTCATGGCTACATTCCTCCACTGCCAAGTACAGGAATGGAGCATTCTGCATCCAAGTGCTATTCCTTAAGGCACTTTTCCTCACCTACCCTGCAGAGAGCTCATTGAGCTCATGCATGCCCATATTCTAAGTGTGGTAACACCATTTCATTTAGCAAGTGAAGAAATAGTGCATGGTACACTCTGTGCATGATCTGCCATAATTGCAACGTGTAGTGTTGGTTTTTACCAATATTACTGAATGGGACGTACCTTGGCTTGTCTGGTCCCTGCTTGTTAGCTCAGGCAGCTCCCGACGTGTGTGAAGAGGGAGAGAAAATGATGCATCTCACTCCATCATCAGAAGGCTAAATAATTACTTTATTATTCTATACTGTATACATTGTATCTAAAGTGAATCTGCCTTGCACTCACCCTTGCTCACAACTGCACAGACCTGCACTCATCTTTGATCCTCTCCTGACTGTCTTGTGACAGTCTAACACACCCACAAGTCTTGGCCCTGAAAGGCCAAGAGAACAAAACATCCTCACTTCGGGTAAACAATCTCTATATTGCATTCCACTTCAGCACAGCAAGATAAGAATTATGTTTTTCCTTCTTCTCTGCTTGTCTCAAAGCTTCTCTCTGTTCAGAGGGCATGTGAATACCACACCAGCTGCTGAACCAAATAGCAGCAACTGTGGTGTTTTCACCCCAGAGACGCTCTGGCTAGCTATGAGTTGTGCTCTGGCTAGCTATGAGTTCCCAAGCACTGGGGACAAGTCCAGGCATGCCCCGAGCTCCAGTGCTTACAGGCTGGGGCTTATTGGTAGAAGAGGGTCACTCCTCAGGCCTCCCTGTGCTGGAGAAACCTTTTAAGGTGATGGTGAAGAAGGAGTCAGTCCTGGTGGAGGGTTTAATCCAGAGTTTTTATTCTGGGCCGCATGGCCTCTGAATGTAGTAACAGCTTCCACCAGGACTCTTCCGAGCGCATGGTGTGCTTGCCCTTTTAACCTGGGGGAGAGGGGCAGGAGAGGGAACACAGGGACCACCAACCAGGTACGGGGGGAGGGGGCCTCAGGGGAGAGGCTGGATGGGCCAATGGCCCCCAGAGGGTGGAGAGCATCCTTTGAACCTGCCAATCACTCGATGCTCCCCTGAAATTTCTGGGTTGATAGACAGTGCTCAGCAGGAGTCAAGGTGGGGGAAAGGAGAGGTGATTGACACACCACCTGGGGAAGGAAACTTCAGGGAGAAACCAGGGAAACTGAGGCACCCCATGACAATACACCACAACTGTGTAGGAATAAAAAGATTATCCTCTGAAAAATAAGCAACATTTTGCCATCCCTCAGCATGCAGAATAAGATTTAGATCCCCATGAGTTATTCTCTGTGCTCAAGGAAGAAACCATCATGTTTCCACCTTTATAGCATTGGTCAAATCCTGGCCAGGTCTATTAAATGCATATAAAGATTCCATGTAAGAACACTTCTATGTAAAGCTCTGGAAGCTATGCAATGCTAGTTCTTCAAATAAGAGTGATTTCACCTTATTGTTTATTGACTTTTAAAATTATATTTCATAGGCAACATGTCAGAAAAGGCATAAATTCTTATTGAAAAGAGCTACCACACCAAAGTCACAAAAAAAAAAAAAACACCAAAAACCAAAAAACAAAACAAAAAAAAAAAGAAAAAAAAAACCACCACAAACAAGCCCAGCCCAAAAGTTATGAGTGTCATAAATAGCAATCTCAAGAACATTTACTAAAACTGATAAACTGAATTAGTAAAGGTAAAGGATAAAGCGAGCTCATGCTTCATTATAGCAGTGCCTGTGTAATGTTCTCACTCTCCCAACAAGCTGATGTACAATGACCTTCAGGTATTAACAAAATTATTATGTGTTTCATCCCCAGTAACTCAGCAAGAGAGAAGCTCCCATGTGATGTGGTACTGCCTTCCTCCTTTGCCAAGGGCTGCAGAACTTGGAAAAAACCCAACGTAAACAGGAATGCAGCCTTAGGCTGTGCTCCTCTAAACTGAAAACACTTCAAGGGCTGCTTTAATACCCTCCATTCAGGACAACAAAAGGCTCTCTAGCCCTCAGCTGACTTCCAAGGAAAAATGGAAGCATTGAAGGATCCTGTAGGAGGACAGTGTGGTGTATTTCTACAACATAATTAATTTCCCCAGTAGTATCCTTAAAAATATTCATCCTTTTCATTAGGTGAGAGCTGCAAAATGGAAGCATCTTTTGAAAGCTTATTTCTAATTTTTTTTTGCCCTCTCCTAAAATAAAGGGATTTAGATCTACTGTCTTCAAATGGCATATCATAGGGGGGAAAAAAGAAAGAAAAGGAAAAAAAAAACACAGGAATTTGAATTCTGTAGGGGAAGAAAATTCTTTTTCTCTACTGATGCTCCCAGGAATCCCAAGGCAGTGGTTGTCAGTCTGGGAAATGTAAGTGCTGCTTAAAATAAATAAGGTATTATGGAGAACCTAATACTAGCAAAAGATGCCAAATACTCTTGGCAGAAAAAACTTCAGACAAATGAGTGACAGGGTGTTGTTACACAATGTACACAGGTGACCTGTTAAAAAGGTTAGAAGAAAAGGCTACTGTTAAAATACAGTGGTCTTCACCCAAACTGTTTGCACTGATAGGTCATTCAAATCACTTTGTGCTGTACTACAGATGCACAGGAGGGGTCTTAAGTGAACTTACCTGCAAAGCCAAAGGAGGCACTGACACAAGTGCCATAATAATGAAGACATGGGGGGGAAAAAGAAAATAAAAAGGGAGGAAGCCTGTGCCCAGCAAACCACCCAGTCACACTGGTGCTAGTTAAGCTTCACAGGTGACACACAGATGCTGAACAGAGGAAATTCTGCAGTGCTCATGGGTGAAAATGTATGAGGAGCCAACAGAGGAAGAAAACTAAAGATAACTTTGCTCACTGTTAAAGACAACTGCATTCACCACTGATAGTTCTTATCTAGGCAAAGCAGACTTGACCCAAACTTCAGAGATAGATTTGCAGAGAAATCTCACCACACCTTAGGGAACAGTGCAAAAGACAGGAGATGGCATTCAATTCTGAATCAGTGTCCAGCAGTGGCATAGATATTTGGGGCACACCGAGGAGAGATAAATAGAATTCACTATGAACACAGTATAAAAACAGAGAGATAACAAGCCAGAGCTCTGCTAGACAGAGCTGCAACTGTTTCATGAAGCAAAGACAAGAGATTTCTATCGCGTGGAAAGTACAGGCAGCTCAGGTCCACTTCCCCTCACAAAGTGGAGACTAAATTTGAGTGCAATAACAGATTACCTAAAGCATTAGATTCTTCTTTCTTAATTACTTCAGAAACTTTAGTATCACAGGACTTTGACTACAAACTTCTTCTGTGTCTCTTATACAGGAGATTTACTAACAGACAGCTCCATGCATCCCTAAACAAAGGAAATTCAGGTAGGCATCTTTAAAGAAGCGCAAAGGATAAAAATCAATCCCATGAAAAACAAGGAGCCCAGGAACGCTACAGGACTTTGATTTTCTCTGTTTTCATCCAGCAATGCTGAACACAGCTTCTCACTCATCATCCTGGTACTAGAAGACATTGTGCAAATAAGGCATAACTTCATAGCGCTGTGAGGAGTCCTGCTGCTATTCAGAGGTGATGTAGCAGCCACATCCACTAGGATTTGCCATGCCAGACACTGCACAGCACCTACTCAAGGACATCCAGCACCTTTCCCAAAATTCACTAATTGTGGCTTTTAAGGCTTAAGAAAGTAATATTTCTACTGCTTCCCCTGCAAACCTATCAAAGTGATACATCTCACTACTAGGAAATATTATGCACTAAAATGAAGGCAAATTTATAAATCTCATTAGTGGGATGACTGTGCTTTCTTCAACCACCTACAATATTGTTTTCAAAAGACAATCATCCAAATGCCAAAACTGAGTAAGCAGTAAAGAGCTTCTGATTGGGAGTTTCCATACAAAGATGCCAAGCACCAACCAAGATGAGAACCACACTTTTCTCTCCCTTGTTGGTATAGGGCATCATGAAGTATGATAAACCTGGCTTTTAAGTTTCCCCAGAGCCTTTTATCCCACAGACATAAGATTCCTATTTTCTGTAAACACTAACTTGGATCAGAGGGTTTTAAAGAGCACATTATTAGAACAGGCAGTTTCAAAATCCAAATGAAAATATAAGCTCGGTTGTTTAGAATCTGGGATTTAGTTCATGCTGTTCCCAATGCTTAAATATTTCTTTCCTGTAAACTAACAAAGCCACATGTCTTTTAAGATAAGCAAAAATAAAACCCATTTTTTACAGCACTTCCAGGGAGATAACTGAGCCTAGAGCTTTGTGAAGTCAAGGGCAACTACTGATTTCCCACAGAGATACAATGTCACCCCCCCCCTTTTTTTTTTTTTCTTTTTTTTTTTTTTTTTCAGAGCTGACTGGCTCAGTAGGATACCAGTTCAGCCCACAGCAATGATGGATGGTGCTCCTGCTCCAGCATCTCCAGACTACCAGCTAGCTGAGAAATCACATATAAGTGTGTGGAACTCTACCATTCTTCTGCCTCCACTGAACAAACCTTCTTCACACCTCACTTACTCCACAAAGAGACTTCAACCACCAGCAAAGCTTGTTTTGATTTCCAAATCTGTTCGTATTTGTTTTTGCAATCCAGGAAACCAAGATACTGCTGGGAGTCCATGGCAGGGGCAGATTTTGACACACAGGTTGGATCCTTTGCTTGCATGCAAGGTTAGATGCCTGACTTCATCCACAGCATGGAACAGAGAAGTGAGATGAGACGTCTTTGTCAGCTTCAGCAGCGCTTTTCTCTGTTTGATTCTGGTACTGACCTGGATGACTTTGAAAGGGAGACGGGTGCTACCTTCCCATAAGGCTCCCATGGTAGAGGATATCCAATAAGTAGATTTGGAAGAGTGTTCTCCCAGTACAAAAGGCCTTCAGAAAGAAAATATCAAGGAGGGGAAAGATTTCAAATATGCAATTTTACATATTTTGAGAAGCAGCAAGGGTAACAGTATATGATTTTTCATCAACCCCAAATATCCCATGGCTGCCCTGATTATTAAAGGTTTTATCCAGTCGCAATTATTAGTAACTATGTTTTCCAAGAGCAAAAAGTTATCTGGAAATACACTGTTACCTTGTAAAGAAGTAAGGCTTCTAGCCCTTATTAATTAATTCCACAGGCCCTTTCAAGGGGTACAGTGGCCTTAGCCAGCTTCTGTCCAGAATGTGCCTGTGCAAACCAAGTATCCAAGAAATCAGCATACAATTAATTACAGATGCTGTTACCTACACTCAGCATAGCAGATGCCATTGCATGAGATTTCAGGCAATTTACTGAAGTCTAATTTATTAGAAAATGCATTAGCAAGTCAATATATCCTTATCAGTAATGAATATAACAGCATTAAAAATGCTTTTCCAAAAATACAGAGAACCCACAAGATATATATGAGCTTAATGCAATTGATGATTTGATTTCACACAAGGATTTTGCTAGAACTGCAGAGATTTGGGTGCTAACTTAAAATACATGAATAATACACATTATAATAAAACTAGCACAGCTAGGCAGGCCTGCAGTAATTGGTGCTGAAATTGCAGATCTGACTAATATTTTTATTACATGTCATTCTGCCCAGGTAGAAAATGCTCCCCATCTTGAGGGGTGAGATGAATCAATCAAAAATCTCGTATTTGGCTTTCGATTTTTTTGATACCAAAACAGTCTGCTCCTGGAAAGGACATCTTTCAACAAACTCAGCAGTGTATAGTGTACTTAGTTCTCAAGAAAGGATGCAAAGTGAAGCAGAGTCAGTGTCCTAAACCAGATATTCTAACCTGAACAAGGTTGCAGTATTAGGCATTGATCATAGAACAGATCTCCCCTTGGACATCCAAGATCTGGCCATAGTTAGGAACAGCACCACAACTGTGGATCTCACAAGAACAAGAGGAGCCTGCATGGGTGATCTTTCAAACTGATTTCCCTTGAAGAGCAGCCACAGCACACTCATTAAGTGCTTACACATCCCACCTACTAACAAGAGGCAGAATCAAGACAATACATATAGCAGAAACATCACAGACAGCTTTCTCATGCCCCACACACGTGGTGGCTTTACATGGCTTTAACTTCAGCCAGCAATACATTGCAGAGCCTATCAGCAATGCAGCAGCTTGATTCAGCTGCACACCCTCACAAATCTTCAATGAGGACTTGAAAGCAAGAAGCTGCATTGTGGAAGGAAGAGTTGATGGCCTCACTTGATTCACCCACAGAAAGCCATCTGCCTTCCAGCAATTGCATGAGACATCAGCTGGCAGCATCAATACTTTTTGTCCCCAACATGAAGCAAACACTTAGTTCTATTTCTATTTTTCCCTGTTTTCCCCACAGGCTCTTCCTTCTCCACATGCTGCAGAGCAGCTTTGTTTTCCTCACAGCCAGATGAACTCACTTGAATAGGGAAACCAAATTCCACCACCACTCTGTGCTAATTGCTCTCCTGGCTCTACGGAGGAATGTGTACCTTCTACATAAACAAGCTGAAACTACTTTTAATCTAGTTACACTTGGATTCTTCAGCATCCTATAGCAATCACAAAGAACTCCACATCACCACCAGAGAAAGTAAATAACTACGCAGATATTAATAAGAGTGCCCCACCTGAGGCAAGGCCTGCATTACAGTGCAGTCATTGCAGGAAAACCCCAAGGCAGGTATCCCCTGAGTAACATGGAAGGCATTGCTCCTTTAACTGCCCTTGTCCTGGGTAAGGCTCTTAACCTGCTCTATTTCATTATGTGCAGACTGAAATTTGTGCCCAAAAATTAGCAGGTCATACAAATGAGAAGCTAATTAATGGAAATGTATGTACTGAACGCAGCTCACTTTTCTCTTTTTAGCACATTCCGTATGCAGCACAGGGATAGCCTCATTACTGAGAGAAACAAGATGAACTGATTAAATATTTCATAGCTGTAGTTACAGTAAATGTCTTGTTAGTTGGGAAATAGAAATTGAGGGCAGCCAATGACACACTGCGGTATTTTTGCAGACAGACAGGTTCTATTTTTATCATCTTTGGGGCCTACAGTTCAGTTAAGTGAAGTAGCTCATCTACATTGTCCAGACACGTCTCTGTGACGCCATCCTGAGTGAGCACCACAAAGGACTACTCTGATCACGGCTGCAGCCTATGTGGGTCTCTGAGCAAAGAAAGGCAGAGGAGGATTTCTGCCTGTCAGCAAGAGAAAAAAAGCCCCGAGAGCTGGATTAAGCATCTGGAAAATTACTGCAGCCTCACAGCTTTTGCTGACTGCTACCCGGGTGAGTCATCACTAGTTGCCACAGCAACTGCTGCTTTCCTCCTCCGGCCACTGATCAATTTTGTCTGTGTGCAGGTCCCCTGAAAGCAGGAGCTGCGCAGATAATGTAACAAAGAGACAGAAATTCCTATAAAAGAGTATTTACATTTTGAATGTGCTAGTCCTGAGATTTACAGAAGGAGAAATAAAAGTTAGGGCAGAGACAGCAAATGCTTGGTTTGAGTCAACTTTCACACCACTGCCAGACAGGCGTGGTTAACAAATTAACCTGCTACCATTTTCCACTAACCAATACCTATAAATAAAACAATATCCTCTCCCAGACGTTAACATACGATGTTCATCACCCCTGTCAGATGCTCCATAATTTAAACCCACGCTCTGAAGTGGGGGCTGGCACAGCCCAATGCACAAGGCAAGAGCTGGCCAAAATGTTAATACTTCTCCACACAACCTCTCCCCTCCAGCGTGACAAAATGACCCCTGGCAAGGCAGCTCATCTTGGAAATACCCTATTCACCACTTATCTGCAAAGACAGGGTGGCAGAGGGTTTGGATCTTTGTAGGTAAGAAATACTCAAGTCCCCAGCACCTTGGGGTTGGTTAGTTAACCCTTCTCTACCAAAATTCTGGATTAAATGGGGCAGATGTTGGGTTACCTCTACTGAAACCAGGAAATCTGAGTATTTGTCAACTCTGTGGGTATCATAGAGGTCACTTAATACTTCCAATCAAATACTGGTTTTTGAACCTTCTTTTTTAATTTATTTATTCCCTGAGGCAGTTTAAAATGGCTACTGCTAAGAATCTGATGCTGTAATGTCAGTGTAATGAATGGCCCTGCTGCACACTTGTCCAGGATTATCTACAGGAACGTGAAAGCTACTGATAAGGCAAACCTGTCTGTAAGACAAAAAAGGGAAAGTCAGCCAGGGCAGCATTTCTGCTGCAAGCAGAGACAAGAAGCACATTTGTGAGGCTGATTTTAATGTTGATCATTGACAGTTGTGCTCATATACCGGACATGATAGAGCCTTAGAACATTCAAACCTTACAACCACCCATCCAGTTCTCATTTCTATTATCTATATATATATATATCAGCTTGAGGTGCTACTCTTCAGAGCCATTCAAGAACTGAATGGAGAACACAGACTTTTCCCTCTCTAGAAACGCTTTTGACTCAGTTCTCAAGATGGGAAGAAGAGAAGTCACTTAGGCACATCAAGGTCTGAATGACTTACAAATCACCTATCTGCCAGGCTTGCTTCCAAGTATATAATCTGAAGAGAAGTTTTGCATCTAGATGCAAGTAAGTTCTCTAAGACAGGAGCTTCTGCACTGGCAGGACAGGATAACTTCAAGCACAGTAGCAATCTGATGGTAACTTGAAGCTAAGACACTAAAGCCTTCCTCCCCCCCCCCCCCCCTTTTTTCCTTTTATCAAGTTTTTTAAGCAATCCAGTAGGCACACGAGCCTTTTCAGCAGGAGGCACTTCACCCTAGTTTATCTCCCAGATTGGCTTTAAAATTCAAGCATCAGCTTAGGTACAATATTTTGGTATTTGTTTGTGAAAGGGTAGATGGGGTAAGCTGTTCTTTTCTCTCGAGTTTTTTCTGAGGGGAACAATCAGATATTTTTAAAATTTCTGTTCTTTATGTGTCAATATCTATCCTAGGGTGACGTTATGATGCTTGTATCCCCAGTCGTTGTTCTGTTTATGCTGGATATTATGTTCTGTACCTTCAAGACTGACTCTGAAGAGCAAAGTTTTGTTTTGTCATCAGCCTGCTCCCCCACAGCTGGCAGAACACAGAGATGGGGCAGTACATAGTGCAGCTTTTTTTTTTTTGCTTTGCTCTTGCTTCTGCTTGCTAGTTAGTTTAGCTAAGCAGTCTGATTTTTCCCTGGACTGTTTTTCTTTCTTTCTTGGAACCATTCAAACCTGCTCCAGACTGAGACCTGGGAAACAGAGTTTGCACTTTGTGGCCTGCAGCAGCCATTCCCAGTGCTGGAGCAACCAATAACAGAGCAACCACCTCCACTAGAGACTTTCTGAATTTGTCACCCTTATCGGAGTCGTGAAAGACTGTTGTCATCCAATATTGTTTATTTTGTGCGCTGGGGGGTAATTTGCCTGTTAAATAAACAGGTTCTTTACACTTCTCTTTGAGGAACCTTTCCTGAACCAGTTGGGGGGAGGGGGGGTGTGTGGGTTTGCTTTCTGGAGGGTTTTCTCCCAAACTTGCCCTAAACCAGGACAATATCATATGATGTGATACCATACAACAGCATATAATGTGATGTGATATATGAACATGACCATGACCCATTCATTTAAAATTGCTTTTGAAGCTATGGCTTTTCTACACAAAACCAATCTTTACTACCATCCTTCAAAAAAGTTTATTGTTTTGACCATGCAGGCTGTGACTTTTTTGCTGGTGACCTCTTAACTGTTGCAACTCCCACAGGAGCAACTTTCTCTTTCTTTCCTTCTCCAGCATCATGCAGTAATCAAATTATGAAAACAAGTCACACAAAGCAGCAAGACAAAGAACAGCAACAAGAAGAATTAAAATTTCTGTAGTCTCACCAGGGAAATACTTTTAGCAAAGCATTCCAGCCCATCTTATACTTAGGCTCAATGACAGTTTCAAAACAAAAAACAACCAATCTGTTCTGCAGTCTCCCACTAGCAGAGCATAAGGAATATACAGTTGGAAGTCAAGGAAAACAGCTACTTTTACAAGGAGCCATGATCCAAGCCTGCCCTACATATTGAGCAGAGAAGGCTCAAGGGTGAAAAATGTGCCCAAAGGTTCCCGTCTTATGGCACTTGCAGGTCTGGGAGGATGAGCTTGTGAAAAGATGTCTGCAATATAGGAGAGGCTGAAATCTTTGAGCTAGAACAGTTGCTGTAGAGTGGGAATGGCAGCAGACCCATCAGCCACTCAGTAAGGGGGTCATAGCAAAAAAAGCAGAAATGACTGTGAAAGCTTTGTGAAAAATGAAACATCATTTGGTCTTTCGTGTCCTGCACTTTGGTATAAATAGCTGAAGAGACAAGAGCTTCTAAGCTTTTTGGATCTCATGTGAAAGCACTGGACTATTTTGCTGACCATGCAAAGAATAAGCCTAGTGTGACATCCATCAAGCTTCCCTACAAAGCAGAATTTCGCAGCAGGACTACACTGGTATGGTTTTAATGGTACTGTGTACAAAAACTTCATCTTCAATAGAGACACCTTTTTCTGGTGCCATTTACATTCCTTTGGACACCCACACAGGGAATCACAGGAAGACCAGCACAAATTCTAACCCACTAACTGGAGTGCTGCTGTCCTGTTCTTTCCCAGGGCTGAGAGCAGGGAAAAGAGAGAGGAGGGAGGAATATGGGACTTTCCACTCATATTAGAACTAATTCCAGCTGTCAACTGTAGTTTCTTATTTGTGATAAGATATCAGAGAAGGACAAAGTGGGTGCTGGCTCCCTTCCTGAATTCAATCAGGAATTTTGCAATTCACCCAAATTACATTTCATGGTTTAAATTCCCTTAACATGTTGACAGATAATTCCAGGCCTGAGGGCAAAAAGACAACTGCAAAGCTGAAGTCTTAAAGACTGAGCCTTAAACAGGGACATGGTTTCAGCAGTGAGAAACTTATCTTTGTTACCTTACTGATTTATAGAATGAAGCTGCATCCTTTTGTCTTAGATGAGAAAAAGTATTTCTCCCCACTTATCTCCCCGTAGCACAGATGGAAAAATACTATTAGTTCTTTCCACTCAGTCCTTAAGAGCATGAAGAGATCCCTCAGCTGATGCTCTACCTTTGAAGCAGCCAAAAGCAAATTAGCACAGCAGTTTTCTGACCTGGTCAAAGTTCAGAAGGTTTTGTAGAACAGGCAGGCTGCATCACACAATTGCAGGAGAGTTAATTGCCATCTGTCCCGATCATTCCAGACTGATGTTTGGCTTAAATATGGAGTTAATAAATTTAAGAACCATGTTGTAAGGCTGCATGCTGACCCAGATGCACCTCCAAAATATATGTATTCTTAAATAATGGTCACAGAGGAGCTTACAGGCTTACACTGCCCATGCTGGCAAAGAAGTACAACTATCAGTTCTGAGACAAGAAATCACTATGAGGCTGTTGAGTTATTGCAGTTATTTTGCACTAAAGGCAGACAAGTACTTCCTGAATCATCTAAATCAGACAGGAACACTGCTTCACTAGGGAGAATAAGAGATTAGGTTAAGTTTGATATGTATCATAAGGAAATATACGGGGTGTTAGAAATATGGTTAGTAATTCGTGGAAATGAAAGATGTATCAAATATATATGTATAAAATGAACTACTGGTGTACAGGGTGGGGGGAAGAGATTCTTCCCCAGGATGGCGAAACCGCGGCAGATGGACAGAGAGGCACCACAACATTTACATGCAAAGGAAACCTCGGCTGCATAGGAGATGGGCATTCACAGAAACATGCACTCAGTGACACCCAAGAGATGATGGCCCAGACAAGATACCTGTCTGAGAAGACCAGGGCCATCAACACCTTCCACCTGAATGCCAGATTCCGGGGATCGGGGAAATGTATTATTCTATTCCCGGATGAAGGCTTTGTGCAGCCCGAGCCAGAGAAAGAAACCAACTTGAATATGAAGAACTCAGAAAGAAACAAAGGGACTCTGCCACCGGCGAAATAAACTGTATAAGAACCGCTGCCTAGGAGCAGCCAGTGTGGACAGGAAGAATTGGTGCTAGCGAGGCCAATCTCACGTCCACCCAGCTCACCTCCCGGGGGTGGTACGCTGTCCGATTGGTTGGTGGCTGTCGAGACTGTATTACGGTCGCGAAATAAATTCTATTTTTAATTTTTTTATTGAAATTGGCTATTTTTCATTTTTCACTTATAACACGGGGGATGTAAAATTCTTCAAGCAAAAGCTGCTGGTGCTAAAAGTTCACAGAAGATCAACAGTTCATAAAAATAGAATAAGATTTGTAAAAAATGTGTATTTTATGATTGGCTTTTCGCAAGTATTAAAATGAATATTGTATTATGCTAGAAAGTTATGCTATATTAATTTTCTTAAGTAGCGTATTAAATATAGTTTTAGGTTATAACATAATGTTAAAATAGAAACTATGCTATGCAAGATATTTGTTTAAGAAAGGACTCGCACCAGATAGAAGCTACAGGAAACCTAAATCTTTCAGAGAAAGGGAATTTATTGCTCCCTTATCAGCAGAAAACGAACTTCTTCCCACCTCACTCAGACAGGAAGATGGCATGAGGTTTAAGAGAAAGAAGTTGAGTGACCAGACAGAATCCTGTGTTTGAATGGAATTTATGCATCATGTATGAGATGTATGAATATGCAACAGGCAATTGTTTTTAAGGGTTAATCCTCTGTTAAGGGGTGTCCTTTTTCGGGCTTGTGTTGCCCAGAAAAAGGTACCCGGACGTCCCTATCTCTTTGTTTTTATTGTCTCATATTGTCCTAATCTTAGATGTTCAAATTTTATTATTCTGATTATATTACTATTTTATGACCATTTTATTACTATTAAACTTTCAAAATTTCAAAAACAAGTGATTGGCGTTTTTCACAAAATCCAATGTCATAGCAATTGCCGTGTCTGAAACTTCTGAAAGCCCTGTACCAAATTGTCAGGCAAAACATGGTAATTTAAGGTGCATTAATGTGATCCTGCATGCACAGTACAGGAGTAAATATCTTAGACACCAGCAAGAAGTTCAGAAGAAATCATCATGTTTCATATTAACTAAGCATATTTAGTGTGAGAAAAGATGAGGTAGCAGTGAGAAGATAGGCTGTTAAAAGACTTCATTTTAAATCCAGGCTTATAACCCATGAAATCCAAAGCTACTGCCAGAAAAAAGGTACTTCATATAAACTGAAGCATATATGATTTAATTAATCCTGAAAATAGGAGATATTTTAGAAAAAATAGACCTCTCAAGATCCAGAGCTGCTATATGATTAGAAGTAACAAACATTTATTCATATAAAAAGGGGGAAAAAAGACCAAACAAACAAGAACACATCAAAAAAAAAAAAAAAGACAAAATAAACCTTTCTTCGACCCAGGAAGATTATTTAGGGACAGAGTTAGCACACACACACCAAAAAATAAAATTGAATATAAATACAATTAAATTAATCTCACTTGATTTGATAAAGAAGACCAAAACACAAACAAACATACAGTCCATTTGAATAATGCATGCTGTTCTTCCACTCCAGAGAGAATATTAATACATGTAAGATTAAAAATGTTATTTCTAGCTGGCCTCTAAAAATAGAACAAGTTGTTTTCAAGAAGCATAATTGGGAGAAGAAATTAAGATGTTTAGATTCCTAAGTAATGCTTCAATTTATTCTTTCACTGTCAGTGGACTTGTGCTAAAACCATCCCAAAGATTTTGACAACTTGGCCTCAACGTGAACAGTGCCTCTGTCAATTCTCAGCAGTATTTGGTTAGTGGTCACTGGCAAGGAAAGGAGGATTTTGAACACATCCAAGTGCACCAGTTTCTCATCTCAGCCCTTGGACTTTTTGCTTAGACTGTCAAAATTAAGACAAAAGAAAGCCTGGGGACTTATCCACTTGTATACCCACATTTTCTGTCTGGATCACTAAAGAGCCCAAACCCACTAAAAGCTGTGTTATCCCCCCACCAATCTGCAGAGCCATCTAGGCAAGGACTGAATGTTTTCACTTAACTCACCCTCAAGTGGTTAATCCCATTTTGCAGCTCTCTGCCACCACGACCACTCCCAGCCCAGGTTAATAATCCTAAATGTTAGCACCTACCAGTGAAAACTCAGCACAAAGACAGTGCTGATGTGTTACCGCAGCAACAGTTTTTCATGAAATTGCCCCCTCTTGGCTGCCAAGGGCCATTTGGAGAGCCTCTGCTCCCCTTCAGCCCACACAGTGTGGAGACACAGCTGTGTCAGAAACTGATAAGCTAAATTTACATCAGCAGAATGAAAAAAACCCAATCAGACCCCACTAACTTAAGAGAATTATTGTCTGCAAATGTGAGGATAAATCTGTTTCCACCAAGGACACCATCTATGGACATCCAGAAGGGATGAAAGCGGTTAAGAGAATTTTCAAAAGTAACCAAGAGCTAAGCAAGTTTAATGCCCAAGCAGTGTACATTACACACTCAGCCAGCTCATCTACATTGGATCTGCAATGCAGAATTGCATATGTATCAGATATCAAGGCAGTACTAGCATCCACAACATTCTCCTTCTAACCAGCAAGGCCTTTGAGGTGCACTAACCAGGAGCATTTAACCTTTCCTTACACAGGTTTTTCTTTTATTGTCTCTGAGCAATCCAACACAAGGAAAAACATGGAGGAAAGCAAATTCCCAGGGAAAACTCAGATCATGAGGCAAAATCACAGCCCTGCCTCCTCTAAAGGATTCTGAAAGCTGGCTAGGAATAACAATATAGGTAGGAGGGTGTTTGTCTCTTTCGGGCAGATGGGGAGGTTGCCTCTGCAGGCAGAATGGACGCATGATGACCACCTAGGAAAGGGTTGGTCACACTTAGAGATGACTCATCTTCCCAAATCAGTTATTGATAAGGCTCTCTTTGTGGACAGTAGGCTGTAAATTGCTTTAGGATGCTCTAAGATTAAACACCATAGTATAAATTATTCTAATTACTGGGTGTGGATTTATGAACTGTAGGACAGAAAACAGCCCCATCCTGTCAAAGGAGTAGCTTCTTAAAAAAAAAAAAAAAAAAAAAAAAATCAGGAAAACCCAGCAGTCCTGCAGTCTAATAATAGACAAGTCATGCTAGTCTAACTTTCTTTTATTTCTTGTGTCTCTCCTCAGGACATTTGTATACCCCAGTGTGTGCTGTTTCTAGTGACTGCTCAGGAACAAGACTAACAAGTAGACTACATTATGCCACCATTAAAAGCTGTTACTTTATAAAAACAAATTTCCTGGGATTGTATAAATTATTCCCTTGACTGGCATGTCAAGACTTCTGCTGATGATTTTCTGTGTCAGCCTGTTAGCTGTCTAATTTAAAGGTGAATCTTACCAGAATCCTTGGCCCAGCCCTAAGGCTGAAGGGTGCTTCAAAGGCAGAAGCAGATTCAGGCTGAGCTCTACAAGTAGCTGAGTCACAGGCTGCAGGAGGTGCATCTAGGCCTACAGTAACAGACCTGTAGAGCCCCACCTCTAAAATCCATCACTTAAATAGTGCATCTCACAGGAAAGAAAGTTTGTAATCCCATTTCCAGTAGCCACCCAGCGTAACCACTGAACGCTTATAGTGACCCATCAGAAATTGCCAGCAAACACTATGCTTGGCAAAAGACTAGAAAGGGAATTTGCAGGCTGACTCCTCTCATCTTATGTTGCCAGAACCTGCATTCATGCAGACATACCTCACAGCCAACAATGGATCTTCTGAATTTGCCCATTTATTTCTCCTAATGCCACAAAGAAGAAAGAAAAGTCAAGTGAAAACAAGCTCCACAATTTCCTCATGCACTATGGGAACCAGCAGACTTTAAAAAAGCCCCAAACAAAAAACCACAGGAAGTTGTAGGGTGTTTTCTTCAATTATATTAATAAATAGCAATAATCTTTCTCTGTTCATCTTTAGCATATCCCCACATCCCTTATTTATAGCATTCCTCCATATCCCACCCCAGTCCCTTTGCTTCCAGGGTCAAGGGTCAAACTAGTTATGTACTCTTCCACATCTTTTCTTGCTCTTCTAAAGCTTTTTAAGACGGTTGTTAGGACTGGCTACAGTGTTCAAGAGGTGGGTTATACCACTGGCATATATAGCCACAGAACAGATGTTTGACTACCTTTCTCTACAATTCTTAACTGCTGTGTCTGTGCCAGACTGTCTATGAAATATCCACAATACTCCAAATCTTTCCTGAACAGTAGCAAATTACAGCCCATCTGTGTCTATATCTATCCAGGTTGATTTTTTTTTCCTACCCAGAGGTACTCATAAATTTCAGACATCGGTTTCCTCATGTAATATCATCTGTATGAGATCCAGGTCATTGTAGACAGACAATGGAGCTTGATCAAGGCCCAGTGCATTCATCATCCAGCTAACAGCAGACAGAAACTGTTGCCATGTTTTAGCCTGGCTGGACCTACTGAGCTCACATTGATTCTTCCTCACTTATCTATTTGTATGGACTGTGGGATTTAGGAAATACTTCTGTCACAGGAGTACACTGCAGAGACTGTACCACTTCACTTTTCCATTTAAGGTGCACACAAGGAAAAATCCAATTAAAAAATCAATCCAAAATAAGTTATACAACTGCCAACCCCAAAGTGCCCAGTGAGGGCCATTGGTTATATTAATTTTGCTCCATCGCACTCAAGCAGACAGTCCCTTTAGAGGGAAAATATTATAGATGTCACAGAAACCTCAATTTAAATCAAATACTACAGCTCCAAAGCTCCCCACCCCCTAGTAGTAGCAAGCTGAAAACATACACACAGATGCTTAAAACAGGAGCCTATCACAGCTTTCAGATTCACAGAACATCCCTATAAACAGTTCTTTCTTGCACCCTCCCAGCTCTATTACCAGGATCTTTCCATCCCATGCAAGTCATTAAATAGTCATCTAACACCATCTGCTGGATTTGGAAGAAAAAAATTATACTAGCAACTCACTGTCAGGCAGAAAGGGAAAAGATACCACCCCAAACACTGAGGTGTCTGTGGCTTTGATTTGGTCCTTCTCACCATGCCAATGTTTTGGCATGGTGAGAAGGACCAATGCCCATGTCTTGTTTTTCCTTTCTTCTCACCCATGGCTTATTTTTGCTTTCTTCTTTCTTAAAGGCAAATCTGGGCTGCTGACACTAACAGGCACTCACAGACAAAAATTTGCCCCTGCCCAGGGGCAGATTTTACAGGGGGCTGTGCCACGCAGTGACACTTCTGGGTCACTGACCTGTATACCAGCCTTACCCATTCCTGATTAAATAACACCAGAAAACAAACAAACAAAAAAACCCAAACAAACACAAAAAAAAACCACAAGAAAAGCATACAGCTGTCCTGTAAACAAGATTTCTGCAAAGTCAGGATAGAATTCTGCAGGAGTGTAAAAATGAGCTGGCTTTCTGCTGAAATCTGGGACCTCAGTATGAGTCAGAGGCTGGGGATGCAGAGCCTATGCAGCAAGAGGAAGCAGCCATTACACATTCAGACATTATCTCAGACATCAGCCCCTGGTTTTTAACATCCTGTACAAAGGCTAAAGGACCAGTTCTCACTGCCATGCAAACATGAACATGTACTCTTCAAAGACTGGCAGGCATATTTTTAACATCCAATTAGGCAGCTGCCACTGCTTTTGGATGCAAGATGATAGCTTTTAATTAGTTATTTAGAGCAGGAGACTGCACCCTCTTTCTGTTTCTTCAGGTCAAATTGATTTCACACATCATCTGGCTTCTTATAAGATGTGATGCAATGATTAAGCTTTTTGTTTCACTGAGGTGAACGCTGACTGAAATTGCATCGGTTAAAAGGATACTGTGGAGGTTGAGTTTCCTACTTCCCCCTGCTTTTCTTCCCCCTCTGTTTTCCTACTTCTATACTGAAATTAGGGATGAATCACATGTTCAACAGTCAGACATCAGATTTGATGAAAGGTCCTGGTTAAGTCAGATACTGAGGGAAAGGACAGGTTCTCTATTGACTCCTATTGCACCTCTATTATGTCAGCACAAGTGCTGCCAGGATTTCACCCTCTGCAGGTGAAATGCATCTTCTCCTTTATTCTCCCTCTGCTACAGCTTTTTTGGTACCACTAATAATTTAGCAAAACCTCACAGCAGAAAGCAGGCTGGTTCAGATAATACTGTAAAAGCTGCAAGAGTTCCTGAATCATAGGTTCCCCTCAGCAGCAAGGGGAAATAAAGGTCATTCTTCATGTATCAGTTCTGCCAAAATGGAAACTTACCTTTTGTGAGAGAGGCAAGCATGACCATTGGGTGAATCTGAGGTATTTCCAGAAGAAAAAGGGTGGTTTTTGTGGCACTGTACAAAACACTAGTAAGAGTGACTCTGAAATACTGAAGACAGCTCTGCTCACCAAGTGCAGGATTGATGGATTTCAACTGAGTCACCACAGAAAAGAGCACTAGGATGAACACAGCAACAGAAAAACAAAATACTTCAGAAGGGAGTGAATTAAAACAAAACCTTTTCTTGGTTGGGCAGCAAAATTAATACTGAGATTGCAGTTAAAAAACACTTTTAATCTGCTCTGACAGCAGCTGCCCATCAGAAAGCAGTCCCACTTGCCGCAGTCCCACAGTGCCCCAGCACCAAGTGAGGGAGATCACCAGTCCATACAGCTCACTCTGAGCCTGCAGCATGGAGAGGCTGGACAAAGGGAGCAGCAAGAATGTGCAGCTGAGGAAAAAGCAAGCATCTCCTCCTTCAGCAGGAGAAAGACCCAATGAAATGTAGTATAAAACTGTACTCAGAAGGCAATTTGTCAAGTGCTGCCAAGCACAGCAGCTAAAAAAAAAACCCAACCCCAAAAAAAACACAAACAAACAAACAACACATAGCCAAAAACCTCAATACCACATAAAAAAAAAAATGAAAGAAGAAATTAATAATTTCAGCAAAAGGACAGTTCAGACCGGTCCAAGAACTAATATTTATGAATTAGCCATAAACACATTTAAGCTAGAACATATAAGCTTTCTAAATGTCAGCCTTTTCTCCATGGCCTACTGGGTCCTAAGTGTGAATTAATATTCCAACAAATCTTGATTAGTTTATAAAATTAATCATGTTTTCTTTCCAATGGCAGGGGAATAGAGCATACTCCTGGAGCTCCCTGACCTTTCTACATTCTTGTGTTGATCATCTATTTATATCAACCTTTCTAACAGAGAAATTATTGAACACATTTAAAGGCTCCAGAAACTAGATTTCTTGCTATAAGCAATATAAAAAGCAAAACAAAAAGACAAACAAAAAAACCTGCTCAAGGTGATTCAAACCAAAGATCTGAACAAATCATGACAAAACATTTTCTTGCAAGCTGACTGAATAAATAAAAAACAATGTGTCCATTTTGGGCACTAGATTTCTCAGAGCAAAATTAGCGCAATTGACCATCATATATTACACAAATGGATTCTTTTGCCTGGATATTTTCTTGGGTAGAGAGGAACTTCTATAGGAGGAGATGGCAAGGACCTGAGGATACTGAAACACATCAGATAGAAAACATGTCCAGTTTCCTGTCTGCCAGCTACTGTTAGGGGAAGGGTTACACATACAGATTATCCATAGGTACACATGCACACAGATATCCTAGGGCTAAAATTGACTGCTCTGGAGACTTTAGAGTTTCAAATGAAAATGCTCAGCTGGTGAAACCCTTTCCACTGTAAAGTGGAATTTCACAGTAACTGAAAGCCTGCCTCAGAACAACTCAGTTCCCTGATCTTCACACCAGAGTCAGTCCTTCTGCCGAGTTACACAGCCATCTCAAACAGAGCAGGGCTTGACACTCACACCTACCCTCAGTTAAACTTCCACACTTCTGCTCTGACAATGCCTTAGTCCTCTGGGCAAGGGGCAAAGTCTGCACCTTCTGCATTTCATACTGCCCTTGAGGATAACTAATGAAACGCGGCATTCAGAAATACAGCATCCAAAGAGCAAAGTCATAACTGTCTGCAATGACACATAAATACAAAAGAAAAACCACTGACAGAGTCAGAATACAACCTGACACCCTGTTAGATAGGGTGGTGGTAGCAGTCCAGATGAAATGGTCTTGTTGAAGTGGTGATCCTGTAGAAACCATCTGATAACCTTTGTCCTCTGGAAAATTAGTGAGTGAGGGTGGCCGTTCCTCTGGGAAACCAGTGAAAAAACTGCTTGTTGTGTCCCAAAACCCAGATTATATCCAGGTGGGGATGCTTAACTCCTCCCCACTGGGCAGAGCATCTCACAATGGGCTGATATCCTTCTGAGTCATGTGGTGGGTCCTTGATTGCCCATTAAACAGAAATGGCTCCTGGAAGGAGTTATCTCTGAGTCATGAGGCAAGACTTTGATGGGCCTGTTAACAGGAGATAAAGAAAAAAACCAATGCCCCTCCTGGTTTCAGCAGCTCTTGAGGATGGGAATAGAATATCTAGTAGTAGTAGGTTACCTATTGTAACCTAGGACAGAAGTCAAACACCAACTCAAGAGTCAGAGCACATAACTCCCTAAAATAACCCAGGTAGGAACTAATACCCTCAGACTGAGTTTAAATAAGGCTCCAAGAGTGTGGGTGGAGGCTCCAGGTAGGGAGTTCAGGACAACTAAGGCTAATTAGTGAACTCAGAAATCTGGCAAAAGCAAAGGTCACAGTGTATTTTGTGTTTTAAATTAGGCACTTTGTAAATGTCTCATCACCAGAAGTTATGGTTTAGTGTTTCACTACATCCTCTCTGAAAAGCAATCTAATAGTAAAATCCAATAAGTACAGGCTACAGCAGCCAGCAAGCACACTGTGCCTGTGGAATTTGACTCTTCACTCCTTTTCTAGGAGTGTTGTGCCAGCTACAGCCACAGAGATCAGTGACATGGGGACACAAACTCCAGACCTGACCAGTAAAACAGCACTTTTTGCAACAGATTTTCTGCAAGAGCACCTCCATCCTCACAGCGTTTGGTACTCCTGGTGATGACACCCAGTGCAACATAGAAAGCCCACAGTCTGTCCTGGTCCAGGGCTGCATCTGACCTCTGTACGATACTTGTCACAAAAGTAAGGGTGAGGTGAATTACAGGGAAGCTTCCCTGATTTTTCCCACAGCAACCTAGAACAACAGAAGACAACTTTACCTCAATTTCACTGCAAATGTACAGACCGCCAAACACATTTCTAAAACATTTTTAGGGATATCACTCCCCACAGCAGATTACTGACACATTGCTTCCTTCTCGGAGCCAAGTTGTGTTTTGGGAGCAACAATGATGTCTTGTTCAGAGCACAACTCACAAGCTTTAGAGTGTTAAGACCACAGTACTACTGATTCTGCCTCTGCTGGTGATACACATACAAACACTCAAGGATGTGGAACTTTTACATGAAAGACTACACCAAAACGCCCCAGTAAGACAAGGAGTCATTTTGTTAGTACATATGGGCAGTAAGGGGAAGCTCCTACCCCAGAAGTCTTCCGCTACAGAGGTTGAGAGGAAGGTAAAATGCCCATTTTCCAGATAAGAAACTGAGATGTTTGATGCAACACTGCCACTGAGACAATAAAAAGATGCTTGGATACCTGACCTATGAGGCTTAATAACTTATACAAATTCCTACAGAAAATCTATGAAAACTATTGGTGTTCAGCCCATAAAAGTCATATCCCCCCCTAGTTCCATTAATTCTTCATTTAAAAAATGAGCTATCCATAAAAATCACTCATAATCTATGTTTCAACAACTTCTCAAAATGAGACACTTCCAAACCACATAGCAAGTATTAGCATCTCTGTAGTAAGGACTATTATTTATTGTTGCTGTAGACCTACTAGACTGTGACACACAACAGCTACAACCATTAGGTAGAAACAGTGGATTTGTACCAGTGAGTTAAATTTAGAAGGTTTATTTTTAACTTGTATAACCAGTATACATGGCTGAAATATAAAAATTATTAAATATTAACAGTTGTTACCAAGCTTATTTTAAGAACAAACAGAAACAGAGAAGCCAAACGAGCTGTGCAGAGGATCTGCCCAAGGATGAGAAACCAGAACCAGCTTCACAACAAAGCTACACCCGAGTGCTGAACCAAGCACCCACTGTGGACAAACAGCAGCAAAGTGTAAACTGTCAGGACCATGGGTGTCTGTCTGGATGGGCACCCAGGACTGGCTCACAGGAAACATCTGGGCTCGCACTGGAGAATTCAAGCAGGAGGTGTTTGTCACTCTCCAGTTTTCTGCCTATCAGGGAGCATAGGGACATTCCCTTAAGACTCAACAGTCATGGAAGAGAACACCTGATGCCACATGTTAAGCCTTTCTCTTGGCCTGAGTGAGGTGCTGCCAGAGCAGCACATCTCCCAAAGAGACACAGTGAAGCACAAGAGAGAGAAGGGACTTTTTGGGATGAGGATACACAGGCTGTTGACCATACCCCCCACAGTGCCCAGAGAGCTGTAGGCACCAGCCTTCCATTTGCGCTACAAAGGGACATGTCTGGGGAGCTATGGGCTCTGAGAAGAAACCTGCTCCACACCTCCTTGGGCATAGCCAGAGGCACTTCTTTGCCTTACTGGGACGCAGGATATGTCCCAGAGCCAGGAAAATAAACTGCGAGGGAAAAGCCTGAGACAAAAGGCACATGTCTCAGGACAGCAGGAAGGCTAAGGAGAAGACCCAATCCAGGAGCCACTGGAGTCCCCAGGAAGAACTTAGGGGCAGGCTCCCAGAACAGGGACATTAATGCCCAGCGGCAGCTGCAGACCGCAGGGCAGCAACTGCGGCATCAGAGGGAACCAGGTTGTCCTGACATCTTGGATTTTTTACCATATAGCTCTTCTGCTTTCATTAACCACTTCCCTCTGCTGTCACAGCATATGTCACAGCACATGTCGCAGTCAAGATGGTCACAATCTACAGAGTATCACCATACAATACCAGAAAGCTTTAAGCATACCCATACAGGGTAACACCATACTCTATCAGAAAGCTTCAAGTGTCTGCCCTTCTTGTTCTTTAGCCCAACCTTTTATACCCTTCATCTTACATGCATTGCACCTGTGTGACCTCTGTTGCCTTTGGTGATGGGTCAGTGCACCTGGGCACTCCATGTCTCATTGCTTTCAATGCTAGTCACCTGCTTTTCACAGCAGTAGCCCATAAGGGATGAGGCTCAGCTACAGCCCCACTCCCAATCACCACAAACTGTGTACCTACACTCCACTTCTTTTTTAATATGCTTATATGAACAGTCACAAAAACCACTCTGCAACCTCACATTTAGTAGGTGAGTACTATAGTGCTATATTGAGTATTGTAGTACTAAAGTTCTGCAAATACTGAAAATGAAGGATTCCCTCCTCTAATAATATGGAGATTTGCTTGTAGTTGTGTTCCCAAGCCCTGGCCCCTTGGCTGCCCTGGGGAGAGACCTCAGAGGTACCATCCATGTACCCAGCATTGCTTCTGGCAGGACAAAAGCCTACCGTGTGGGCTTCATGATTGTTATAAATATGGTTAGTAATTCGTGGGAATAAAAGATGTATCAAATATATATATTTATATAAAAAATGAACTACTGGTATACTGGTATACGGCGGGGGGGAGAGATTCTTCCCCAGGATGGCGAAACCGCGGCAGATGGACAGAGAGGCACCACAACATTTACATGCAAAGGAAACCTCGGCTGCACAGGAGATGGGCATTCACAGAAACATGCACTCAGTGACACCCAAGAGATGATGGCTCAGACAAGATACCTGTCTGAGAAGACCAGGGCCATTAACACCTTCCTTCTGAATGAATGCCAGATTCCGGGGATCGGGGAAGTGTATTATTCTATTCCCGGAGGAAGGCTTTGTGCAGTCCCAGAGAAAGAAACCAATTTGAATATGAAGAACTCAGAAAGAAAAAAAGACATCCTGCCGCGGGCGAAACAAACTGTATAAGAACCGCTGCCTCGGAGCAGCCAGTGTGGACGGGGAAGAATTGGTGCTAGCGAGGCCAATCTCACGTTCACCCGGATCACCTCCCGGGGGTGGTACGCTGTCCGATTGGTTGGTGGCTGTCGAGACTGTATTACGGTCGCGAAATAAATATTATTTTTCCATCTTTTATTAAAATTGGCTATTTTTCATTTTTCATCTATAACAATGATCAAATCAAGTTAAAAACTACAAACTATCATTAATACCAGGTAGCATATCTACCCTGGAGATTTCTAAAGAGTTATTCCAGTCTTGTAGTATATTTATTTTACACAAAGTCAGGAAATGATTTTATCAAAACATATATAAAAACTGCAGAGAAGGCTCTTTGCTCTCGTTTCATGCTGCCATTTTGGTTACGGCTTACAACAACCGGGGAAATACTCATTCAGAAATTACCCTTGTATGGGTTTTAATGCCAAGCAGAAATCTGCTGAGAAACAAGTGTTCTAAAGCAAAACCAAATCCATAGTAATGATGCAATAAGCAAAACCAAATCCATAGTAATGGTTTATTAGGAGAGGAACAGTTTTATACACAGTTTAAGGGAATCTGCCACCCACAGGAGAACACTGCAGCCAGCATCCCAGCCTGTTACTTTGCTGTGGGGAAGTCCATTGTTCTGAGAAAGGACAGCTGTGAAGATAGAACACCAGTTTTTCTTGTGAACAGGTAGCGAAAGCTTTCTCCAGTGCTTCTGATGCTTAGAAGTAATCTGTCCAAACCAGATAGCAGTTCCCAAATAATATACCAGAGTTGCAAAATTATAGATCAGAATCACAGATCTCAAGTTGGAAGGAACCCATAAGGATTGGGTCCTACTCCCTGTTCCTTGCAGGACTCCCTAACACGAAACCTGAGATCAGTATACTCCCTGCTATCCTGAAGCCCAAGGCTTTGGGCTACAAATACCAGCTTGTACTGAGATAGTGGCACAGGTAGTGAGCAAACCAAGGACATTTTTATTTTTCTGCATCATTTCTCAGGGTCACGCTAAATCAGGTTTTCTGCAATGACAAAGACTTAGCTCAGTTTTGAGATCTCAGAACTTTTTGCCTCCTGTGACATGAGTCATGGCTGCTTTTACAGTGAAAAGGAAGACAAATTACTTTGACTGTTCATTTTGATAATTTTTTAATTCTTCCAATCCTATGGGACTCTCAGGAAAGCTAATTAGATGTTCCCCTACATTGTTTGTTTGTGAAATAATGCAGTTTGAGTAACACCTTATAATTACTCGTGTATTACTGTAATGCAGTAATATGGGATAAGAAATTATCCAATTCATTAACCATGAAAGAAGCATTGCAAGTCCTGGAACACATAGAAGTCACCACTTGCTTGCTTTTTAGCATCTTTATGTAGACTCTGTGTGTGGTATGTCTGTGGAGAGCTGAACAGCCAGAAGAGGGTAGCATAAGTTAGTTAATAAACCTCATCTGTAAAGCAGTTATTTTGGAGAGAAACACCTACTTAGATTTCTTGCCACAAGGTAGAGAAACATAACATTGGCAAACCCATCACCAAGCTTTTGTCAGAATGTGGGAAGGCAGATTTGCAGTCAGAACTGACAACGATTAGACTGAGAGCAGGATGCAGAGCTGTTTGCACTCTATTAACTCTTGTTTGACCAATGCTGCTATTAATAAAAATGCACACCCAAAGCAACTGTATTACTTTGATCTTAGGGGATTACAGCACAAGTCAGCAAAACTGTTATTGAGTACATTCTGGCACATGATCTTGCCTGCAGCAGATCTGAAAAGCCAGATGGGGAAGGCATGAAAATGCATAACACTGAGAGCGACTTAAGGGGGTGGTTCTGGGCCAGGTAATAGAATATCAAATGGAAGCTTGCTGAGTTCACCAGGCAGATGTGTATCAAAAGGCTCCTCTTGCTGCTGCCTCTAATGTCTACCCAAAATAGAATGTTGCTCCCAGAATCTGTATGCAGTAAATTAGTACTAACAAAGGGAATGTTGCTGTATCTAGCAGAAGCAGAGACATCAGCTCACAGGAGCTTTAGAGAATCCTCTTCTGTGCTGGGGATGGTCCCCTACCAATGCACATGACTCTAGAGACCAGAATTGCTGCTGGGCATTGCATTATACAGGGAGATATCTACATTAGTTAGCTTGCAGATTTCTTTAGTTTTTCTTTATAGAGACCAAACAGCAAAATTCTTCTCTGAGAATTTGATAGGGCTTGCCTCAGGGCATACTTGAAAGGACAAGGAAGACTGGGGGATGACTGTTGTTATTTGCATCACAGTAGTGGTTAGAAATCCCAGACAGAATCAGGACTCTACTGTGCTAAATGTTGTACACTCACACAGGATCGGAAAAGCAGTAGCCAGAAAAAGGAAGCTGGAGCAGACAAAGTGAGAAGGGAAACAGGTGTGAAGACATTAAATACCATGCCCAGGAGTTTACACCCAGTAACTGGACAAGGAATAGAAAATTCCTGTTCTGTCAACTTGCTTCTGGCAGAGTTTCTTTAAATAGCTCAGAGGTTGTTAAGTGAGAAAGACTGTTGTGTGTGTTTACCCCTTGGAAAGGCACTGAGGAGATAATACACCACGTATTCATAGTTTATTTGTACAGTATAGCTAAAGAAAAGTGGAAATGCAAGCTGAACATTTTTTCTCTAATTATTTTCCCTCCACCCTTTCAAAAATAGCACATATTGGAAACACTGGAGCTTTCCATTTCCAAGACTGTAAAATCAGACTCTAAATGCGAAACTAGCTGCCCTTCACCCTGCTGCTACAATGTGACCACTTTAGCACTTGGGGTCTGCCCACTGTCCCCACGGCACACACACAGCAAACAGCAGCTGAAGAAGGGAAGGGGACAGGGAGTGCTGTATGCAGGTGGGATTAGGATGTCAGACTAATTTAATCCCCTGAGGGGTTTAGTTTCAGGTATTGTGAAAGCCTCTATGTAAGAGATCCAGAAAGCCTTTAAAACAGTGCTGTCCCCTCAAATGACCAGTTGCAAACTTGCTCACAATTTTCCCTGGACTTGGCTGTTAGTTACAGAAGGAACTTCTACAATGACATGCGGGTATCCAGCTGCCATGTCTGCTTCACTCAGTCCCATGTCTCTGACCATTTTTAATGTGATATAGAACCAAAGCTAACTAAAAAGTTTCTTTGTGGACATTATCCTGAATGAAGCATAAAAGTTGCAGCAACAAGCTGGTTCCTATAATATTTCCTGCCTTTGCATTTTGGCTTAGCTGGCACACAAAAGGTACATTATGGGAAGTGATTAAGTCTTTTTCCTGCATACATCTCTGCACTGCACTCCTTGGGGATCATTTGCCATTTGTGTCAGTCTTGGTTGGCTGAGCTTCCCTCAGGAACTGCCTGTCCATTAAAAGGAGTGTGAGGATGTCCACGCAGAGTCAGTCAGTCTGGTGAGAGTGCCTTCCCCTTGTGCTTCCATGCCACCAGACACCATTCCCTGCAGAGGGATTTGCACTGATGATGCAGCAGGTAAGGGGACATTACCCCTTAAAAACACACTTGGAGGGTTGCTGTTCACCTCGCTTCCTGGGTTGGCAACATTTACAGCACTGTTGCTCACTGTCCACAGGCAAGGGTAGTGGCTGGAAAAAGAAGCAGCACAGATCAAATGACTTATTTCAAAGCATTTAGCCTGCATAAGATTTGCCACAGTAAAGTCAGTTTCACTATCTGTTAAAAGGTAGCTATTCAAATCAGGTTACCAAACTAGATCAGTGTTGAAGATTTTAAGTGAAAAATCATCAGTAGCCATCACCTGGTGACCCTGGAAGGAGGTATGGAGAGAAATGTACAAGTATATGTAAGATTTCAAAATGTAAGGATCTTTTTATGCGCCTCTGTGACTTCTCTTCTTCCCATCTTAGGGGCTGAGTCAGAAGACCTTCTAGAGAGGGAGGTCACAAAGTCTCAGGATACTGCCTAGCTACTAGGGTATAAACATTGAGAAGAAAACCTACTCAATCAGATTACAGTGCATTTGAAATTGCAGCTGATTTTCCTGACACCTAAGTTAGAGAAGAAATTATTGCATTCCTTTGGGGAAAATAAGGGAAAATATTTGATAATTAATTGATTGTCTAGGTATAAATTCCATTTACCCCTAGAATAGGATCCTCATTTCATGCAGGATAATAGTGAGTAATACAGGAAGAAAAATAATTTGGTTTTAAAATGCTCACAGATTATAGAGACCAGAATTCTTTGTAGGTGTTCCAAGATCCTGGTTTTCAGCAGTGCTGGGGAAAAATGAAGCTTCCATAGAGCAGAGAATGATTAGCTTGTCAGAAAGATTTGCCCAGGAATCTTGAATTGGGCACTTAGGACACATTTCAAATCCCAGACACTGATTAAAGTTTGGAACAAAGGGCAAATCACCAGGACAGTCCTACCAGCCTCAGTGCTCCTCATACTAGCAGTTTTCCTGTAACCTTACCTGGGTCCAGGGCTGGCACCTCCCTTTGTGTGTGGCACAGAGAGCAAATTAGTGTGTGGAGAAGATGGCAAAGTCCAGCTGTCGTGTCCTGAGAATACCTGAAGATTATTGCTGGAGCTGTCCAATAAGTTAACTTTGGGGAGGAAAAAAAAAGCAACAAACAAATCCTCAGTGACATTGCAGACAAGGTCTTAAGACAGCAAAACACGGACAGGTGTAAGGCAGCAATCTGATCATGAAGTGCCCAACCACAGGTAATAGGACAAAAGTCCTAACCACAGGGCAAAATTCCCATGTTTGTTAAGAGAGCAGCAAGGTGCCATTCCAATCCCAGGGGTGATACATGAGAAGGTACAACATGACAGACATAGGATTTGCATTTCTGCAAGTCTGACTAATAGTTTTTCACAATTGACATATATCAGGCAATGTTTTGATACAGATTTCCTTATAATTTGAGCTAAAATACTTAATAAAGTTTTATAAATACTGCCCATTCCTGGAAATTTTCAAGGCCAGGTTAAATGGAGCTTTGGGCAACCTGATCTAGTGGAAGGTGCCCTGTGGTAATGTGTTTTTTTAGTTTTATTAGTATACTTAACTGTTTGATTTGTAATTTTTTTCATTTCCTTACGCTGTCCTTTTTCTGCCTTTAGAGTGGCACAGGTTTCCCATTTTGTATTTTATGTTTCTAAAACTAGACTTGCTCCCTCATTGTTATTTAGTTAAGTGTTGGTTTTTCTGTTTGTTACTTAGCTACTCCCCTCCAAAGTTTAAACCTCCCTCCCCTTCCCAGTTGCTAACCCCTCCTGTCCCTGCCCTTTCCCCAGAACCTTCCTTATTCCTCCTTTCATTAAATGTTAATCCCTCCCCAAACCTGCCTTCCCCCTAGAAACTTCCCTGTCAGTTTTCTATTTTTCCAAACCCCATTAGTTCACTGTAGCTGTTCTCCTCCCTTGAAATTCTTTACTGGTTTACACATTGTATTCCCCACCTTGTGTTCCACCCCCAGTTCTCCTGATTAGTTAAAGATCATATCCTCCCCTGAGACCTCCCTCTCATTTATAAGCTGTTGTCTGCCCTCAGTTTGGGGTCCTGGAACGCTGGGGAGGGGGATTTTTGCCATCAAATAAAGTTGCCCCAGTTCCGCCCCAGGACCGTTCTGCTCTTTTGTTTCCGTGCTGTGCCCAACTGGTAGCTGGGATTCAGCGGAGCTCAAAGCGGGGGTCTGTCACGCCCCCTTTCACCATCTAGCCAGGACATGCCACAGTGCCCCTACCCATGGCAAGGAGGTTGGAACAGAATGATATTTAGGATCCCTTTCAAGCCAAACCCTTCCATGATAAATACTTCCATTAAACAGGAATTATTGCTAAATTATAATTAGCAAGTAGATTACTTTATCCCTATTCTGCTTTTTGACCCACTTCCTCTGATCGAAGTACAATCAATTTCTGGATTTGCACTCAGATCTAGAAAGGAAAAGGGACTCAAAGGATGTTCTGACAATACCAAAATGCCTTTGCCTCACATCAGCTCCTATCTGAGAGCTGCACTGACTTGAGAACTCAACGCTGTCATGGCAGGACATTGAAAGAAGACCTGCAATGCTCTTTTTGTATAACTGGAAGCTGTAGTGAAAGCAAGACCATACACCCTGGTTTATCACTAAGAGTGCGCCCAGTTCCTGGGACCTCTTGTTTTGCTGCCTCAATCACCGCAGGTGCCTGAAGGGTCCTGTGCAGGTTGTCCCAGAGACTCACCATGTCCTTTCCTAGCCTGAGCTCGGCCTTGCTCCAGTGCTTGTGCTAACCTAAAGCAAGGGGCAGGCAGAAGCAGCAGAGCAGTGCTCCAGGAATACCTGTAGGGGAGTGATTCCTCTGCATGTAGGAGGGTGGGTATGGAGCAGCCCGATGGCTTCGCAGGGCTGAGTATCTCTCACAGCTGTGGGGAGCCTGTGGAGTGGGCAGAGGCAAAGCTCCACTGTACTGGTAATTAGAGCTTCCCGAGGCACACATTGGATCTGGGTTGGAAATCAACCAGCCACCCACTTTGAGAGAAAAGAGAGAACAAAACTATTACTATTGCTGTAAGTGCTACAATACAACTAAGAAATAAACAGCCTTCTTGCAGAATCAGCTGTGCCTCAGAAATACCAAGCAGATGCTAAGATATTGGTTTGTGAAACAACTGACAAAAAAATAGCAAACCTCCACCTCCCTCCCAACCCACCAACACTGAAAACAAGACCTGAAAGCAACCAGAAAATGTCACAAACATTAAAGAACAAGTGAAAGAAAAGCTATCAGTAAAGCAAATGCAGCTTCTGCTTCCCCTCATTTTTTTACCTGTTTACCCATGAAAGATAAATTTATAGGTAACAAAAACATTCACAAATATAAAAACAAAGGGGTAAGAAAACTCTAAAAATATCATATATCATCTTGATTCTAGATTCCTTTTAATATTGAAAAATTGGATTTTATGGAAAATGATCCCTCTGCAGGACCTCTATTTCCTACTGTGAGGTCTCTTCAATCTTCTTATTTTTTTTAAAGGGTCCCTCTCTATGAACACAATTCAGGACTCAGTAAGTGACCAGCATGAAACTGTTAAGCAAGGCACAGGTTCCCAGCATCCATCATATCTCACAAAACTTGCAGCTGACATAAATAAAAACCTTACAGTGAGAATATGTCATATGTTGACCTTCAGAGACTGTATCTGGAGCATCCTTAGAATGACTTCTGAAAAGCAAAATACTTAGTGGTAAGTGCTCTCTTTGAAAAATTACAAAAGTTATAACCAGAACTATTAATTAAAAATTGGAGGAGTCAAAAAGGAGGGAAATCCCTCTTCTTTAACCTTGCTAGGCGGCAGTAAACCTTTCTACATTCTGCCATAAAGGAAGCTTGAGCTTTTGTTTGTTGATGTAAACAAAAATGTTCCTAATTTTTTGCCATATTTGGGAGGTGAACATGGAATTCTAAATCTGCCTCTAGGCATCATTCCTGCTTGCAGGCAAGCTGAGGCCACATTCCCCCTTCCCCAACTGGAAACCCTGACACTGAGACACAGCAACTTCTTAAGTGGTGAGAGGAATGAAAGGAAATACAGATTCTCCTGCAGGCATGTGGGACACATCACATGTCAGAAGATAAAGCAGGTCCAAACAAAATTAACTAGAAATTATGGGCTAGAATGCATCATTTGGATGCCACTGTGTATTAATGTGGCTGATGGAAGGAAAATTTTGCAAGATGAACTACAATTAATTTCCGATGGAAACGTCTCCGACATCTTACCTTTAATAAAACCATCATAAATTATCACACAGACTTAATAACAGCAGTGTAGTTACATTACGTTACAACTGTAATGTACATTACAGTTACATTGTCATTTCACTTCAACTATGCTTTTTGACACTTGGAGTTAACATTTTTTCTCCCTGACCTATCAAATTACAGGATTCACTGGAGTGCAAGTATACTGTAGTAGACATATGTGGGGTATAACACTACTGGGGGAGATCACACCATCTCATTTCAGGCTTTCTGTATAGACAGACATAAGTGCCAGGATCCCCAAGAGCATGTTGACCCATTTCAGCACCTATTATTATAATTATAGAGTCTCCCCCATAATACCATTGGAGTGACTCTGGTTTAGCAGAAACAAGATTCAGTTATGTAATTTATCTTTCATATGGTGATGTCACAGTTTTAACCATATCAGCAGCAAAAAGCTACTGGATCAAAAAAAAAAAAAAAAAAAAAAACAAACAACCAAAATATGAACTCACCTTTCCTTTGCATCCAGGAAGGCTTTGGCAAAGGGATTATACTTGATTTTGAGAGCTGTTATCTTGAGTTTACAGAAAACAAGGCATGTTAGTGAAGGCAATTTGAAATAAAAATTTGACAAAACATCCTCCAGAGTAATCTGAGGGGAACTGCCTGGGTTAGCCTAAAATATATCCCCACACTTGATATTTCCCAGGGCTGTGTAGGGGACAGCTTTGCTGTGTAGTGATCAATGACACAGGCAAAACACCAGCTGGGGTAGCCTGGCATGAGCTTGTCTGGTAAATGTGGTGGAATGGTGGACCCTTTCAAGAGGGTTTAAACACTGAATTCCTATCAAGTACAAATAAAATCTGCAGCAACATTAGCTAAGGGATGTGGCTTAGGAGTTAACAATTCTTACAGTCCAAAGCATCCCTCAAGGGCAGGAATTTTCCCATGCAATATTGTGTTATTCTGCAGTTTTATGTATTATAGGGAACATGGAGAGATAGGGTTATCATTATGACTATCAGTTATTGCTGGAGAAAGATATTGGGCTTGACTGTAGGGCTGTTTGGCTTTTATTTCCAGCAAGCTGGGACAGATGAACCAGTCTGGAATAGCTGTGGCAGGATATTAAGCTAAACTTGGCTTAGTACTGAAGCCAGACACTAGATTAGACAATATTCTACTGCAGAGAAAAAACAGAGTATTAGAGTGGGTGGAGTATTACACTGCATAGGACTGGTGGGGAAACAAGAAAAAGGCATGCTGGTCTTGTAGTAAATCAGCTTCTATCAGTGGTGACCAGAGCACAGTGTGGTACCTGCCTACCTCTTCATTCTGGTAGGCAGTCACTGCTATGAACTGCGTCTCAGGGAAGGAGCAGTTCATCACCATCCGGTGGGGGCCGCCTACGCGAACTATGTGCACCTGGGGCTCGTATTTGTGCAGGGAGTTCAACATTATCTGCAGGAAACAAAACAGAGAGACAGCCCCCAGTGCCACTCTGGTACCTCACAGCCACCCTCTGGCTCTGTGACAGAGCAGCTGTCGCTGCTGAACCTCGTCAGCCACTGACTCCTGAAGCAGGAGGGCAGGTGCCTTCCTCGCCTGCAACAACCACAGGCTGAACAGAATGAGACTTCACTGGACTGGATTTAAGGCTTTGGATGCAGCAGCAGCAGCAGTGATAGTTGTGTTAGCAGCCAAGACCCTCAAACCACTGGGCTCCCACTGCACTAGGGGCGGCTGAAACAGCTCAGGGGCACTCCCTGTCCTGCTACTGCTTTCTGAAAGACCAGAATCACCATCACAGAAAAGGTGCCAGCAGGAAGCTAAGGCAGTCATCCAGACTCCTCTCTGGGAAAGATTAAGTGTATCCAAACAGGCCTTGGCAGATCGTCTAAACTGGCACTAAAAGTTATGAACAGCATTGATTCCAGGAAGTCTATTAGGTCCTTTAATTGGCTCTAGTGCAAGAAAAAGAGTCTTTTTTAAATTGGTACTTTGCAAAGTGATGTATACATGCATACATATCTATGTATATATAAGAAAGAACACAGCTATTAGCATAAAGAGCTGATAATCATCAATTACTTTCTAATACCATCACAGAAGGGGCAGCTGAAGCACAGAGTGGGAACATGGTTTATTTTAACACTATGGTCATGATTTCAAAAAAAAAAACAAAGGAAGCTTCAGTCATTTATTGTTTAGTAACTTTTGTTTGGGTTCTGTTTCTCATATGGTTTTTCCTCTCCTGCTTTCTACTGTTTTGCTCTCCTTCGTATATATACAGAGTGTTCCCCTGTTTTTTTTCCCCAGGGACTCTTTGACCCTCCAAGTTTCCTGTAGCTTCCCCCCCCCCCCCCCCATGCATGTTTTTCTGAGGCTTTTGACTTTTCTGCGATCCTGGACACATGACAAGCATTTGCAAATTCAGATCCTGTTCTATGCTCTGCAATAATTCTTGTGTGCTGGTTCCACATATGACTAAGGAAAAGTCAGATCATCTTCCTGTTCTCCAACCAGTAAAACCCGAGATAATTTCCTACCTCATTAGAGCACTAAGCTTACAGAGGTACCTCACAAACCTAATGGAACTAGCAGATTGAGAGCATATAACATTTACATGAAAGAAGTTGATTCTGGGCTGACAAGTATCATCCACCGCAGGAGTTTTGTACCAAACAAACAAGCAAACAAAAGGTCTTGTACAACATTTTGCCTTTAGATGCATCATCAAAAATAAAATATGAAACAAAACTAATTTTCCTGTTTGTATTTTTAAGCGGTTCAAAGAGAAAGTCACTTATTTCTGGTACATGTGGTTTCTTTCCAAAGGCCAAAGCTGATTCAATACAATATTGATAATTATCATGATGTAGAAGCAGACAGAGTAATTATTTCATTTAGGAACAGCCTTTTATTCTGCCATCTGACTCCTGCCAACATTCCACTTACACCAAACAACATTGGGGAGCACAACAAAAACCTAATACTCGTGGCCATTTTTCCCCCCTTTCTCTGAAGTCCTATGTAAAAATCCTAAGCACACAAGACCAGCTCTGAAAAGACCCCTGACGATTAAGTAAACCACAGCACTCTGTCTCTCTTAACATCAAGAAGTCCATTAAAATCTGAAAGTGCCAATTAAGGCCTGTTTATCCCTGTTTACATTTGGCCTCCAGAGAATAATTGGCATCTGTGGGTGAAGAGGCCTGTAAGGGCTTCTATAATTACATAAATGCACCCTTGATATTTCTTGATTGGTAGGTGCTTGCAATTGAAGCCAAGAGGTGATGTGGAAACATCAGGCCATACCTGCCCGCTCCCATTGAGCTTGTTGGTAAGTTTGACTTTGCTGAAGGAAATGGCAGCTTTCATCCAATGGGCCCCAAAGTTGGGAGAGTCTGGGTGGATGTAGACACAGCTGTGGTTTGGTGGCTCTGGTTTCCCAGCTGGCACCCATTCTCCATTGACATACTTCCAGCGATGGCCATCAGTCGGAGCGAAGTCCAGCAGGAAGGAATACATGGCATTCGGATCCAAGCCTGACACGCTGATCTTCAAAACAGGGAACATCCGCCTGGCCAGGGAAACAAAAAGGGGGGACACGACTGGAAACTGCTCTTGAAAGACTCCTCTCAGTATGTTTGTTTCCAGATGCTCACTGACTAGCTCAGTATAAAAAAACATCCTCCCTTCCTTCAATCCACCTTTTCCATCAGACCTTGCACTTGGCAGTTTCTCCAGTAATTTGGTCCCATACTTCAAAATTCCCTGACCTCAGCAGCTTGACCATGTCCTTTTGCTTTAAGTTTCATCTTACATCAAGCTCTAAACTTCTTCCCAGCCTTCCATTATCTCATGTGTTTAAAACTGAAATCCTGCCTTTGTTTAGTTTTGGGAAAAAGCTCCATTCCATTGCCCAAAGGTGCAATGCCACCTTTTCTCAATCCCCTCTTATTTTTATTTTTTTTTTTTGTAAAGAAGATTTGCAGGAGGTCATAGCTTGACTTTCAGTGGTTTTCTATCTGTCCCAGTGCTTGTGATCAATGCCACACAGCTCTGAATTGGCACCTGAAAGTCTGCAGCAGTAGAGCTAGTAGGGCTCCAACACTTGCAGGAACTGGGAATAATGTGTGGACATCAGAACAGAGGTGTCTCCCAGCAAAGGTATCCTATTTATTAAGCTTCTTAGCTTGTCAAGGAACACACGTAATTGCTATTACATATCACCTCCTACATTCCTCTCCCATGAGTAACCAGCCTCCCTGCCTCAGTCATCTCCATACTGACCTCTCCTGGCAACTGCCATTTCTGCATGCGACATTTTTATGGACCATAAATTCCAACGAAAGCAAATTAATCTCTGAGGTTCTTCTCTCTATGGGTACAGAGAGAGTATACCAAGCAACCAGAGGAATGGCCCGAGGTCCACAGCAATGGTGTTAAGGTAAGGTAGCTCTCAAGGCTTAGGTAGCCATACAAGACATCCAAAATCCATAAGAAGGGAGCTGAAACTCCAGGCTGTTTCAAAGCACACTGGAAGTCTCTGCCCCTGCAGTCATCCTATCTACTGACACCCAAATGCAAATTGCTAACAATCATGACATCCCACTCACCTTTCTGGATACCTTTGATATAGTTTTTGCTGCATACATTCAGTACCTTCTGCTGACAGGGAAAGACAGAATTTGAAAAATTTGAGATTTTTCATCTAATATTAATACTTGTTGATATATGTCAGTGCAGTATTGAAGAAGATATCATAGAATGGTTTGGGTTGGAAGGGACTTTAAAGATCATCTTGTCCTAGTCTCTAGATTGGTGTCCCCAATACCTTCCACTAGACCAGGTTGCTCTGAGCCTCATTAAATCTGGCCTTGAACCACCTTCAGGGATGAGGCATCCACAGCTTCCCAGTGCAGCCTTTCCCAGTGCCTCACCACCCCTTGTATCACTCCATGTCCTTAAAAAATAAGTCCCTCTCCTTTTCTTTTGCAGCCCCTTTTAGGTACTGGGAGGCTGTTAAAAGGTCTCGCTCCTCTCCAGGCTGAACAACCTCAGCTACCTAAGCTTTTCCTCATAGGAGAGGTTCTCTCCTCCACACTTGCTCCAACAGGTCCATGTCCTTCCTGTACTGGAGACCCCAGAGCTGGATGCAGCAGTCCAGGTGGGTTCTCACGAGAGTGGAGCAGAGGGTGAGAATCCCCTTGCCCTGCTGGCCACGCTACTTTAAATGCAGCCCAGGATGTGTTTGGCTTTCTGGGCTGTCAGTGCACATTGCTGGGTCGTGTTGTGCTTCTTATCCACCAACTCTCCTGAGTCCTTGTCCATTAAAATGCAGAACCACAAAGTTCAATTTATGAAGTTCATGTGGGCCCCGCTCTCAAGCCTGTCCAGATCCCTCTGGATGACATCCCTTCCCTCCACATGTCAACCAGAGCACACAGCTGGACATTGCTGGCAAGATAGCTGAGGGTGTGCCCCTGTCACCAACAAAGGTGACAAAAGCTTTATTCCCAGTACTGACCCCTCAGGAATAGCACTCCTCACTGGTCTCCAAGGAACTGTGAACTGCGACCTTTCTAATTAAATAGAAGCTTAGTCAAGGATTTACACACTACACATGGCTTTCTGATAAGGATGTACTAGCTACCAAACTGGGATGTGATAAAAAGTATGGATACATTGCTCTTTCCAATGCTTAGATCTCCTCCAGTCAATGTTTAAAGGAACATATTTAGATACATAGCTAAAATTGAATTAGAGGAAAAAATTAATCCACATGAAAATTTAATGTCACTAGATTGTGCAGAGCTGTTTGTGTTACACACACATTATTAATTCCTCTGCCCACAGTGCAGGCAGGCTGCTCTGCCTTTTTATTTGAGAGGCTCAAGTTTAGCTCCAAAGGACCTATAGACCAATCCAGAAGAGAATACTGTCACCATCCACTTTAACCTCCTGTAGCACTAAAATTAGAGTATTTCCCTGTGTTAACCATCTTCACTCCCAGTTGCTCCCTGCCTCACTTGGACCAGCATGTTTTGACTGTACTGACTAACGATGGAAAACTTACCACCTAACATCTTCTGCTGGCTTTACTGTTAAAATCTGTATTTTAGCATGGCAAATTGTGATTTCTCCAAATTTGTTTCAGTCAGAATGTTTGTTTCAATGATCAGGTAGGTGCACACCTGACCTCCATTGCTGCAACAGCCAAACACTTCAGCCTCTTCAATTTGTTTAAAGCAAAATCTGCTGCAATTATTCTGCAGTGCAGACCTTGAGTGGGAAGATGTTTGATATCAAACTTGAATGTGCAGTTACCAGTTTTTTGGGGGTTTTTTTAAGCATTCAAGCCTGGAAAGAGCTTCTTTTTCCCCACTCATGGCTACCTGAACTGATCCCCTATGGATTCTCCTCATACACAGAGGGGAACAGTGGCACCTACCTGTCTCCAGGCAATAACAGGGATTGCAAAGTCTCAGGATACTGCGTAGCTAGTATGGTATAACACTGAGAGAGGAAACCTACTCAGTCAGATAACACTGCATTTGATATTGAAGTGTCAATTGAATACAATAGGTCTGAGTAAAATAGGAGATGGTTTCCCACTCTATCAGTTGCACCCAGTGAGATATATTTTGTGATATAGCACATATTTCAATTTTAATTATGTCTGTCCTGTTCAGAATATATCTATTTCCCCTAGGCATATTGCTAGGGCAGGTGATTGTTATAATGAAGTATGATACAGCCACAGAGGTATATCTGTATATTAACACTGAAGTTGGTTCATCTAACTGTGACATTTTGGGACCCTCGGTACCAATTAGAGATGACTCAGAGCAGATAGAATTGTGCATGCTAGAATTTAACACTTGAGGATCACTAGTCAATTAGGCTTTCATTCTCTGGGACACTCCTATATTGGGTTTCTGTTTAATTTCTGAGCTTTGCTGACAATGTGTCTGTCCACACCAACTGTTTTAGTTTCCACACACACAAGTTCAGGCTGGCTCCTCTCTTTCATTGCAGGACACAGTTTCAAATGCATTCATCTACCCTTCATCAAGAATGGTTTAGTTGTATTCATTTAGCAGCAGCAGAATAAGATCAATATTTTTTTTCCTGAGAATCTCTCTGGAGATAATCACTAAAGAATCCTGAACCTGAGAAAACTCAGCAATCACAGGAAATTGTCTCAAGTTTGTTTCCTTTTGAATAGTATGGTTCAGAGTTCTTTGCTGCAGGCCACAGTCTGTATTTTCTTTGTTTTAGTGTGATGCTGTGGTTTTTAATGAAAAATACTTTCAGAAATGCAGAGATCCTTTTTCATAGTCTCTGCTACAGCAACTATGTTAAAAGGATTAATGTAAATGGCAGTGTGACATACTTTTGTAATTTTTAGTTTTGCTGTAGTTTGATCATAAAGAATTCTATTGCTGCTTTCACTGACATTTCTAGAGATGTCACTGGCTATAGAAAAAGTGGAATCAGACTGACAAGGAGTGTATAAATTAAAATTTAAAAATCACACAGCTTACACAATGAAATAAAAAGCACCCAGCCATATTCGGATAACAAAATATTCCCTTATCAACATTATAAAAATATTTTATCTGCACACTCACCCTGACGTTTCAGAAGGAACTACTATCATTGTGAAGTCATGATTTTCATTAGCTGCAAGGAAAGAAACTGAAAAAAACCCTATTGATAAGGTGTGATTCTTTGTACCAATTTAATTAATCAGAGATGAACCCATCTTACCACATTTTTAGTCACTTACACTTTTAGGGAGACAGTTTAAGCTACTGTACACCAAGTGAAAGTGCACTTGGAAGTTATCTGTAGCCTAACAGCAGTTTTCAAAGCAATTTAAATGAAGCAAAAGCAGCTTCATGATATAAAAAGAATCTCAGCAGCAGACTTCTATCAGTATAGGTTATTAGTAGGAATCAGAATGGCAACAGTGCTCTTACACCAAGAGCTGGTACTTTGGGAAGATAGCTTCTCATTGCAGAATCACCTTGCTGAGCCAAGAGACAAGATTTTTCATTTTTACTGCTTTCATTTATATCCCTCATCAAGCTACAGTCAAGAGTAATTTCATCCACAAATTCTGCTAAATCAAAGTCTGCAAAATTACTGAAAGTCACACCACATGAGTAAATCTTTCCATCTCTTAATTCCTCTCTCCTATGTGGATCTCCTGAGAGGTCTCATAAAACATGCGTATGTTGAGGGAACAGCTGGGGTGGGGGGCAGCAAAAGGCTGGCAAGGATAAATTAAATAAAAACCTTAGTACCATTGTGCAAATATTATTCTGGTAACTGCTTGTCTGTTATGGACTGGACTTTGCTGTCAGCCCAGTTCAGAGCAGAATCTCTGTGGTGAACCTTCTTCAAGCTAATGCCTGATTCAGAATTAACATCCTTCTCACCAGATTTTTCTCTTTTCCTGTGCCTTTCTGTGTTCCCCAAATAGTAAGACATTCATTTACACTGCAATGTTTTGTCCTTCTAAAACAGTGTATATTAAGCAATATTCCACACTTGTTTTTAAGGGCACCAGCAACAATTGTAGGACCAAGCAATTCAGACTGCACATACACACAGAGCATGTAGGGCAGTTTTATTGTACACACGCTGGTACAGACTGCTTGTACAAGCTCTTAATTCCCATGGCCAGAGGGATGGGAACTGCAGCTGGGTGTAACAACACCAATCTGCTTCTGTGCAGTAATTTGAAGCCTATAGGTGCTGACTTGCTAATACAGACTGATGATTATTGGCATAAGAATTCATTACAAAGGTTTTGAGAGATATTCCCTCACAAAAGTTTCCTTTTTGTGCAATCACAAGTTAGTCTATATATTTTTCCAGTATGCTTCATAGGAGGAATGGTTTGGCAGTGACAAAAAAAAAGTGGGGTCACCCCGTCTTGTTCATGCACTGGTTTTAGCAGACTGCAAGGCTGCAGTCCCCTATAAACTCTGGTGTGCTCATTGCATTTCTCTCAAGTCTGCACACACAGTTTATTATTGCAGAGCTTAACCCCCCTGGCTGTTACCTCCACTGAGCCCGCAGTGCTGAGCAGATCACTCACCTGCCATTCTTGGTCACAATCATCTCATTAGTGACTTCCCTGAATCTCTGCCAGAGTGTCGCATCCTCCAAGACAACCTGGAGCTGTTTCTCCGTGGGGTCTCCTTTGTCTCTCCCAGCCAGGAGTTCACTCTCCACTACGCTGAGGAGCCTGGAGACGGTGCAGTCGCTGGGTTTTTTGCAGCCCAGGTTTGCCATGACAGCTTTACTGCCAGAAACTTCAGGTAGCTGCTGAAAAGACAAAAATAATAAGAAAAATTAAAAAAGAAGTCAGTTCATTGGGCACCATCTGACAAATGTGCTCTCCTCACTCTTTTGCCACTGCCTAGCTCTTTCCCCTGGAAGTCCCAATGGGCAGTGACACCAGTGTGTGGAGGTTTACGCACACACTCCACACAAAAAGAGGACTATCTCCTAATTACCTGTTAGACAGTCAGGTGGGTGGCTGGCTGATGACTCAATTGGCTGCCTTGAAAGAAGAGTCCTCCATCCAAATTAGCATGCTTTTATCTTTTTTCAACCTGAAGTGGGTCTAATTGTTCTGCTTGAGAACCAGATTTCCATTAATGAAAATTGTTTCATTTCCAGACTGAAACAATGCATGGAAATTGCATTCACGCTGGTGCGGACTCTAACGAAGGAGCTGGGAAGAGTCAAGATAGTTACACAGAGAAGGTTGTCTTAAAATATTTTCACCATGAATGTTGCATAAATGCATTAACCTCATTCCTCTACACTCCTAAATCAAAATATAATAGTAAGAGACCTTGCAGCACTGAGGTTTCAGTGCACAAGAAGGCAGCATCCCTATCCTCCATTGTTGATGGATATTGTATCCATCCCTTGGTCCCATTGTCATTCACAAAACCCCTGCTGCACCTTACAGGTGGCTGAGCACCCCTCTGGCTGCATTTCCAGGGACAGACCGCACACTTCTGGGGCTGGTATGAGATTAACTGTCTGAGGCCTGGCACTGCTGACCAGCTCAAGGTCCACCAATGGACCTTGCATAAGGACCACCTCATGCATAAGTTCCATCAGCATCCGCATAAGTCATTCCCTCTCACCTCATCCTGAGACCTTCTCTGACAAGCCTGATCCAACAACACAAGCCCTCCACAAAAAAGCCACCATTTTACTGAGGTCTCCAACAATTTCAGCATTTAAGGAGACAAGAGATGTGGGCTCAGTCCCCTGATGGAGGGTTAAGTGGAAGCCCCACAAATAACAGTGACCTGTAAACACTGGGCTTTGGTATACAACAAATACTGGAGTACCTAACTTCTTGTGATACATCTATCTCTGATAATGTATTTTAAATTTCCGGTCTGCTGGACATGACATAGTCAGGGACTTGATTATGAAAACATAGTCCTAGAGGTCATTTTTAGAGAAATAAATTTTCTGTCTGCTTATTGAGAACTTTGAGTTCTTTCGATTCAATAGCCCTTGTTAAATTTCTGTGTTTCTGTCTCTTTTAGAAAGACAAAATAAAGTGGTGGATCACTGTTGGAATTTTTACAGACAAAAAAGACCATGGCAGGCTTTATAAAAGAGAATTTAAGTTAAATCCATCATTTAACAAGGCAAACTGATCTCACCTTTAAAAAAACTGAGAGGTGCCATCCACCTAAACAACAATGGCCAGAGCTTGATGGCACCTTATTTGGAACCCTTTCAACCCAAATAATTCTGTGGTTCTTTGCTGCTTTCAAACTTCACACTCCAACACCTCTTCCCCTCTTCTTTTTTTTTAATTGTCAACTCATAACCAAAATAGCTAGATTATTTTACAAGTAAACTCAGGTGAGTTACAATAGCAGGTGTCAGATAGCAACTTCTAGTTGATAAGCAGCCCACTTTCCCTGCTGAACAACTAAAGAATGTACTTCAAAATCTATAGGATATTTAGGTACCTGGAAGGGTACCACTTTGCATTTGAAAAATAATTGCATCTCAGGTATGCTGGTGTAAATAGAATATGTTTATGTTTGGGTTCCCCTTTTCAAATACTCAAAGAGGAGAGAGAAGCTACTACTGTAATTTTTCCCTTCATGTGATCAAGTGGCATAGGAAATGCATAGGAAAATATATGTGACAATTTTAAACTTTATTATACTACAGATGCAAATAGCTAGAGAAATTGGAGCTGGTGGAAGTGCCATGAATTTTAATTAAACATTTTCAGGTTTTCAGGAACTTCTAAAACAGGTACATGTCACTTTGGGAATTTTTTTTTAGCTGAAGCCCTATTTCCATACAGGCTTTTTAGATATAGTTGCTCAGAAATCTGGAGATTCAAAGTCAAGGCAGGTAAAGAGACAACAGCTCATAAAAGTAATAATATTCCAGTAGTTACACACAGTTCTTTCTATAGACAAATAAAAAGAGAAGAAGCCTGGATTTCAGAAGTACTCACTGTCCATCTCTCCTGCAGGGCTTCAAGTGGAGCGATACTGGATTAGAGACTCAAAAAATCAGATCCCATCTACCTTCCTCAAGATGCTTAGAACTTAAAGGGAACCAAAAGCATGCAAAAAAGCAACAACAGTTCACATTGGTGGAAGTGTTTGTAAATGAGGAAGTTAAACTCTCTCACCAGCAGACACTTGTGCATCACTACAGGTAAAGGATTTGCTCAGAAAAAAATTTATTGGAAATGGAGGCTGCCACAAAGCAAAAGAAAGGGAAGGCCTGCTTGGAGTGCGCTGCTTGCCCAAAGCACTCCTGGGACTGAGCTGTAGGGAAGAAGGCATGTATGGAAGGAATGGTTTGGGATGAGAGTTTTTCATCAATAAGACTGGATTTTTTTACAGCTAGCATACCTAAGGGAGAAGCATGAATGTTTTTACTTTGGGATATCATACTAAAACTTGTATCCTGCACACTAATAAAATGCACTTTCACATCCCAGAAGTGGGTAACACTTGTGTGCTTAGTTATCACTCATAGAAGGTATCTGATTCTTGAAAGTCTAGTGTCCAGAGGAAAAAAATAAACCACAAATCTAACAACTTAAAATACCTGACTTTCATACAGTTTGAATTTTAGTAACTATGTTACCACAGCTCAGGACACCTGAAACCTCAAAACTTTCCAAAATGAGAGTAGTTACCTGTGGTTAGTTAGTGGGAACAGCCCAATTACTATTTTCAGCATGGGGAAGATTGTTTCAGCTCTAAGAGTTCAGCCTAAGAGTGATTTGTGTTGGATGTAGCAGAAGGCACAGTTCACCACTGACATATCTTTCCAACCTAAAAGAATTACCCAAAGAAATAATAAGTTTACACATATGCAAGAACATGACCAGCTGAATGTACTTGGGCCTGAGATTATACTTTAAAACACACTTCCAGATTCCATGAATGATGCTTCTTTGCATTGTGCACTGTCTCTGTGTCACACAGCTGCCGTGGGAGAGGGCTGCAGAACAGAAACCAGAGAGATCCAGAGTCACAGTTCTTTGTTTTTTGTTGGCTTTTCATTTAACAAAAATACTACGTGTGGAAATTTACTTTGAATATTTATCCTGTTTTAAGAGAAATGAGAGACATCCTCTAATCTTTTGTCCCTCTATTCACCTAAATAACAACTTGGAATGCCTTCCAAACAACCCTTCTTTCTCCTACTTTCTTGCAAGATTAATTTTTCAAGTCTACAGGTCCTGGAACAGAGGCCCAAACAGATTAATGTCACTAGCTGTAGATATTGCCAAGGCACAGAGACCAATCCATTCTCCAGTGTGAGTTATTTCTTGGGCTGGAAGTTAAATTTCCCTGAACCTGGCATTTGAAGAAAAGGTAGCTGGACTTACAGAGGAGCACAGTAAGTGTTCCTGGTGACTGACAGCCAGTGCCACTGGAAGGGGGGACTGTTTATTTCCCCTATTGCACTTATCACCCATTTAATTAGACAAGCAAAGCAGTAGGGGTGGCAGAAGGACCAGAAAATGCCCCTACAAAACCTGCAAATTTGTAAGCTTTCCCTGAAACCTAGCTGGGAGAGCTGGGCATTTCCAAGCAGACTCCTTGTAGCTCATAGGCAGAAGTAGCTCAGAATGTAAGCACAACACTCACAATCATCTCCATTTACTAATAATAATTTAGTAACTCACATTTTAAATGAAGCAATGAGGACTGGGGAGAGCAGTGAAAGAACAATCAGAACAATCCTGCAATACTTATTGGACTTCACTTACTACGTTACAGCAGGAAAAAGCAAGGGGTTATTTCTGACTTTCTAATTAAGCTTATTCTTAAATGCTCCTGGCCACCAGCTGGTGAGGTACACAGAAAGGAGGGGGAAAAAATGCAAACAAGAAAAAGGTAATTAAAGAGGCCTTTATTGCCTTGACATTGGATAGCTGTTTTGTGGCCTTTAGCTGCATGTTTCCAAAGAAAAGGAAGCCCTTCATCATCAGATGAAATTGCAGAAAATAAGACTCACTCTTTCCATCTCCAAAGCTCCCACTGCAGCATTCAACTAACCCCCCTCTGAACAGTGAGTCCCAAGAACACAGGGAAATGTAACCTCCATCCCAGGAAATCAACACCTATCAGCTACCACGGAATAATTGAGAACGGATAAAAAGACAGCTGCTTTCCTTCTGTTTTTTAATCATGTGTTCAGCCCCTTAAGAGATTGTTAGGCTAGAGGAGACTTAAAGAAGATTAGCCTTTTCATTAATGTCGGGATGAGGGCACAGTTTCAGTAACATCCCCCAGGCATGTTTTTAGCAGAAAGGCAGGCAGCTTCTTTGAGTGGTACCTCCCTGTCTGGTGTTTTAACTGAGATTAATTCTGAGCTCAGAGAGCAGGGAATATTTTCCATGCTTTTTTAAAAGAGAAAGAAGAAAAAAAAAAACCAAACCCAAGGAAAAAACCTAATGTAGTGTGACGGGTTGACCGTGGATGGGTGCCAGGTACCTGCCAAAGGCTGGGTACTACTCTGTCTCTCCCAACCTCTATCCTCCTCAGCAGAGACAGAGAAAATATTACAAAAGGCTCATGGGTTGAAATAAGGACAGGGAGAGATCACTCACCAATTACCATCTTGGGCAAAGCAGGCTTGACTTGGGGAAATTAGTGTAATTTATTACAATCAAAACTGAGTAAGTTAATAAGAAATAAAGCCAAATGTTAAAACACCTTCCCTCCACCCCTCATTTTTTCCCAGGCCTAACTTTCCTTCTGGTTTTCTCTTCTCCCTTCCTGCCAGTGACCTTCACAGGGGAAGGGCTCCTCACATTCTTCCCCTCCTCCAGCATAGTATTTCTCCTATGGAAAACAGTCCTCCATGAACGTCTCCATTACTCCTTCCCCCAGCCTTCAGTTTTTCACATAGTGCTCTAGTATGGGTCACTTCCATGGGGTGCTGTGGTGTTACATTTTAGTTAAATGGTATGCTCTGTCTTGCCCCTCAAAAATGTACAGTTTATTCCAAGCCTGTGGTCCTCCCCTGAAGTATCATGTATCTGTAATCCCATTGGCCCAAATCTTAATTCTGCACCCACTTTGAATCTCCCTGTTAAACTGTGTGAGGGAGACCAGACTCTCTCTTGGCCTTTTTCTCTGTGAGCTCTCCCTCCCTCCCTCCCTCCCTCCCTCCCCCTTCCCCCCTTCTCCCTCAGAAACCATGCAGCTCCAGGGGGTGGGACCCCCAATAAACCCTCATGTAATTAGCACCCTCAGAAGCTGTGTGGAGTCTCCCTGTTGCTGTTACCAGCAAACATGCAGCTTAGGGGGCCCCTCAGGGACTCCCCGGGAGCCCCCTCAAACCAGCTGCTACAGGGTGCAATCCTTCAGGAACAGGTTGCTGCAGTGTGGGTTCTCTGCAGGGTCACAGGTCCTGCCAGCAAACCCGCTCCAGTGTGGGCTCCTCGGTTCAGGCGTTTGCTCCAGCTTGGGCTTCCCACAAATCACAGCCTCTTATGGGCATCCATCTGCTCTGGCAGGTGGGTCTCTGCATCCCATGGACCTCCATGCGCTGTGGGGGCACAGCTGCCTCACCATGGTCAGCACCACAGGCTGCAGGGGAATCTCTGCTCTGGTACCAGGAGCACCTCCTGCCCCTCCTCCTCCACTGACCTTGGTGTCTGCAGTGCTTTTTTCCTCACAAATTCTCTCCCATCTCTTTGGCTGCATTAGTGTAAGGGTTTTTTCTCCTCAAATATGTTACCCTAGAGGTGCTACCACTGTTGCTGGCAGGTTCAGCCTTACTCAGCACTGAGTTCATCTTGGAACCAGCTGGCCGTGGCTCTGTCAATGTATGGGAAGCCACCCCTGTCGTCGCCTCACCAAAACATTAACAGGAAACCAAATATATATAGTCAGGCTGGTGATAAATGTAATTTAGTTTGCTTTAAACAAGAATACTTATCTCTAATTTGTTTTTTTTTGACTTGAAGATCTTTAGTGATGTCTTCAGACATGAATTATCACCTAGAGGAAGAAACTATTACTGTTCCCATCTTTAAGATCAGAAAATAATTAAAAAAGTAAAGAGATTCTAAGCAAAGCTTTAAGTTCTACTTACAAGAGTTCAGAACGAAAATAATACATTCAGTGTTTACTTGGCAAACCAAACATGCACTTTTGACCTGAATGTGTAGGTTAAAGCTTTCTGCTAAACAAGTTGCAATTATAACTCGGTTGAAGCAGTTGACTCTCTCAAAAGCAATGAGCCTGACACATCCTGTTCCACACAAACAGAAACCACAGGAGCACATGCTCATCTTAAAATGTTTTCTTTTCACACCACATATTGCAACATAGAATGGTTTGGGTTGGAAGGGACTTTGAAGATCATCTCATTCCAGCCTGCTTGCCATGGGCAGGGACACCTTCTGCTATACCAGGTTGCTCAGATCCCCATCCAGCCTGGCCTTGAACACTTCTAGGGATGAGGCATCAAGAGCATCTCTGGGCAGTCTGTTCCTGTGCCTCACTACTCTCACAGTAAAGGATTTCTTCCTAATTGTTATATTTGCCCAATTATCTAATAAAAAAACCCAAAAACCAAAAACCCGAAATTAAATGTGACAGCAATTTTAATTAAGTAGCTTAATATATATAAAATTAAATACACTCAAAATATTGACAATATAATTTGTTTAAAATAAGGAATAATTTGGTTCTGATAATAGTGCATAAGCAAAAATAACTGGGGGTGTGGGGTACGGAGTGTAGGGCTTTTGTACGTACGAGCTTGCCAAGCCAAAATTTCCCCTTTTATGCTGTATGTCATTACCATTTCCTCCCATTTTTGATTTGTCAGACTTGTATCACTGCCCTTTACCACGCATCCTCCACCATTCTTTTAGGGGGTCGCGCCACTCTTTGGCAGTCTTCTTTGAGGAAGCCCCCTCCTCTTCCTCGGTGTCCTTTAGTTAACCTTTTGGATTACACATGTGCACCAAGCTGGTATAATATAAGCCAATATTATGTTCTAACTTTAAAGCAATAAATCTCATATAATTAACATTTTCCTGGTGTCCAACCAAATTCTCCTCTCTTCTAACTAAATTTGGTAATAGTTATCTCTTGCTTCTTCCTGTTCTGAACATCTGCAGGAGAAGGCAGGGGGAACCCCTCTTCTCCCTTTCTTTCTTGGCATTACACATTTAACTGTTTCATTATTTCCAAATATTAATTACTGTATCAATATTGATCACTGTTTCAATTTTGTCAGCACGAATCATACCTATTTACCACATAATCCTTAATCTAAACATCCCCTCTTCCAGTATGAAACTGTTCACCCTTGTCCTGTGCACTATGTGCCCAGTACAAAGCCCCCCACCAGCTTTCAGTATTTCCCCAGCTTTTAGGGCATGACAGCCCCTCAGAGCTGCAATGAAATCACACTGAGCAGGTGACACTTTTATTGTACCATTTTTACACTACACCCATGTTACTCCACACTTATTCCCACAGAGGTTTTAAAGCACGAATTCTCAGGAATAACTTCTCTTAGAGAGGCCACAAGGGAACGTAAGAGAAACTTAGAAGGGTTTTAACCAGGCTAACTTAAAATAGCAATCCTAAAGACTGGCAGTTTAGATAGACTATTCCATCTCTAATTCACCAGCAGCTTTCTTCTGAAAAGTGAGAAAACCTGAATTTTTTTCCCTTTAGGAATTTCCAGCTCTTCATGGCTAGGAAGTTAGAAGCCTGTACCCCCACAAATATTGGAACCATGGCTGAGCTCAAAAGGAAAGGTACAAGCAAGGGATGCAAAATAACTATCAAACCCCACCTTTGAATGGCTCACATGCATTAAATACCTTCTCTTGCAAATCAGACGTTTAGGAAGGAGAAGGGAAAGGGGCAGACATTACAGCAGCTTTCCAAGTGCCTTGTCACTGAATTTGAATGCTGGTGACTTTGCAAGGTAATGGGATTCAGGGACTAGATGCTGTAGCACAGCTGACGAACCCTTTCAGAGCATTTCTAAAGTGCAAATTCATTAATCAACAGAATGCGCTTTAGGGCAGCTGATCATTGTTTAGGGATTAAAAATCAATATTTCACCTTTTTTTTGTTTTTAATCATTCAAGCATTAAGACCTCAGCATGACAATGAAGTGCCAAAGTTCTACAGCTTTGTTGTTATGCAGGAAGTTGAGTTAGGCAAGCAAAATACCTCTAAGCTATTAGACACAGAAAGGATTTATTGCCCTATGAGGAATTGCAGTTGCCTTGATATGACACAGATGTATCCAGCTTTCCTGACATTCCTGGGACACTCTAACCTTTTCAAAAAGATAAAATGCAAACCCCTAGGTTTCTATACTACCAAAGACAGGCTGCTGCTTGTATTCCAAATTCAACTTTGGAGTCTCCTATAGGACAGAAAGTCCACTTCAGTCAGCTGTGAGACAGACAATCAACAAAAACAACAAAATATAATTGAAAACAGTCTCCCACAGCACACAAGTCTCGCCACCACCCTTGCAGACAGGGAAAAAACCCACCTGCCTGTCAGTTAGGAGACAGTGTAACATACCCTGAACAGCCTGATGGACACACAGCCTTGATACACTGCCAAAAAATATTAAACCACGGCAGGTCTTTGGATGCATAGTAGGCACACAGTTAAACAGACCAGCTCTTTGAAAGCTAAGAAAAATAAAATAATTGCCTCTAATTATTTTTAACACAACTTTCTAAATCATTGATATTTTACTTTATTTACATTTTACTGAGTGTACATCAGTACTCAGAGCATATTTATTTCAGAGGTGTGTTGCTTCCTGTTGTCTTTGCTGACAGAATAAGACCAGGCATTATCTCCTCTGTAGCATGGACTAAGGATAGCTTGTTGGCATACCTAGGTTGACTCTTAAGGTAAATAAATATGAAGTAATGAAAATATCATCCTCACCTCAACAACTCCACTTGTACCAACTAATTGTCTAGGTGCCTGCAACTGCTCAGTGAAGCTGCTGCAAAACACTGGTGACACAAAAACTCCCCCCAGCAGTACAAGCTGTGTGCACAGCAAAGAACGTGAGGACAGGACAGTAATTTAAAAAAACCTAAACACACGAATAAAAGGAAATAAACTAACCACAGCAATTCCAGCATCATCAGGAGAATCAGCATTTTTTAAAAAGCTATAAGAATGTTATAAATGAGAAGCTTGACTAGGTCAGTATTCAAGCAGCAATCAATTTATTAATTAATATGGTAAGGTATGAGCAATACAGTGCTGGGTGCAGTGGGGGAAATTTTCCCTCCAACTGCACACCGATAGTTGGGGCTTACAGATATATACAGGAGTACTCAAAAGCTTTCTCAGCAGTTTCTATTCCAAATTTTTACGTCACAATTCTATACATTATTGTGATTTAGTTTTTGTCAGGATGTATCTCAGAAAAGAGTATCCTCATATGGTGGGGTCCAGCTTCTGAAAGAAGAAGTCTCCCAGCTGGTGATGTCCAGATTCCAGATGTGGGTTCACCTTTTAATTGCAAGGACTCTAAATCTCATAAGAGTGATGTCCAGCTTCCCTTGGTTGAAACTATCAATCCTTGAGTTGATGTTCATCTTCCTTTTTCAAGCTCCTTTTCAATATTTTGTTAAGGCATCGAGATAAGCATGTTTCCTTTTTATATATTCTAAAGCTATAGTTTCAAAGATTCTTACTACAAGCAATATTCTAAAATTATACTTCAAAAGGTTATTATTGCAAAACACTTTTTAGCTAGAAGCAGAAAGTTCCTGTCAAACAGCAACATCCTCAAAGCTTTAATTCGAATGTTCCTAAATCAACTTAAGACTTATAAAGGTTAATTGCAAACAAAGGATAGGTTTAAAAGCCTTCTTCCATGCTTTACTTCCTCAGTTATTTATTAGAATTGTCTTTATAACTGTCCCATGGTCAGTTTCCACACATATCACAATCACAGATACACAGGTTGCCTGTATGTACCTGACACGAAACACAGCTTTGTATTTCACAAGAACATTCAGAACATTAACTGTAAGAACAATTAATTTAATACAGTGATAACTTTACTAAAGGAAATAAACACCACTTGTAAGGGTTTCACTTCATTACAGAGAAAGTTGTAAGTCAGAAAAAAAGATGTTTATCAAAGTAAAAATCAAACAGTGTAAATGTAGCTATGATATTTTATGAAAAATCCCTTCCTAGGATTTTTCCCTCCTGAGAGCTGAGGGCCTCAGGAAAGAAATGTAAACAATAACTATCTGCTGCTGTGGAATGCAACAGGTGCATCTTCCATTGGTCCATGTGGATTGTTTTCAATCAGTGACCAATCACAGCCACCTGTGCCAAGGCTGTGAGCAGTCACAGGATTTTGTTATGCATTCTATTCTATTCTTGTTCTTTGTAGCCTTCTGATCATTCTTTTCTCTCTGTTCTTTTAGTATAGTTTTTATGTAGTATTTTAGTATAATATATAACATAATAAATCAGCCTTCTGAGGAAATGGAGTCGAGCCTCGTGTCCCCACACATGGAGCATCCACCGCAACATGTAAATACATAGGAAAAGCACATCAGCAAACACAACCAGTAACAGCATAAAATATTGCAGAGAATTTCTGAGTTTGGTTTCTATTTTACAAAAATATTCCACAGCTGGTAAAATATTTAGTTACATTCCAGCGAGGCACATGGTTTTAAGACAATAAATCATTTGTGTGCTTTCCCTCCAAAATGGTCAGCACATGCTATGGTTGTAAACATCAGTATTTAAGACAAATGTGTTTAAACATCCTCCTCCTCCTCAGTTTACAATAGCACAGTGATCTCATGAACATGATTAAGTACCAAAATGAAGGAAAAGCTGTTCTCAGGAAGCTGGAGGCACACATAGAGCCCAACATACTTTCCTTTAAAAAATATGGTTTCTGAAAAGAACTTGTGGCAGAAAATTCTTCCTTGATTTTTGTAACAGCTCATGAACAATCTTATTACTATAAATACTGAATTAGATTAAATTGTTCACATCATCAGTGTTGAAACATTTCAGATAGTATGAGTATTCATAATGGACTGTAGGAATATAAAAAGGTAAAAGAATTTAGAAAGTGCAAAAATCCTCAGAAAGTAGACACAAAGCTAACAAAGGCTGGGAAATTTCTAAACCTTCTCATGGGAAACTAGGAAGTTAAAAACCAAGTGAATACATTTATATATATCATAAGGAACAAGAAAGAACAAGAACTTATTGTTAGTTCAAGATGTGACAAGTTCTAGATATATTTTGTCTTTGCAAAGACAGAAAAAGTTTCAATCTTAAATAATGAATTATTGTGTATTGTTTGAGGTTTATAGAAGTCCTTTTGTTAATGTTAAACCCACATGGATCCTTTTCTTATTGGCTAGAATATAATGACCTTACACCTTTTCTTTTATGCTACTGGTTCAAAGAATATGTAGAAAAAGGCTCTGCATAAGCTGCCATCTTGTCTTTGATCTGGATTTGCATGGATGTTGTTATTTTCCTGTGTCTCTTGCTTTTTGCTTGTATGATACAGACAGATAATAAATCCTAAGTCTGCAACCAGTCAGAGTCCCATCCCGTTTGTGAGACATGGACCGATCCAGCAGAATGGACTTAATCACATGGAAAAGAGCAAAATGTTGAAGTAGTGAAAAAAAATTCCCGTATTTCAATGTATAGAGTCTCAGTACTTCGGGAACAGATGACTATCACACTCCCTATCTCCCTTTCTAATATAGCTGGAAAGTCAGCTGATCCAGAATACACAAATTTCCTGCTAGAACTGTACGCTAAGGCTGCTTGGTTGAGGTTATCTGTACAGCAAAAAGTGAAAAAAAGTTGGACAAATTGGTCAACAGAATGAGCAAAAAGCACTTTCTTTTAGAACACCAAATCCTACTGAGATGGGCACCCAACACCAAAGAAGTTTCCTTAGGGAAGTCAGCCTTGAGTTAAGAGCTGTAAGCAACTGAGCAAGGACTTTGGGAAGGAAGGAGCTTTGTGATTCCAACCAGAAGCTCTCTATTCACAGTAAAGTGCACACAACACACCAACACACATTCCTGCCCTCAAGGACAGTGAGATGGAAAGCTTCAGAAATACTCACCATGCTTCCTGCCAAGCAGATAACCAAAGTTGATGATATCAAAATGTAACACAAAGTAGGTTTAATGACCAAAAAAAAGGTATAATGATATAATCTAATTCAGATTTAAAACTACTCAAGAGGGAATATTCATATAGTTTATTCATATAGTTTACTCCCTAGTTATGTAAAAGTCATATAAAATATACTTCAATAAAAGGGAAATTTCTTTTGCTGATAAACTTGTAAACAGTGTCACTACAACTATTTGAAAGTGAGTAAGAATCTAAAGAGTTTTGTTCTGGGAGAGCTACTTTAAATAAAAACTGCTTGAAGATGAAGCAACAAACCCTGAGTACATTTCACATATTGGCAAGAATATGGCAAGTCTCTCCTACTGTCTGATGTCCTGAGGAACAGAATAAAACACTAAAGGGCAACTCTTGAATAAACCCCAGTGGCACTCTTGTGATCCTTGTGTCTGTCCTTGCCATCTTCCCTTGAGTTCACTTCCTGTAAGGGCACAATTGCCTAGCCTCATGTGCTGTGCAGTCAAATGAAGGTTTGTTCTTCTCTCTTCCTGCATAAAAGGCTGTGAAGCTGGAATTACAGTTTTAAACTGAGACGAGAGGGGGAAAGGACAAAAATCCATTTATGTGCTCTCTACTGGTATTTTCATAAATTTCCTACTTCTAATTGGTTGTGTTCACAAGAGCCAGCTAAAAGGTTCTAGTTAGCTAGAAATAGTGCACATTGAAAAACTAATATTCGCCATACCCAACTGTACTGTTCTTCCAAAAGAACTGCCAGAGAGTCAGGCTACCAGAACCCTGCCCAAGCTATCCAAGGAATAATCAAAAGGTATGTACTCCTCCCAATCTAAAGTAATCAAAAAAAAGAATCCCAAAAGTCAAATTCCGTTATCGTGGCTGCTGAACCTGGAATGATGATCAGAGTTAACGTAACTTAACTGGAGAGGGGAAGGAGAAACAATGGATACTGTGCTTGTAGCTTTTTTCAGTGACATTCGGAGATTATAAAATTAAAGGAATATTGGAATGTAAAAGGTTTGAGCATTGCATTTCAATTTCCCTTACACAAAAGGAATTCTGTAAACATTATCAAAGTCCTAAGAAAAGACTGGCATAGGTCCTTTGACTGATGTAAATTAGGTTTTGAACTTAGTCCCTGATAAAAAAAGACACACATCAGTTTAGACACTTGTCTTAGATCAGTCAGGGAAAAGAAGGATCAGTTTTCTTTAATTCCCAGTCTCTCTTGGGTATTTAATCAAATCATCTTTTCAAGAAGATTAATAGTCAACATATTTATTTCAACAGACTTCTAAATCCTGGGAGGCAAAAAAGCACCAGGACGCAGTACTTGAATCTGCATAACTGTTTCATTCCAACATCAGTGACATCTTTCCAAGGTGGCATTTTCCATTCAAATTCCTTTTCAGCAGTAATTCTGGCACCTAGAATCCACAGAACGCTTATCAAAATCTCCCTTTGATACCGTCTACAAAGGGAATTTTAAATTATTTTTTTTCTGGAGGATCCTTACAGGTGGATGGTACTGAGCTTTATAAATTATCAGAAGGACACTTAAATTTAAAATTTTGGATCAATTAATTTCTTAGTAACTTTCTGGAAGCCATAGAAGTATTAGCCTAAACTGTGAGCTTATACTTCACAGCCAGGTAGATCCAGATTTTTCTTGCATTAAAGTCTTTGTGGTACAAGTCAGGGATACCCTTGCCATACAAACACAATGCTCTTAAACAACTAAACTCTTAGTAGATTGAGGAAGAGATGCTTCAGTTTCCACTAGAGTGCACTGGAAAACCATAATCTTAAACACTGGCTTCAGCAAGACAGTTTGGTAAGAGGAAAGGGGAAAGTAGTTAAACATTATCTCACACAGCAGAATCAGGTATCTGTGCTCAGATATTAAACTGACCACTGCAATGCCATGGGAGTAAATGATTATATATAGCTCAGAAGATGAAGAGAACAGAGTGGCCTTGGAATTTGGATACAGACCACTCAGCACTTGTTTGGAGCTGGCAGAGGGATTATTTCATGCCTTCCTTGCTACCACAGGCAACAGAATATTGTGCTTTCTCCTCCATGCAGAGAAGTTCACTGGTGTGTGCAAGAGTCTTAGCAGAAAGAAAACTGATTCTACTTACAAAGAAACAAAGATAAATGTTGGAGTTTTAACTTATTTACAAGTTCAGAAGAAAATGTCCCTGACCCAGGCTGCTTAAAAACAATAACCCACTTCTACCTTATGACAGTTTGTCCTTTGAGAAAGGACATACATAAATTATTTTATTGCTTGCCTACCACGCCCTTTGCATTGCTCTTATTCTACAGCTGGAAGAGAAGCCCCTCACTTCGTGTGAAAAATGTCAGCTTCCTACCTTGCAACCATGAGCAAGGAAAAGAACTCAGGTTCCTGGTAGCTGAAAAATCAATGGACCTTATTTTACGAATGCTTTTCCAACAGGAACAAGATTTTTCAGATGAAAATGTCCCTTTCATGTATTTTAAGGAAAGAGTATCAGTATGGACTGAGAATTAAGTATTTCATCAAAGATGCAAACATTTCATGGTTAGTCCAAAACCGTGTTTAGTTTTAGCATTACATCTTTTAGAAATCTCATAAAACTAAAATTTTTCAAGAGAGATAGGAAAAGAAAGAATATCAATATTTCATTATCTAAGGCAAACAGTGCAAAGATTAAGTGACATAAGGCTATTAAAAAAAAAAAAACAAGTTGTTGGTAAGAAATCAGTTTTCAACTCCAGAACTGGCACAGTCCCACCAGAGCCAAGATTTTCACTTTACAGAATTCACACATTACTTTGAAACTTTTGCAAAACCAAATGCATGAATTTATGCAAGAATCACCATAACAAATTGTGGACCTCTGCCCAGTTCTTCTGCCAAATTGAATTTCATTTGATCACAAGCCCCCTGTCCCACAGACACCATTGCTTACAATGCATGCAGATGCTGGGTATAACACAAGGAGCTTCTAACAAGCAGCTGAAAGGCACGTGTTGAAGACAGAAGTAGGAGACTACACAACACAGTGATCCAACACAGTTCTACCTAGAACTTCGTCAGACACCCAGTATTCCTGTTAGGACAGACAGACTGAAACACATTTCTTCACAGCATCCCTACAGGCAGAAGAAAGAAAAAAACACAAGAGAATCAGAGTCACCTCAGTTACATGATTTGATAAGAGTCATTCCATGCCACTATCCTACTGACACTGAGGACTGCAGAGATCAGCTGATCATGTATTAATTGCATTAACCTGATTTTCATGACTATACAATTGCTTTAGAGACAAACAGGTCTGCTCAATGCCCACCTGCTGTGGAAGTGACATCTGCAAGACTTCACTGAGGCAGGGCACTGCAGCAGGGTGGGGCAGGAGACACAACTGTGCTCATACAGAACAGTGCTTATGGGGGAGAACAGGCCAAAAGAGACACAGAAGAATATACTTGTCTAGTAGCAGTTTGGACCAACATTCAGGCATTCCAAAGGTAAGCCTTATGCTCAGCATTTGGTCAGTAAGCTTATATACTCCTATGGGAAGCCCTCTCATTTTCTCCAATTGTGTTCTCCCACTAGAGAAAATGCTTATTTTCATTTTCAGATGTAACTACTTGTATTTCCTGCACCATGGGAAACCCTCTAAAGCCACACATGACAATGCTTCTCTAAGCTAATCTTCTATATGATTAAACCTCAAAATGACAAACAGTAAGAGAGTAGAGAAACTTACCTTGCATATGGTATGAAGGAAATGCTGTACCTAAGAAGAAGGATTTTGAAAGTTACTTTTCATGTCAGATTTTATTAGAATCACATATAAGAACAACCCCTCTGATATTCTAAACTGCAAGTTACATAACCAAAATGAAGCTCTGAGTTTGTGAGTAACAGAAAAGAGTTACCCTTGGGAGAACAGTTACCCTACAGGAGAACACCCTTGCAAGCCATCTTAGCCAGGGTATGAAACACTAGGGCAAAATAGAGGGGGATGTTGTGGAAGCATTTTAAACACAACTCTCCTGCATCCAGTATTCTTCATGCTCCAACACCTACAGGTAGGCAAGATTAATACTGAGGGCTGGCTAGGTGTCTATATCAGTTTGTGCACTCCTTTGGTGACCTTGCACAGTCATATGTTTACATGAAGAACACTGACAGTTTGATTTGCATAACTGGGTCTCTGAATGAGACAAATTCAGGAGAGAGTAAAAGAGGAATACCAGATAGTAGGCAACAAATTGATTTAAAAGGGAAAAAAAAATAAGCTCAGTTCAAACTCAGAGAAATCAAAGGAACTTCCTCTAGAAATGGAGCCCTGAGGTGTCTCCAAGGCCTCTGCAGTGGTGTGAGAGACCAAGAAGTGGGAACAGGTCAGCACTTCACTGACGCATTGTCTTGAATCTAAGGGATTGACAAGGTAAAAATTTTCCTTCCACCTAACTGAACATCAAAATCCACTCACAATTCAGCTACTGGTGTCAGGTGCAACAGAACGTGGAGTGTGTAGAGAGGAAATCACTCACCATGCCATGGCAAAAAACTGTAAGATGCAGAAAAGCAGTGCAAGTCCTGCCTTACACCACTGGAGGGGAGAGAAGAGGGGAGGGAGGAAGAAAAACAGCAGAGACAACAATGTAAGAATCTTACTTTTAAAATATACTCCAGTTACATTAACTCCAGTGATATGTACATACAGGACTCCAGTACTCACCCAGAAAGCAGAACACAGTGTTAGTATGAGGCACAACTAGAAGAAAGTAAATTATTTTAATTAAAAATAGATACAACTCCAGTTTCTATAAATATTGCAACACTGTAATGGGGTCCTTCACAGAGACAGAAATGAATTACATAATTTCACAGTTTTATTCAATTCTGCATTATAAGAGTTCCTCATATTTAAAAGTTTCTTGTATTTAAAATGCTCTCACTTTTAGATTTCTGACGTGAATTAAAGCAATCAGAAAATATCAGGGTGGTATCTCCAGAAAATTATTTTATGGCTGCAAAGGAGCAAGAGGAAGAGGTTCCTGCAGCTCTTTTGTATGTCCAAACTCCATCCCACACACTTCCTGGTGTCACAGGCACACACCACATTTCATTATTTTGCATAAGTAAGACTTTTCAAACACTTTTCAGTTACCACTCTTAGCCTTTCTGCTGCTGCACAGTTCCTGATGATTACATGGTTACCATGGCATTGAAGTTATGTCATTACTTAAAAGCTCACAAATTAAACCACATTACATTTTCAAGAACTTTGGGCTATTGCTTAGTAGCTCTCCTGTGTATATACTGAAGTAAGGCACAGTCATTCAAACCAGCACTTTTTCTGTTTTCAGAGTTGCACTATGTGCAACACAGCTAAAATGTTGGGGGTAGTAGGATAATCTTCTGCTTTAATCCTCAGTTTTAATAGACGCCTCTTATTAGTTTTCATTTTCAATTTAAGATATGACAGCTCATTTATCTATGATAGATGCTGATAATTCATCTTCTTCATCAGCATCTAACAGCCTTTAGATACACATGCACCATTGTGCTACTAGAGATTATAATGTGCATCTTTCTGCTAGAATGGAAAAAAAACCTCTTTAGAGTACTGTATATTCATACACTAAGACATGCACTGCCAATGAAATCATACACTTGAGCTCAACCAGTACTGACAATAAATGCATTTCTTCCATTAGTTTTAAGGTGGTGATTTGTATATTGGTCTAAATACTGCATCATACATCTAATGACTGGCTTTATCCCAGTGAATAACACTCCAGGAATTCTCCTGACTCCAGGCATCCTGAATGCATACAAAACACACATATATACACCACACAGTAGCTTCTTGCTTGGATCTGCAAGCATACATAGTCAATTTCTCAAGCTCTGCAGCATCTCTGGATGTGTAAAGAGAAATTGGGAAGTGCTGATACAAGCAAGCACTCTGAAGACATTCAGACTGAAAATGGGAGTTTCATGCAAGTTAAACCACCTTTCAACTTTTTGACTTACCAGGAGCAAACAGGAAAGTTGCAGAGACAAAAAAAAACCTGTGTACTTTAAAGAAGAGTCAGTCTGAAACTTAACAGCAACTTTCAGACACAGAAACACACACAATACAAGGTTTGCTATAACTTCCATCTTCTGAAAATAAAATAATCCCCAGGGTGACTCCACTGAATGCTGAATTTGCAATTTCATTCTGTCATACAAGTTTCAAAATCTGAAGTGATCAGCCAGCTGGGAAGATCCCTAATGCAAGGTTACCAAGGCACAGTTTCCCCAGCTGCTTTGTTACAAAGAGATGATTTATCAAGGTAGAAATACCTACACAGCTCCTTCAAGGCAATCAGACCCAATATAAAAAGACAAAACAATGCAAAATAAAATATCTAGTGCCATTCATAGGAAAACTTTTTAAAAAATTAGTTTCCCATCATTCACTTCTTAAAGCACAGATAAATATGATGTTGTGACCTCAAGCACCCTAAAAAAGCACATGCATGGTTCACACAGACCAGCCATAGACCCATAATGCTCATTTAGCTAAACAAGCTGGCTTCAGCTCAGTATTGCCTAACAGAGAGTTGCGTTTCTGCTGCCACACTTACCCTTCCACTACAGCAGATGTGCAGTGTTGGACAATTTAAGAAAAGACAAAAAAACATGAACCAAAAAACCACCCCCAGGGACGTCCTGAGCCATACCTGGATTGATGGATATGAAAGGACTTCACAATAAATAATTACCAGGTTTATATGAGTTAAAAGTGACTCCTTGGACACTTACTAGCATAACAATAGTAGCAATCAAACGTGTAGGCTCAAACATCCGCTTCAATTGTTTCATTGGTCCCATAAGAAACATGGTGCTGTGAAAAACAAGTCGAGATGAACATGGAAATGAGAAAGGCAAAAGTGAAACTTGGTAAGATTAAACTGTCTGCTGCCATAGGGGCATCAGTACACTGTGTTGTTATGGCACTCAGTGCAGCAAAACAGAAGAAATGGGATTATACAATGAGACAAAATCCATTCCCCCTTTTCTTTGTGCAAGGTATTTACAATTTTATTCACACTTGTTCCATTAAAATTAACAGAAGCAGAGCAGAACTATTAAGTTAGAAGCACAGGCCAAGGTCAGCTCCAATCAGATAATCCTTGACAGATGCTTTTCTAACGTGCTTTTCAAAAAATGCTTTTTAAATCTGCTTTTCAAGAACACCATCCACAGAGGTTCTGTATGGACTGCCAAGTAATCCAACTCAATTCCTCTACATAAAAGGCTGTTTTCATGCCTGCATCTGTTCTCTGATCCCTTACCAGATCTGCAGCCTCATTTAGGGCCCTGGTGATAGATAATAGATGAATTACACAAGGTGAAAGTTTTATCTGAAGTGATATTTCTGCCTCATATACTATATAATTCTGCCTCATTAGCATATTACTTCCAATTCCATTATTTATGCTTTCCTGCATCACGCTAAGCTTCCCCAGTCACAGAAAACTGGGCTTGTCACAGAGTATGGAGGGCTTTGCTTCATGAACCTCGAAGGCCAGGAAGTCTTACTATATATGCTTGCCCTGACAGATGGACTGCCCCAAACATAGTCACCAAAACACACAGAACACTGCCAAATGCAAAATGGCAAAGAATTATTTTTATCTGGGGGAGGAGGAACCAACAAAATCAAAAAACCTCAATGCTTACAGCATGTGTATGATTCCTGTTTACTGATGAGCAACTTTTACCTTGAATGCACTACTAAGAACAACAAACAAATGAAAATTTTCTTTACCATTTCAGGGCACTACTGGGGAAATGCTGTTCTGTAGAATTCAATGAAAAAATTATCTACAAAAGCAAATCTTCTCTCGCAAATGCAACAACTTCTACCACTCATGCACTATCATTGTGCTTTTGTTTATCATCTTTATTAGGGAAAATATATATAAAGATTGTTACCTCCCAATGGATGCAATATTCCCCAGGGTATAAAACACTGCAAAGAGAACCAGCCCTTTCTTTGGTATCCATAGCAGACAACTACCCTAAAAAGGAACATTTAGAGAAAGGGGGAGGGGGAAATGAACAGGTTTTAAATTGAAACAAACATATATATCCAAGAAGTGTCACGTCACGAAAGTAATCTTAAGAAAACTTCGAGCCAAACTGCAGAATTATGCATACGAAAGTAAATCGCGATTATTGGCATTCTTGTTAAGAGTCAGTGTATTGCATCTAACTGGAACCGAGTCAAAGGTCTCCACAGAGACTCGGGAAAATCAAGCAGCAGCACAGAGGGAGGCTGTCATTATCTGGGCTCTTGAAATTCAGATACTGGGGAGATCTGGTAAAAAGTCCTTACCAAGATCGAGCACAGGCATCCGATCGCAAAACAGGCAATGAAACCTTTCACTCGGGCGCCCCAGCCTAAGGAAGTCGCATCGATAACCTGGAAACGAGGAGAAAAACAAAAGTGAAACTTCTTTACTTTTAGCTCTTGCCTTCTACCGAAAGCGAAAACTTCCTCAGGCGCTGCGGCGCCGTGTCCTGTTCGGCACTCTCCCGAGCGTCCCGCGGGAAGGGGGCCATGCCACGGCCCGGGAAGCCGCGGGGGCAGCGCTGGCGGAGCCCACGCGGGACCGCCCGCCCATGCCACCGGCACCTTCGCACCGGCTGCTCTGCCAGCACGCCGAGCACAGCGGGGACGGGCGGCGCTGGGTCCCCGACCCGTCAGCGGGGCGGCAGCCACAGCGATACCTCGGCCAGGCCGCTCGGCTCTTCCGCGTCGCGGCCGCTCAGCACCCGCTTCAGCTTGTCCATGGCTCCGCACTCCGCCCGCCCAGCCGGCCGGAATGCCCTGCCCTTCCCTTCCCTCTCCAGGGACTACCAGCCCCGGCAGCCACCGCGTCCACCTGCACGCCGCAGGTAGGGGAAGGCCGGCGGGGCGGCGCGAAGGCTGCCGGGGAATGTAGTCCAGATGTGATGGATCCTCCCTCCTCCCAGCACTTTCCAGTCCATCGCTTGGCAGTAGCAAAACTCATTTTATAGTCAGTGAGGTTTCATTTTAATCCCACGGCTGTGGCTCTTCTCCTGCTACTTTATTTTCGTAACGAGCCTAGCAGTCTCCTGCCAAAGGTGTGTGGATGCAAAGTCCTACTAGCAGCCAAAATTCAGCATCACAAGTAGTTATTTCAGTTTATTTTGTTCAGTTAAAAACAGAATTGTAAAACGTTTGGTACATTTTATTTAGCAACATACAATGAACAATGTAAACTGCCACATAAAACTCGACACAAAACAGCTGGAGAATCACCCCACTCCCTCCCCGCCAAAGTTATTTATTCAAAGTGTTACTTCTCTGTGGAAAATTTGTGTCAGAGCACTTGCTGTAAGCCAGTTTATACCACTGCTTCTTTGTAATCTGCCTGGTGTAAGACAGTCACAAAGTGTTCTGATTTTGAACTTGTTGTAACTGTAACCTCCTAAAGGTGTTCTTGTGATTTCCCAAATATGTGTCTCAGTGAAATGCAAAGCGCTCTTTAGCATAGACCGAGAGCACCTATCTACAGTCAGGATACAAATCAATTCCATAAAACTTTACCAATAGGTCACAAATTAGGATGTATGATGGACAAGAGAAAACACACAGTATAAGCTAAACATGCAGAGCGCCCTTTCCACTGCTCCCTCCCCACTCTGTGGCTTTCCCCCACACTATTTCAGACCAAATGAGTTTAATGTTAGCATCACTGACCAAGCTCAAATCACAATCTGAATTAACAAATGCAGATATAGTTTCCTTCATGCCAGCACTACATGAGCTCTGCTCCCAGTCATACCAGCTGTAAAAGAGTGTTTTTATAAACTCTAAGCATTTATTAGTATACATGCCTTCGAGCAAGTGCCATGATTTACTTCTACCAGAAAAATAACTCTTCATCCCCATTTGTCGTTCTCTTCGTTTTCACTCTTTCCTCACTTCCCTCTATTAATGGAGGGAAATGGATTAAAAAATAATCTTCCATTACTAAATGGATTTTAATCTATTTGGTGCTGCATTCATTTGTAGTCCCTTTCTTCATCCTGACACTAAAATGTTTAGGAAACAAGGGCAGGAAGATGAAAAAAAGCCAAGAGAATTTAGGACTGTAACAGGGAACATAAGAGGACCTTGCTTCTATTTCAAAGTGGTCATAAATTCATTCACCCAGATCATGTCTGATAATTATCTGGTAATTATCACAGCTGACAACTTCTTTCAGAAACTATCAGTTCTCTTCACTTATCTTATACATAATTTTTTAGCAGTAATCGTTTCCAAAGAATTCCAAAGATAAGGCTGAAGTTGTATTCAGGAAAAAAAAAATTCTAATCAATAATTTTGTACAAACTAATCCTCACAGTCTCTCTGTGAGGTAGGCATATATTAACTCTCATTTTTACATACAGGGAATGGAAGCACAGAAAAATGTCTTCCCCATGGTTAGAGTAAATCAATAACACAGGAAAAACTGCAGTTAGTTCCTGCCTTTTTACCTGCTGTAGAACTCACTAGACCAGGCTGTCTCAAATAAAAGTGAAATCAGTGTGTTCTTTTTAATAAGGAAACAGTCATTTACATGGCAGTACACTTTTTTGCCCCAATAAAAACCTCAAGGTCTTCTCTACATGAAAACCACTTCACAAAATACATTATTAAATACTAGGTTTTGTGGTGTGTTGCTGCTAGTAAGCCATGCGGTGTAGAATATGAAGATTTTTAAACAAAAACCCCAAGACATCAGAATGTCCATGTTCTTATCTGCAAGCACCTTGCACCACAGGGCCTGCTTTTCACTGCACTTACTTGCTTCCTGCACTGAGTGTCAGCAGCAAACCCAGGCAAGCCTGCTTGGCTGCCCCATTCTTAAGCCAAACCAGTAATATACTGCAGAATTTCCAAAAGCAATACAAGTATTCAGTTTCAGAGTGTTGAAACCATGACTATACAAGTGATCACACTTCTACCAATACTAGAACTTAGAAGAATTTTAAAATAAATCAAAATTATGCATCTGGAAAACATGTTAGCATCCTTCTAAGGCCACACAGGATCTCATTTCTAAAACTGCAAATACCAGCACCCTTTAGGGATCAGACTTACCCAGCCTTAAGCCTCACTGCAATTTTGCAACTTGGCTATCAGGGCAGTAGAACCGGCCCATGTGGGCACATCCAAGAGAAGGCCAGTGCAGGGCAATACCTTTCCAGCATCGTACATTACCAGAGCAGCACAGGGACCTCAAGTGAGAGTCCCAGAACTGCCCAGAGAGTCCCAAAACTGCCCACAGAACTCCAGCTGACACCAGATTAAACCAGCATTTGTGAAGAGACTTAGCAGTGTCTCTCTGTTAACTTCCAGCTCTCCTCCTGCTCTGGCATTAATGCTTCACAAATAATTTTTACCTTTATATAGGGTCAAACAAATATACTTTTTTTCCCTACACTTAAACCTATCTCAGATGAAATGAATATTCTTAGGTGATACCCTGGATCAGAAACTACAAGAAGTAACTTTGTTGGTTACCAGTAGGGGAAGCGAAGCAAAATGGGTAGTCAAGGATGTACAGATCAAAATAAATGCAGCGGATTTTTTTTTTTTTTTTTTTTTCCCCCTGTGGATTATTTCTCAATAAAAATAAAATCACGCCATTTTTACAACTCTGGCAGTTTCATAGTATCTGAAGCAGCAATGACAAAATCTTCATAGAATTGTTAGTGTTTGGGAGTCCAGACAATACTCCTGCCTGTTTGGTGAACTAAACAGATCCCAGATTCCCAATAGTCATTTCTCCAATGCTGCTGAAAACTGTAACTCACCACCAGTCTATCATCAACTCCAAACACAGGTTAAAAAAAACACAAACAAAAAACACCATTAGCAAAACCTGTTTGAAATGTTTCTTCTAAAGGCTACAAAAAAATTAGCCAAGTTCTTCATTCCACTAGTAGTGAAACACCCCCCATATATCAACAACCGCGATCACATAATCTCCAGTATACTTCAAGTCCTATAAAGTCACATTTATTTAGACTTAGCACATGTGGTTTCCAGTGATGTTTCTGGTTTAGGCTCCAGCTTCTCTGGGAATTCTAGTTTTTCACAGATTGTCTCCTTTATGGGTAGATACTGAGAGATCTCATTAGGTTCCGTGAACAGGGAAGGTGGAACGTTCTAAAAAGCAAAAATTTTACATTAAATGAGTGAAAGAAAAGAGGGGATAAGAAAAAGTATTCCAACTCCAAACTACTACAGACAATTTATAACTTACTGAATGTAAACACCACTACAGGCAAACTTTTTAGAGGCAAACTAAAAGTAAAGGAGGAGAAAACGTACAAGAAAATGAAAGTTCAGGTGTTTGTCACGAATAACAACCACAGCTGCAACTCCAAATATACCACAAATTATTCTGAGCCATTACTAGAGTTTTAAGGTGGCCTATTAATCTCAAATATTTGAGAAAAAAATGAAGAAGTCTATTACCAAACAGATCTTAACCCCTAACATGGGTTGGAAGCATACAACCAGCCATGAAATTTAACATCATGGGACATGGAGTACCTGATTCTGCAGCTAAACAGTTCTATGAAAAAATAAAATAATAAAAACATTTTATGACCTCAATAGTAGAAAAAATGTCCTAATCCCATACCCTGTCATGTGATCTGAGCATTTACAAAATGTAAATCTGCTCTAAAATCACCAAAACAAAAGCTGCATAAGCAGAAAGAACTTTCTTCGGTATTAATTCCAAACCAAACAAAGAAGCACTTAAGAGACAGTATTTTCTATGCTGACCATAAAACTAAAAAGCACACAGAAGGAAAAGAACCAAAGTTTTAAAAATCCAATACCTTTAGACTTGATATTTTGCTTTCCCTGGATGTGTATTCTCGCAACATGTAGGTCTTGTCAGCCTAATGGAAAAAATCAATCATCTGGTATCAGTAAAACAAGAATTTTAAATACATTTAATTTAGGAAGCATTGGAATTTGGTTGACCACAAATTTTCACCTAGGAGAAGAAATGTACGTTCAAATTCATGAAGACAGATGACAACAATGTTGTTTTTTTCCAAAAACCACCTGCGTACATGTTTCAAAAAAATATGACTGAATATGCTTGTTAATTTTTACTCAGCTAGAACTCCTACACATCTACTCAGAAATACCAACCCCCAAATCTTAACATCCTGTATTATTTGGTGAGACACCAGAACTCAATGTACTATGGACAGTTGTTTGCAAGTTACCTAATAGAGTTAGACTGCAAGTGTAAGACAAAAATAATGTACTTGGAGACAAGACCCTATTGAACCCTTTACTGCTGCCTATTTTTCCTCTTGTACTTCCTTCTCTAATCTGTGTCTGTCAAATGTATTTAAATGATTACATCACATGAGGGGTAGCCTACTCTGCTCATACATATGGCATCCAGCACTCAGTGGCTAGCTCAGCACTACCACAATAATAAAATACACTCGGAAGTTTTTGTGCTCCCAAACATCAGTATTAAATTAGAGGAATATCACTGAGTCACTGGAAGTAAAATGGCAAGGGAACATCTGTAAAGTAATTAATCATGGAAAGTAAGGGTTTACCTCATGATGAAGCCTTGTATCATTCATCCTGATGAGTACCCCATCCACTCGCAAGAAGAACCTCAGCAGCACAAAAAAGCTGGACGGCATAACTCTCTGCAAAAATAAAGATGGCCCATTCAGCACCTTACAAAGGCTTACTTTAAGCATGTACTTGTCTACATCAGATATTCACAATGCAAGACAATATGAGAAGTTTTCAAGAATGAAGTCAAAGTTTGGGCGGTTGATTTGCTACAGCTATGACTGGGCAGCGGGGCAGACAGTGTCTCAAAGGACTGTTAGGCAGGACACAGGAGACAAAAGATTTTCCCCTGGAGCACATGACAGATGACAAAGGTTTCAAGACAACATCTCCAGTAAGATCATATTTGTAAGAGCAAGGATGAGGAACTTCGTGCTTTAAAGTTTAAGTCCCAGAAAAAACAACATGCAAAAAGCAGCTTTGCATTAATCAGCCAACTGAGTCCCCAGGTATCTTTTATACACCTCCCAATACTCACTACTTTCACACTCAGACTTGATACTCCATGATCATGGAGTTCATCTTCAAACAGGAGTACTTCTTCAAAAAACATAATTTGTTCCCTGGCTTTCAATTTCTCTGTATTTATGTGTTCTGTTGTAGGAACAACCTAGAGAAAAATATTAAGAGCAGTTAGGATATTAACTTTTTGCCAAACTACATAAAGTTTGTTCTGATATTTTGAATTCCACAGTTTTAATAAGGAAAAATCTTCTAGGGCACTAAGCTTAAGACACCCCAAATTTCTAAGAGAAAAAGTTAAAATCAAAGTTTCCAAGAGTTTCTTCTGGAAAATTCTGACTAAACTTCTCTCTGGGTACCAGGCTCAGTAGGGTTTCAACTACAAACAATTCTGCTTTCTTTAAAAACATTTGAAGATGTCTTGTGTTCAACATACATATGAGAAGTTCAGGTTTATAAATAGAATTCTGTGCATTTAGCACCCGTAGCCCACAACACACCTTGAAAAGGATTCTAATAAAGCTTTTCCATGGAAATCAAGTACCTCTATGTTTTGCATCTCATGGTCTCCACAGACACTTCTGGTGTCCAAATACTATGGACCAACATTGTTCATTTCTATGCTGTACTTTTAATTCCAGCACAACTCAAATGATCTCTGACTAAAGCAATTCTAGTGAATTGATACAGATTATCAGCTTAGTAGCAAGCAACCTGTATGCAGTAAACAGAAGCTGGGAACTTCAGTCTTATTTTCACAAAAATAAAGGCATGGGGGGGGCCTGTGAGTTTAAATATGAGGAGTTACTGAGCTGCTGATGCAGAAAAATATCAGACCACTGAAAGCAGCCAGGTCAGAAAACAGACAAACATGCAAGCAGCAGAGCATGAAGGCACTACAGAATGACACAGCTGATAGTTCTGCTGTATGTGAGCAGCTTGAGGCTCCAGAGCAGGCCCCTGCAAGAGCTGAAGCCTCCCATATGCTTTAATTCTAAAATGCTTTAAGACACCACCCACCCTCATTATTAAAATAAGCCATTATTTGATTAGGATAAATTGAGCTGAGAGACATGAGAAGCCCAAATTACACTTTGAAATCAGAAATTACAAAGCACAAAAGATTTTAAAGAAGCCTACTGAAAGGTAAATAACAGCTTTAAAAAAAGTTTGACTGAAGCAAGATGCAGTCATCAATTAACAAAAAGAAAATTATTACCTTTAATGTTGCAGTATCTCCCAGCAAAGTTCCTTTGTAATCTGTTGTGTAAGTCCAGTCATATGGCTTGACAATTTCCTTACTGTGCTCAGTCTCACTCCTCAATAGTGAAAGAGAAAACAGCTTTGTAGTAATTGCTTCATAGCAATTGTCAAAAAATTACAACCTCACATATGACTGTGCATTAGAATTCTGACACTGTTCCTAATGAAAAACAGCAGCATTGTCTGAGCTGCAATCACAATGTCAAGACTTAATCATGGTTTCACATCTGTTTCCATAATAATTCTGAAAACAATTATGAGAATTCTTGATCTATCTTAGTTCTGACTCATAATAAAGATTCTCACGCGTTATTGCTGAAAAATTTTTATTTCAAGATGAATCTTTCTTTAAGTAGGCAGAAAGTGATCTCTTGACAACACACAGCAATCATTAACACTGCAGGATAACTTTGTTTTCAGGATAACTTTGATTTGTTTCTGTGCTTTATTTCCAGATGCTCTACAACTAAATCAAATTTGACAAATACTAAGCATCATAATTAGTTCTCATGCATGGCAACTGTTCTGCTTTATTCCTAAGGCCAAGATTTTGAACATGTACAGCACTTTGGAACACCACACAATACAGTCCTGCAATGCTTAAGGCTCTCTGAGTTTGAATAAACAGAAACAGCATTAAGTCATGTTAAACTTGACATTTACTTTAAGAAATCCATGACACAGCTGAAAAATACAGCTGACCCAATTTGACAGAAAGGACGATGACAGCAAAGAAAAGCAAAGTGTCCTCTGTGATCACATGCTGCATCTAGAGTAGAATCAAATGCAATGTGGTCCTCAAGAGTTCAGTTTGTTCCTTTAACTACTGTATGACAGTTCCAGAGACAACAACCCAGTACTTGCCCACTGGTGATAAAAATACTGTACCTGCTCTCTTGCCACTCCTCTGCACAAGCGACTTTGATCATACCTTGACAATTATTGACACATTTTAAAGCATCTGTAGCATTGAACTCAATTCCAAAACCATGGTCATGCTGTATTCTTAGGACATTGTCTCCAAACATCATCTCTGGTAGGGAAGGCATGTGTAATTCATCAGCCAACCTGCAGAGAAAAATGAGAAGCATCAGTCAGCTGATCACAGCTAAGTGAAAGCAGTCCTTGTTTTGGAACTAGGATTCTTTAGACCATGATAACTTAGAAGACACATCACCAGGTTAATCATTTCACCTGAAATGCAGACTCATTGATCTGAAGTGACTTTTCCACCAAAAAAAATACTCCTAAAACATTCCTTCGCCATCAGGCTCAGACAAAATTCTCACACATGAGGAATCAAGAGTATCTGAGAAGAATGTAGAAGCAATTTTCCACCTGTGCTAGCAAATCCCTGGATGGTCAGTGGACTAACTTCAGTAGGTGCTCAAAGAAACCTTTAGGAATAAGGACTCATCATATGCAAGTTTGAATTCACTGCATAATAGCTCCAAATTCAGAAGCCTACAAAAAATGTACAATCCTGGCAGAGTATGTAAAAATTGCAGAAGACACTACTGTATTCTGCTGGTAGAAGACACATACTGGCACGCTTCCTAAACTTTTCCTCCTCGCCTACCTGACTTCCCAAGATCAAAAAGGAGTATCTGAAATCTGAAGAGAAGAAAGCTTTAGGAAATACACCTATTTGAGTGAGGGGAGAGAGAAGAGTGTCCAATCATAATGTTCACATTGGTAACAAGACATTCCTGAACAAAAGTGGTTATTTCTGTAACCCTGAATACAAAAGAACAGTGTTAACCTAACTAAAATAAAAACAGTAAATTCACAGACCTGGAAAATAAGATTCTATGTTTTTTCCCAAAGAAGGCAGAATAACATTATGAACTTTTCCATTTCATCAAGTGTAGGAGCCCTTGACCTGCAAAACCCAACCCCTGCATAGAAAAGAGTTCTTGGCTATGGCACATTTAATCCTTCACCTTTCCACACAGGTTGCGGAGGGATTTTTGGAATATATATTTGCCAGAAATAAAATTCCTACAGATACTAATAATGTGCCCCAAGCAATAAAAAAGACATAATGGATCACTATGACCTTGTTGCACCTCCTACAACTGGCCTCAGCTCATTGATACAGCCTGTGCAGATCCCTCTGCTGAGCCTTCCTACCCTCCAGTAAATCAACACTTCTACCTAGCTTGGGGTCATCTGTGAACTTACTGAGGGTGCACTCAGTCACCTTGTCCAGACCATCAATAAAGATATTGAATAGGACTGACCCCAACACTGAGCTCTGGGAAACACCACCGTCGATGGGCCACCAGCAGGATGTAACTCCATTCACCATCACTCTTTGAACTCAGCCATCCAGACAATGTTTTACCCAGCAAACAGTGCACCCATCCCAGCCATAAGCAGCCAGTTCCTCCCAGAGGATGCCTTATTAGCCTCAGAAAAGGTAAAAGCAAATGAAAGTACATTTAACAAGACTGATGAGATTTCTATGTATACTGAAATTTATTCCAGAAAACGAAACTGAGAAGTATCTGCCAAATCCATCCGCCTTTAAGGTCAGTTATGGCACAACTGAACTCTCCAGTTCCACATTAGCAAATTTAACTTAAGTAATTGATGCTGATACAGAAACATTTCCTCCAATGATTTCAGTGGACTTGAAAGTCCTACAAGAAGAGAGAAAATTATAAATTTTTAATGAAAACCACTATCTTAAAAGAGGTTTTACCAAGACATGGTAGGAGACAGTAAAAATATTCTTTTTCAAAAGTAATTTAAAAAATCAGGCTTCTAATTAGCGGGTCTCAGTTCACAGAGATCTAGAGATCCAAAACCATTATAATTACACAATCAAAATGGTCTGAGTTGGAAGAAACCTAAAGGTGAAGTTCCAACGCCTCTGCCATGGGAAAGGATACCTCCACCAGACCAGGTTGCCCAAAGCTCCATCCTGGCCTGGCCTGGGATATCTCCAGGCCTGGGATATCTCCAGGGATGGGGCATCCACAGCTTATCTGGGCAACCCGTTCCAGGGACTCAGCACCCTCACAGTCAGGAATTTCTTTCCTAGGGTCCAATCTAAATTTCCTCTCAGTTGGAATCCATTCCCCTTTTTCCCCGTACTATATGCCCTTGTAAAAAGTCCCTCTTCGTCTTTCTTGTAGGCTGCCTTCTGCAATCATTGAAACAAAATTTTGGAAATTACCTGTAACCCAAATCGCCCGAGTTCTCCAGCCAGAGAATCAAGCTTGAAGAGAAGGAACAACCCCGGGAGCCGAAGAGCGTCTCCCCCGCCCTGGGAACGCTGCGTGTTTCCTTCGCAAGGCCACCCGACGCCCCCAGCCCCTCGCTGTGACGGCCGAGGCCGCAGCCCCGCGGTAGCTCCCCGAACAGCGGGGACACGGTGCTGTGCTGTGTCCCCCTGCACCCCCAGCCCAGAGTCCGCCCCACCTCTCGGCCTGCGCCGACTTCATGATGTGCGTCCGGGCGGCGCTCAGCTTCCACGGCCCGAAGGTGAAGTCACGCCGGCTGCTCTGGAAAACGGGGTGCATGGCGGCCTCCTCTTCGCCGAGCAGAAGATAGGAGGCGGCGGAAGGGGCGGAGGCGGCGAAGCCCCTCTCCTCCCGTCTGCTCCCGCACAGCACTCACGGCAGCGCCGGCGCCCCCGGAACCGCCGCCTCGGAGCGTTTCCGCTTCCAGGGCCGCGCGGTGCGGAGCCCCGGCGGCGGCGGAATCCTGGGATGCATCCGGGAGAGTGTTGCCAGCAGGGCGAGGTAGAGGATCCTGCCCATCTGCTCAGCTCTAGTGAGCCCACATCTGGAGTGTTCTCTCCAGGACGGGAGGGACATAGAGCTCCTGGAGCGGGTCCAGCAGAGGGCAGCGAAAATGATTAAGTGACTGATCTTTGTTAGGTGGAAGGGCTGAGGAAGCTGGGCCTGTTCAGCCTCGAGAAGAGGTGGCTGAGAGGGGCCCTCATCAATGTGTACAAATATATAAGGAGGGGATTCCAAGAGTATGGATCCAGGCTCTGCTCAGTGGTGCCATGCAATGGGACAAGAGGCAACGGGCAGAAACTGATGCACAGAAGTTCCCCCTGAACATGAGGAAGAATTTCTTTACTGTGCAGTGACCAAGCACTAGAACAGGTTGCCCAGAGAGGTTGTGATGCCTCCACCATTGGTGATATTCCAGACCTGTCTGGACACAACCCTGTGCCATGTGCTCTGGGATGACCCATTGTGGCCCTTTCCAACCTACCCAGTCTGTGATTCTGTGAGGTGATATGGGGGGCAGATGGGTGAGGAAGGGGCATCCACACTTCTCTGTGCTTCTGGAGCCACCGTGGGGAGAGTGGGGCTCTCCAATCTCCACTGCCCAGGATGAAGAGCCAGCAAGCTCACCCAAACCCCTGTTTCAGTGAAGCTACGCTGCAGAAGCTAGCGGAGAATGTTGGTGTGCCCCACAAGTGCTTGTGCCTCAGCTACTTCCCCATAGGTACTTCACCAAGAGCAGTGGGTAGGAGCAGTTTTGGGGAGCTCTGAAGCCTCTGGTGGTCCTGGGCCATCTCCATGGCCTCACTCACAGTTGCAGCAAGCATTGCCTGGCTCCATCACACAGGTGCCCTGTGCTGTGTTAGTACACACACATGTGTGCACACAGAATCACATCTGGGCAAGGTTAGAATGGGGCAAAGTGGATCATCTGGTCCAATTTCCCTTTTCAAGTAGGGTCATCCCAGAGCACATGGCATAGGATGGTGTCTAGACAGGTCTGGAATATCTTCAGTGAGGGAAACTACACAACCTCTGTAGGCAACCCATGCACAGTCATTTGCATAGGAAATATGTTCTTCCTCACTTTCAGGTGGAACTACTGTGCATCAGTTTTTGCTCATTGTGTAATCTCTTGTTTGATACATTTTTGAATACTGTCCAAAAATGGTCTTTTTAAAATGTCGAAGTGCAATGGTGTGGTAAGCTTAAAAAAGACTATAGAAAAGTATCAGTAGAACTGATTGAGAATGATGCATCAGCTTAGTATTCCAGCACTGATGGGTGGATGCATGTCTTGCCTTTCTGCATCATCAAAAGAGCAGACTAACTCCCTGTGGACTTCCCCTGGCACAGGAACAAGACATACAGTCCAGCTCCTGCTGTTGGAGCATTGGAGAAAACGGAGGCATCAGCTACAGAAAACTGATGTCCACAGCATTAAAAACTCCACAGAGCAATCAAAATATAGCACAGCTCACATCAGGGCAGTCACCCTCTGTGCTCAAGGGTATTGCCAGGGAAAGGCAGAAACTAGGGAGGCACAAGCACAGCATTTAATTTTTGTTCACCCTTTATACTGACACTATATCCGATGTCTTGCTTCAGATATGCGTGTGGGAAAAACTTTTCCCCAAATCTTGTGTTAACTTTAATAGTGTTTCGGGGTCTAGGAAGTCTAGCACCTAGGCTCTACGGCTGCCTGGCACTACGAGCCGGGGCAAATGACTTGACTTTATCCAAGAAAAGTACTTTTCCCCTCCCTTTTAACCGAGTTCCCGGGGACGCCCCCGGCGCGGCTACGGAGAACATGGCGGGCGGAGGGGGCGCGGCGGGCTGAGGCGGCGGGGCGGGACGGGACGGGACGGCGGGAGGGGCAGGCACGGGGCCGGGGCCGGGGCCGTGCCCATGGTGGGGCAGGCCACGGCGGCTGACGGGGGTTCCGGGCGCCCCAGCCAGGAACGTCCCGCTCTGGCGGCGGCAGGCGGTGAGTGCAGAGCCGGGGATGGGACAGAGGCGGCGGGACGCGCTCGCCACCGGCGGGTGGGGGCGAAGCGATGGATGCCCGGGGCGGAGGACCCTGTTCCAGCCCTTTGTTCACTGCCGGAGGGAGCGCAGGGGCAAAATGGCGAAACCCCCCTTCCCCACCGTATTTACAACTCGGTCCCACTCGCTTCGTGGGTGTGCGGGAAGCCTGACCGCGGTGCCTGCGGCCGGGATGGGATGGGATGGGATGGGATGGGATGGGATGGGATGGGATGGGATGGGATGGGACGGACGGGACGGGACGGGACGGGATGGGATGGGATGCTGTCCCCGCCCTGGGCAGCCCTGGCCCGGGGGGGCCGCCTCTGCCGATGTCGCTTTCTCCCGCCGTGAGGGGACGGGGCGCTCCAGGTGCTCCGGGCATCGCTATCGCAGAGTGTGGGCGCGGGGGAAGCCGCCTTTCCAAAACCCGCTACGGCCAAAAAGTGTTGGAAAGGCACCCAGAGGTGCAGGCATGCTGAGAGAGAAAGAGATTCGAGGAGAAGTGTTTTTGCACACATCCTCAGTCAGAGGGAAGAGCTAAGTTACATTTTTTTCAAAGCATGGCCCAGTAATGTCTTTAATTATGTTCTTAGGAGAGCACTGATAAAAATGGAAAAAAGGCGTCTTTCCAGACTGACAGTGCTGCCTAATGCCATAGCAGCCACACAGATGGAAGCATTTCTGTAAGTACTGTCTGGGACCCATGTCTGGCAGAGTTGCAAAATTAGCTAAGATAACTTTTCTGAGTCCCATCCCAGAAATGCTAAAATCAACTTTATGTTCACTGATGGACTCTTTTACTATTTTTTCTTCTTCTTCTTCTTTTTTTTTTTTTTTTTTTTGTCTGCATATTTGCATTTTTTTTGTTTGTTCATTATGCTGTCCTACAGAGAGGTGAAGGACTGAATAAAGTAGGTAGTGATTGCCATTTGAAGGCAGCAGGGAAAAGAGAAATTGCTAAGGAATTGGAAGAAATAACAAGGTTTCACAAAATGAGGCTGTGAATCAATGGAATAGATGCTAACACTGAGAAGTCAAGGATTAAAGGTTCTCAAGCATTTCTGTGGCGTGGAGCTCATCTTAATGCAAGGAAGTATCTTTCAAACCTCATGTACAGAAAGCCAATTCCTCCAGTCCTTTGGTGTTGGCAGTAAAATACAATCAGCAGTGTAGCTAAGGTGATTATGAACACGCAGAAATGATGTTGGGAGAGTACATATAGTGGTCCCTGAGTCTTTCAATGTTACTTAGCAACTGTTAAGGAAGAGTCAGCAGGGTGTAAGACTGAACTCTAGGGCTGTTTGGGTCCAATCCAGCTAGCTCTGGACCCTGGCCCCTCGCAGTCTTACAAGGACAAAAGTGAAAGACTACAGGCGCTCTTTCCTCTCAGGATGATCATCCCACTTTATTGTGGAACCACTCCAGGGAAGTCCAAGGGAGGCAAAGAGAGGTCAGAGGTTCCCTCCTGGGAGATTTTAAGCCCAGGGGAAGGGGGGCAGAGGAGAGGAGCTACAGCCAGTGGGATACAAGTCAGGAGAGGGGCCAGAGGAGGGGTAGACCAGGGAGAAACCACCACCACTGGGGCTTAGGGCAGAGGGGAAGACCATGTGATATGAGAGGGGAATCCCATGAGGATACAAACATACTATTCAGTGCAAAATACCAAACCCAGTGCAAAACAACTAAATAAACTATTTAGTGCAATAAACAGCAGGTATGACTAGCCAGGCATCCATAGAAACCAGCAAATGCTGTATAGGCAGAATACAAGGTAACTATCAGGACAGGCAGAATTTTTTTAAAAATGTGACTTCCTTTAAAGCAAGATAAGGAAAGATACTTGATATTTGTCTTGTTTCTTCACTGCCTAGTTGAAGGGGCTGGTAAGTAGGATTTAGAAACAAGTAAGATCTGTAGAAAATTTTAAAGTAAAATGTGCCTATTTTCTTTCTTATTTCCTCCCCCTTCACCTTTTCTTGTCTTCCCTCTTCTAGGCTTGGTGTTATCCTCTTTGGTGTGCCCACAGGAAATTTACTGCCCCTTCACTTGCCCATCTAAAATATGCAATTTCTTGCATACTACAGGTAAATTTCAACAAAGGCAAAAGGGCCTCCAGTCTTTGGAAAGAGTTTGAAGAACTATTACCTGAATGTTTCTGAACGTTGTTCTGCTTCTAGCTGCTCAGCATGTCTTGGCTGCTCCAGATCTGCACACTCTGACCATGAGCAGCAATTCCTCCCTCAGCAATGGAAAGGGCCTGAGGAACCTGACCACAGAGGAAGATGGGGCAGTCAGAGTCACCGAGTCCATTGCTATAATTGTCATTGCCATCTTCATCTGTTTGGGCAACCTGGTGATTGTTGTTACTCTATATCGCAAGTCATACCTTCTCACCTTAAGCAACAAATTTGTGTTCAGCCTGACCCTCTCCAACTTTCTACTCTCCGTGCTGGTGCTGCCTTTTGTTGTGACCAGCTCCATCAGGCGAGAATGGATCTTTGGGGTTGTTTGGTGCAATTTCTCAGCCCTGCTCTACATGCTGATCAGCTCAGCCAGCATGCTCACTTTGGGACTCATAGCTATAGACCGGTAAGCTGCTCTTTGGTAATGAATTGTAACAAATTGCCTGGTCCTCTCATAGCGTAACCACTTCTTGTTCATAGAGTTGAGAAGCACTGCAGAGGGTTACATGGTGTACTGATGGAGTATCGTTTTTACTTCAGCCCCTCATGAACTTTTGATGTGGAGCAAGAGAAAATGATGTCATCAATAATGGAAAATGCAGACATTCATCCAGAGTTTTTTAAAGCTCTTGATGGTATAATAACATACTATTTGATAAACATGAAATAGTGACTTAAAATTCCAGATTATACCCTAAGCTCACACCTTACTCACACATAAGAACAGATTTAATGGTTGCATTTGTGCCTTAGCCAAGTTTGACAGTCTTGATTGCAGTGATACCTACTTTTACATGTACCTGTTTCTAGAAACAGGGCTTCTGAGCCTGTTTGAAGAAAAAAGAACTAGATATCAGCATCATTAAAACATGTTCTTTTCTTTGTTTATGTCTTTTATTCTCCTGTGGACTATTCTTTTCTTGCCCCGCAGGTACTACGCTGTGCTGTACCCTATGGTTTATCCAATGAAGATAACAGGCAACAGAGCAGTGTTAGCTCTTGTTTACGTGTGGCTGCATTCCCTTATTGGCTGCCTCCCTCCCCTTTTCGGCTGGTCCTCCTTGGAGTTTGACCAATTCAAGTGGATGTGTGTGGCAGCCTGGCACAAGGAGGCTGCCTACACGGCCTTTTGGCAGATCTGGTGTGTGCTGCTGCCGTTTGTGGTCATGATGATCTGCTATGGATTCATATTCCGTGTGGCAAGGATTAAGGCCCGCAAAATTCACTGTGGGAGTGTTGTCATTGTGGAGGAGGACTCACAGAGGAATGGGAGGAAGAACTCCAGCACATCCACGTCCTCCTCTGGCAGCCGAAGGAATGCTTTCCAAGGGGTTGTTTACTCAGCCAACCAGTGCAAAGCTTTCATAACCATCTTGGTTGTCATTGGGGCTTTTGTCATTACGTGGGGACCTTACATGGTAGTAATAACATCAGAGGCACTTTGGGGTAAAAACAGTATTTCCCCTGCTTTGGAGACCTTGGCTACATGGCTGTCCTTTTCCAGTGCCATTTGCCATCCGCTAATTTATGGGCTGTGGAACAAAACAGTGCGCAAGGAACTCCTGGGAATGTGCTTTGGGGATCGGTATTACCGCAAGTCCTTTGTTCAGCGGCACAGGACATCACGGCTCTTCAGCATTTCCAACAGGATCACAGGTAAGATGTGGCTGCAAAAACCACTTTCCTAATATCACCAAGAGCAAGGCTTCCTGTCTGCCTGTGTTTGACATGTTTCAGGACTCTGTAAAGAGAGTTGGATGTTTCTAGAATTTTTAGCAGTCTTTTATCAATCAGGTTACATTTGAAAGGAGAATTTTTCTCTTTTTTATAGTTAACATCATTCTACTATAGTAAAGCTTTCTCAGGCAGAGAAGACATAGTGATGATGTTAATAAAAATAATTTATTTTCTTCTTTCTCAAACATTTTGTTTTGTGTGCTTCCATTTTGCATTGCCCAGATTTGAGCTCTACCAACAGTACTTTTTACTGCACTTTTTCTTTGATTAATGGCCTTATGCTACAACTCTCTAAAATCCATTGAGGTTCCACTGGCATAACTTTCTGCAAGTTCAGCATTTAGGATTAATAGTTAGGAAGAAAAGATCATAAACAAAGTAAATCTGTGTAAAGCCATAGAACTATTTGATGTGTTCCCAAGTTGCAGACTGAGACTTCCAGTTGCTCAGTTTGGTGGCTTGTTTTTTTTTAAAGTAGCAATGCAGTGACATTCAGATTTTTAATAATTTCCTTGGTCGTGTTCAGAAGCTTCCAAAAATAGAACATCTTCAAGGGATATTTCATGCAAAGGCAGGAACTGAAGTTATTTACTTGGGAAGGATGATCTAAAATGCAGAAGGAAGATGAGAGCAGCAAGGCATCCGTTATCTTTTCTGCAACTTGGGAACACTGGGAGACACTGTCATGTAAATGAAAGAGTTATGGAGCTGTAGCCACATAACCTCCAGGAGCTTTGGCAAGTCTGTATCCAGGAAATGCTGTGACTTAATACATTGGAAGCTGAGGTGGGGAGGGAAAAGACAGGAAATGTCTTTCTTTTTCCAAGCGATAAACTTGAAGCTGTCAGCTTCTTATCAGATGTTTTAGTTGGAGGCTGATAGGGAGGAGAAAAACATTCCCAAAAAAATCTCAAGGTGGGATCTAAAGCAGCACCTTCGTAAAAATCACACAATCTCCTCTCTTCTTGTTTTGGAGATTTAAAAGAACTTGGGTATCTCTGTGCCCCTACCTTGCTCCTGAACTTCTTCCCCACACTAATGGCCTGTCACAGCTGCTGGTGCCTACCAGGTTATTCTCTTTCTAAAAGATGCCTGGCCCATCTTCCAAACCATGTGAAAAAATATGCTTGGTGCTCATCCTGTCTGGCTGACAAAACACACACAGTTGCAGTAAGAGTGGGAGGGAAATGGTGTAGAGAGAAAGGAGACTTGCCTTTCCAAACCTGAGAGCTGCTGACTGGATTTATAAGATGGGAAGTCCAGAAGCTGTGCTCTCTGCTTCACCAAGGTAAGTTTTATATGCAGAATAATAAATAAGGCAGTAGAGTGGGTATTACTGGAAGAGGTTTTTACCTTTGCAAACTCTTTAATCATTCACTGTGTAACAAAAACAAAACTTTCTTGCAGATTTGGGACTATCTCCTCACCTTACTGCCCTCATGGCAGGTGGGAGGCCACTGGGAAACAGCAGCAGCACAGGAGACACAGGTTTCAGCTGCTCACAGGATTCAGGTAACTGCAAGTTTCTTGGTCCCTACTTGGGCAGAAGTTTGCACTTGGCAGCAGTCTTGTATACAGCCAATGTTTACAGCCACACATGCCTCCTGGTGGACAAATTACATGAAGCATCTGTTGTAGCTGTTCCAACAAAACTGCCGCAGTTGCTTTTTTCCTCCCTTGCCCTCAATAGATTTAATTGCAAAATGCAGCTTACAGAATGATGACAGTCCCTTGGTAACGTGTCCTGGGAACAAGACTTCCTACTTTTGCGCCCTTCTCCTTCAGTTTCTGTTGTTCTTTGGAGACTTTCTCTGTATCCACAAGGAACAGAGCAACAAAGTGAACAATGTCCTTCCCTGTTTCCTATTTTGTAAGATACCTTGTCTTGATCATCCTGCAGTGTAAACATGAACACTTAGGATGGTTTCAGCTTATGGTTTCATTACTACTTAAGATCTCTCAATTGAAGATGGTTTGGAAAAGGGAAAAAGAGTTCTGATGGTAATTTTCTATCCAGATCTGTTGCTAGATTTTTCTGGCAGTTGACTCAGCTACCAGTCCTTAACTGCAGTAGTTATTTTAGAGAGTATTTCTGCTCTAGAGACACCAGAGGGTGATCTTTTAAGGGTTGCTTGGTGTAAGGGGTTTGTTTCCTACTTTTGTAAAGGAAGTCTGTGGAGCTGGGATTTATTTTTGGTAGTTGTTTTGTGCTGGTAGTTTTCTGTCTGTTGTGGATATTCTGCAGTTGTATGTGATAAAGGAGAGCAGCCTCCTGGTAAACCTGCCTTAGTTAAGAGGATGTGGTGTTACCATCTTGTGACAGCAGTTTAAGCAATTGAACAAAACTAAAGCAATACCAAAATGCTGTTAGAAGTGCCACCGCTGGTTAAGGAGGGAGCGCTAAAAATAACCTGGGAATAGATACACAGTGATCCACTGTGAAATACTGTTTCACTTTGTATGCTTTTACGTGAGTTACTAAAGAGCAGAAGGAAGCCTTAGTCCCTCTTGTGTGTTGCTTGCTGCATGTAATACATGATGCTGGGACCTGCAATGCCCAGTCTCTAATGAGAAGATTTCCCAATCCTTTCAGTGAAAACTGTCCTCATTCTTTTCCTGTGCAGTGTTTAATTTGAGCTGAAATTTACTCACAAAAGCTGGGTTTAGACATCTTTTGAAGGAACTGCTGAAAATATTTTGTCACCATATTGTATCTCAGTGTTACTGTTTTACTTGGGGATTCTTGCTCTTTTCAGGAACAGATACAATGCTTCTTGAAGATTATGGCTCAGATGGCCCTCATGCCCCACCCTGCATCTGTCCCCCTCGAAGGAGGAGTTCAGTGACATTTGAAGATGAAGTGGAACAAATTAAAGGTGAGTGTTGGGGTAAGTATGAAAATGCTCAGAGTCAACTATACTGAATGCTCAGGAAACCTCACGGGACCTTGAGAATTGTCTTGAAAAGTATCTGACCACTGTGTGCCTTGACAAACCTGATCATTCATGCAGGTACAACAGAAAGCAAAATCAGGCCTTTCTTCCAGATCTCAAGTAGCAGCAGGCAAGGACAAGAGTTAGAAGCTGCGATTCCCTGCACATATATAAATTAAATTGCACAGCAGTATCCTCTCTCCAATTTCACTCATCGTAGTGGCTGTTACAAGTTTTGCCTGTATTGTGTTTCTTGGGGAATATATTTTCCTGCCCTCATATTTTGGTTGCATCATCCCTGTGTTTCTCATTTTCTGTCTCTTCTCAACTTTATCACTTAGAGACTTGAAATTCTTCCATTTACAGACTTTAATGATCTGAATATAATTTTATTCTGTTTAATTTAATTTTTCGTACTTAAATTCTACTTTGCTTTACTAGGTGTGTTCTTCAGCAGGTATAGGTGAAAACAGATGAACCACATGCAATTTTTTCAGTCAGCTTGTTGCTTCTGGGCTAGCAGAACATTGCAGTGATCATCTATAAAATGTCGGAACATTAATTTTTGCTGATAGTTATAGTAATTCCAATAGAAGACTTGATAATAACAACTGAATTTTCTAAACAATATGTGATTATGGACATTATGAAAATGAGCATAATGCCTTTAAGAATCAAGTAATAATAAAACCTGAAATTATGGAAAACTATTCTATAGAATTTTTAAACATCTTGGCAAAATTTCCTTTTGCCCTCTTCCCAGCATGAGATTTATATTCCCTTGTATAAACACATTAGCATACATTTTCCACTATCTTTCTGAGTGATTACATAGGAGCAGACATCTAATTTCTTGTGAGAGTGAAAGAGGAAAGTCTCAGTACACAATTCCCTACAGATTCAGCAATTCTTCTTGGTGAGTCTCAGGCTTTCTGTCAGCGTCCCTGAGGCTTTAAAGTATTTCAGCAGCCTCACTGAAGAGTTACATTTAGGATGAACTCTTGTATTGGTCAACATGTTGGTGGATGGAGAGGTGTACAGATGCTACAAAAATAGCTTCAGTGACACAGATTATCCAGGTCTGAAGCTCTGTAAGCTTTGCGTTCATAGAATGGTGTAGGAAGCTTGAGTATTGTGGATGAATGTGTAGTTCTTTTGCAGAGGGAATGATCATGCCTTTACAACAGGATCTATATTAGTTTTCAAGCATTTACACAGCCATGCTTACCAACTGTTACCTATTTTTTTTCCAGAGGCTGCAAAGAATACTGCTCTTCATGTAAAAGCTGAAGTTCATAAATCTCTGGACAGTTATGCAGCCAGTCTGGCCCAAGCTATAGAAGCTGATGTGAAACTCAGCCTGTTTGGGGAAGATGCTTTACCAGGAGCCCTGTTCCCCTCATGGACTCTGGCAGGAAGCAGTGGGTACACCCGGTGTGGTGCCAGACCCCATGCCAGCCAAAGACTGAAGCTGCAGAGCATCGATGAAGGGAACATTTGACACAAGCACTGGAGTGGGAAAACAGAATGAAACCACTAAGCAGGGCTAACTGCAGCTGGTAGTGTTTCACCAGAACCAGGACACCTCGTCAGGATGTTTCCAGTGTTTTTTCACATGGAAACAGCTGGGTTCTGGTACTTGCATTAGCATTTTACAGCAGTGTTAGTTTACTGGTTGGGGTGCAGTTGACTCTTCTGCCACATCATTATCATACAGCATATAGGAATGCAGGGCTTGGTTTTGTTGACCACATCATTAGTCAGTTGACTCTTGGGTCCATTGGCCAAAGCTGATACAGGAACAAAACAGAAAAGGTATGTGCAGTGTTTAACTCATTGTTACATCCATTGACATCTGACCACAGGATAATCAGCTGATACTTGATAGTTGGAGTGCTCTGATAGGAGCTTGTGCACTGGATAAGACATAAAGCCTTACTCCCAGCTGAGCAACATGGACTTCGCTAAGGACAAAACCTGAACTTTTCCGAGAGCAGATTATGGTGCTATTTACCTTTGCTGGGGGATATTTCTGTCTGTTCAGCCATCAGAATGCCAGATCTGACATTAGACTGTGTTTTCCTTCAGTGGCATGGGACACCAGCTCTTCTGGATGAATGGGAGTAAACAGTTCCTCTGTAATGAATGGGAGTAAACGTGCTGGGAACAGCACAGAGGTGGGATTTGAGGAAATCATTAGTGCAGAATTCTTGGTTTCTCTGAGAACTTCAGCTCATGTTTTGCTGTTATTAAAAGGGCACTCTGTGTCTGTGTTAAACCTGACAGAATATAAATATTATCACTTCATATTCAGGGTTCATCTTCTAGAGAGAAGAGAGCTGTTTTTGTTTTTTTTTTAAATCATGAGGGAATGTAGTATTTAAGCTGTAGTTACCTCAGTGCTTCTATTGCTTGGAGTATTAATTCATTAATCTCAAAAATAAGAACATTTGGCACTTATATTGCACTTTGCATGTTCTTAAGACATTACCTTGTTAGGCCTTTGTGAGAGGGTTGATCAGCCCCACTTGCCAAAGAAGGGGAACTTGGCACAGCCAAGCTGCTGGCAGGCAGTGAAACAAGCTGCAAAGGTGGCAAGTTTTGTAAGGAAAAGAGGGAAGAGGTGGATCATTTGAGTATATCCAGCTTGAGGAACCTTTCCATGCCTTCATGGACTACCCCCTTCCTTGCTTTGTGGGGTTAAAGCCCTGCCTTACTGTGTATGTCAGAGAGGAGACATAAGTGAGCGGGATAATTCCTTGGTGTCAGTAGCAAATAGACTTAAGGACCAAGGGTTTGCATTTGTTTACTCTGTCTGATCCTCTGTGGCTCTACCTTTCCCCAGAAGTGCTTTGGATGAGGTTTTGCCACAGATTGTTTGGAAATCAGGAGCAGGATGTTTCCATCTGGGTAAAAACGGAGTGTACACTCATTAAGTTTTGTCTTTGTATGACTTACTCAGAGGCACAGAAGCAAAGTGTTGTGAGGCAGAGCCTCGGTCCAGTACTGTATTTCAGCACAAGCTTATATCCATCTCTGGACAAAGCAACTTGATTTTCTGAACAAGCCTGAATCCCATTGCCTTCCCATGTAAAATATAACTGCATGCCTAAAATTCAGTACATGGTTTGCTGGTTTAAGTACAGGCTGTTGGAGCAAGAACACTTAAGCTCCAGAAAGATGGCTCTTAGTGTAATGCAGGAATAAATCAATTAATAATAGGGAGGTTCTAACTCCTGCATTTTTTACTTCTAATATGTTAGAGATTGCACCTGTGGGTATTCATTAGGAAAAAAAGAACCAAAAATCCCAGTATTAGCTGGGAAGCACTCTGCAGCAAGGTCATTATTGCTGTCACCATCACAGTCCCTTGTAGTACTCAACACTCCTTAAGCTGTGCACTTGCCTGGAAGTATTTTGTGTGCTTCCCTTTTATTTTGTACTCCTGCTTGAAACAAGTTGAGCAGAGCTGCTGCTGAATGTCAGAAGGGCACACATGAGTATGAATGCATTGTGGAGGAGTAGGTGCTGGCCCAAAATGCTGTGATTAGGAGAAAAAATTCCAAGGCATGTGTGGAAGCAGAAAATCAATAGGATTGTGTAAAAAGCACATTTTTCACACAGGTACTGAGACAAATGCAGCCTTCAAGCAGGTCTGGGGGCGTTGCAAGAGTTTACACCATGGCTGGATTCGGCTGCCTGTGTTAATGTCACTAATCTGTTAGTGTAAATGTTGTTCATATTTTTGTACACACATTATAACCCTTCCATAACTCTGTTACCAGAGTCATTCTCTCACTTGAGTTATCATTAACAAAAGCAGTAATTGAGAAATGCACACGTTTTGTAAAACTGTATTTCCCATCTTAAATACAGAAGAGAAAAAAAAACAACTTATTTCCAGTTCCTGATGGTCTATGGTGTTTGTACTATTATTTCAACTTACGTTCATCTTTAAATATTTTACTTTTAAACGTGTGTCCAGGATGATCCTGTCAGGCGCGGCAGCTGGAGCCTTTTCCAGGACAGGAAGGTGTCCCGGGTGGAGCACGGCTCCTTCCTCACCGGGCCGGCTTTAGGAGCGCGGCCGCGCCGGGTGTGTCCGCGGGGCGGGGCCCGAGGCCGCCCTCACAGGGCCACGCCTCTTGTCCGTGTGGCCACGCCCCCTTAGCATCTCCCCGCCCGCCTGTTGCCGTCCTCGGGGGCGCGAGGGCTGTGCGCGAGGGGAGCACAGCGCAGCGGCGATTGGCTGCCCCGCCCCTGCCCCGCGGTAATTGGTGGGGACGCCGGCCCGGCGTGATTGGCCGGTTCGAAGGGCGGGCGCGGCCGTGCTGCCCGGCTATGGAAGCCGTGCTGTGCGCCGAGCACGGTGAGGGGCGGTCCGGGGTCTCCATGAGGGGTGGTGTGTGGGGGGCTCCGCCTGACCAGTTCCGCTCTTCTCCGCTCCGCAGGGTCCCTCTGCTTCCTGAAAACGGGCGTCCGCGATGGCCCCAACAAAGGGAAGAGCTTCTACGTGTGCGGGACGCAGGGCCCCGCTGCCTGCGGCTTCGTCCTCCCAGCGCCGTAGGTGGAGGGCGGGAGCGGCAGGAGGGGGACGATGGGAAAGGGGATACACTTGGCTGTCCTGAGGGAAGTTCACTGCTGTGCCAGCAGTCGCAAACTTGTTTTCTTACGTAGCCTTTGTTTTGTCGTAAGTGATTGCTTTGCGGTGGCAGTTTCCTGGGCAGTTCGTCTTGTCTGTATTCTTCCGCTTTTCCTTTCTTCCCTTCAGGATTCCTGCTTCTCACTGCTTGATCCATGAGGGGTGCGTGGTGGAGCTGCAAGTCCTGGTTCAGCAGCCGGACAGAGATGAATACCAGTAAGTTCCTCAAATTTTTAAAAAACCGGATGTCTGCCTTGAAACGAGTAAAACCCGTGTCCCTTTTTCCTTCTTTTCCTATGTTCAGTGCTTGAAATAATGTTCTCAAACTGATTCTGACTAATGGTCGTTTAGTTTTTACAGTTTTACTTCAGAAAAAATTGAATCCTGTGATTAAGTAGTTTAATAAGGATTTAACATCCACCTAAGCTGTACCTGTGTTCTGTGGGGAAAGGAGGGCCCTTATTTAGAGTATCTCATTTTTATGGCATTTTGAAGTCTTACTTTGTAGGCTGCTTCCTCTTAAAAATAAAGATTGTTAGGATCAGGAGGCTCTTAGCTCTCTTTATTATTTATGAACAAGTGAGAGAGTTGAACTACAAATCATTCAAAATGAAAGCAGAGGTTTATTGCACATGTTGAAACAAATGGTTTTGGAGAACCAGACAGAACTTGCGGTTTCCTTCTAAAACTGAAGAGAGTCATTGAGCTCTGAGGCCTTCACTACCCTGTTTCCAAATGTTTGCCACTTTTATTAGCAGTTACATCCAATAGTATAAACCAGGGTCATCAGATAATAGTTTTTTTAACAGAATTGAACATGGCTCTGTGGTTGGGTTCATCCAAACTCAGGGTCAAATTTCCCAATGTTAGTTCTGATAAAGTACTTTCAGTAATCCTGGTTGGCTGCTAGTTTAAAAAAAAGTTGCTATAAAGATGAGGTAGCCTGTGCAGTGCAACTAAAAGAAGAGCTGTTTCCTTGCACCTTGAAATCATAAGATGCTTCTAAGGCTCTAAACATAGATAGTGTTTTTGCCTGAGCAGTTACTCTTCTACTGCTAAAATTTAGAAAAACCCCAAACCCTAGGAATCTTTATTCAGAGAACACTACTCCTGTAAAAAGCTCTGTTGCCAGTGTTCATGGGCTTTTGTTGTGCAAAGGTCTGAATGTCAAGTACAGATTCGTAGAACTTGTCTGTGATGGTTTTTGTTGCAAAGTACTTTTAAAATAATAGAGCTTCTTTATTGGCTCCTAGGATTGAAATCTTGTTTTAATCCTTGGTAGGTTGTTTTACCGGTGCCTTAAGAGTAAGTTGAATGGGAAGAAATGGTGTGGAAGCTTCCCATGGCAGGTACGGTGTTTTGTTTGTATTCCAGTATTGCCTTACTCCAGCATGACTTTTCATTCCATATGCCATAATCACCTCTGAAACTACTTAGTGGGAGATTTTATATTTTCCAGCCAAGAAGTGTATGAGGTCTGCTGTCCTCTAGATGAGATTTCTCTTTCTCCTAAGCTCTGTGAAGTACTCACTATTCTTCAGTCTTAGAAGAAGCTTGGATTTGATTCCTGGCTGTCTTCTTTTCTAGAGATTGTGCTATTGAGACTTGATCCCAAAAAAAACCAATGGGAATGGCAAAAAAGTAGAAAATCAGCTTTTGTTTTGGATTTCTTATGAAATGTTGTCCTGATTCTGTTAAAATGATAGGAAAGATAATCTTGGTAGAGGATGAAGTCTTGCTTGAGGTGATAAGGTTGTGTGTATTATGAACAGGCTTTAATAATTTGTACATTTGCATTTACTGCCATGTACATATTGCAGGATCCAAAAACTACCAAAGTGTCAAAACCCTTGCAATCCCAGCCCAGAACAGTACCTTTCTTCAATCTCACTAGCCAAAGAAATCCATTCAAAGTGCTAGATGAGAGTCATGCACCATCTTCCTGGAAAACAATGAAGCAAAGAAATGGAGAGGAAGTTAAAGCAAAAGGAGGTAAAGCAGAGAATGAGAGTGTGCTGGTGTCACATAAAGAAAAGAAATCGCTCTCTGATTCCTCCATAGAGACAGTACCTCTGGAAGAGCTCAAAAAGAAATCATCCACAGGAAGTAAAAGTGATCCAGAGCTTCAGGAGACTACAGTGTCTGAATCTAAACTTTGCTGTTCTGAGACCAGGAAAGGGGAAAATACACTTTCAGAGGAAGAGAAAGATGGTGGCAGTGGCAAGGAATCCAAGAAGCCTTCTGACTGTGTGGACAAGGAGCCAGGCACAAGATCAAAACTCTTCCCACTAAGTCTTGGAAAGCAAGGTACAAGTACCAAGCCTCCAGTAGAGGAGAAGCTTGGTGAAAAAATCTTAGGAAGTTGTAGGGATAGAGAAACAAGAGAGAAGGATTGCACTGGTCAGAAGAATGGTGAAATGACACTTGTGTCTAAGGAAGATGCCCCTTCCCCAGCAGGAGTGCAGTCAGCATCTCGGTGTGCTGCCCTGAGAGGAGGGGCAGAGGCAGAGCTGCCCAAGGCACAGCTCAGGCCAGGGCTGCCACAGCCTCCTGGTGAAGCCTCTGGCAGTGACAGCGATGAAGAACAGTTTGTTTGTTCAGGTGAAAATGAACCTGAGAAATCAGTTGAGATTCCTTCAGGAAAATCAGGAAAGAGTGTGCAGGGGACACCTTTGCCAGGAGCAGCAGCATCACATCATATGGAAGGACCCCAGGACCCTAAAGTGCTTCATAACCATCTTCTACTCCAGCTGAAACAGAAAAAGGTCATTTATTGCACCTATTATTTGGGGGTTTTATTGTTCTGTTTTCAAGATGACTTCTGTTACTTGTGACAGGCATCAGAATATGTCTCCTCACAGCAGAAACTCAAAATGGGGTTTAGGAAGATGTGGGATGGAAGGAATTCAGCCTTTGTAATAGACTGGTTGTAATAAGCAGATACAAACCAGTTACTTCTAAGATAGTACTATCTTCTGCCTTTGGGAGTGCTCAGTTTTGACCCACCTGAGGTTGTCTTGTCTTTTACCCTGAAAATAATTTGCATAAAATGGAATAGTGCACAACCAATTTAACCTTTGTAAATAACATGGCTGTTCTGGTAGCCTCTCTGGGCCTTGTGCAGTAGGAGTGGTCTAGCTATGAAAGCTTACACTGGGGTGAAATAAACTACCTGCCTGTTTGCCTTTTTTTTTTCAATAATTGCCAGTCACTATGTTTTACAGTTTTCATTATGAACTCCTCTGTTTGTCTGGAGTTCAGAACAGAACCTTGAAATAAAGTCAGAACTATTGTTTGTGCAAGCATAGAAAGAAAGGTGCAAGTAGGTTAAATGTTGTAGATGTTTTGAGAGATGTTAAGATTGTCTGACTCGCCTGACTGCCTGTTTCATAAAAAGGAGGAGTCCCTGTGTCCTGCCATATTTTCTGATGAAACACTAATGGTTAGTTTTCTAAAGAACACTAATGGTTAGTTTATTTTCTGCTAAAAGACTGTTTAATTGCACTGAATGGCACTTAAAAGCTTTTGGAGACTACATAACAGTATCAAAATGCCAATTAAAATGGGATAGGATTAGTTCTTTTTAACCTTGTGACCTGATTGTTCTGTATTGGCAGAGACCTTGGTGACTACACTCAAGTTTTGGTTTCTTTCTTTTTTGCAGAGTACATTGGCTACAGTGAACGTTCAGATGCTGCCAGATAAAGGGGAGCGCTTATTAAAGCAAGTGCAGGATTTGGAAGCTGCACTCAGTGCTCTTAGCATTTCAACAGCAGATACTAGTGAAAAAGGTAGGGCTAATATATATATATATATTTTTTTTTTCTCTCCAGAAGTTTACAAAACAGTTTTTCTTAAAATAGTTGTTAATATGGAGGAAGCATAGCATATACTTATATATGGCCTGTGGTCTATAAAATGTTTGTCTGTTGAGATTTACTGAAGATGAAAATTGTTAATTGCAAAGTACGTGTCTGGGAGCAGATGAATGGAACAACTCAAATGTTTCTCCTGTAATGTAGTGGCTTCCCAAGGGAATTTCCACCCACCCTTAGGATCTTGGTTTCCAGCTTTGGCTACATGACTGAGACAGGTATCTCTATGAGAACATGCCAATGAAGTGTTCACTCCCTCTGTTGCATTATGGAACTGTGCTGTTCATGCATGCTATTGTCACTGAATTCCAGTTACCAGATTCAAAATGAGCAGCTTCCAGCCATTCCTGAGAGAGAAAAGCTCTCTTGGCCCATTTGTTCTGGGATGTTTCAATAGTTTTTGTGTCCAAAATGTTGACAAGAGAGATGCCTTCAATATTAATGAATCATCTGGGAACAGGGTGCAAAACTAAACTTGTCTGCACTACTCTGATCACAGCTGCAGAGTTCACTGTGTTGCTAGAAACCACATAATGAGGCTGCAGCTGGACACATTGCCTGTCACAGTAGCAGGCCAAGAGCACATGTTGGTAGTTGCAGTGGCTCAGGTGATGTGGTAATCTGCTATTAAACTGGTGTCACCACTTCATAGTATTTTGCAATAGATTGTTGGGCAAAATGAAGGCTCTTCCCTGGACCATAGAGCAAGGCTCTGAGATTCACTGTGCAATCTTTTCAGCCTGTGATTCTTTTCTCCTTAAGGGCAGGATAGCATAAGCAGCAGCTGCTGTGAAGAGTCTTTATCTAACCCAGTTGGCAGGCCAGGTGATACAAAGTTGATAACACCTCTCCTGCTTCAGGATCCTACAGCAAAGGCCTCTGCAGGCTCACAGAGTCACCCCTCAGCTGCTGCTACTTTGGGTTCCAGTGGCCAAAGTTTTGGAAGTAAGTATAGAAAGACTTTGCTATTACAGAGAATCCTGTTGAGTACTATTTCTGAAATAATCCTGAGACTTGTGAATACATGTGAGAGTACTAAGCCTATTTTGTTGCTGCATACTGTCCCTCAGGCATCTGTAGACACTGAAGTCAATCTCTGAGGTGAAACATCTGTTAGGGAAAGTTAGCTTTGTAAACACATCCCTGGTACTGTACCTTTGCAGTGAGTGTTGGCGTGCAGAATCTGTATGGGAGAAGAATGACAGAAGACCGAATCAGGGCTGTACACAGTGCCACATCTGAGGCAATTAATCATCTTCACAAATCTCTAGAATCCTGTCCAACAGAGGAGACAGCAGCTGAAGATCCCTCTGGGCTGAAGGTGGGTTGGCAAGGATGGAAGCTGTCATGCTGATGAATGAATCACATCTTCTGAGTGGTACTCTAGAGCATTCCTTCCTTCCCACTTTGCATCCTGCTGGAAGGAGATACTCTAATTACATTCCATCCATGTTATCTATACGTGATTGGCAGAACAGAGCTGTGAGGAACAGGTTGAGAACCTAATTTTTCATTCTTCCTGGTGAGCTATAAGAAATAATCTTTCAAAAAAGGTTTGCAGGTGATTGTGTTCATGGAATGTGATGGATTCCAGAATCATTCTGATCTGTTTGGGGTTATATGCAAGGTATTGTAACAAAGGCACATGCCTCTACAGGGTGGTGTGTAGATGCATATAAGTTGTGTCACTTGTCATGTTGTCTTGGGACCTTTTCAGTGGTGGGCAAAGCCACTGAATGTCCTGTGATGGTAGTATGTAGTCCATCTTCCTGTTTTAAGAGTCTGTAGGGGTCTTAGACTCGGGGAGAAAAGGGAAAGTGTTCTCAATCCCTTTCCTTGACAGTGGTATCTGTTGTAAGTAAGGCAGTTTGGGGTGGATTTTCTGGCTGAACAAGCCATTGTTATCTGTTCTCTGAGAGCACTATGAGGCATTAGGCTGGTTAGTGCAGGAAACATTGGGAAGACTCATTTATGGTACTGCTTACCTCCTGTCTGCAGAAGTTGCTTAGCTTGGGTATCCCAGCTCATGTGGAAGAAGATCAGGTAGGTAAACTCCTTCTAGCGGGATTGTAGTAAAACAGTTGGAACATGACAATTGATAAAGGAAGCAGAAGTGTCTAAATTTTGCCAGGTGTTTCCTTCAAATCCTCTGTCTCACTCACCCCCTCAGGTCTCACTGCTGCAGCACCAGAAACAGGCGCTTGCATGGCTCCTCTGGAGAGAGAGTCAGAGGCCATGTGGAGGAATTCTGGGTGAGCAACAGAATGGCAAAGTGGATTTTGTGGGGCAGACCTATGGCAGCATAGTTTTGCATGTAACTTACTTGGAGGCCAATAATTTTGTAGACATGTCAAAAGGGCTTATTTTCTGTGCCTTATTACCAAGTACCAGTATTAACCAATTACTAAATCATACCCTGACATTTTCATCTATGGTTACTTTCTGTTGTAGTATTTCACTCAGTGTAGATCTAAGGGGTCTCATTTCTGCAGGTGATAACTTGCTTGCATCTTTTTGCAGCGGATGACATGGGCTTGGGGAAGACTCTAACGATGATTGCTCTCATTCTGGCCCAGAAGCAACTGAAGACAGAGAAAAGAAAGGAGACGTTAGAAATATGGCTATCCAAAAATGGTACAGATTTTTTTTGCATCCTATAGCATGTACGTTATGATGAAGTGCCATCTGAAATGCCTAAAGCATTACAGGTTAAAGGGCTGTAGAACAACACACTGTATCTGTGCTCACTTTTCTTCTGCAGGAAACCTTCATTTGGCTAAATTGTACTGTGCCTCCTTGCATGGCCTTTCTCTGATCAGGGTCATTTTTGTCTCCCATTGGATGTGTAGGATTTTCCAACTCATTACTTTATATTGTTTGGAGATTTTGGTTTTTTTTTTTACTGTTTTCCTGAAATAGTTAAAGCCAGCATATCACAGAATCACAGGGTTGGAAGAGACCTTCAAGATCATTGAGTCCAACCTGTTCCTTGACATCTCAACTAAACCATGGCACTGAGTGCCACATCCAGTCTTTTTTTAAATGCATCCAGGGATGGTGACTCCACCACCTGCCCAGACAGACCATTCCAGTACTTTATCACTCTTAGTGTGAAATTTTTTTTCCTACTATCTAACCTATATTTCCCTTGATGCAGCTTGAGACTATGACCTCTCATTCTGTCAGTTATTGCTTGGAGAAAGAGACCAACCCCCACCTGACTACAACTACCTTTCAGGAAGTTGTAGAGAATGATACGCTGGGTTTGCAAAAGATTTCACAGTTTTTTAAACATATGCATAGTTTTCATAGGGACTTCAAATAGTTACTACTCACCTCTCTGTAACTGATCTTTTTTCTTTCCAGCTCTCCCCCAAAGATTACTTTTATCTTGTCCACAGACAGTGGGGATGTTAGTGCTTTTTTAAAAAGTATTGCTGTTGTGTCCACAGTCTGTGCTGTCTGTATCCTCATGGAATTAGTTGGACACTCTTTTCAATTGTGAATTACCAAAAATTCTGTCTTTGTTCTAGTCTAATGTGAAGACATTGAAACCTGTTTGCAATATTTTCTTTTAGACTTCACTGTTATCCCTTCCCATGGCACTTTAGTAATTTGTCCTGCATCCTTGATCCACCACTGGAAGAAAGAGATTGAGGGACACGTGGCCTTTGGCAAACTGAGGGTCTGCCTGTACCACGGGGCAAATAGAGATAAGCATGCAGAGGTGTAAGTGCTAAACCATAAATATGACCAAAAAAAGCAAACTACTATGTAGCAAGAGACTGTGTTTATCAAAGTTGAAATGGAAGTGGATGTAGAATGATGGGAGAACAGGAAGTATTGAAATGTGGGAGGTCCAGAAAGCCAGGCTGATTTGTGCTGTCAAGGTGTATTTAGTAAAATGCTTATGGCCTGTGCCCATGCTCAGGCAGAGGTTCTGGTGGAGGCTGTTGTTGCTTCTGCTAGCAAAAAAAAGGTGTATATTTTTCAAAATATCTCTTGCTTGCAAAGATTGTCAATGGCAGTTTCTTCCATGCTTGTGCTTGGTAGCTGTATTTTTTATCAGCGGTATGTATAATTCAGCATATGTTCCAGACCTCTTCAGGCCATGCTGAGCAGTATTCCTGGGTGCCAGGCTGTAGGGCTCATGCCATGTGGTGTGCATTCTGATCCATGGGCTTTTACTGTCCTCTTGAGCTTGATCTGTCTACTTCCAGTATCCTTAAAATGGGGATGATGCATTTTTCCTGTTTAACTGCAACAAAGCTCAGGGTTTCAGCTCCTGTAGCACTGTTGTTCTTAAATGCATTCTTCAGCATGCATTTAGTCTCTCTTGCAAAAAAAAAAATCCATATTGATTCTTGCTCCTGATCACTACTTTCTTTTCATTCAGGCTTTCTGGATATGATGTTGTTGTCACAACCTACAGCCTTCTCTCCAAGGAGGTTCCCACAACCAAAGAGGAGGGGGAAGTCCCTGCTCAGGACTATGATGTGAGGGTGAGAAGCCATAATGTCAATAGGGCATTGCCTTAAGGTTTTGTTCTGAGGTGTTACCATTGTTGTTTCAAGTAGCACCTTATATGTGCTACAGTGAGCAGCAACTTGATTTTTTTTTCATAACTACTGTTGATTATTTTTGTAAAAGCAAAGTGATGAGAGGAAGTGCTGTGAAGTGGAGCAAGAACAGATATATTCACAATATATATGTTCTGTAGAATTATGCTACATTGAATACAGACAGTTGAAATGTAAATTACTTAAGAAGTAATTTTAAGAATGCAATGGTGAATCTTATTCTTCTTTTGAGGTGAAGGAGTAGTAGAATCTCCTGTTTGATGTTCTTTGTTGCTTGAAGCACTAATGCCACCCTAAACTACCAGAAACCTCAGGCTTTTGGTCAGTCTGAACTGAGACTGAGGCAGCTTCCATGCTGCCTTGAAGAAACAGCAGTGTGCTGGCTGGGCTATGAAAAGGATGATGTGATTGCTGACTGAAATGACTACACAGTATAGAGGAAGTCCCTTGCTGTCTCCTACCTCTCTGTCAGCTCTAGATGTAGCTCTTGAAGAAAACAGGACTTGGAATTTTCTGAAATTTCTAGGTGGCATCTGTAAAATTTTGAGAGATCAGAATAATTATATATGGTCCTTCATCTCAGCATAGCAAAACTTTACTGATATGAAACACCTCTTGAAACAACAATATTATAAGATAAAATGTTAAAAGCAAGAAAACTAACAAAATACTAGAAATTATTATTGAGATCAGGCAAATAAGTTAGTTTTTGGCTTATAAACTTTAAACATGGAAGCTTTAAAGAGATGATTTTTGGAGACCATTTCTTACGTGACAGTAAGAGCACAAACTGCTGCTGACTAACATCACAAAAATGTGCTGGAAAAATGCGTTTGCTTGTGCCTCCTTAGAGAACCTAGGTTTTGCTTCAGGTTATAGTCTGCTTTTCTTTCAGAGTGGATCATCTGCCTGTTCCCCTTTGCTCAGGGTAGCTTGGGCTCGAATTATATTGGATGAAGCTCACAATATTAAAAACCCACGGGTTCAAACCTCTATAGCTGTGTGCAAATTGAGAGCCAGTGCCAGATGGGCTGTCACTGGGACGCCGATACAGAACAACTTGCTGGACATGTACTCTCTCTTGAGGTGAGCTGGTTGCACGTGACCAGGTGGACAGGGATCCAGTCTTAGTAATTCTTCTCTGATGAAGTGCGGAAGTTGTTTCTAAGTTTGAGATGTCCCTAAGATAGGTGGAGTAGTAGGATTAGTTATATTAATGATAAGCACTGGATTGCAAAGGCTGTGGTTGAGGCAACGTGGTTGCACAAGACTGACCATGTGTCTGCTGTTACATGTAGCTTTTCTGCCTCCATGGAGAACAAAGGGGAAATTACCTTGGATCTTGTTTGTCTTCAAGATGAGTATGGACAAAACCAATTTTAATGAGCAGAGGTTTTCTAAGTTAATCCTGTTGTTAATAGGACATCCTGAGAGGACCTTCTTGGAGTGTTGTGCTACAAGGACATTGAAGAAAAGGGTGAAAACTTTGTATTCTCTGCACAGTGATAAACAGGTGGTCCTCATTGCTGATGGGGAAAAGGTTACAAATGGTGCTGGAGAAGCAGAGAGAACTTGCATTTGAAATAAATTTTATAATTAATAAATTATAATTGAAATAAACTGTCAAGTAAGAAGTTTGCTATTTTGAAATAACAGAAGAATATGCTTTTTGGAAAGTGCCTCTGCATCTGGATGTCCTTTGTTTGCTGGTGATGCTTGAAACAACGGGCTAAGAGGAAGTGATGGGTACAGAATCAGAAACAGATACTTAAAATATAAGTGATGGTGGGACATCTAAACAAACAAGTTATTACCACTATTACACTGGAAATGTTTTACTGCTCCTTGGTCATGCAGTTATGGCATTTGGAAATGGCTTGTTTTGGTAGCAAGGAATAGCAAGAAATTTGGTTCTGGTCACTCCAAAGTGAAGAGCTCTTCTTCCCTTGGTGTGAAGTTTCTTTCCTTCCTGTCACAGGTTTCTACGTTGCTCTCCTTTTGATGAATACAAAGTTTGGAAGTACCAGGTAGATAACAACACAAGGAAGGGAGGGGAGAGGCTAAGCCTCTTAACCAGGAGCCTCTTACTGCAGAGAACTAAGGGCCAGCTGGATTCAGCTGGCAAGCCCCTGGTAAGAACTTTACCCTCCAAAACTATACCATCATTCCATTGTTTTCCTTGCAGCAGACAGTTAGTTATTTACTTGCATAAATTTGTTAATGGGTGGGGTTTCCTATCTGCTGCAGCCTCTTCAGCAAGAGAAGCAAATGTCTGTGGGAAGATTTGGTTGCTTACCCAGAAATCAGAATTAAAGAAAGTGATGAAACCTTTCAGTTATAAGTCACATGCAGACAAAATTATGCCAAGTAATTGCATTCAGATGGCCACTCAGTGGAAAGTTAGTCCAGATCACTGGACTAGCCTGGATCTGAGACTCCAAGCTGCCACACGTCAAATGGACTGGTGTGTGCTGGAGCACTGGCTTTCTGCATTGCTTTTTACAAACCATCTGTTGAATGGAATATTAGTCATAGGTGTGTCTTAAGCCTTTAAAAGGTATCATTTTGGTGTCCTGTCTGATTTTGAATGGGGAAATTAGGTACTTTAACAACACAAAAATTAATCCCTTTATGGTAGTTGTTGAGCAGTTCATACATAGTATGAACTTGTTATTGGATGAGCTAGAATAAAGATTTTCTTGTGAGTGTTAACCAGGCTCCTTGGAGTTCTGTGTTTTGTCATAACTGTGTTAATATGGCTTTAGTGAACAAACAGCTGTCTTCTGAGACTTAGAGTGTTGTGTTAAATCTTGGGTTGCTGCTGTTTGTGATGCTGTCTAAGACTTTTGCACTACATACATCTGAGCATGTGAATTTTCATTTCAGGTATCCCTGCCCCAGCGCAGGATACAGTTGCATCAGTTAAAACTTAGAGCAGAGGAGCAATCTGTGTACAATGTGCTCTTTGCAAGATCCAGGTATGAATGTGGATAGACATACGGTATTTTGTGGGTTTGTTTCTTATTAATATGGAAATCAGAGGAAAAATTAAATTCAGATGAAGTTGGATAAATTCCTGTTAATTTTTTTCCCTTCTGATTTATCTGTCTAGTGTGTTTGAAAATACACTGCTTGTTCAGGTAGCAGGCAAAACTGGTTAATTTTTTTCTCCCATATATTCATGCCTCATATGAGCTTTGTATTTTCGCCTTACACTTAATCTCACTGATTTCAAGACTCCAAAGACTTGGAATTGCAACAAGTAGTTCTTAAATGATGATGTGTGAGCACCTGTAAATGACAGAATTATCATCTTTGCTCTGTGATTCTTGTACAATTAGAAATTTTGCTGGCCTCTCCAGATAGCTATAATGTAAGCCAGCATAACTTTGTGTTTTCCTAGGCTCTTTCAGCAGTCTCACTGTAAAGAATTTTCCTTCCTTTTAAATATACATTTAAAAGTGTTCTCATACTCAAAAAGCAGACTTGCTTTCCCTTGTGATTTCCAAAATGCATCTTTGGTTTTGATCATACTCAGGTTAAACAAGACTGGGGGGTTTTTTGTGATAATTTTTGTGACTGAATGATTAATGAAACCTTCCTTACCTTAATGCATCATCAGTTTGCTAAGCTCAGGTCCCTCTTGCCTTTTTTCATGCTGTGAATCCCATTGTCTTTGTCTTTTTTTTTTTTTACAGGTCAACACTACAGTCGTACCTAAAGAGACAAGAGCAGAAAAATGAAGACAGAGAGTATGATGGTGGTAACCCCTTTGAGAAAGGTTTGAGCATGCCCTTCTCTGAAAATATTTTCAGAAGTGGCTCTTAAGTGCACAGCTCAGAAGGGGGAACAGACCTGGGGTCAGGACTTAGAAATTCTTCAGAAAATGCTCCCCTCATGTTACAAAGACTTGTATCTTAGTATTCTAAGTGTGTTCTCATTGTTGTGGCTCTCAGAAAATCTCTTAACCCTTCTGGGCCTAAAATTTCCTTTGAACTAAAGGTCTAGTTGCTCAGATAACATATGTCAGCATGAGTGTATGGTATATCATACTCTGACTTGTGTTGTTGTCTTTTTTCCCTTTTTTTTACTTAAATTGGGGGTTGATGGGTTCCTATATTAAATCAGGTATTTGCTTGCCTGTTAATTCTTGACTCCTCTTTGTGAGCCTCTTCCTGGAGGTGGATGGGCAGTGCTCAGAAATGCCTCCGATAGCTCTTGACGTTGTGTCTTTCTTCCTCAGCAGTTGCACAAGAGTTTGGAATCAGTCAAAAGGAATTTCTAGCAGGCTCAAAAAGTGTCTCCCAGGTCTCAAGTACTGTCCATATCTTGTCCATGCTCTTGAGACTCCGTCAGTGCTGCTGCCATCTCTCCTTACTGAAAGTGGTAATTGCATTGTAGTGGTGTGGGGAGTTTTGTGGGGTTTTTTTAAAGTGTTCATGCACGTTAACAGATTTGGTAACATCTTTGTTTCTCTTAGCTATGAGAGTATGAATAGCGTCAATTTTAGGACTCTGTGTTTTGAAGCCTAAGATGTTTTACATGGGCTTACCTTCTACTGATGAGTTCCCCAGCATGACTTATATGGGCAGCTGTGTCTTTGGAAATACCTTTATTCAAACAAAAAGGGAAGTAGAATTTTAAGGGTAAAGTAATCTTAGCCTAGTCTTGAAAAGTCCACAAGTATAGCCTGTTTCAAGGGCTTTTGTGTTGGAGAGCTCTGTCAGTGCTATGAGGTTGCCTTGTATGAAGCAAACTAATCTTTCAGGAGTTCTTGGCTCTGAACTATATATGTATACATATATAGCAGCTGTAGAGAAAGTTCAGCTATTAGGGGAACAGGTAGGAATTTATGTGCTAACATCTGCAGTCCTGCAGTTGTTAAATGCTGAGGCTGGGGCGAGTCCAAGGAGACTGGACCACAGGAAATGGCTCACATGCTTTCCATACACTGTCCCTTTTGGGGCAGAATAAAGGTCCAAAGGAACTGTTTGATCCAGTAGGGTTTCTTAATTGTTATGTCTTCATATTGCATAGCATCCTTCAAACCCAGTGTCCTCAGCAGATACTGTGTTGTCTGGATCAGTACTGAATTTGATCTCAGGCTTGACTGTGATCCTTATTATTTTGCTTTCTTCCCACAGGCTCTGGATCAAGTTAACTTGAACAGTGAAGGCCTTGTACTCTCCATTGAGGAACAGCTTGGTGCTTTGACACTGTCTGAGCTCCAGACTCCTGATTCCAAGTCCACAGTTTACCTCAATGGCACAGCTTTTCAAACAGATATCTTTGACATCACCAGGGAGAGCACCAAGGTATTCTGACTGTGGCATTCTTATCTTCCTTGAGAAACTTGGATTTCAGCACTTAGCCTGATTTGCAATTACCATCTAAGAGGCAAAGTTGCCAAGTGAGATGAAATTAGATGAGTAGGTTGATAGACTGCTGAGCCCCTTCTGAGAAGGCTCCAACTTCACACATTGAGGGGTACTTTTAGTGAAGCTGTGAGAATGTGACTGCTGAAAAACTGTAAGTGAAAATCTTAAGCACTGGATTCCCAGAAGCTCAGAAGAGCTTGCATGTGAGATCATGGTGCTTGTGATGAGCTAGAAAAAAGGGCTGGCAGCAAGAGGAGAGGTTTCAATAACTTCCCACAGGAAGGTTGGAATCTGTAAGACAGGCTTGTATGATTTGATTTCCTAGCCCTGTTTTCTGTGGGGGGAGTGTTCTTACCAATGACTGTTAAAACCTCTTCAAACTCTAAGCACAGAAGAAATTTCAGTTGAAAATTTCAGTTGAAAAGAAAAGTTGATCACTTTCTACTTTTAATAAAGAATATCCAAGCATGAGCTGGATTATGAGAGCAAGTAGACTAATGTTTTGGATTTTTTTCCTACAGATAGCTCAACTCTTGGCTGAATTGAAAACTATTCAGAGCCATACAGAGCCTCATAAAAGGTTAGTAACCATGTCATTTTTGTTAGTCATAGTGATAGAGAGAAGCACACTGTTTCTTGATAACAACAGAAATAGCTTAAAATAATTGAGTACAAAACTCATGGTATGATAAAATGGTGACAGTGCTGCAGTAGTTGAACACAACTCTTGAAGAAAAAAAGTCTAAGTCAAAAGAGCGAGTTCAAGATACAGATAAGTGGAAACATAAGGGAATGTGTGAGAAGTCTCGGGCCTTGAGGCCCAGGAAGACTATTCTCCAGAAATAGGATTGGGAATAATTTAGTTGTGATGAGAAGTATTTGCCCACCCCATAACGAAAAGAAGTGGAGGACTAAAGTAGAGATTAAAACTGAACCTGTTAGAGATAAAGGAATGCATTGATCAGAGGACCTATAGAAAGCTTTTTTCCAGTCTTTTCCAAAAAGCATTCCCTTCATAAGAATGCAAGCACCAACATTGCTTTTGTTCCCTTTCAAGAAACTATGAAACAAATTACTGCCTCACAAACTGCTTAGTCCAAGAAACTGGGGAGTGACAGGCTATAGTGAATCTAAACTTGATGTTGGTATTCATTTTTCTGATTTTTCAGAAAAAGCTATGTTGTGATTCAGGTTTGTGGTTAGGAGGTGAAAATGTCAAATCCAAAAATAGAGGTGAAAGTTATAGACTTAATTTATATGAAGTTTATTGGGTATTAGTCTTCCACAGCAAGTTCTACCACTACACCTCTATTTCTGAATTGGGAAGGGGCTTGGCTGCAGTTTGCAGTGGGGAAGGGTGCCTGAATAGTTGTGACCCCTTGGGTGAGACACTGCAATGACCAAACTGTTCCAGTATGGAGTGCTGGTTGTGAATTCCCTGTTCTGTCTCCAGCGTGGTTGTCTCTCAGTGGACAAGCATGCTCAAAGTTGTAGCTGTGCACCTGCAGCGCCTGGGGCTGAAGTATGCCACAGTGGATGGCTCTGTCAATCCCAAACAGAGGATGGCTGTGGTGGAAGAGTTCAATAACAATCCCAAAGGGCCTCAGGTATGCATTCAGGGCAGGGAAGCAGTCCCTAGCCCTGCTATGAGCAGCTGTGATGTCTGACTCTGTGACTGTAAACAGGTTCCTTAACGCTCTTTTGGCCTTTGAAGGTAATGTTGGTCTCGTTGCTGGCTGGAGGCGTTGGCCTGAACTTGACTGGAGGAAACCATCTCTTTCTCCTTGACATGCACTGGTAAAGAGAAATACAAATTCCATCTTGGAGAGGATATGTATGTGCATGCTGCTTGCTTTGTCACTGAACGTAATGTTTGTTGCAGCTGGGTTAGGAGGGAGGTGTTTAGGTTATAGCTGGGGTTAGTGGTTAGTTGGGGAAAAGTGTTTTTACTGTGGCCTTTATCCAAAATACTGATTTGTCAATCCAGTGCTCACTGCCCTGAAATACAGTTCTGTAGGGCCAAGAAAAAATACAGGAATATAACAGCAATCCAGGTATGCCGCTCTGTATCACAAAATGCTACCAGGGACTTGGCAGTCTCTGGCTTCATTTCTTGCAGTAATAGAAGTGGTGCAGTAATGCCTGCAGGTGGTTTGGCTTGAAAAAAGTCAATGGTGTTAAGTGTAGTCAGTAACTGGGCACAGCTAGAGTACCTTTGGGTTTTAGATATGAGAAGAGTGTGTGCAACTCCTGATATTTGTGTTATCTCATCAAAGTCAGGTTTTCTCATCAAAATCAGTTTTTTTTTTAAACTAAACGTTACTCATGAGAACTTAAAAAGCAAACTAATGTGCCTCATACAAAACCAGCTGCTATGTAGTATCGTTAAGGAGATGCTTCTACAATATGGAGGTTACACAAACAAGTATTCCCTGAAACTTGTTATCATTACAGATGGACCCACCTCTTATGTAAATATTCCTGAGTGATGGCCTTTTTCACTGGGGTTTGCCTTTTTGCTTCACTCTCTTGCCTCACCTCAGCTTTCTCTGAGTAGCGACTGTTGGCCAGGCTTAGGGCTATGTGGACCAGTGGTCTCAGTCCAGTGGTCTGCAGTTGGTTTTGTGTGAAACCCAGGGCAGTACCTGGGAAGTACCATCAGGGTGAAGGCTGGCCATCAAGCTGGTAAACCTAAGGTAGCCTGGAAGCAGTTTTAGTTCTACAGAGGAAGAAAACAGGATTTCTTGGAGGCAGCAAAATGAGGTAACTTTTTTTGGTTTTTTTAATTACTTTGTAGGAATCCTGCTCTGGAGGACCAGGCATGTGACCGCATTTACCGTGTGGGGCAGAAGAAGGATGTTGTGATACACAGGTCAGCATTTTACTTAGCAGAATGAGGAGCTGCTGCTTATGCATTGTCTGGCTTTAGTGAAACAAGACCTTGCTTTCTCTACTTGGAGCTAGACACAAGGTCTGACAGTGGCATTGAGATTTGGGCAGTGAAATAAAAATGTTTTCATGTGTTCTGTGTGGCACTTGCATGCATGTTGCTGTCTTAACAGCTAACAGGGGTTTCTTGTTTTTTAGCCTGTGGATTATTGGGAATGTCCTGTTCATTCCTGAGAACAGTTTGGGCTCCAAACCATTTTTCTTAATTAAGTGGAGATTTTTTTCACTGTGATCTCTAAGCCTGAGCCCTTCTAAAAAACACATAAAGCATTTCTAATAAATGGTAAAGTTGACTTTTAGAAAAAGCATCTGTAACAAAGTACTGAACAATTAAATTAATTATTATAAATGCACAGTACATTCAAAGACTGGAATCTAAAATGTTCTTTTGGGTATTATTTTTGTATAATAGATGCCATCAGTTATCGTGCAATAATTGCAGGATTTTGTCACAGGATTGATGTTATTTCAGATGACCAAAGTTGAGACCTGAAGTGCATCAGACTTATATTTGAAATTCTATCATGGATAGCTGTTTTCTGTTCAGAGGTTGTCTCAGTTTGAGACAAAATAGGAGGAAAAGTATTTTATCAGTCATATAATTGGCTAATTATTAATTTCTAAGTAAGATGAGTCTTTTGAAATGTACTGGGGAAGTGTTTATATAACACTGACATTTTTTCGTAGCACTTGAGATGGTGTGCATTTGTTTTGTCCTTTTTTAAATTTTTTTTTTTTAGGTTTGTCTGTGAAGGAACGGTAGAAGAAAAGATCCTGCAACTCCAGAAGAGGAAGAAAGGTCTTGCCCAGCATGTTCTGTCAGGCAAAGGAGAGACCTTCGCTAAGCTCACTCTGGCTGACCTCAAAATTCTCTTTGGCATCTAATTATTATTTGCAATACCCAACAGAAAGTAATTTATACCTGCGAGTAACTGCAGATTTCATCATAAGGCTTCTGTTCTGAGGTGGTAGTTTATTTTGAACAACTACATTTTTGTAACTGTTCTGGAAAGTTATCAACTTCAATAGCTAGTTTCAATATTGATCATTTATACAAAGGTTAATAAAGTTAAGGTATTGTTTTAAAACAAAAATGTTTCTTGGTTTTCTCTGAATGCCTTCTACTTAGAACACTTTTCAGGTGTTGCACAGGTGTAAGTGCAACAAGAAAGGGAGACAAAGATGAGGTAGGGAAGTTCAGAGGTTGTGTGGTGAGGTTATATGGGCATGAAGAAAGGGGAAAAAAATGAGTATTCTGTAAGACTATACATTTTAGAAATGTGACAAAATTAAGGAAGGACTTAGAAGAATACTGTTGCTGTTGAGCTTGTTAAAGACAGACACGGGATACACTTCTTATGGAGCAAAAGAAGGTGTCAGTTTATTCCCATGTCTCTTTATATAGAGTTTTAAAGAACACCCTCTGTCTATCCCTGATTGGGTAGTAACAAGTTGTTACCCTGTATTGACTGGTCACTCAATCCCCTGGTGTGTACATGCAGAAAAAGTTGTTTGTGATATGTTTTCATTTTTCCACCTAAGGGTTGTAAAAAGTTCATACAGGTGGCTAGTGTTTTTCACAGTCCTAGAGTTTTTTCTCAGAGAAAGCAGGTTGTTTTCCACTTTTTCCACTGCTGCAGGACTCTCTTCTCACAGAGCTGGCAGCTTTCTCACGGTTTCTGTTTGCTCAAGTCAGGGCTCAGTTTTAAGGCTCTGGCCTGCTGTTCCACCATCACAAATACTTCACTTTCTCCTTTGTTCTTGAGGAGGACTTTTTCTACCCTGCTCAAAATATTTACTGAAGTAGGGACTTAGATTTCTTTTGTGTTTCTGTGAAACAGAACCTGAGTTTCTAATTGTTGTGGGGATTTTTGTTTTTTTTTCTGACTATTGGTTTTGAGGACATTCTGAAATTGAAGGTCTAGCACCACCTTTAGCTGCCATCTCATGAACTGGCAAATTTCTGCTGCAAAGTGATGTGAATTGACTTTGAATACCAAAATCACACAATTATTTTTAAGTAATAATAAATAAGTGACTTTGGTTTGCGCAGTTATCTACAGGTCTGTGCAAAACTGTATCTCTAATGTTAGTCCTGGTCTCTGGACTGCTCTAATGTAAGTGGGTTTTTGTAACCCAGAAATCCTTGGTCTCTTGTGGAGGACTGAGAGCCCTCTTCACCTGTGATCTCTGAGGGCGTGACAGAACAGTGGCTCCTGCTGCTGAGTGGTGTTTCAGGGTGGCCTTTTGGGGGCGCTTATACAGTGCCTGGGGGCTGCAAAGGGCAGCTGGGATGCCCTGCTACCCTGGCATCGCTCTGCTGCTGTGCCGTTCAGGTGGCATAAACGATGCACTTTTACTCCGTGTATGGTCGGGGGAGCCCCGGGTTCCGGTGGAACTGAATTGGGGCGGCCAGAAAATCACAGCAGCGGTCAGGATGGCCGAGCGGTCTAAGGCGCTGCGTTCAGGTCGCAGTCTCCCCTGGAGGCGTGGGTTCGAATCCCACTCCTGACATCGAATTTTCTGCTTGGGCCCTGTGAGGCGCTGTTTTGATGCGTGGTCCCGTCGAACGCGGGTGGGTGAGCGGAGGTAAGTGCGTCAGGGACACGCGTGGTGCCCACGCATTTGCGCCTCCGTTCGGTGCAGGCGATGCCCTTACGGATCGGCTCAGTAGGGATCGGCGCCGCGGCAGCCGCGCAGGTCGTGGTTAGTACTGCCCAGGCAGCCGTCTGACATGTAGAAAACTCATTAAAAACAAAAAAAATTCAAGCAACAGGCCGGTTAGCTCAGTTGGTTAGAGCGTGGTGCTAATAACGCCAAGGTCGCGGGTTCGATCCCCGTACGGGCCATTTTTTTTTTTTTTTTTTTGGGCCTCGCCCAGGTGATGGGGACTGCTGGTGTGGCTTCTTGACGCACTCCTTGTGCCGATCAGCAGAAGAGGGAGAAAATTCTCGCCTTCTGGAGGCGCCCACACCCTTCCGTGTTCACCTGCAGAGCCAAATAAAAGCTGCTACGGTTACGACTTGATTAGCCGCGGCTGATGCTTGTGGAGGACAGTGTCCAGCCGGACGTGAGAGAGGGGCTGAAGGAAAGGCGCTGCTCAGGGCTCACCTGTCACGGGCGATCTCCGCAGGAGGGCACAGCCCGATTTCCTGTAGGAAACGACACGGGCCGAGATGCCCGTCGGCACTAGAAGACGCCCTTCGAGAGGACGGCACATGGGTACAGGGGGGCTCCTCCGTCTATGCGGTGTAAATGATGAAAACGATCGACGCCCACCTTAACCCGCTACAGTGCAGACACGAGCAACTTGGGCCGCGCTGCGCTGCTGCGGGCACGGGATGAGGGGGAAGAAACCCGGCGAGGGAATTGAGGCGGCTCGTCCAAAATAAACCGGCGGGAAACGCCATGGATAACACAGGCACCGCTGGGATTCGAACCCAGGATCTCCTGTTTACTAGACAGGCGCTTTAACCAGCTAAGCCACGGCGCCGGGCGGGCCGGGTACAGCACCGCCTCGCCCTGTGGAAAAAGATCCGAGGCGCTCCTGAGGGCATCCTTTTCCCACTGGAGGGTTCCTGCTCTGAGCTGAGACTCTCGGGGAGTGACTCCGAATTCCCTCGTTTCTTCGTTTCTTACTGGTGAAAATTTTTTCTCGTGAAAAAAAAAAAGGCAAAGAGGAAGAGAATTTGGGACACCGCAGAGAGAAGAATATTTAGGAGGAGAAAAATAACCTCTTCGTAGTCGGCAGGATTCGAACCTGCGCGGGGAGACCCCAATGGATTTCTAGTCCATCGCCTTAACCACTCGGCCACGACTACTGCATATACAGTCTCTCAGGTTTTCCGCATTTGTCCGTCAAATCGGCGCCTTCGCCCCCTCACTTTCTGCAGTACTTCTTCCTAGCGTGTTCCCGACTCGGCGCCACCCCCGCCGAGGGTCGCCGGGATTTGCGCGTGAGTCCCGGAGCCACCCCCACCCGTCTGCGCAAGCGGGGGCGGACCGAGGCAGCTGATAGGCTGCCAATCAAGCCTATAGGAGCACCTGTACAGTGGGCCGGTTAGCTCAGTTGGTTAGAGCGTGGTGCTAATAACGCCAAGGTCGCGGGTTCGATCCCCGTACGGGCCAGCAGGCTTTTTGGGTGGTCCTTTTTTGGTGTGGGGTTTTTGTTGGGGTGGGTTTTTTTTTGGTTGGTTTTTTTTTTTTTTTAGCCTTTATTTTTTTCTTGCCGTTTTAGCGTTCTTGGTATCAAACCGCTCCCGCCCAGGAACGAGTCCCAGGCGTACCCACCCCGTAGCCGGGGTCAGGAGGACGAAAGTCACCTCGCCCCGTCTCGGCTAAGGCGCTCTCAGACAACGATGGCGGCAGGGAGACGAAAAAGACGAGACGAGACGAGAAAGCCTAGCAAAACACCACATGCTCCTGCCGTGACTCGGATTCGAACCGAGGTTGCTGCGACCACAACGCAGAGTACTGACCACTATACGATCACGGCCGCCCAACGCCCGGCGCCACCGCCGCAGACGCCGACTCCTTTCCGCCCCACTCCTCCAGCCATGTTCCCGATGGTAAGGGGATGGATGGCAATTTCACCGAAGAAAAGTAAAGTGGCGATGGCGCAGCAAAATAGCACCATGACCTCCCCGTCGGGGAATCGAACCCCGGTCTCCCGCGTGACAGGCGGGGATACTCACCACTATACTAACGAGGAGCGCCTTAGTATGTTGAGGCCGGGTGTAACCAGGCTAGGCAGGAAGCGCCTGAGGGGAAATGGCGGCCGTCTGGGCGCCTTCAGGGAGCCGTCAGCGCTGCCGCGCCCGAGCGGGCACGGAGGGAGACCCCACCGAGGCTTTCCTAACTACCTGCGGCTCGCGACTTCCTGCATTTGCGTTGCTCTAAGCTTGAACACGAGGTTTACGGTGAGTCCCGCCTCACGGAGCGCATTTGAAGGGTATGGCTGACAGGGAAACCCACCCCCTGGCTCCCAAATCCATCAACCTCTTGTCTGCCATCATGAAAGGCGTGGTTTGCTGGGTGGTTTACATTCAGAAATTTCAGATAGTCTCTCAAGGGTAGTTGGGTTTTCCTTGCTAAAAAGGCGGCAAAGTTGGCACTGTGTAATTGGTTTCAGTAATAAAAAAAAAAAGGGAGGGGGCAATAACAATTTAAAAATGCCATTTCCTATAGTGTTACACAAGTCTGGGGGGGATCAAGAACCTGCAGAAAGCCATCAGAATCTAGCATCTTTAAGGCACATTTGTAACCAGTTTTGGCCATGTACATACGTCTTTTTGCTCCACCTGTCGCCAAAAGCATCGGGATAAATCAAACACTATATTTTAGTATTAGAAAGTAGGCATTGCTTTATTCACAGTGCCAGTGTGTGCATGGATATAGCTCTGCCTAAATGCTGGGCCACTTTCAAAACTTTTCACTTACTTACACATTTTTATCAAACGAAGAAATTAATGTCTATTGGTTATAAACTATGTAATTATTTTCATTAAACAGTATTCTGTGTCTTGTTGGTTATTGATTTCTCATTATGAACATTTTCAGGTTTTTTACTAATCTTTTTCCCTAATAAGGCATTTCCAGCACAAATGCTGAATTGTCTTTGTTAGTTTCTTCTTTAACTTCTGGTTCCTGCAACATGTCCTAGGAAGGCTATAAATTTTGCATTCCAGGTGTAGCAATACCTCTCTCCCCCAGGCTTTGTTCACTGAAGGTGACATCAGGGTTAGTTTGGCAAAAACTTCAAAAGTTTAATTAATTTTCCAAATCTATTCTAACAATAGCAGTTGGTAAAATAAACTTTGCTGCTTGCTGGTTACAGTGGAAAATCACACCGTTTATGAGTAGTACACACTGCTTATGATTTATTAAAAATTAATTATAAAGCTAATTAAAACCATTATATTGTAAAAGAGTTCTTAGCTAAACTGAAGTTCAAAAATCAGTTTTACGAACACGATCACTTACCTGCAACGTACCATATTTAAGAGGGGGAAAGTAAATGTCATCCTTTACTTCCTCATTCCTGGACTAGTTCTTCTTATGTGGTTTTCTTGGAACAACTGTTTTTCCTGGGAAAGGAAAGATATTGAAAGTATTAAATTTATTAAATCTGACTCCTTGGGGAAAAGAAAAGGAAACAGGCATTTCAAACATGTAGTTCTAAGTATTGCATTTAGACAAACATCTGTCATCAAAGATTCACCATCTTTCACCTGCACATTCCTGATGCAACAGTTGACAAGACAATTACTTATTTCTTACTCCAGGAAGAAAAAATAATGTACACCTCTCCCTAGGCATCCTTCTTATCCTGAAAGACTGGAAAATGTATTTGGAAATGTATTTTGAACTGTAATGACACAATAGCTAAATAGGAACAAAACAAACTGTGCTTCTTGCATTTTAAAAATGGTGAAATAGTTCATAATTGTCTTAGAAAATGGTATTTTAAACGAATGAGTGGTCAATAAATTAGGGATAACCTAATAAAAAAGAGTCAAGGTTGGTAATAATGTAAGTTAGGGCTGCAAATACCTTCTCTTGCAGAAAGACGCATTTCATTGCAGTTGCATTGTATCTTCTGGGTCCTGGCACACAATTTTGCAGTTGTTCTTTCTTTACTGAGCAATTTGCTCTGGAAAAGGTCTTGTCCTGGTGTCTCTGAAATTATTTTACACTGAGGTCTACTAACAACAGCAGAAACACAAAGTGACTGTACAGCTTCTCTCTTCTCCGACTGTTGTCACCGCGTCCTCTCAGTGACCAAGCAGCCTGACATGGTCGACTGCAGGGGACAGTCCCCTGTGCCCAGAGGGTACAGGAGGGCAGCTAAGGATATCAACCCTAAGTCAGAGGAGAAGCTGGCAGACGACGGTGGAGGAGGAAAGGGTCAACTCTCAGCAGGGGTAAATCCAAGGTTTATTACGGGACACAAGAAAGCCCCAAACCTCATGGGAACCTACTGCAGAGAGCACAAACTGACCCCCTGCACCAGCTTATAATGGAGGGGGCGGAAACAAGGGAAAGATACAGCAAACATCCAATAGGGGAAACAGGGGGTGTGTAAACCCGGGAGATGGACAAGAAGGATCACAAATTAGGAGGTACCTTAAGGGAGGGCCCTGATCTCTGCCCAATCACTCGATGCCTCTGAGGGAAGATTCTGGAAAGAGGGGAAGGGCTGTCGGGTGATTAACAGGGGTACAGGGAGGAGACTAGGGAATGGCTCTGCAGATATAGGGAGGATTGACATGAGGGAGGAGGGGAGTAACTGGGGGCAAACCATTTTCGGGAAGGAAGTAGGGGTACATAGGTGAAACCATTTCAAACTGAGAACAAGGATAATAAAACACAATGCAACAAACAAAGATAATAAAACACAATACAACAGACTGTTGTCTTTATCATGATGCTTCTTGAGCTTGAAAATCTAACAAAATCCATTAGAAGTGTGTTTTTGAGAAAGCATGAGACAGAGTTTAAAATCCATATTCTGCTTACAACAGACACTCTTCATCTTGCCTCTGGAGTGATTCTACTGCTTCAGTCCTGTTTCCTAAAATTTTTTGATCAATTTCCGAGGACTGTGGTCCGGTGACTGTAGGAAAACCTACAGTCTTGGAGTCCCACCGTATTAGTGATTGAATGCTGCTGCTTAAGGAAAGAAAAACAGCACCAGTTGAAATTAGACCACGTCAGGGTTGCTTTTTTAGGTATATGACTTTTTGCAGATTCTTCCAGTTCTACAGCTAATCAAATAATTTTTTATTTTATAGACTGCCCACTTATTTTTTTAAGGCCCAGCATGTCACTAATAAATGATGCCTTTTCAATTTAGAAATTTTTATTCTAAAAAGTCCCCTTATTGTGGGGCTTTCTGCTTCTTTCCTCTTCATGCACATCTGTAGTTTTCTGCCCTTTTTTCATCAGATGTCTCCTGTCCTTTTCCTTCCTTACTCCATATTTTCTTACACATGATCTGTGACCATTTCCTCACACCATGTATTGGTCATTGCTTTGGTGGCAGCTTTGGGGTCTTTTTCTGCAGCCTGTGGGAACATGTCTGTTAAATGTTGCCCAGGATTTGAGGAAGCTCTTGTATTGTCATGACACTTTTATATATGCTTCTCTATGCAGATATTACCTTACATTTAGCTTCCCAGTATGTTTTTTATTGATGTATTTAATGATAGGTTGTGTTAATGGCAAATGAAACAACAAAGAAGAGCTAAACTTAGCACTCATACTGACAGTTTGTGAGGGGAAGGGCTGGGAATTTGATGACGTCCTCTTCCTCTCCGGCTTTCTCACTGACTCAGAGGTATTTAATTCTGAAATATTTTCTGCATTTTTCTAATCAATGTCTTGATTTCACGAGTGATCCAAATGAGCCATCACCGGGGGAATGACCCATCACTCTTTCCATCGCATTCCCGTCCGCGGCGTGGCCAAAAGGAGGGAGAGAGGGAAGGGTCGGGAATGGTTCCTACAAAGCGTGGCGGTTCGCTGCAGTGGTGCCGCTGGGAGGTGCGCGTCCGTGTGCGGGGTGCAGCCTCGCTGAGCCGCTCCGTGCCCCCTGCGCACCGGAGGAGGGAACAGGCAGAGAAAAACGAAAGGTTGTTAAAGTCTCAAGTTTTTAGGAATGCTCGTCACTCTGGCTAGTGCCCTTGCTGCTCTACCACGGCTCCCCGAAACAATTCACGCAGGCGGTGTCTAGGAAGAGCGATCGCAGTAATGGTGCAGAACGGCGCTCGGCAGTAGCTGCACCCACAGCACGGGTGTGGGAGTGCCTTGGATACTGGTTCTTAATATTCCCTCGACGGGTTGGCCGGTTAGCTCAGTTGGTTAGAGCGTGGTGCTAATAACGCCAAGGTCGCGGGTTCGATCCCCGTACGGGCCACGTTATTGTGCTTGTTTTTGGGTTCTTTCCCCCCCCTTAGCCATGAGATTACTGACTTTGCAGAGGATCACTTTATTTTGTTTTAGGGGCGGAGGGGTAACACGGAAAGGAACGCGGTACGGCCAAGAGGAAACTGGACTTGGGCGGTCATGGGGGCACAGTGAGTGCGAGCTGGACCGGCACCTCTCCCCATCCTATCCCACTCTGGGCCAGGCCAAGTGTCACCCGTACACCAGGAGCTGACAGCAGGTGAGCTGATACCACGTGATGACTGGGAGAGAGGAGCCCTATGTCTAATTCCTCGTTAGTATAGTGGTGAGTATCCCCGCCTGTCACGCGGGAGACCGGGGTTCGATTCCCCGACGGGGAGACATACTAGCTTTTTGGGTTTTCCCCCCCCTCAAACGGTGGGGGAAAAAAAACCCACGCCCCACTTGCTTTTCCCCTCCCAGCTCAGCAAGTTCGAGCTGAGAGACAAGACAATCACATTTGTCCAAAGCTGGGAGGAGCATGAAGGCACGCAGCAGCGTCCTGATCCACCATGGACCTCCCCGGCAATGGAGCCGGCCCGAGCAGCATTACTCTGCTGTGTGATCGCGGCACAGACGCTCAGTGCTGATTTTCTCAAAGACAGCCATTCTTCCATTCTCATGAGGTAACACCGAGACCTCAACCCACATCAGCCAAATTATGCTGCTGCAGCACATCTTAAACCATTTCCCCCGCTCCTACAATCAAAACATCACCAAAATACATGTGAAGTACTACCTTTTACACAGCTTCCTGAAAGCACAGTTTAAGGTTTAATATAATACCAAATATTCCCTTTATTCTTTAAAAAAATGTTTTTAAGCACACCAACATTTTAAAAGGGTAAGCAGTGCTATTTAGGCACAGATAATGCTTTCATTTCCCTGAAGACACCACAGTAGTTTGCCATTTTGCAGTCATCTAAAGCGTGCAGAGTAGCCCTGTGAGGCCTTCACCAGTCCTTCACAAGGCAACAGCAACAGGGGATGACAACATTAGCCCATCAGTCTAAAAAAATGAGTTCAAACATTTGCAAGTTCTAACAAGTCTACAGCATAATTAAGGCAGGAGGTAAGAGTATAAATAGACACACTGAAACACCACACAACAGCAGTTTGAATGGGCTGGTTTGCAGGTATTCCTGTTCTCTCAGAATGGCTCAGTGGAAGCAATCAATCTTGTTCATGATCTGTGTCAGTGCACCCAGTCTTTGGGATTTCGCAGAACCTCCAGAATTTCTGCTTCTTTCGAGCTCTCTGGTGGGTTGTGCATATACTCCCACCTGCAAGGACAAGTGAAACTCACTCAGATGGCCCAGCTGGCAGCCACTTCTCTGCACCAGGCTGTGTTTGGACTGGAGTTGCCTTTTCTTAGGATGCAAAGCTACATATACAGTTGATACTCTTGGCTGAGATGACAGATACAGTTACAAATCACAAGTTCAGTAAAAACAAATAATAATGCCACCAGGGTAGACAGGAGAAATGTTAGCTTCATCTTTTTTACCAACTTTTGAAAAATCTGGAAGGACAAGGAAAAAGAGCAGTACCCCATTCCCCACAAGGCATGCAGGTTTATTTGCAAAAATCTTGTAACAGTCTCTTGTGACACCCTAGTATCACAAAGAAGGTGAACAAAAACAGGAACACGCTGAATTCTGACAGTGACACAACCTTTTTCCAGAATTTTGGCTGGAAACTCTATGAGTCTTTGTTGAATCTTGGTTTTAAGAACAAAAGTGGTGAAAGATCCCTTTTTTCATTGAAAAAGCAATTGAAAGAGACACAAGAGAGAAAGGAAAGTGTCAGCAGTCAAAGAGATATGGGTATATCCTCCTTGCTCCTTTACCCCCACAAGGAATGACCCATTCATGCTGTGAAGTGAGCTAGTTTACTGATGAAAAAGAGCAAACCCAGACAACCACAGAAATTATAACAAAACACAGAACATGCTGCACCACCAGGTCAGGGACACATCAGATGTTGTCAGTGGGATGAAGATATATGGTGAGAACAGCACTGCCTTCACAGTTACAAGGCAGCAGGCAGTTTTTTCCTAGGAATTCATGACAGGATACCCAAAAGCAACCTGAAAGTGGGAATAAATAGTAAATGACCAAATTGGCTGGTGTGACAAGCATAAGCAAGATGGGTTAAAACCTAAAAGGACAGTTAAAAACAGTATTTAGCCAAGCAACTGAGTAATAAAATGGCAGGAAATTCACTGTTGATTTATGTGATGGACACAGAAAAAAGTTGCACACAAATTGACTTAAATTGTATTGCCCAGAAAAGACCCTGGCATTGTAACAGTTCTATGAAAAAGCCACCTGAAGTGGTCACCTTTTGACTGCTGAACAGCAGTCAAAACCAGCAAACAGAATACTAGGATTATGGAAAGAATAATGAATTAAAATATTGCTATGCCACTATGAGTCAGGAGCACACCTGCATCTTGTATCCAGATATGTAGCTTACATTGTCTCTTCCTTATCCCCAGTTCAGAAAAGGCACAGAAAACTTAAGCCTAGTAAAAGTGGCAAAAGGATGAAACATCAACTGTACAAAAGACAAAAAAGAGCAGGAAAACAAACTGTCAGCCTGGAAAACAAACAATGAAAACCCCCAAAAGCCTGTAAAATAAAAACTGTTATGGAGAAAATGAACAGGAAGAAAATCATGTTACTTAGTGAAAAGTCAGATGAAGTCATCAGGTTCAAGAAGAAAACAAAGAGGTACTTTCTCATGCAACACACAGTTAGTTAAACCATGGAGCTCCTTGCCCCACATTTGGCAGGATTGCCAGAAGCTCTCATGGTTTCGAAGGGCTACTAAACATAAACCCATAGAGCGAGAACAATAAATCTATCAAGAGGAACTAAGCACAAGAACTGTATTTTTTTTTTTTGCCCGAAAATCTCTATGCCACATACTACTGGCAATTAGGTGAGTACAACGGAGAAGCATCTGCATTTGTAGAACAGAGAACTGTTCTTGTATCAGGCATGAACTTATCACTGTTAAGAGACTAGAGACCAGGAGAGACCTTTGATTTAATCCTATTAAGTATTTTACTAAGAACAGTGCCTGCTGCAACCCCACATAATCACACCCTTACCTTGCAGTCAGTGGCAGAGACATAAGAATGCTTTCGATTCTTGATCCTGGTGTCAGGAGGCCAAACTTTGTACCTCTGTCATAAACCAAGTTGAACTCTACATACCTACAGGAATGAAGAGATGCAACAGAAAAAAACCTAGCTTATTAGCAGAAATTGGTTGTGCTTTCTTCAAATGGCAGACGTCAAACAAAACCAGACTCTTTTTCTGCTGAGTTGGGGTCAACTGTTCTTTAGCGTTCTCTGCATAGGAATGTGGGTGTGACCTTGCCACTCCACAGAACACTGGGAGAAGTGACCTCAGCTAAGAGACTAGAGCACACCAACTGTTCAAAGGAGAGCGGTCTGCAGGCTCCTGTGCTGTACTGTATTCCTCCCAGGCCTCAGCCCTGCTGGCAAGCTCAACATTACATTTACCTTGGTTCTTCTCTTCTTTGTGGGTGTGTAATAGAGAGGCCTTAAAGGTACTGAAAATAACCAGACAAAAAATCCTACTGTGCAGTCCTCCATGCTGAAGGACACGTTAAGCAGCAAGGCTAGAACAGTATTTCCTGGTTCCTGGGAAGATCTGGAAACAGCAGAAGTCAGATAGCTTAAGAGTGGTGGCTGGGATTTGTAAGTGATGAAATAGACCATTTTCTGCTACCAGCATAGGACTAGAGCTGTGACAATTCGTCAGGGATTATCTCAAGAGCCAGTACAGGGCATTTGTACTTAAAGATACAGGAAGGCAAAAGCTCTTATCTATGTGCAGAAATGGAAAGCTTTACATAGCCCCCATAACCTGCAAACAGACCCAGGGAAATAGGCCGCAAGCTGGTCCTGGCTGCAACTCAGAAAAGCTATTCCCCCTTTTAAACTTTGCAGGTTTGCTAAATCCCATTCACACACTGGATCCTGAAAGATGTTTCCAAGAACAGTCCCACCAAATTAAGGACGCTTGCTTAAGTGACCAGCAGCTGCAGACCAGTGATCTGAACTTGAATGCTTACACTCTTACCATGCCAGTCTTACATTTCTCTGAAGAACAGGCAGAAACTAAAGACTCCAGTTAAGCACAAAGCAGAGTTTCAATTCTCCATACGCTCAAACACTCACAGGACATGGAGAACAGAGTACAACTGTATTGACCAATGTACTTAAGCTTTTGCAGCATTAACAGTTGGTGACATTAACAAGCATCCTCCTAAGTCTTCTACAGGTATCCTCAATTCCTTTACAGGAATTTCAATGCCAAGATCAGATGGAATAAATATGTACGTAAGGAGCTGAAAGTACTCAAGTACAGTTACTTCCTGACTTTCTGAGGTTTTCTTGCACTACTTAATAGGAAGCCACCATTCCTTCACCCTTAACTCCTCATGTGTCAGGGCAGCCCTATATCCAGTATCTCTGGGCTGCAGGAGAGGGCAGGATTGAGGACATAAAGCACACCCACACCCCTTGGCCTGTTCTTCTTTTCTTGCTTTTTGAAGGAGTTGAAAAGAAATGGTGGTGCTTTGTATGGGTTGCCTGTATTGCAACATGGAAGAGTGGGAAATGCCTTCTTTGCACCCTCTTTAGCAATCCAGCACTGGATTTCAGAATTAGTTCTATGCACAAAAATGCTGAAATTCTTGGTGAGCTTTTTTGGTCCACACAACCTGTAACCATAAAGAAACTAGCTCATTTTTTTTTCTTGCCAGCCCAGTCCACCTCCTGTGTACTCACCGTCCTCTCCGAAGCTGTTGCCATAGCTTTTCCTCTGGTGTGAAAGAGTCATGGCAGTGCTTTTTCACAATGGGAATGTAACAAGGCACGACAGCTTTGGCACAACTCTTTACAAATTGGAATACTTCCTCCTTGGAGGGAGAGTCCATATCATCAAAGAATATGCCTCCAATCCCTCTCCGCTCACCACGGTGCTTGATGTAGAAGTAGTCATCACACCTAGAAGCAGCATCAGATGATTACTAATATGGTCCAGAGTATTCAAAGACATGAACAGTACTCCAAAGAGCTACATGCTGCAGGACAGAACCAGTGAAATACTGCCCACAAGTCAGTTTCTGCAGGGCTGGGTGCCCCACTGTTTCCCTGATTGCCCAGAGACAGGACAGTGCAGCATCACCGGGAAAGCACTCCTGTGTCACTTGCAGTAAAAGCTCTGATTAAATGGTCTCTGTAAAGCTACACATCACCACAAAGTCACTGAACACCATGGCAGATGCGTCCACGTGGGCTGATCCAATCCACATCCTCTACCTACTTGGAACAGGGACATCTGATTTCAAAACTTTAAAAACTAAGGGCTTTTGATAGATTCCGTTCCTAGCATTATATGTAGTTCTCAAATTATTTGGACAGCTTTTATATGAACTCAAATTTGGAAGAGTTTATTTACAGAATTTATTCTGTTCGCCATCCAAGTAAAAGAATTTTCTTCATCAAAACACAAGTAATCTAAGGTGCGAAGACCAGATAAGAAAGCAACTGTCACAGCACCCTTCCTTGGAAAAAGGCTTTTAAATAGTTGTAAGTTGAAAGACTGAGTCATTATAGCAGTGGCTTTTCATGACTCATGTTTAAGATTATAAATGAGTAAGGACAGCTTATCCTAAAAGCAATTAATCTCTTTTGTATTTACAGGGAGTATTTAGTTGTGAAATTACTGTAACTTGAATGATTTAACTCTGTCTTTTTTATAATTCCTTGCTTGAGCGTGCAACTCTTCAGACAGAGGAGAAAGCAAAGGGAAGTAGGAAGCAGGAACCATCAACATCAAGAAAACCCGGCTCTTCCATTATGACTAGTTTTCCATACGGGACCAGTTTTCCATATATCCACAACTGTTCTCAAGCATTATACATGGCATGGCCATAACAAGAGAGACATGGAGATGTAACAGATAACCTATACTATTTTTTATTCACTGGGATAATCAATCAGTGTTTTCTGTTTTTTGATAGGCAGAAGAGTTAGAGAAAAATGCCAAGTCAGAAATATAAAAGAGAATAAGCCTGGCAAAAATCTTAAATTTAGATCAGGTAGACAGTGTGGTAAGTGTAATAATGTTTATCTTCAACAAAGTGGGAAAAGGCCTATCCCCTGCAGCTTTACTTAAGCAGCAAAGAACCAGACTATTAAGGTAGATTTTCTAAACTACCATGCAAAAAATCCTCAGACAGAAAGCAGAGAGACAATGTCTCTCTACTAAGTGGTTGCCACCCAAACTATAACACCCACTTTATCTCCTGTCCTCAGACAAGACCCAATAGCTTACAAAAGGGTACTCCCACCTTCCTGCATACACAGCTTGTGGCAGATAGGATTATCAGACACAGAACAGCAAGCTCCCACTTGGTAGTGGAAGATCCCATCACTTGTATCTCTCAGCTCAAGAAGAACATTGAAAGTTTGCATCTTAGAAAATGTGCTGTTGAACTCCCAGTGATTGTGTCACCAGAGGAAAAAATACAGCTTCATCAAAGTATGAAGATTTTACATTAAGGACAATGTCCTTCACATACCTGGAAATTACCTGGCTGTAAAGGCCAGACTGAAGGCAGAAAAACAAAAGTGGGATTTTCAAAACTGCTGTGATGGCCCAAGAGCTCACACTGAATCATGCACCTTTACCATGAGTTCACTGTAAACAGAATTTGTACAAGTCCATGGGGCAGAAGTCTTGTCCTAGTTTAACACCAGAGGCTAAAAGGAATTTTAAGTTGCCTAGTGCAACAAAACCTTGATGAATCAGCTTGGTTTTTCTTTGGGCTATAGACTTACGATCCTAGTTGTCAGGATCATAACTTGAAAATCCAGGATTATGTAAATAAAGATATTTCTTTAGACAACAATTTGTACCAGTACACTTCTGATTTTCATTAGGGCTTTCTGATACTTTTCAAAAGGCAGCAGAACCTACAGTTCCTAGCATACACTTAACTGCCAACACCTAGTGCTGCTTTCTGCTCCCCCCAAGCACACCTTCATCCACGTACCATTTCTTGTACTTGGGATACAGCTTCAGATCATGCTTGTCACAGGCTTCTTTCAGAGTCTTGTGAAAATGAATGGCATCCTCTTCATTCAAGTAAGTTGGAGTGAGGTCAGTCCCACCACCAAACCACCACTGTTTAGTTCCTATAGCAGAGGCAAGCAGCAACATTTTTCTTTTAAACTTCTGAACAGCAACTTGTTGCTAGTGGTTCACCAAGAAATAACAACTACTTTTACAATACAAAACAACATCATTTTTCAGTGGTGTCCCTAAACATCAATAGTGAAAAATTTGCCTACAAGGTAGTGCAATGATCAGTGACTTCAGGAAGAGATGAAACAAACTCCAAGGTAGTGAAAACCATTTTCGACCACTGACCCTGACTATAGGACAGCAGTTTCACAAGATGGGCTGCTGACTCTTGACGTAGCTGGGAGCAAACTCACACTGGTTCTTGATTTCTTACCCCAGCCATGCATTCACACTTCCTTGGAGCAGAGTCAGACATTTCATACATTTCTCATTGGACTATGATCCTTACCATCTGCTTCTTCAATTTCAAAGTATCTGTAGTTGAAGTGCATGGTTGGAACATGAGGATTCTTTGGATGGATAACAGAGCTCACACCCATGGCACAAAAAGGCAGCTTCCCTGCATAAAAAGATGCACAGAAAAAGCTCTTCGGTTTTTCAATAAACTTCATTTGTCATAATTTAAGAAATATCACTATTTTCCCTTACGCTCCAAGGCACAACAGGAAACAGTCTCATGTTGGGTCACCATAATTATTAATCGGTGGGCAAGTTACTTCTCATCTATACACTTCTGTGCACCGAACTCAGTTATTTCCTTGGTATTTGTTCTAAAACATGACAATACTTTGGAGAACCCACTAGATGAAGACCACTTAAACCATAAGGCACTGCCTTCTACCACCCCCAGTCCTCACAATTACCCTTAATTACACAAAGGTGTATTGAGTACCCTCTAGCCTACAGGTGTTGTTGGGTTTCTCCCTCCACCTCGTTGGTACATACAACATTCCTGCACTGTTTCACTGTTGCGTTACAGCGTCATTACTGAGAAGTCACCTGTGCCGACAATACATTCCTCATAGCAGCAAGACAGAGAGAGAAGCACTCCCGTACCTAGCTTTCTAGGGACATGAAAATCCACCTATCAGGCTTACTGATCAGAAATCACTATAATACAAATGAAAACCTTTGAACTTTCATCAGTCTGGCCTTCCTCATGTTCTACTCAAAGGCCAGGTTGCTTTCAGAGTACTTGAACGGGAATACTCAGATGAACACGTCCCCGTTCCCTTTCCCAACTGCGCGACAGACGCCTTACCGTCCTTGGCCTTCAGAGACTTCCCTCTGCTCCGCATCTGCCGCGCTGCCTCCTCGGACAGGAGTCCGGACACGACGGACACGTTCACACCCGCCTTCTCGAAGACCTCGCCATCCTGCAGCACGCAGCTGATGCCGCCTCCGCCTGCCAACGCCAGGCTCCAGGTCAGGGTCACCGAGGGGTGACCGAACCCGGGGTGCCGGTATCCGCGGTCTCCCCCGCGGCTTCCCCGTACCTTCCTTCCTTTCCCAGCTGTCAACGGCGAAGGAGGCACCGGGATCCAGGTCGGCCAGGGCGCGACACACCTCCGCCTGCGTCTCCATGATGAGCAGCTCCATGCGGCTCCGCAGCTCCCGCCGCCGCCGCCGCAGCTCCCGCAGCCCGCTCACCGGCGGCGCCATGAACCGCTGCCGCATCTCCTTCTCCTCCTCGTCCTCCCGGGCCGCCGCCAACGCGGCTTGCCGCCGCCACAGCCCCAGCGCCAGCCCCAGCCCGCCCAGGGCTCCCGCGGCCGCCAGCGCGGCCCGCCGCGCCCCCCAGCCCGCCGGCCCCGGCCGCGCGGAGCCCAGCGCCCGACCAAAGGCGACGGCGGGCGGGCCGCGAGCGGCCCCGCGGAACAGACGCGCTGCCGCCGCCATGACCGGCGCCACGGTGCCAGCGGGGCGGAGCGGGGGCGGGGCGGAGCGGGGGCGGGGCGGAGCGGGGGCGGGGCGGAGCGGGGGCGGGGCGGAGCGGGGGCGGGGCGGAGCGGGGCGGAGCGGGGGCGGAGCGGGGCGGAGCGGGGGCGGAGCGGGGCGGAGCGGGGGCGGAGCGGGGGCGGGGCGGAGCGGGGGCGGGGCGGAGCGGGGGCGGGGCGGAGCGGAGCGGGGGCGGGGCGGAGCGGGGGCGGAGCGGGGGCGGGGGCGGGGCGGAGCGGGGGCGGGGCGGGGGCGGGGCGGGGCGGGGCGGGGGCCGCGCTAGATACGAATGTCTGTCTGCCTTCGGAAACGATTAGGGAAAGCACCTCTGAGATCATCCAGTCTGGTCTGTCGTCTATCACCACATTGACACCACCTCCAGAGACAGTGACTCCACCACCTCCCTGGGCGGTCCAATCCAATGTCTAAACAGCCTTTCTGTGAAGAAACTCTTCCTAATGTTAACTTAAACCTTCCCCTGACAGAGCTTAACACTATGTCCTCTCGCTGGTTGCTTGGAAGAGAGTGATCCCCACGTGGCTACAACCTCCTGTTAGGTAGCTGTAGAGAGAGATAAAGTTACCCCTGAGCCTGCTTTTCTTCAGGCTGAACAACCCCAGCTCCCTCAGCTGCTCCTCATAAGACTTGTGCTCCAGACCCTTCACCACCTTCATTGTTCTTCCTTGGACCTGCTCCAGCACCTCAATGGCCTTCCTGAACTGAGGAGCCCTGAACTGGACACAGTGTTTGAGATGTGGTCTCACTAGTGCTGAGTTCAGAGGAAGAATCACTTCCCTAGTCCTGCTGGTCATGCTATTTCTGAAAGAGGCCAAAATGCCATTGGCACACAGCTGGCTCATACATGTCTGTACAAGAAAGCCCATCCACACTGACTGCTGTGAAAGAGTGCAAGCATCCTAATACCCTCCCATCAGGATCTGGGCTGCCCATTGCGTGAGAGTGGCGTGACAGGGAGAGGCATCGACGGATGCAGCACTCAGGTGCCACACCTCGCCTGACGCAGCTTTGGGAGAGGGGGCTGTGCTGTCCTTGTGCCTATAAAATATCTCTGCATACTGCTTACAAATAACCTGATATTGTTGATGCAACTACATGGGGCTGCAGAGTAATTTTGTGAGTAATGGCTTGTGCAGGGCCAGGCATTGCTGGAATAGGGGTAAGGCTGTATTTTACTGAGCTGTCCTGTGAACCATGTGGAATTGCTCTTCTGTGTATGGTATTTCTGGTTTTCTACTCATAGTAAGGAGTTTTTAGAACCTGAATAGTTTGTGGGACCACCAGTTTAGTGCAATAGGATTATTTCCCATGGATCTGGGAGGACACATGCTTATACATCCTTTTTTCTTTCTAAAGTTGAAGCACATGTTGTTTCCTAATATAGTGGAGGAACTAGAGACGCGTAGTGAAAGGGCTTTGATCTCACTGCAGTTACAGAGACATGGTGGGATAGCTTGCATCACTGCAGCGTTGTCATGAAGGGCTATGCCCTGTTTAGGAGAGACAGACCAGAAAGGTGCGGTGGTGGAGTTTCCCTCTCTGTCAGAGAGTACTTGGGTGGAAAACAAGCAAGTCATGATCTCACGTGTTAGGAAAAAAGGGCAGACTAATAGGTAACAGTAACAGTAATAGGTTACAGTAAAGGTAACACTGTTGTGGGTGTTCACTACAGGCCACCTGAGCAGGAGAAAGTGCATGAGGTCTTCTACAGACGGCTTGAAGCAGCCTCACAGTCACAGGCCCTGGTTCCCGGGGGGACTTTAACTACCCTGACACCTGCTGGAGAAACCACAGGTGACAAAAGTGATTAAGGGTCTGGAGTGTCTCCCTTACAAGGAAAGGCTGAGGGAGCTGGGTCTGTTCAGCCTTGAGAAGAGATGACTGAGAGGGGACCTCATCTGTGTCGATGAATAACTGAAGGGGAGGATGTCAGGCTCTGCTTGGTGGTGTCAAGCAATGGAACAAGAAGGCACTGAGTAGAAACTGATGCACAAGAAGTTTTACCCGAACAGGAGGAACAACTTCTTTAATGTGGCCAAGCATGGAAAGAGGATGCCTAGAGAGAATGTGGAGTCTCCCTCCCTGGAGAACCATCTGGGCACAATCCTATGCCAGGTGCTCTGGGATCGCTCTGCTTGAACAGGGAGGTTGTACCAGATGGTCCACTGTGGTCCCTTCCAACCTACCCAGCCTGTGATTCTGTGAAAAGAAGAATTCAGAATACCAAAGAGAAGGTCTGTGTAGTGCCAGGTGTTTAAAAAGTACTGCATAGCATAAAAATGGCTCAGCTCTGCAAAGATTGCACTTCATTATGGGACTGTTCCTTGGAAACAGTAATCTGGTATTTCTGAACTGATTTGCACCTGTAGTACCCAAGCATAGATCAGTTTCAAATGTGGCTCTGTGGAAAATGTGGAGATTAATCTCTGTTATGGATCTGGGCTTCATTATCTGCCTCTTTTCACTGCAGAGTATTTTTGGGGGGAGTGTCTGTATAAAGTGATAACGTTTGCTCAAACGTTATCTTCAGGCATATTCTTATTTCTGATCTGGTTCTGCTCTTTGGCAGCAGAGAATGCTGTAAAGCTGCTGAAGCTCTGCAACGTGGAACAGATCTCCGCTTATCTCTCTTCTGCCATCAGCTGGAGAAAATGATCCCTGATAAGCAAGGAAACCCGACCCAGTGGAGGTAGGAGTGAATGTGTTAAGAGAGGTCTGTGGCTTGTAAATAGCTTGAAAGTGCATAATGCATACTGTTTAGCATCAAAACGTTTAGATGTATTCAGTAGATACAGTTCAAGAAGAAACTGAGCTATCACTGCCAGCCCTGGATAAAGAACTGTGGAAAGAGCTGCTTAGAGTAGCCAAAACCCCTAAGATGTTAGTGCCCTTCCAAGCTCTTTACTGTAGTAAAGCTCTGCTCTTTCAGTAGGTTTTTTTTTAGACATTATTAAAAACAAATAAATGTCAGGGCCAAGACATGTAAAACACATTCCTGCTGATTTCATATGTTGGTGGGTTTTTTTCTGTATGAGGTTGAATGCAATCTTTAATTGATAACATCTGGTAATTCAGCTGGACAGGACCTCTGGAGGTCTCTAGTCCAGCCCCAGGGGTTCACCATTCCCAGGCTGGATGAGGTTGTGCAAGGTCTTCCTTATCCAGCTGCAGTTAGAAAAACCTCTTTCCTCGTTTTTCCTGGGCTCCTGCCTCAGCACTCCACCACCCCCACCAGGAAGAATCTGGTGAGAATTTCCTTTGCTGCAACCACATTCCCAGGTCAATGTCTTGCTCTTGCTAGTGAAGTTTAGAAGCATGACTGCTTTATACACTGGGATTGCTCAGGCTGGATGCAGAAGCCAAGTCAGGCTTTCATTCTCTGTTGGTGATGAGGAGTGACACAGTGTAAGACACTCACAATGTTTCTGTGCTGAATCCTGTCATGTTAGCACCTTGCAAGGATCTCCTCTCTGGCAGCACATTAAGGCTGAAATGTCAGCCAAGTACTGATGTGTGTGAGATGCTCAGCAGTGATACGAGGCAAGAAAATGACAGCTCACATTTTGATCTGCTTTTGCAGTGTATAGTGATGGTGTGTAGGATAGGCCTTTCTGTGGAAGTACTCATAGAAGAGGAAAAAGGCACTTAGAGTTTAGTGAAGGGCAAAGACTTAAACCTGGAATTGGTCTTGCGTTTACCTGAACAAGAATTGAATCTGAGGAATGGTACCTTTTGCTCTTTTACGGAGCTACATGAAATCCCAAGGTTTTGGCCTCCCTTAAAATCTCCATGTCAGTTTTAAAAGTTTGACTGAAAATATGCATGGGTGAAATGACTTCAAATATTTTGTCTCTTAGCATCTTGTCCATTTTCATACCTGTATGTGTTTTGTTGTGAGGGTCTTGCAATAGGTTTTGTTTTCAGTGACAGCAAAGCCATTTAGATTTGCTTTGTAGTCAAAACCTCTACTGGTGCAAGTGAGTGTGATTCTAGAGAAGGTTGTAGGGCTACAGTGATTTCAAGTAGATTTGAAGAACTGGACTTCTACTTACAGTATTATGTAAGGTGATCTCTTATGAAGAAAATGCTTTTAATTTTTTGTTGTTGTTGTTGTTTTTCCCTATACTTTGAAAAAGAGTTCTGAAGCTTCTCTGCTTCTGCTTGTATTTATTTGTCATCTACCTTGGTTTAATTTTTCTTTCTACAGAGAATTTAATGGACAAAAATGATATTAACAAAAGAACAAGAGACACTGCATGTTCTAAAGCAGCAAAGCATAATCAAGTCTCATTCATACTGAGACATGCACATGCTTTCACTTAGGCTGTTGGATACTTTTATTTTGAGTACTAAATTAATGCAGTTGCTTATCAGAAAATAGGAAGAAAAAGATGCATTGAGAACACAAAAATTCCCCATCAATTGGCATTTCTCTTACTTCTGAAATTGAAAGAGCCATTTTCATCCAGTTTATCACAAAAAGCATTGATTGTGACTTCAAAAAGATTTTGAGGGCTTGTAGTTAGACAAGTCCTCTTGTTTAACAGAGGTCATCTCAAAGGTATTGCATGATACTACAAGTTGAATTAAGTTATTATCTCAGTATAACAGTGAGAGAGAAGTGAAAGCTTTGGTGACTGAGCTGAAACAGTAGGTGATGTGAAGGTTGTAAAAGAAAGATGAAAACCTTTCTTTCTGCATCTTTTATCTCAGTAATTTGTCTGGATGGCAGATTCATAAGAATCCTCCTTTTTTCCCTCATTTTTTTAAAATGCAGGATTGATTCCCTGGGTGTATGAAGGAAGGAAAGGATAACTACAGAACAAGAAGCTGCTGGAATTCTTTTAGGCTACCTCCTGGAAGGTAAGAGGAGTTATGCAGTGCCTTAGGAAAACCTTTCTTCCACTACTGATTGATCACCTTTGCATAGTTAATAAAAAATAAGTGAAAAAGTGAAATATAGAGGTTTGCACTAACAGGCCCCAAAATGTGTTTTGTGTGCAGCCTCCCCTGGAAATGTGCTAGCACTCCAGGTCAGGTACTACATCTTCTGTGTGATGAGATCCATGGTTTTCCCACTTCCTCTGTGCCCTTCCCTGAGCTCTGCCTTCAGATTTGCTGTCACATAGCACCATCTTCATAAAACATTAGGAATTTTCCCCAGCCATAACTATTGCACATGACTTCATCCAGGAAAAGCCAAAGTATGACCTCTCTCCCAGGTTTCCAAGGAAAGGGAAACAATGAGCAGAAGTGATCTCTTGGCAAGGATTCTTTTTGTGTTACTCCCCTGCCCCAGTGTCACAATAATTTTTTTTGTAGATGTTTATACACATTAATGTAATGTTTACTGTTATGAAAGTCCACCCAGAAGCCAAAATACATAGCTTTCTGTCCTCTCTGGAATAATAGGTACGTTTTTTTTTTATGGTTAAGCTAAAGGACTGGCTGAATTAGCTCACAGGTCTTGAGAGACTTGTGTCTGCAGCTAGTTCTGAGTAACAGACATACATTGTGGTAGTATAATTCAAATATCTTTACTGTCTGGGCAGCTCAGGATTATCAGGAAGACTAGAGGCAGGGAAGCGTGGGATGCATATGTGGAGAAGCAGCAGGGGATTTTAGGACAGAAAAGCAATTTCCATGGGAAAAGGTGCTATGCTCACCCATGCTGACAAGGAAAGTGACCAATATTAAGAATTGTGCACAACACACAAGAGGGCTTCGGTGGTCATTTTAAAGCTGGCAGTTTGGGACTCATGATGATCCCTGGCTCAGGCATTTTTAACCTGGTGCAGTGGGACTCATTCACCATCTGGTTTGAACTGTAGGCTTAATGCACCATCTTTATCTGACCCTTACTTATACTGTACTGCAGGGATAAGGTCAGGAATTATATGAAAATAAGATAAACAGGTTTTCCTGCATCACCTCCAGAAAACTAATTATAAAGCCTGCTTAGTCCATTATTTGCTGTCAAATAAGAGGTAACTCTTTCCTCATGCTGTTAGTTCATAGAAGTTGTAACTACAGGTCTTGCCAAGGCCATTATTCTATTACCAGACCTAACATCTGACCTGACTGAAAGCAAGCCAAATCCAAAAGAAAGATGCCAGGAAGCAGAAGAATAAGGCACAATACTTCAGCCAGATACGTTCCCAGACTATGTGTGTTTTCACTTTAGGGATTTCCTGAACCTGGTGTTATTGACACAGTTAGTGACTGTCAACAGGTCTCTCTTCTAAATGCTTGTTCAGTCTCTCTTGAGAATGTTCTGCAGCTAAAAAATCCTCAGGCAAGCAGCATTGTGATCTGTAGGGCTTGCCTAGAACACAGCTTCTCTTAGCGTCACTGATGGCTTCTTATTCTTGAATAGCTGAAGAGACAGTGAAGAGTTTTTTCTATCCATGCCATCAGGCCTGTCTCTGCACCAGAGTGGAGAATCATAACCCTTTAACTCCTTTGCATGGTGACCACTGTCCCCATCCACATGCAAAGGATGTGTCAAGAACACATTGCTTACCCCTGAAAATGCATGTGTTTCTCAACCTGAAACTTCATCAGCAGGCTAGTGGATTTCTAAATGAACTCACTGCCTACAGCAGTTTTTGTTCTCTCAAAACTCTAAAAAACAAAAACCAGTGTTTTGTTACTCCCTGTTCTTGTGTCTGGTTTGAAAAGAAGTACTTTAAAAGGCCAGTTGGTAAAAGTCTTGGCAGCTCTCAGACTGCAGTCTTGCCTAAAGTGAATCACCACCTTTTGAATCACAGCTTTCACTTCCTTCATTGCCTGAATTTCTTAATCTTTCACCTCACATTGGTTTAGGTCTGTGGACGAGGCAATATCACCAAAGCGGAAATATCATGCCAGAGATGAGCCTGAGGACTGCAAAGACAAGTCTAGGCAGGAGTGCTGGGGACTGGGCTAGAGTGGAGAGGTGGAGCAAGCCCTCTACAGATGGGGGTACTTTGAAGAGAGCAAAAGCAGAGGCAGAAAAGGTTGGGATAGTTTGTTTGAACACTAATAATGTTTTTTAAAGGTTAGTTTTCCAAAGCAGTCTGAACTCCTGCAAGGGAGCCCTCTTGGGTAAGTGGGGGTTGCAAGGACTGAAATGGATTTGAGTCAGTGCATTGAAAACCACAGTCAAATTCTAACTGATGCTAGAGCTGTCAAGAACTTACTCTGTACAACTCCCTACCAGAGATTTCAAAAATGCCGATAAGGTGTAGGATGTTGTAGGGCAGCTGCACCATCTCAGCTTTAGACTTCCTTTTCTTGTCTATTTATAAAAGTTGGCCTTCTTTCCAGGGCTTGCCTTGTCATGAGTTCTGTGGGATTTCATTGTCTTTTCAGCTTTTAAATGAAACGGAGTGTCTTAGACAATACTGGATCTTTCCCTTCTGGGTACTTCTTCTGTTTCATTATTTTTCAGTGTAATAAACCCCAGAGCACTGTCCTGATGCTTTCCTTCCTCTGTTCTTCAAAACTGCCTTGAAAACCCCTGGCTAGACTGTCACATGCTCATCACTGGTTTTCCCCATGGATCCCATGTCTGCTGATAACACAAGTCCTTACATTTGTTGTCCTGAGACTACTTTTCATGAGAGAGCTATTTTCTACTCCTTTATGTGTAACATTCCTGCAGCTTCTCCTCTCCCACAAGTTTCAAACTTTTTCTCTCTTTTGGACTTCCTCATTCTCTGCTAATGTCAGATATGACATGTCACAGGAGCATGGTACCTGCTTTTGTTGTATTTAGCTATAAGAAAAGATATAGGACATAAAATATTAAGCTCTCTCAGAGCTGTGCATCAAGTTCTGTAAACTTGTGGAGCATTATTTGAACTGTCCAATGTAACAGAAAAGTGAGTTATTTTTAATAGTGCTGTAACATTTCTCTAGATAATTCAAACCATATACAGTACTCTCTATTAGACAGTGGAACTGTGGAAGATACTGTTCTTAAACATATTGACTGATTCCTGTTATATTTCCATGGCAGTTTTGTCACAGGACTATAATGGTATTGTCTACTGGGTTACTTTGAGGGCTTCATGAAAGCATGAGCATTTTAGAAAGCAGACACCTTTCTTGAAGAATAATCTTACAATATAGAAAATAGGCAAGGTTCTTTAATTCTTGTAATTTTTAAACTGATTGATTTCTTGGGAATTTGAAGTCAATGTTATCTGAAGCTTAGTTATTTCACTTACAAGTGTAAAAGAGAAATTGCTTAACTGTTCTGTATGTTTTAATGCTTGCTGTATACTTTTTTGTGTAATTTTTGACAAGTTGTTCATCAACTCAGGGAGCAGGTTACAGCTTGCATTGAACTGTTTGATATATTTGATTGACTTGTTTAGTACTGACATCTTTGGATTTTGAAAACTGTTTTCCCACTAGCATGTTTTCCAGCCCTTCTGGAAATATTGGAAGGTGAACTCTAACAGCTGTCATCCATAAGTCTGAGCAGTTTCTTTGTTTAAAGTACAAAACCCTGGGCTTTTTCTGCAACGGAGACCTATTGGATGCCTGAAGTGTTTGGTTGTTATTTAGTGAGTTCAGAAACTGTTGAGATTCAATGCAATTATCTTTCTGAAAGTTTTCTCCATATTGTGGCTATGGTGATGGCAAAAGATAAAATGTATGTTTTATCTTTATGTACTCTGTTTTGTCTCTATATCTTCTTTTGTACTTGTAAATCAAGCCACTGCCCCACAGAGGATGGTGGGACACACACTGGTGATTGTGGTTCCACTGCTGCTGACCTGGTATTCAGCATGTGGTCTGTGGGTGATTGAGGCGGATTATTGTATCATGGAACAAGAAGTCAGAGTGTCTATGGAAATTACCAGGAGCAGGCTTAAAGCAAGCAAAGGCCAGTTCTTTTTACACAGCACAATTGAAATAAACTGAGACTGAGAGGTGCAGGGTGTTACAGAGACCAAGGGTGTAAATGAGCTTAAAAAAGGAACTAAGAAAATAATAGAAAGGCTTTTAAATGCACAGATGTACAACGAGCTTCTGGCTCTGTCTGTCCCTGAGCAGCGAATTAGTAGATGTCACTACGATGTATTAAAAGAAGAGTAAATCTTGCCCATTTTTTGTACTCTTACACAAAATACTCATTACTGGCCACTGTCAGAGGAAGGAGCCTGGCTTTTCATAGGTTTGGTCTGATTCACTGTGGCTGTCCTTAAGTCACTGACCCCCAACATCTGGGAAGCAGGATTCATGGCTAAGTACACATTTTCTAGTGTGCAGAAAAAAAAAAAGTGAAAATCACGTCCTCAGCCACACCACAACCTGCTCTCACTTTGTTAATATGCAAGGTTAATCAGCATAAACACATCTGCTTGACCTAAACATACTCCCTAGACTAAGAGCACAAGTGAATTAGACCCTGGGATGGTTTGACAAGAAAGAGTAAAACAACATCAAATTACTCTTAATTCTGCTGTGTTCTTTTTTGGTTAGCTCAAAAATATTCAGGGATAGCAAGAAAAATTATGGCTTCCAGTGTAGCGCAATGCCAGGAATGTAATCCAGAGTTTGTCCTTAATCTCATGAGGATCCTCTCAAATGTTTCCAGTGCTTTTGGCAGGAATATTAAATTACAAAATCTAGGATGCTTGCCAGAAAGAGAAAATAAAAGGTTCACAATAAAAGCAGTGCCCCAGCTCTATGTTTCTGCAGGAACAAAATTGCCTGTAAATATGGACCATAACTTTCAAAATAAAGTTAAAAGGGCAGTTTCTCCTAAGTGTCTTACAGCAGTCCATTCCAGTACTAAAATAAGCACTGTTTGGTACCTGATGACAGTTCAAGGAAGTAAGTGAAAATGATTGAATTGTCAGCATACTGAGCTGTTATTTTGAGCTAAAAGTACTTATCTGTCTCACTTCCATCTCAGATTGGGTCCTGAGCTCCAGAGCCTGACTTCTGTTTTTTCTGTTGGTTGGAAGAAACTTGCAGAATACAGCAGGGTTGTTTCAGATTCACTCTGATACAACCACAACCAGAATGCTTGTTTTGTTGAATTTACCATAAGAAGAGGTTTATACTTTTCTAAACTAAATACTAAAATCTGAATAATGACTATACAAGGAATTCCAGTAAGAGGGAGTTGGAGAATTGTAAGGTCTTGAATATATATCAATGTATATGCCTCTTTTGAGGTATGAATTACATGGAACTCAATATTTGCTTTATTTTTTAAGGTGAATTCCCATTTGTCTCTAATTTAAAGAGTAAGCTTTCGGCCATTTTTAACAAATTTGTTATACTAGGGTACTGGCATGGGTATAAGCTTCCCGCTAGGGAAAAGGAAAAATTACAAACTCTTTATTTAGTTAGTTTATACTAGAAAATTTTCAGCTTACATCACACATGCTGATTGTGACACATTTTCCTTCTTTCAAAGACAGTGGAACAGGTTGCCCAGAGAAGACATGGATGCCTGGCTTTGAGCAACCTAGTGGAAGTCTAGCGGAAGGTGTCTCTGCCCATGGCAGGGATTTTGGAAGCAGATGATTTTTAAGATCCCTTCCAACCCAAACCATTCTATGATTTTGTGATTCTCTCTGTCCCACATGGCTGTTTTCTGGGGTCAGCAAAGAAGAGTCTGACATTCTCATCCCTTCTAGGCAATTCTCCAGTTGTTTCTGCAAGAGACAAAGCAACCAATAATTTGTTTAGTAATACATTTGTGTTTTACTACTCTATTTGTATTCTCTTCCTCTGGGTTTATTGAAGAGCTGTCCTTAAGATCAGCAAGAAGTTAATTTAGAAATTCCAGCTGTGCCTTACCCAAATGCACATCTTACAGAATACCAAGGGTGTATAGATGTCACTTCATTGGCTATTATTTTCAAATAAGAAGAGTATGAGCTTCAATCTCCAGATTTTTCACAGTGCCTACCCCATTTAGGTCCATTGATGTTATGATAAAGTAAACAAAACGTGATGTAGTTACATTAAGCTGAAACCAGTATTTTATTGCCACACTGTTTAGCACCAATGCTAGAAAGTCTCCATAGATGGTGCTGTACTTTGCTGGTGCCTCTCACTACAGAAATATTCTAACTCAGGCATGAATGTCACAAAGTCAGTCTTATTTTCTGTCAAAAATAGAATGGCTGAAAAACACTTTTGTCATTCGTATCAGACAGTGCACTTTTTTGTGGTGGCAGGAAAGGGTGGAGAGGAAGAAGTGTTGACCTCAGAGTTACTTTTATGCTCATCTTTCTTGCTTTTTCTTGGTCTGAGCGATATTTATGTCTGCAGCTGGGCTCACCTGCAGCTGCATGTCTTGCCTTACAAGGAAGACCTACATAAGCTGTTGAATTTGCGCCAGCTATGTTAGAAGCCACATCCTTTATCACATATATAATTGCAACCATAAATGACAAATAGGACACATTTTACACTTGGTGCTCAAGTTTTGCTGAACATAACTATGAGACAGCATATATCTTGCTATTTTTATTATTTTTTACAGCTCTGTTCAGATAAAGGTTTTGAAAGAATGCTGAAGCTAGAAGGAAGGTGACAGATCAAATATGTGGATGAGCAATGCACACTCTGGCTCTCTTGTGAAAAAGGTAGATAGATATAGGTTCTGGAAAGTTGTGTAGGCATGAAGCTGGTCAAACACACCACACATTTTTCAGAGGAAGACAGGCATGTATTCAAGAAAATGTTGCTGGCAACATGAATGTTGCTCAAAAAAATAGCAGCACTGCTTTCTAAATATAACTTTCTCTTCCTTTTATATTATAAATCAGTAGTTACTTTCACCAAAAAAACCCCATAAGATATATTTTTCTTGTTAACCATATACCTAGTGACATTTTTTTTCTTTTGAAGATTAACTTGACCTTTTGTTAAAACAATACCACAGGGTAACTCACTGTTTGGAGAAGGGGGAAGGCAGTAGATTGAGAGAAGCAAACTAAGGTTTCTGACTTGTTATTGTCAAAAATGTATGTGGCCAAGTGACAGCATATTTGGCTAATTTCACACAGCAGTTATTTTGCTCTGTGACCTCTGTTTCCAAAACCTTGAATGCTTAATTCAGACTGTATGCAAGCAAGTATATACATCTACTGAAAAAGATACCTTTCAAAGGTTCTCTGGCAAGTCATCGTGTAAACCCCAGTTCTTCATCTGCCATGTTTGCTGAACACCCATGAAGGAGCATCAACTACAGAAAGAGCCATTTCATGTGCCTGTGCCACAAACATGTGATACATTGTATTGGCATTGTAATGGGAGGGACTAAAATGCATAAACAGTTGAGCGCATGAGATATCTGAGGCTAAACCTACCGAATAATTAGCTTCACAGTAATCAGAGGCAAAATATCCAGCATTTGACCAAGAAATGCTGACCTCTTTTCTGAGTACAGACAAAAAATGAAACAAAATTAACTGGAACACAACTTCAGATAGGCTTGGATTCCTAAATGAAAGAAAGGAAAAGAAAAAGGAAAAAGACACAAATTCAACAACTGAATCAAAGGCCTTCAGTTGGTTTCAGACTTAGCATGGCAGAGTGGAGCCCAAACATTTTTTTGCAAGGTTTGTTGATGTACATTATAGTCCTTGAGAAATTGTGGTAATCACCTATCTTCCCATTAAGAAGTGACTCTGTCATGATACTCTCTGCTTCTTACATTATGTTGTGCGGGTTTAGTAAAATGCCTTCACCCCTAACTTTTTAGCATATGGTTGCATTGCTTAGTGCTGGCATGAATATAAACAGCAGCAGTTTGGGGCTGACACTGCTTTTCTGGTTTGTTTGTTGTGTTTTTCATGTTTGCTGTTTCATTAACAACATTAACAACCTGGATAAGTACATGGGGTGCTTTAGCTGAGAAGAAATTAGTCATTCATATTTTTTTGTTAGTGTTCTTAAGGTCTGTTGGTTCAATCATATTAACTGTAAAGACTGAGCAGTGATTAATGAACCCTTTGCAGAATGTTGGTGAGTTCTGCTTCACATTACATTCTGATGAGTACAAGGACAACTACCAAAATTTTCAGAATGTTTGCTAATGCTGCAAGCTTCAATGTCTGGGACATTTCCTAGGCCCTGTTAAAACAACTTGTATTCATGTTGTCTGACCATATTTCTTTAAAAAACTATTGTCAACCAAAAACACTAGCCATAGGATCTTAGAATGTGCTCACTTCTTAAGTCAAATAGAAGGATGCTGAGGACCTGCAGCCCTAGTTCTTACTGCTGAGAGCTACTTCCCCTTGGGACTTCTGAAAACTGGCAGAATGTGTTGCCAGCCAAGTATCCAAAAATGACTGTTTAAGTCATTCAGCAGTAAGACCCTGGGGACTGAGCCAGGCTTCCTGTTCTGCATTTATGCAATGTGTAATATTATAGGGGTCTGGATCCAGTGTCTTATGAGCTACGCAATACATCAGATATTAATAGTAGTCATAGTTAAAGAACATGGTTTGGCTGCTTCTGATTTCATCATTTTCAAATCCTGCAGAGCTGAATGTAGAAATCCAGTCTCTAGACTTCAGCCTTCATTATTTGAGCAGCAGGCCATCCATTGCAGTAGTTATTCAGTTCTAGACACAGCACTTCCCCATAAAGTAAAATAAAAACAGTGAGATGCAAAGAAAATACTTGATGCAGTGTCTGTTGTTTTGTTTGCTCAAATGGCAATTACAATTCTGCACTGTGCAATTGGAAATGAGGCCTCCTATGGCCAGGTCCAATACAAACATGCTGGAAGGTACAATCTTTTCCACACATTTCTCTTAAAATGAGATTGTCTGTAATATTTGTACTGGGGGACTGAGATTATCAGCAGAGTTTAAGGAGTGGTTAGGAGATAGGATACTGCCTAAGCCATGCATTCAAAGATCACTCAAAGTCACAAGATTTATTTAAAATACATAATAACTCAGTTCTTCTCTATTTGCCATCTTACCTAGGGGGTCAGATTTTTCAGCTTTAGATCTTTAATAAGACTTTTGAAAGACTACTTTTATCAAAGCAGTTGAAGGTTATGTGTAGTAGTCATGTGATCACATGAGTAAGCCTTCAGACAGAAGCGCAGATATTACACTGTTTAGCAATGTGGAGTAGCATTACTGTCCTTTTAAATTGCTTTTCAACACCAGTGAAAGATACTATTTCTAGTAATTCTTCCTGAGAATATGAATGGACCCTCTTGTTGCTGTAATCTCAAGGAATGATAATGAATCTTCTCTATAGCCATAGGGAGATCACATTTTGCAGGATGTGGGGATAAAACACTTATTGGAGCAGCATGAGTGTAAGTAAATGAATGCTTCCTTAAGGAAACATCCAGGTTTCTTTGCAGGGTCACATGTGTGTCAAAGAGAAGCCATGATTCAGGCACTCTCATGACTCTAAAAGATTGAAAGTGAATATTGCTGAAAACCATAAGGATGTACAGTATGTAACCATCCTCTTTTTAATCTACTCTTGATGGCTCTTCCTCTGTGATTGGCAGCATTCATGATAGTAAAAATGGGGCCTGAGCGTATTGGTTACAAAATCTCCTTCATGGCTTGCTGTAGCCTAAAAGCCACATATACCTACGCTGTAAAATGCAAAACCTCTGCTAGCATTTCCTCTCCACTAAACCTTGCAGAGGGAACTGTCAGGCAGCACATGTGGACCTCCCAGCAAGTCTACAACCAGTCATGCCAATGGACACATACTCCAGATCACCTGGAGTTCAAAGTAAGGCCTTGGCACTTTGAGCCTTACTTATACAGGAAAGGAGTATCCTGACTGCATCTATGCTTTGTTTCCATTCTCCAATATTCAGGTTAAACCAAAGCAGAAGATACCAAATTAATTAGACTAGTATACCTTATTTCTCTATATAGAAGTTGTATATATATGTCACTATTTTATTGTCGTCCAAAAGCTAAAACATACATATGTACATCAGAAGGTGGCATGTGATGAATTTACATTGGCATTCACCTGAAATAACAGTGGAAACAGCAATTCCAGATAGAACTTGGGATAAACTTCTTTTGTTCCACTATGATCTTGTTTATAAACTTTAACTACTGTAGCCACCCCAAGCTACACTGGCCTGATGGCTGTCTTAACCTGTTTTAAGATCCTCCTTGGCTTTGTAGTTTGGGTGTGGGGTTTTGGGGCGGGGTTTTTTTGAAGGGTATGTTAAAGAATATAAATTGCTTTCACTCCTTATGAACAAAAGGAAAGCAACAGCAATTAGAAAAAACTGTTAACGAGATAGAGAAGGCTATAGTTTTAAGGAGAAGGAAACTTGAAATCAGGGATTTATCAGACATAACTTTCTTGAGATCACACCAGAGCCTCCAGACAAGGCTTAGAATGCAAGATGTTCTGGCTACTTTTCACAGTTCATTCATGCCTACAAAATATATATAAGGGAGCAAAGACAGAGAGGGCCAGTTGTTTTATTCTTGAGCCCGTGTGGCTATTTCATAACCAGTCTGTGGCTGTGTATGCAAGTGCTCAGATACATGCTCAGTTCTCTCTTTTGGACTGTGGAATTCAGGTCTAAGCCTGGGGATGTGTATGCTCCAAGACATACCCTAATCTTGGCCCATGCATTGCTGTAAAACATTAGATCACACAGGCAATCTGCAGTGATGAAGGGACCGTTTGGGCTGAGGAGCCCATGTGACATAATGTCCCCTGAAACAGTAAGCACCAGGTAGCCATGATGTTTCCAATGCCAGCAAAAAGCAGCCTGTATCCCAGGTAAAGTTCTCAAAAGTGAAAACTGAATTGTACAGGTCTGCAAACTGGACTGACAGTTCCAGCCCTAGTAATCATTTGGGTGAAGTGTTTATTATTTTTATAGTCATTCAAGTATTCTTATTGAAGAAATTCTGGAATATCTGACTGTTTTCTTCTCTTAATTCAGTCTTATTCTTCTAATACATCTTTAGTTCACACACATTTTCCTTCTATCTTAGTTTCCTTCCTTTGCTGTGTGTCTTCCTATCGCTATGTTTTTCCTTCAGCCCACCTCTGTTCTCTCTGCACTTTCTACTCTCCTACCAGACCACTCACCCAGGTTTTTTGGTACATACTGCATGTATATGGCCATGGCATAATTGAGGGCAATATGTGAAACCACATGGTGTGACAGAGAAATTGTGTAGAACCATGCATTAATTTTTGTTGCATGTGTGTTTATTGTAATACCATGAGGTCTCAAGTAGAAAACTACTTTAACCCAGACATGTTAAATTCACCTAGTCGTTCTTCTCGCTCTGCCATTATTCAGTTTTAATTGATGCAGACAGACTGGGAAGTGCCTAGATTGGAAGGGAACGTCATTAAATATTTTCATCAGCAGTCTGGCTGACATAGTGCAGCAAGTGCATAATCCCAATCAATGAAATGACACAAAAACACTGCTTTACCAAGCAGTGCTAGGCTTTAAGTATAACAGCTTTTATGCCTTATATCTCTTTTAATTCCACCTTGTGATCTTTTTTCTGGTGGTCACCACATGGACTCTAATTAGAAAAGTCTTCTGAGGCAATTATTTTATCCGCATTTTTCCAGAAAAAAAGCCTATGTCATGGCCCTTCTGAAATAATGCAGGATTGAGAAACCAAGAGGAAGATGATCAAGACAATTGCATTAGTTTGACTCAATTAATTTTAATCAATGCATATACTGTTTGTGTGTATTCTTCCTAAGTCATCAATAACTGAAGCTAGTTCAGTCTATTATCTGTGGTTAATTAATTTCAGATTGTCAGTCTGCTTTAGCTAAATCATTACAACTAAGTCAGAGTAAAGAGTTTGAGTGGGTAGACACAAAACTTGGCCAGCTGTCCTCTTCTATGGAGCATGAAGATCATTGCTGAGATTCTGAAGGTAAATAAATGCATAAAGAAGTAATCTTTTCCCATTTAGGCCTTGAGGAAATTACATTGATCAAAATTAAAATAATGCCAGCAAAATCAACAATGGATTAGGACGACTGTGCAAAGACAGCTCTTATCAGACATTTGCTTTGGGAACAGGTAGCTACCTCAAAATAAGGTTTTTTTCCTTTTCCACCCCCCCCCCCCAAATCCTTCTTCCAGCAAGAGCTGTTTACACAGGGGTGAAGCAACCCAAGCTTTCTGCTCGCTGACTCACAGAAGAGCTGGTCTATAAAAGACTTCTTATTTTGTTCCCCTTTGTAAAACCTAACTTTCAGTCCAAATTAGAGTAAGTGTTTCAGTGGCTTTAAGGAGGCTTTCAGTGTTTTAGATCAGGCTCACAGATTCTGTACCATACAACAAAAGCATTTTCGGAATTCTGTAGGGTATTTTTCTCTTTTGTATTGATGGGCTTTATTGGAGGCCATATCCTGGGATCAGGGAAGTCTCTTTCCAAGTGACCGAAGAGTTGGACAGAAATCAGGGATGTGGGTGGTAAAAAGAAGACTGAAGAAGGAGAGAAGCCTTTTGTGCACATATGATTAGTTTCATAGGGAGGAAAGAAAAGAGGATAAGATACTTGAGAAGAAAAACTAAAGTATGAGAATGGGCATGCTTTAGTGCAGAACAGAAAGGAGAGAGCTTGGCAAGAAAATATGCAAGAAAACAAGACTACTGAAAAGGCATCCACACAGAAAATAGTTGCCCACGATAAGAGGTAGATTGCAGCTCATGTATGAGCAAATATAGAAATCACAAATTGGTGTATAGTGAGAGTAGTTTTCATTTGTGGGGTAGCTGGAATAGCTTTACTAGACGTCTCTATTAATTTTCCTTCAACTGCTAAGAAATTTGTGTCATTTCAGCTGTACCTTAACCAAGAGATCTGATTTAACACCCAAAATTGCCATAATGAAGAGAGGAGAGGGAACAATGAGTGTATGTTTGACTGTGTCTCATGATTGTGTCTTGTGGTTTTATTACAGAGAGCTAAAGCATGATCCAGTAGATGAGACAGATCAAGAAGAGCTGAAGGCCTTTTTAAAAAGATAACTCTTTCTTAAAGGTTACTTAAAGGCTACTTCCTGGTTAGAAACCTTCAGAACTTCCACTCCATGGGTGAATGTTAATACCCAGGACTCTTAAGTTTTGCCTCTATTAGTTCCTTTAAACCTTGGTTATTCTCTAGAGCTGATCAGCCACCTGCTGTGGACATTCCTGGGAGATCCAAGCTCAAACAGATATACCTGGGTTGTGATGCTGTGTTGGCCAACCAGTGCACCAAGGGTACAAGAGAGAAACAAACTATCTGCCTTTCTTTTTTAATTTTTTCTTTTCAGGTCCTTGCACTTCCTGCTTTCTTGAGGTGTGTGTGGGGACGCGAAGCACTGGAAGCAGAGGAAGCACTGGAAAAGCTGCTGATGTTTGGAGATGGTGTTTATGGGCTTTCACTGTTGGTATTAGCAGCCTGCTGGGTCAAGTGGCACAGACCAGACCACAGTTGTTTTCTGAAGGTGTTTTCATTTGTAGGGATCATTAGTACAACTTCACACTCATTGAGTTACTTAAACACAGAAAACTTGGACTGATTTTGGTGCTATTTACATTAACAGTGTATTTCAGTGATTTCCTTCTCAAGACTTTAGGGAGTGTGACAAACACTTGGTAGATCACCGTAGCAATGCTTTTCTACAAATGTTTGGCAGCTCTTGAAAATCTGAGTCATGTCCTTTGCCGTTCCCAAGTTTCACTGGTGGACTCCCTATTAGTACTTGGCACCTCCAACCAGTACACATGCCAGCAGTACCCTTTCAGTCAGCTGACCGTTGTCCACAGGACACATTGATCGCAGCAGCTGAAGACTGATCTGAATCATGATGTGTCTGAATTGAACTCCAGTGTCGGCCCAAAACCTCTTTTTCCAGACACCTTGGACATAAATAGAAGTTATTGTCAAAAAGCAGGTAATGTTTGTTGAAAAAATTAACTAAAACTGTGCAGTTTCAGAAAAACCAAACCAACCCCTTTTCAACAATTTTGGGGTTTTCTTAAGTCATCCTTCTTCTTTCCCTCCAAATAGCCTTGTCTTCTTCCTCTGTTTTTGCCTACTGATCTTGAAAACCTGAAAAATCAAGATGTATGTCATCATTTAGGTGGGAGCAGTTTGCCGTCTTGGTTCAAGAAATGACTGAACACTGTTTTGAAGAGGCCAAACAAATCACCTTTTTTGTTTGTAAAAAGCAAAAAGTTTCCACTTAGAATGGCACATGGCATCATTCATTTGTATTCACTTTGCAGAAGCTTCTTAACACCGGAAGATATTTTGATAAATTTTAAGATAATCTAAAATAATCAGGCAAGTTCTAGTAATAAGTGATAGTTAATTTGGGTATTTTAGTAATCATCCACTTTGCAGGCATTTTAGATGGAAGAAAACATGTTCAGAAAGCAGGCTGTGTTATTTACCATGCTGAAACACTGTTCACAAGCAGTGAATAAACACTGGATAAACAAGGAGAACAGCCTATTGGAGCAGAAAACTGGAAACACAGGAAAGAGTAAAGGCAAAAAAGCTCAGCCTCGACAAGATAAAATCTTAAGTTCTCTTCCTTTTGAAAATAAGTCTTTAATCCTTGGTATGATTTCTGCAAAGACCACGTCTGCTTCTGAGGTGATAACTTCTGCAACTTCTGCGACTGTTGGCATCCTGTGCTACTTGACTCTTCTGCAAAGGTCACAGGACCCTTCTCTCTAATAAAGTGCACCTTTTGACTTGCAGCATCAATTATTCAGATTCTGCTCCCAAATTTCTCTATCATTATCTCTGTAATGCTCTGTTGTAAATCACTGATTGTGATTTTTTGCCAGCAACGGTGGCACAATAGTAGCGGGGTAATTGTCATGTTTATGGTCATGACTCTTCAACATGATGAGTTACAAGAACATACCTACTTGTGGGATGTGGACTTTACTGTTGACTTTGGATCAAACTTTCTGTCACCTAAAGGTAGATGTTCACTTTATAAAGTATCCTCTGATTTATCAATTCAGCTCTAAGTATATATTTAAGCAAATCCTTCTGGCAACACTCCACCAAGGTTGTCTTTGCTGTAGGGGTACAAGGCAGCTCCTACCAAGCACGGTAATGGGAAATTCTTAACAGAGCTATTTACTTAGCTGGAATTATTTTGAAATAACTATCACATATGTACATTAGAGTTGACTTCTGACCATTCCAAATATTGTGCTACCCAAGTTGGTCTAACTCATGGGACAACTTCATAAACTGGCAAAGTGAAGTTCATTGTCACAGGTAATTTAATTCTGTAATTATCTTTTCCTTCTTTCCTTCAGGGCAAGAATCTGCTTTGGTTCAGAGCAGATTCATAAGAAAGTTAAAAGAAAACTGATCTTCCCAATTACTAAAATAGAGAAGAAGAAAAGTAATTAAACAAACCCAAAAACAATCTTCAGAACAAAAAAAAAAAAAAGCTTGTTAAAACAGGCAATGAGGTGGATTCTGCTTTTAGCTGTGAATAATAGAGGGGCAGTGCCTGGTTTTCACTACCTCCATTGCAATGACAGCTGGGCTTCACGTGTACTTGCTGGAGAGAAGATATTTCCACATGGTCATACCAAGTTCAACAACCAGCTCAAAAGCACAAGTAATGATGCAAACATCTGCTGTGCCAGGGAGGTTGTAATATAACTGAAAGCTGCTTAATTCTGGTTATATTTCTGTAAGAGAAGGTGTGAGTTTGCAGCTTTTTATCAGGTGGGTTACTACAAGCACTCTCCATTTACAAAGAGCTCTCTTTTTTTGTGTGCATTTGTAAGTATTCTGACTTAGCCCATCCCTGCTTTTAAGGGAAGAAGGAGAAAGGTGAAATGCATTTGTCTTCAAATGACACCAGTTTTATTGGATGAACCCCACCCTATGAGGCATGCAACTTTGCACAGTGAGTTTGTTGTTCAAAAATGTCCATAAAACATTTCCTTCATATCCCACCAATTTATGTTGTGCCAAGGGTCTTTTCAAGTGCTTTACAACAAACTTCAGGGTGCAGGAACAGGCCCAAGAACCAAAGGATAATGAGCCAGAGATAGAGGGGCAGAAAGCATGGCAAAGGTACCAACAAGTCAGCAGGTTTCTCCTATGGCAAGGAATTTATTAAATTCACAGTCAATTTGTATCCCTTTGTTCTCCTGCCATCCTTGTTTAGCTGCTCTCACAAGACAGACTGTCTGTGCTTGGTGTAACACTTCTCTGTATCTTCTCCAGAACTGCCTTCTTCTCAAGTGTGCGAGCACAAGTTATAGACTGTGCTCTGGGGGAAGCACCACAGAGAGTTCTGTACACTTGCATTACTGCTTCCCTGCCTCTGCTAGGGAAACACTATCTAAGGCATGTTCTCTTTTCTGTGAGTGGATGAAGATTTATTTCTTGTTTACTTCAATCATCTTTGCATGTTCCAGCTCATTTGAATTTTGACAAAACTGGCCTTAATCCTATGCATCTCTACTCTAAAGCTATCTTTGTTGACCAGGATTGTTTACTATTTCTGACTCCTAAGAACCTTTCTGAAGTGATTTCCCCCCCATTTATTCAGGTCTAAAGTGTTTCCCAATAAGATTTTTTTCTTGCTGGGAATATATACACTGGGAGTTTTTGTATCTTTGATCTAGATCTATCCCAATCTCCCTCCACAGTCAAGTATTCCAGCTCCTCAGTCAAGGTGAATTTGCTAGTGAGTTTCCTTAATTTGACAGTTTGCCCTTTGCTTGTGTTTGTTTTTCTGTCCATGGAAATGGAAACGATTGCTGAGTACTCAGCCCAACACAGTTTTCTATGACCAGTTCTTTTTTAGTGTCTTCATTACTTACTAATTTGAGATTGTCTCTTTTTGTCTGAGTGAGTACTGAGAAAGAATCTGATAGCTGTCACACACAAGGCTAGCTGGGCCCAAGTTTATTATTAGAAGTATTTGTTTCCCAAATAGTATCTAAGAAGTTAAAATTGGCCATGACACAATTCCCAGTAATGTTTCTATAATAACATTTCAGTGATAGACCTTTTCTTGATTATATTTTAGCTGCAGACAAGAAAGGCCGGGTTTCAATGATGTGTCCAAATCAAAAACAACCACTCCCCCAAAAAAACAGAGGCTGTGAACAGGTGGCTTGGGCTGCTGGAAGTGGAGCTTCCTGTTTCCATACAATGGGGAATTTTATGATTAATTAAATGATGGTGAATTAACTGACAGATGGTTTCTAATAAATTGCAAAGATCAGCTGGTTTTCCACTTGCATTGATTAAATGGCTAAACATTGAAATAGAAGGAATATTATACTAAGATTGCATATGGCTTGGATATTGGCTATTGATCATATCCACCTGGGTCAGGTCTAGCTTCCATTTGGAACAGGAGCAGAGCAGTAAAAAAAGAAAAGTCTGATCCATGAGCTATTTTTCTCCCGAGTTACAGAGACTAAGCCAGCCTTTTCTGCCATAGGATTGCTCTCTTCACCTTGGAGTGCCATGAAGGGAAGATCCTGTTTCCTGTGTCACCACCCCAGTTTTGTGTGGGTTCCTACTGATTCTTCCAAACTTTTGGCAAGTGACCATTTGCTCACTAGCCATGGGCATTACCTGGCAGGAGTTGTAAGTAGGTAAGTCAGTCATGGAAAGAAATGCATTTGAAATTTTCCCATGTTTTTTCTACATCCAAGACTTTGAGTGCAACTTGAAGTCTTAAAAGTAAGAAAGATGCAAAAGTTTTAAAAGTAAGAAATGTGAAATTAGCATGCTGATCACATATGGCAAGGCGTCTAGCCATTTGTCATAACATTTCTGACTTACAGAGGCTCACCTAACTTCTCACTCTCCTTCTCCTTGGAATCTAATCATAGCTATTTGTATTGTTTTTATAGCCCTGTTTTGCATACTGACTTGCTACATCATATTTTCAAGTAAAGACCAGTCTGAAAAGTACCTGCCAGAAAAACTGTGCACCTGTTCCCAGAACTTTGGCAGCAAACCAGTAAAGAAATCCAGGCCAGTTAACACTGGCCAAAGAAGTGGGCCCAAAGTATGAAGTGGAAAGGTTATATATCTGAGAGCTGCAGTAACTGCCTGAGCATTTGTAATAATGACTTGGTTGTATGGGTGAAGCCAGCAGGACATAGGACAAAAACTTGGGGGTCTGAAGGCCAGAATCAGAGGCTGCGGAGCCAGCAGGAAAAACAGGGAAACATTTTCACAAAATGCACAGAGAAAGAAACCAGGCATTAAGCTGAGCTTTAAATGGCAAAGGCATCTTACATGCAGGCCTTTCCTTGGAAAGGAGACAAGGAGAGTGGGTCCTGGCATGGTACTGTAGGCCTAACAGAGCTATCATAAAAGAGCAAGGATTCCATCTTCCAGAAGCAGCTTATGTCAGTCATCTGAGCACACAGGCAAAGTAGGTAGGGACCCAGATCCATGGGATCAAGGACTTCTAGTTTTCTCTGAGCTCAGTGCCCCCCTGCATTTGGCACTGGGGCTGTGACCTAGCAGCAGACTGCAAGTAAGAGTCTCCCACCACCCTGCTACCCCCCTCAGCTGCTTAACTGTCCCATGCACCTCTCCACTTCTCTCCTTTTCCAAAATTTCCCTTGTGCCAGATGCCACAGCTGACCTTCTCTGGGAGCAGAAGTCCACTGCATACCTGCAAGCTACAGGGAGGAGACTGCTGTCCCAGGCAGATGGGTAGGAGAACTGGATCTTGAGAGGTTTGTCTCCTGGCAGGGGAGGAAGCAGCAGCTCTTGCCTGCTTTGCTGCTTTCAGCACCATGAAGCTTTAGTTTGGGTTACCCATGGACACACATAGAGGTGGAGTCACTCAGTATACTGACATCCATTGGGAGGATGAAGAGACAAGAAGAGAACTTGAATTCCATATGACACTGTAATTAAATGGAAACAAGAGAACAATTGGTGCAGTGAAACCTGAGGTTTAATGTTTCTCTTGACCTGGTGAAAACCACAAGCTGCTCCTATTTTCTGTAATTTTTCAAACAATTTTCCTTTTTCCTTTCCATTGTTTTGTTTGCAATGCTTTTCAGTGGATGTGCTTTGACCTATTTGTTCCTCTGCATATGCCTAATGAAGCACAAGAATGCCTAGTCCCTATTAGATAATGTATTTCTTTATGGGTTTGTAGATGCTCATGCATAAACACATGCATTAAAGGCTTCACTTTGGTTGGCAAACAGCACTTCCTAATGTGCTCACCACCCCAGATTGCATTTTACTGGGGTAAAAATAAAGGGAAGCTGTCTCAGCCTGCCTGGGTTACCCCCATGACATTTCCTGCCATCATGTTTTGTTTGCTGGTGTCCTGTCTCCCAGATTGAGTAGAGGAGCACTGCACAGCCTGGAGCAGGGGAAAGCCCTCTGCAATTCCCAGCAAAGGCAGGCCCTGGGGACTGAGAAAGCAGTCACAGCCGTGACTTTGGTTCTTTGGTTGTCTCAGCAGTTCTTTGGTTGACCAAGTCTTGAAAAAGTGACCTCAAACCAGGTGGGGGTTGTACACTGTGAGCTCATGACAAACACTGTGGGTTCTGGTGAGATGTGCTACAACCACTAACCAGATTTTTTAAAGCTCGTGGGACAGGCTTCAGCAAGTTGTCTCCTGGCAAAATGTCTCTGGAAGAAACATCATGCAACCACAGATTGACGACTAAAGCTATGTAAGGACTGGTGCTTACTTCAACTGGAGCTGTAAGTGCAGTGAAGAGCAACTGGGGGCAGCCCCAAGCACCTAGGCAAGGGAACTGAGAGAACCTGAGAACCTGTACAAAACAGAGTAGTGCTGAGACAGGTTTTGGAGCTCAGTAGGAGAGATTTGGGCATGTGTGGAACTCAGGGCAGTACTCATGGCATGACATAAAGATTAGGATCAGACTGTGATGGTGGGCAGTAAAGCCTGAAGATAAGTGGAGAAGGGATCCCAGAATCACAGAATATTCTGAGTTGGAAGGGACCCACAAGCATGTTGTGACAATCTGTATTTCTATAAATGCATTATCTCCCAAAGTAATTATGAAGGGTGACAGTTCTATTGCATTTTAGTTCTAAGACCAGACGTGTATGATAGATATGGTGCATTGTCCACACGTAGCTTGATTAGTCATCTTTCTTATTGGATTGATGGGGAAATCACTTTTGTGATGCTGCATCTTTCTATTCTCTTTATTCCTTCTTCTCTCTAGTTTTGATTTTCCCATGTTCAACAGTTTCCCCTTCCATTTCCTGTAATTTTCCTCTTTATTTTTCTCTGACTTTGCAAGCTGGGATAGAGGCAACATTACTTTCTTAGTTTAGTAACAGCTCAGGAGGTACATGTTTTCTCCTGGAACTAAAATATTACTACATTTTATTCAGATTTATTTTAGTTATTGCTTTACATTTAAAGGTTTATGGGGTTTCATCTTTGGTTTGGGGAGAGATTTGTGTCTCAGGAGTGCTGATTTTCAACTGAAAGAGCAAATCTGTTGACTTTTTGGTCACATGCATTGCATTTGTTTGCAGGAGAATTCATTTGACTTCCTGGTAGTCATCATTTCAAAAGCATTTTGAAAGATTCTTATTGTTGTCAAATAATTTGTTTGCAATAGACTATATCCAGTGATTCCTTATCTTTTCCTTGTAATTTGTGCCCAAAAATTCACTGGGTTGCAGATTAGTTACTAACTTATTGCTTGTAGAGATTATTTGGAAAACAACTAGGAACTAAACTTTTTCTGCACTATATTAATTATTCAAATTGCCATTGAATCCTTGAATTTAGCTCAACATATTTAGATAACAACAAACACCAGCTTTCATTCTGTTGCTGATGTGGGACAGCTACAATTGCTAGAAGAAACCGAAGTGAAATTACATCACTGCAAGTTAGATTATTACATTTCTTGACCAATATAGTGGAGTTTATTCCAGATAAAGGTGTATTCAGCTACCTTAGAGACAATTCTTACACACACTGCCTTTAACAGAAGGGAATAAAACTGTGAGTGAACTGTATCTCCTATGGACTTTGGGCTGCAGTTGTGAACACCCAGCTCTTCCTAGAGTTAGATGCCTCGTGCAAGACTCTGAGAAAATTGACAAACACTTAACTTGCAGTCAGCTGTAAAATCAAATGACTTCTAAGTTGCCACATGGCACCACCACAGGAATGAACACTGCATGTGTCTAGCTCACTTCAGATGTGCACCAGTAATTTGAGCCGGCCTCTGGGCCATGGCTCAGTCCTGCCCACAGCATGTTTGTGTTCTTCTTCCTGTGCCCTTCAGCCTGCCCAGAGATCCCTGCTAGACTGGTACTGATACCCTACCTTAGCTAGTATGAAATAAGCTCATGCCCATGAACTCATGCACAAAAGTTGCAGCTGCAGCACACACAGCTATCTGGAACAGAGGCAGGAATACCATCCATTTCCTCAAGGTTTCCTACACTCTTCTGTGGTGAATAGTTGGGACTTGCTCTGCAAAAATCTGGTACATCCTGAAAGTCCATCCTGTATCCTAAACAAAGACAAGGCCTTGAAAAATAAAGCAAGGCCAGAACAAAATAATACTGGACTACATAATTTAAGAAGGTCCTGAAACGTATGAGCAGGGGGACTGACATGAAGTCACAAAATCAGTCTTCTAATATATCCTAATTCTGAGTCCTTTGTTGTATATCCTTAATGATTTTTTTTAAAATCAGTTGTGTGCCTATGATACCTAGGTGAATTGAAGGGTAGGGACTGAAGAGCTGACAGCTAATGGGAAAAGATATAGCAGAGTTAAATAAATAACTTTAGAAGGCACACAGTTTAGCTATATACTTCGAAGAAGCTTGGTTTTGTAAAGGGCAGGATGTGAAGGGTGAAGACCTGAAGGAGCCTCTTGGGAGAGGGGGGAAAAGTACTAAGGTATTTTCAGCTCAAGGGAAGAAAAATTACAGAGGTCTGAACTTTGGTTCCCAGCCCAGAATAACTGAAAATTATCTCGGCAGGGTAAAGGCTGGAATAGCCCCTGAAGAACAGACAGAATTTCCCAGCTTTCAATCTGTTATTTTTATTATGTGTACACATAGGCTGTAGAAGACTGCCGCTGAGAACAGAATCCATCTCTGGTCATTCCCAGTGACAGCCATCAGAAAGCAGGAGCTGCTTTTCCAATCAAAGAATCATCTTGTTGTGATACAATGCTAAAAACATACTGTGACGTCACTGAAGCATCATATAGAAAACTTTCAGACTAGAAGTGGTCAGGAGTATAAAGATAGAAACAGGAGAGAACAGTCAAATTATTAACAACCCCTCAGATTTCTTCTGGCATGATACACTTTTCTGGGCAAAACACAGCATTGATGCAGTACAGGATTCCAAACAAATTCATTTTTTCATCCTCTTTATTAGAGGCAGAATTATTTAATAACTTTCTTTTGAAATAGCAAGATCCAGCCCCAAACGCTTGAGCGCTGAGGTATGGAGAGATTTTCCAGGAGCCCAGTGACTCCCGCCTCAGTTGGGTGGGGCTTCATTTTGGTCCTGGCAACAGCTCCTCAGGGGGTAGTTCTTCCCCTGCCGGCTTTCCCTAGGGTTTCATGGCAGGGGTTAAAATTTGAGGAGGGGTAATCCTGCCCCTACAGGATCGTAATCCCCCTCAACATACACACGGTGGCGATTAGTTTATAAACAGATGGTGATTCCGGAAGGCTGGGGGTGGTTCCCTGACCCCCGGTTTGCGAGTCTCCCACCCCCTCTCGGACTGTCGGGGCGGGGGAGTGGCTCCTGCCGCCGGCCCGAGGCGGGGGAGGAGAGGGTGGAAGAGTAGAGTCGGCGGCTCCGTAGGGAAGTCGGTCAGAAAAGACAGACACTGTTAAGGGGAAGACGTAGCACTGCATCATCTCTCGTCACGTGAGTATCTCCTCCCCCGGTGGGCTTTGCTATAAATAGAAGAGGAATTTCAGCACGCTCGAGCAGAACATTTCTGTGTAAATACACAACGTGGTTTCTCCTACGTTTTCTCTTCTAGCTGGGGCTCAGCTGAACAAGCCTTTATCTTGAATCCCGTCGTAAGCACCACCATGTGGGAACCGGGCTGGACCTACCAGAGGCTGCAGCAACAGCCTGGGCGGCCCTGAGCAGAAGCGACGAGTTCTGTCCTCTTCTTTGGGATGACTTAAAATAAGCTGCTCTGTTAACAAGCGGTAAGTGAACACCCCTGTATATCCAGTATAGCTCTGTAAACCCTTGCATAGGCTGAGTGGATCTCGTGGACGTTGCCTGAACCCGTAGGACTGGATGCGCTGGAAGTGCTTGTTCCCGAGTTTGCCGGCGTCTCTGCCGCAGGACATGTGACGGTTGTCGGGAGACGTTCCACGGTTGGACACGACGGATCTCGGGAGTCTTTTCCAACCGTAACCGTTCCAAGATGTTTTTGCGTCATTTCAGACAGGAACGCTTCCAGATTTAACCTCATGTAGAGTTTGTATGCATGCTTCCAGTTTTAAAATTTCCTTCAGGTGAATGCTGATGGCAGCAGCTGCCATTGTTATTCAGTGTAAATTACCGCGTATTCAAAGGCAGAGCTAACTCTTTCAGTACATCAGCGTGTTCCTCGGTGAAAGCACTCAAGGAATTAAACTGTATTTCCAGAGGGATGGAGCCTGCCTCTACAAGCCTCTTTTGAAGAGAACACAATTTTAATCGGTTTTGAGAGTTGGTGAGATGAGACGTCCCAGACCTTTCCCAGAGATTCCTGGGAACTTTACGGCAAAACTCTTAACACGGCGGTGTAGCCGGGAGCCGGTTCCCGGTGGGGATGAGCCCAACAGAAACCGAAGTGCTGCCGCCGCCCCCCGCTTTCCCGGCGGCTCTTGGATGCGCCTGATGCCGCAGGCGGGCCGCCGGCGCCGGGGAGCGGGGCACAGGCCAGGCTGAGGCGCTGCTCGGGTCCGCATGCGGGGCCGGGTGTCGCCTCCCTCGAGCAGCGGGGAGCGCGGGAGGGTCCAGCGGGCAGCTGTGCGCCTCCGCACACAGGTAGGCTGCTCCGGGGGGTGGCACTGACGGAGGGAAGGGGCCGCCCGACTTTCCCCGGCTGCTCCTGGTGGGCTCGGGGCGTGTGAGCCACCCGCCTTCCCCGGCCTCCCGGAGCAGCTCCGCTGGTAGGCCGGGGCGGCGGGTGGAGCCGCTTTGGGGCCCCCCGCGCGCGGTGACTCGCGGCGGGCGGGCGAGCGCGCCGGCGGGAGGTGAGTGCAGGAAAGGGGATGGGGGGATAAAGGGGCGGCGGGGCTCGGTGCTCCGAGGTGGGCAGACCAGGGCTGGGCGACGGTGGGCTCATGCGGGCAGAACAGCCCCTCCAAGGGGATCCTCCCGGCGGAGCTGACGGCGACCCGTAAGTAAAATTAGACGGTAGATTTCGTGGCTTCTGCTGAATTGCTTGGGTCGGATAATCCATGACCGCTTTGCCATGCCTGCCGGTCACGCAGGTTCGGATGAAAGATTGCTTCTAGCGAGGGTACCGAAAGGGAGCTGCTTCTTTGAAATCCCGAAGGCCTCGGGGAAGGAGCAATGGCTCTGTGGGTAGACTCTGCCTTAAGTTATGCAAATCCATTATTTGCATTTGAGGAAAGAAGCAAACTCTGGAAGTTTCGTGTCCGCTGCTTTTTTTTATTACTTTTTAACGATTTGTATTATTAATTGTCAGTGGGGGTGGTGTTTCAGTTTTAGTTAGAGCAAGTGGTGAGGTCAGTCCTGCTGCCTTTTCTCAAAATTTCCAGGGAGATGAGCAGCTGGTCTGAGATTTGTGCCTGTTGTTACCTAGCTGAAACTTTGTCTAGTTTTCTTCAATTTTTGTCTCTTTCTTCATCCGTGTTTTACTGAGCTGTTCTCTCATAGTGTGATTGCAGAACTGTTTAGATTGAACTTCGTGATGAGATAAGATTACTTATTTTAACGTGGTAATTTAGCTGAACTGTGTGGAAATGTTATAGATAAAAAATATGAAAATGTTACAAAGAAAAGGTATATATAAAATATTTCTGTGGAGAGTGCCATGGTACTAGACTGGTCACTCCTAAACTGAAGAAACTAAATCCAGAGAGGTCTGAAGGAAAAGGAAATGTGCACGGAGCAGGGTTTCCTACCCATCAACATGCAATATGCTTGTCTGACTAGGTCTCAGAATTGATATTTCTGAAAGCAAAATAACTCTCCTTTCACAGCTGTACCTCTGGTTTTTATTTCACTTAAATAAATCTGCTTATCTTTTTTCCCCAATCTGATGCAGTACCTGCTCCTTTAGCTCATCTGTCTTTGCTGAACTGATGACTGTATCATTAAGTTACATTTTAGGCTTATGGCTGTTATTAAGGCAGCAGAATTAAAGGTGTCTAAGTCTCGGGTGTCCCCTGAAGGTCATAGTGGCTTTAGCAGACTTCTCATGCTTGTGGGATATATGACTCATCCCCCGAGGCTCATGAGTCTCCCAGTGCCCTTATCCCTCCCTGTTAAAAGGTAGGAGGAAAAGCTCTTCTCTGGAAGCAGTTGCTAGTTGGGAATGTGTCCGTGGGAACAGCTGCAAAGTGTCCAATTGAGACTAGGACCTGAAAGCTGATAGAAAGATCACCAGTACCTGAGTTCTAAGTTATCAGCAGGTGGGGAGATACTTGAGTTACAGTGGTTTTGGCTAGAACAAGGTGTTGAACAAGACATTATGTTGATACATACTGTGTGTGCTGTTAAATAATGGTTTCAGCAATTATGCAGGGGAGTTGCCTGACTGAAGAGGAAAATACAGCCGGTGAAGTGGTGGCAGGTCTCCTTTGCTTCTCCCTTACCTCCTCCTCAAGACTTTGACAGCTTACAAGCAGAGGCAGCTTTAGAAGATTTTTGGTGATTGCATTCTTCCTTAGGTCTTCATTTTTGGATAGAAGGTGTTGTGATAGAAGCGCTAATAGCACAAATAAGCTATCTTGGGCTTGTTCTCTTTGTTGGTTTCTGAACATGCTGTGATTGGTGTCTCTTGGTAAAAGTTTGGTTTGTCTCCCCAAAACAGGCTTGGAAAAGTTAACATAAACCTGTTTTGGCTGATTGGTGGTTTTCTTTTTGGTGTTGTTTCATATGCTTCTGGGTGTTGTTCTAGATACACTGGCCTGGAAGAGGATGCAGTCACATAGATCATTTGAACATAAAACTTGTGAGACCACCATAAGTCTCAATGAGGTTGTCTACACCATTGACTTAAAAGGGCTTTTGAGGAAAGGCTCTTGGTTTTGTGGGTTTTTTTTCGCTCGTACACAGTATGGCTTGCTAGCTGTAGCACAGGATCTGGGTTTGTCTTTTTGCATTAACATTTAAGGTTATTTTACTTATGAGCATAAAAGGTTGGTTTTGCTTCATGTATGATGTGAGGTACTCTGCCTTGGCTCCCTAGTTAAATGCATTTTAGGGATGTGCTCAAGACTTCTTGAAATACCTTTTGTTACAGAGAACTTTTCCTGCAGATGTTTGCACTGTTTCACCTAAATCAGTTGAAGTGTGCCCTGTGTTTTGAGGAGGAGTTTAGTTTTTCAAGCTTATGACATGTAATTTGTAATTCATTTGAATAATTTATTCATCAATTTATCTAGCTTTATAGATAAGCTATAGTATAGTAATACTGAGTAACTAATTTATGGGGTAACTGAATGTACAGAATTTTTCCTTTTTCGGAGTGTCTGTTTTGTACTATCAATTTTCTCAAAACACCAGAAGATGTGTAGCAGAGTAAACCACCCCCTAAACTTCCCCTTTAATACAGTTTCTTCTACTTTTGCAATGTTATATATGCTTGCTTGCGTAGTTTTTCACAGTCTTCAAGAGAAATGAAAATAAAGCTACTTGAACATATTATTTGCTGTGTGAATTTCCTAAAGCTTAAATTTTTCTTTTATCCTCCTTTCAGAAGAGCCTGAAACCTCAACTTTTCTTGATTTGATTTACACTGAAGTCTAGAGGAAAACAGGATGTGCATGCTATTGTTTTCTTTATAAGTCACTTTTCAACAGCTGTCACTTTGCAGTTTAGTGTATTAATCACTGATACCAGTAGTGGTATTTGTACAGTGAGGTTGAAAAATGAGGGGCAGTATTAGCTAGAGTAGGCTGTGAAGCAAAAGCAAGGAATGCATGGGTTGCATGCAGTGTTTCTACCTTTAGGAAAATGGGTTGAAGAAGTGCAGGTACAGGGTGTGGTAAAATACTCTGCAGCAGTACTTCTTGCTGTGTTCTGTACCTATCATTCGAAAATACCATGTCCTTTTAAAGTTAATTTTGCTCAGGTGGATTGGCTCTTCAGTATTCCAGGCTTGGTTGTTCTTTGGTCTCAAAGGCAAAAATGAAGCCTTGGATCGTGTGAGAAAGACCCTTTACAGCGCTGTCACAGAGTAAGCAAATTGTGAGTGTCCTTGGATAATACCCTAAATTTGTGTGAAACTGTTCAGTTGCCTCTGCTCCCAGCCATAACAGCAGCAGTAAAGCTGGAATATGGTGTGCCAGGGCTTTTTTTTTTTTACATTCTTAGTGTAAATGGAGAGCCAGGAAGAGCAAAGTAAAAAGAATGAAATACCCTCCACTTGCCCTGACTTTGAAGGGAAGGCTTCAGTTTATCTTCCATTCTGTTAGGAGGGCCAGAATGGAGTAATCTAGGAACTGGTTTTAAGAGCAGGCAGGAGTGAAACGATAGTCTCTCTTAATCCCTGAAACTCTTAATATCTCTTGATTTACAATGTAAGTTTCCATTTCCTGTGCTGCACTATTGCTTTCTTTTGGGCCACTAGCCAGTAGGAAACTTTATTTGTAAGGTGTGTGGCTAGCAGTATTAGATTTCCACAGATTCTTTTACTCACTTTTAAAAGAATAGTTTTAGCCCTTGTTGTGAGTGCAGGTCAGAAACACTAAAATAGGGATCTACTGCAGAGCTCAGAAAAGTTCTTTGTTGGACTGGATCTGCAGACTAACATTTGCATTGCAGAGGTAGCCAGACACTGCTTGTTTTCCCTGGTTTGTGGAGTCCTGAGGCCAGCAGTGAAATGAGAATGGTGTGAGGGGCATGAGCTTACCCAGGGCCTTAGCAGAGGTGGGCAGAGGAAATGTGATGGCCATTTAATAGTCAATACAGAATGTGTGTGTGTTTAAAATACAAATTACATCACATGTGAGATGAGAAGTCCCTTTCTCAGAGTAAGAAAGAAACTGAAATTGTGTTCCTGCCATAATCTTTTTTTTTTTTTTTTTTCTCATGTACATGTAGGTTAACATAGCTCCCTCATGGGCAGGTGGTTTTTGAAGGTGGGTTGTGCTGACAGTTTTTTTCCTACAGGATGATAATGCATGGGGGGAATTGACCGGTTTCAGAACAGGGGCATCCAAGCACAATGCAAAGCAAGATCCTGTGGGTTTTTCTTACTGCAGTGAAGAGACAGGAATATGTTTGCTGGCAAGGAGCTGTTGGTGAATGAAACCTTGTTCATCATCTACCAGTTAAAATAGGTATTTCCTGGTTCTTGAAAGTTCCGGAACCCGCCAACTTCGTATCATCCACCAGTGTTGCATCTGAGCACCCTGGAAACATAATTTCTATCTCTGCAGTGCTTCGGGTAGTTTGAAGTTGAGGTGTGGGACTGAGACCAGGAGAGGGTGGTGTCGATGTGAGAGACGCGTAAGGTTTGTTTGAACACATTTGCACAAGATTAAATGGAGACATAATATTAAATCCACTTGGTGAAGCATGGGAACAAGTTAGGATTTGTCCAGGTTGCTGAATGTGCACAAGGCTTGCTGGCATGTGGTAGCTAGTTTTTTTGTGCCCCTTGTGTAGACAAGTTACTGCCTTCTCATTTTGGGAATCATCTGGGAAAAGCCTGGGTTTGATTTTTTTTTTTTGTTTTGTTTTGTTTTCCCTTGCAGGAAACTGTTAAAAGTATGGCTGGCTTTGTCATATTTAATGTGTCAGGGTGACACTTGTCTCAGCTTAGAACCTGGAGTGCTGTATAAGCCCCCTTCACGGCCTCCCAGTTTTACAGCCACCTATGGTATTGTATTTGCGGGGTGCCCCCATGAGGGAAGGAAGGAATGATGAATCTGACTCCATGTTCTCAGAAGGCTAATTTATTATTTCATGATATTACATTATATTAAAGAATACTACACTAAACTATACTAAAGAATTCAGAAAGATACTTACTAAATGCTAAAAAGATAATAATGAAAACTCGTGACTCTCTCCAGAGTCCTGATGCAGCTTGGCACTGATTGGCCATTGAGTCAAAACAACTCACACCAGAAACCAATGAAACAATCTCCAAACTTTCCATATGAGGAGAACACAGGAGAAGCAAATGGGGTAAGAATTGTTTTCCTTCTTCTGAGGCTTCTCAGGTTCCCAGGAGAAAAATCGTGGGTGAAGGGATTTTTTCAGAGAATGTGAATATGACACCCATGGCAGTTTTAATTTTCCATTCTCAGAAAATTGAGATGTTGGGGATATGGGTGCACAACAGGAATGAAACGCAAAATGGCCATAAAATACTGCCTCTAAGTAATCATCTCCTTCTGTCACTGCTGGAAACAGAACTGGACTAGATGGACACTGGTCTGATGTAGCAAAATGTTTCTTGTGCTTTCATTGCTCGCCTTGTGCTGTGGAGCACAGGCCAGGTGTGTAAACTGGGTTTTGGGTAGCCAGGTGATTAAAATGCTGGTTAGTGTACATACCATTAGTATAGTTTCTTAACAGTGACTGCCTTTTCTTGCAGTACGTGTTAAGGAAATACTGTTAATGCATTTTCATTGAAACAATTTGAATGGAATAGTTATTTTCATACTTGTGTGCTAACAGTACACTATAATTTGTTTTCGACTTGGGACATTGGTTCTTAGATGGCTTAGCCTCCAGCTAAGGTAGATTTTACATTAAAGATTTCTAACCTAAATAGAAAATGTTGTTCAGAGCTTTGCGGAAAGAAATGTAAAGTGAAATAGAATATCTCATTCTTCAGTTTTCACAGAGAACATTACTTATAATAAATACTGGTTAGTGTTGAAGTGACTTTTTGAAGCTGGGTGATGGAAGTTGGCTAACACTACCTGTTAAGTGGTTGAAAAGAGTATTTAAGTTGTTGAACTTCATACAGTTCTGTTGGGAAATTTGGACACTTACATATTTGTGCAAGGCATTTCAATATTAGAGCACTTTTTTGTTTCCTCAGTGGCTAGATGCTCTTGTGATACCTCTACCACATAGTTGTGTGATAAAATGAAACCATATTTTTGATGTCTTTATGTTGTATGTACTATGTGATATTTAATGAGAAATGAAATTACATAGTAGTTTTTTTTTCTACCCAGCCTGGTGTTTATTTTTACAAAACTTGAGGAGGTCTCAAATACATAAGTTTCTGATCTCTCGCATTTGACTGAAATCAGCCCAAGTGGTTCAAAAGTTCTTTAGGGAACTTTTGAAAGGTAGAAGAAAAGGGCATGCATGCCCACAAACAGAGTATGGTTGCATAAATCTCATTTCATGCTGAGAACACATGTGATAGAATAGAACAAAAAGCCTTTTACTGTATAACATTTCATGCTCTAATGGAGTTCTGCGTCGTCTGTGGCATGGATAGCAATCTGAAAGAACATGGTGGTGCTGGAGGCTGAGCTGTGTTTGGCACTGTAAGGGTAGCAAGAAAAGATGTCGGTAGGCAGCACAGCAGGTGCAGTGTATTTTGCTCTAGAGGACTTCAGGTTTTATGCTGAAGGAAATATTAGACTTTGTGTTTTATCACTGGTGCAGCATGGGGCAGTTTGGTTATGGGAGAGCAGATCTGTGCCACAAAAGTTATTGCCCTGCTGTGATCTCACAGGGGGGTGAGCCTTGTCTTACTCTCTTGTCATCAGAGGAGATGTTCTCATGTAGCCCTGAGCATATCCAGTGCCCAGAGAAGATCAGGTAGGGGAGAATAGTTAATCTGTTTAAAGATACTGTGGTCCGGAAGAAACTCCCCTTTGTTTTGCTGTAGCATTTAAGGACTGGTGAAACAGAATTGAACAGCAAAACCAGACGCTCTGTTTCACCTACAACAATCCAGACTTGGATTGTGAAGGAGCAAAACAAACTGTCAGAGGGAGCTGTGATGTGCAGGAGAAGATACTGTGTGAAGCCACTGCTGTAGCTGAGACTGTGTGTCTTCAGCCTACCCTCAGTTTCCTGCCTGGCTGCCCTTGTACCTCCTTGCTCTCATCTGTGCTTCTAGGAATTTTAGCAGCCCCCAGCAGGAGGGCTGTGAGACCGAAAGGGAGGATGCATGGGTGGGGTGGCAGGCACCTTTGCTTCCCCTAAGTTTTAGGCATGACTGTCCTTTTCAATTAATTAAAAAAAGGAAAAAGGAAGCAGTTAGTGCTGGAGAGGAAGGGGGTTATGTTTAACCTTCAGTGAGGATAGAGGTCTGAAAGTCTTTTAAATGGGTGTCTCTGTGCAGCACTGAGAAAAGCATATAAGCTTAGCATGTTGTAGTGACTAATGTAGGCAGTTTTCCTCCCAGACAGATGGCAGTTGAAGATTACAATCAGATACAATTAGCTTTCCTCTTGCATAGGTAAGAAAACTGAAGTGCATAATTCAGGGCTATTGAGCTGCAGTATAAGATGGATACTCACTAAAAGTTTGTGCTGCAGTACAGATTGCTGTAGTATCACTTTATTGACCTGAATACACAGAAGTACATAAATGAACATGTGCAAACTTTTCTGCAAGGAACTGAATTCTGTTACAGCACAAACAGTTGCCCTGTGAAAAATTCGAGTTCTGGGCTTATACGGTTTACCCTGCTCGTTTGTTTTTTGTTATGAATTTGATTTTGGTTTTGTTTAATGAAATGCAATGAATGATACTCTAAATGCTGAACTCAGATACACCTTCATCTGTGTTCCACTTGGGAAGCTCACTACCTTATAAACAATCTTTCTTTCTTCTTTTTTTTTTTTTTTAAAACGTTTTTATGCATGTAGACTCACTGGTAACCTTTCCCATTCAGAGAAGATGCCAGGACTTTACGTAGTGTTAAATATTGTAGAGGCCTACATTTTTGTACAATGCTGTGTATCTTGTAGCTCTCAGTCCTCAGCATATGCACTCTTTGGATATTCTGTGTGGTAGTTTTCCTGTCACATTTAAGAAACAAAACAAAGCCCTGAAAGCCTTTAGGGGATCAGATACAGGCTCTGATGCAAACTGTATGACATTTTCTTGTAAGTTCTAAAACGTTTTATGTCCACAGAGCATTCTCATGATTCTGAAGCGGCTCATTACAGCTTTTCTTATGGTTCGTTTTGTTGTTATTGTACATAATGTATTTGAGTTTCGATGCTAAGAAAACAAAACTGTGTATGAAGAAAGCTTGTGAAAATAGTCTTAATGTTTACAATATTCAAGTTTTTCCAGTGTGGCACTGTCAGTTTTGGGTTAGTTTTCTGGTGGTAGTTAGCACTGAAGTTTTGTGTTCTGATTTTCATCCAAAGGCAAAGTCAGTGCATTCATTGAGAACACTGGGAAATTTAAGGCTTTAACATTATCAGAGAAGCTGCTCAAACTGCTAGTGTACAGCAGATTCCTCCTGAGCTGGCAGGATCCCTGCTGTGAGAAGCTTCCAGGATTTTGCAGTAGTGTGGGGTAAGTGGTACCACTTATCTCCATTTTCCTCCCTTCCTGAATTAATTTAGCTTTACACTTTCCACTTACTTGTTTTGCTGCATTCCTGAGAATCCTAGAGCTCCCTTCTGCACAGATACCTTGCAGCAGATTGACTTGCAGGATTTGCTAGTGGGGCAAATTGCATCACAAACAGCTGGGGATTTAAGGGATTTTTTTTGTGGTGGTTGGTTTGGGTCTTTTTTTGGGATGGTGGTGATAGGGGTTTTTTAAAATTTTTCTTTGGCATTGGAGGCAAGACAGGGAGCAACACAACAAAAATGAGGAAATGTGTTTGGGGTTCTGACTGCAGACATTTTTGGCATGTTATTTAAATGAAAATTTAAATGTTCAGTTTTGTATGCTGGCCAGGTGCATGTTCATACCTATTTTTTGAGCTTCTTAATTCGTACAAACCTGCTTAATATAACCTGTTCCTTTTTAAAATGTGGTGAAATGTAGGCAATAAAAATTACAGTAAAAAGCTGTGCCATCTGATGATGGCAGTCCTAGTGCATTTGAAATTTATCACAACTAGGGTTTACAAATGTTACTGTGGAAACTAGTCATACAGAAAGCACCTGTTTCTATTTAGGGACAGATTCTGACACCAGTATGGGTCAGAATTGATGCTGTTACAGTGAAGTGAGAAAATAATCTGATCTACTTGGGATTTATTGTCAGTGAAGATGGGGAGCATTTAATTCTTTAGGTGTTGCTAGTGGAGCTACTAAATTAGCCCTCTGTTATCCATTGGGGAAAAAAAGGCAGCAAAAAACCTCACCATGTTTTTTCCGTACCCTTGAGAGCCCTAATTTGTTAGTGGGATTTGGTGATCCCTCCTTTTGCTTGTGAGTGGGCTTTGATGTTGTGGTTTCTTGTGTATTTTGTTTCCTTGGATTTTTTGAGGGGGATTTATTTTAATCTCGTTGAGATTTGTTCTTTGTTTCCCCCTAACTGACTGGTAGATTTAGTTTTATAATTCCAGCCATTTTAGTGAGATCTGAGGTTAAATCTCTAGCTGCATATCAGCCAGGATGCTTTGGATATCCTAGGCATTGTTAGAAGACAAAGTGTGGCTTGTTTTAAGGTGAACTTAATGCTGTAGTGAATGTGCGCATAAAATAAATACAGATCACCTTTTCTGGTTGGACCTTTATTTGTTTAGATTGATCATAGTTCCTGGAGGAAAAAATGATGAGCCGGATAAGGTTTGTAACTGAACTGTTTTGAAGCCTGACTAATTTGCCTTTTTCCAGCCACTTCTCTTAATTTTTTCAATTTTTTTCACTCTGGGAAACCTGAGAAGGATTGCTGGTTTGACCTCAATCCTCTCACTCGGAAGGCACTTGTGGACAAAGCAGTGGTGTGAATGAATAACTGATTTAGTACTGCACTATATCTTTCTATTAATGATTTTTTTCCCCCCAGGCATTGTGTAGTATTTCTGTGGCCTTGGCTTTTTTAAAAGGAGGTGAAGAAGCAAAATAAATCATGATGCTCTATTCCTTGTAGGAAGAGCAGCTGAAGTTGACTGAAACCTTTCAGTTGTGTAAGTCAAAATATGAGAAAAAAAGGACATGAGCTCTGACTCGCAGAACATGTTTCAGACTTGTTTATATTTCAGTCCCCTCTGGAAAAAGAGCTGGAAGGAAAAGGGGAAACAGACTGAGAAGGAGCAGTGTTGTCACCACAGCTTGCAGAAGACCTGTATGGATTTATAGTACTCTGTTTCTTTGTTGTTTGTTATACAGACACCTATGATGTGTAAAATATAATTAGCAGCCTGGCTTAGGCTGGCTAAAGCTTTAGAGGTTAATCTGGAAGAACGCAAGAGGGCAAGGAAAAAAATCGGTCAGCTAAGGTTGATGGACTTTGTGTGTGTGTGTGTGTTTAATATTTTTTTTAGATACAGTTGAAGCTGGATTTTTTTATGTTTGCTTAAAACTTTGGTAGTTGAGGAAGCAGAGCTGTTTGTGCTCAGCTCATACTTGTGTCTGATTTCGTGTGCACAGGTTAGCTTCTGACCAATCCCCAAATAATTGTTTATGCACTGCATGGCAACTCTGTGGCTGCTGCTGTGACAGAAATTGCTCATCTGTATTCTGAGTCCACGGGAGGAAGAAGGAGGGAAAAGAAGTGAAGTGTGCTGATGGGAGGGCTGTAGAGGGTCAGGACAGGGAAAGCATATGGAAACATCTCTTCCAAACTTATGTGTGCCTTTATATAGATTTTCTATTTCTTGTCCTCCCTCATCTTAAGGCACAAAAATAGGCAAGAAGATGAGGCTGTGGACTTGATCTTACTTTTGATTGTAATTATAAGCAAGGTTTCTGGAAATCTGTGATACTGACAAAGTACCAGTTAGATGAGAATCCTGTAGTTATTATTCTCTTTCCCCTCAAAGCCATAACTCGGATTTGTATCTATCCAGGGCTGACTTTTAAGCTTGAGTTAGCAGTGTTTAACTGTGTATCCATTACTGGAATAAATCCTAAGCCATCTTGGAACATTAAAGAATACTGGTTTTTATCTTGAAGGGAAAAATAATTAAAAAATATCATTTACCAGATGAAAAATATCAGTTTACTTATCTCTTTTTTGTGCTTGCAGTTTTAGTTGTGTGTGTACACCATGCCATGAAGCATGCTGTCACCTTGAGCTGGTGCCAGGGATCCACATTGCACTGTTGATAATCAGCTGAAATACTAGCTCAGATCTCAAGGGTGGCATAGGAACCCTGTGATAGCCCCAAGCTGGAGGTGACATATTCTGCCTCTCAGCAGGGCTAAAGAGCTCAGCCTGAATACTGTTCCGGTTCAGGGGCCATTTCTGTGGAACACAATGCCTTTGCTCCCTTGTAGTTTACTCACCAGGATTTTCTGGCAGGATGCACTGGCTGATGCTTTGTGCTTCTGTGGAACTGGTATTTCATGTCAGTTAGAAGTCATGTGAAATTTTGCATCAGTAGGCCCAAAAGTGATATCTCTGTCAAACAGTGCACATAATTGATTGTGATGCCTCAGAGAACAGGATCGCAGCATTTTCTTTTGCAGCCAAATAGGGACCTGTTTTAGTAAGCTTTAAAAAGCTTGTAACTTGACCTAGGCTTGTACACATGCCTTTTTGCTCTCCAAGAAACAGTCTGATGAGTGCATGCAGTCTCCTAATTTCTTTCTGATTCTGTTCCCACTGTGGGATATGTGTAAGAGCTCCTGGTTCCTCAGGCAGGAGGAGGGAGGAAGAGGGAAAAAGCAGATAAGGTGTCATCTGTTCAGTGGTTATCTCATGCAGTAAGAACAAGGGAGTCTGAACATGGTGATGAGACTGTAAGTCAGGACGATTGGGTCTTTTGTAGCTTTTGCCAAACCCCTCTGTATTGATGACATGTCGTATTTGAGGGCTACAAACTTGTGTTTTTCTGATCTTGTTTGATCTGATGAGGTGAGAATGTGTGGAGCTTGAGATAAGATTGGGAGAGCTGTAGGTGCTGTCATCTGTTCTGCCCAAAACACGGAGATGAACTGTGCTTGTTCCTGCAGCCTTTGGGAAGGCAGGTAACCTACCTCTCCACCAGATATGCTGTCTAGGTGAATTAGTATTAGCAGGGGGTGAAGGTACAATAGATTTAACTGGACTTGAAATCTTTATCAATATCCTTTAGCCAAAGAGTATGCTTGTGTGGGAAGAGTTTCTGAGATTATAAATACATCTGCACACCCACACCAGAGGGAAAGTGATGCAGAGATCTTGTAGACTCTGGACAAAAGCAAACTGAAATAGCAATCATTGGTGAAAAATACTAAGTTGCTTTTTCATTTTGCTTGGCCCAGCTGGCAGTTATGCTCTGAAGGACACAATACCAGTGTCCGTTATTGAAAGACAAAAACAGAATAAAAGAATCCTCTGTTGTCCACAGAGTAATAAATGTCTGTCTCTTGTGGTACAGAATATGTTTCACCATTAGCAGGATGATGAAGGGGAGGGAGATAAGCACTTAGGCCCTAAAACCAATGTATTGCATTGCAAAACCAACGTATTGCCTGTCCTGAAATGCTGCACAAGGTCAAAGATGGGCACAGCTCTAGTTTGTGTCTACACAGTAAATTAATGTCGACAGAGGCTACATTTCTGGCTGTGTAAGCTAATAAAGAACAAAGATTGACTAAATCTGTTAAACATCTCTACTGCTGTGATGTCATATCTACTGAACATTATTGCTTGCTGTTGGGTACTTGGAGAAAGGGTTATCTTGCTGTTTGTTGTCAGGCTTGCTGCAATATTCGGACAGAGAGGAAATGATAGGGAAAACATTGGAAACTTTCCTTAACAGAGAGAAGTTGTGTTTGGAGAAAGACTGTCTCTTTTGATACCTGCATGCTGTGGAAGTAAAATGGGTAGTTTGGTGTTTTCTTGGAGAGAAAGAAGGTGTCAGTTGTCATAGACAGCAAATTGTTCCTCTATTGCTTATCCCCATGCTGCTGGAAGGGATTAGGGCAGAAAGTGTTTTACCTTCCAGTGCAGAGAATAACTTTGGCAGCAGTTACTTGTATGTGTGATGTGATGTGGTGTGATGCTGGCAGCCCTTAGTTATATTTTGACACAGTTAAACCTTAGGTATTTTTAACGTCATGGTTTGTACAGGTTTTCAGGAAGAGGAATAACTGCTTTGGTTTTACTATAAGTAAAAATTAAATATGCCCCTTTCCAATAAAAAAAGAATTTATTTCGCGACCGTAATACAGTCCTGACAGCCAACAATCAAACGGACAGCATAACACTCCCGGGAGGTAAGCTGGGTGAGCGTAGATATGGTCTCTATCGCACCAAATCCCACTTGTCCACACCGGCTGCTCCGAGGCAGCGGTTCTTATACTCTTTAATTTGCCCGCGGCAGAGTCCCTTTGTTTCTCTTTAGAGTTCTTCGTATTCAAGTTGGGTCCTTTCTTCAGTCCAGGCTGCACAAAGCCTTCATCCGGGAGTTGATTAATGCGTTTCCCCGATTCCTGGAATCTGGCATTCAGATGGCAGGTGTTGATGGCTCTGGTCTTCTCAGATAGGTATCTTGTCCGGGCCATCATCTCTTGGGCGGCACTGGGCACATGCTTTTGTGAATGCCCATCTCCTGTGCAGCCAAGGTTTCCTTCGCACGTAAATGTTGCGGTGCCTCTCTGTCCACCTGCCGCGGTTTCGCCATTCTGAGGATAAAAATTCTTCCCTCTCCCTTCCCCTATATACAGTTGGTTTGGTTTATATATATGTGTATATATATGTATGTATATATAAAAAAAATACAACTTTATCTCCATGAATTACTAACTATATCCTTAACAGTTTGGTGTGGGGCACGACAAGTTAACAAGAACCTTTTCCAGTTCTGATACTGCTAAATGTATAACTTCAAAGCCAAGTCTGCATTGTTGGAGAGTTAGAAAACTAGTTTTAATTCTGAGCCACTTTTCTAGGATAACCCAATACATCTTGCTTAAACAATATTTCTGAGGACTTTTTGTTTCTTAAACTAAAATGAAAAAGCTTTAGAAATTATGAGAATTTCTGGTGCATGGGTGTGAGGAAAAGCACTAGACTGACTCAGCCACTTCAGTACCTTTTAGACTGTGTGGCAGTGCTGTTGTGTAGTCTCTCTGCAGCATTCCCTTCCTGAAGAGGGGGGAAAATTAATGAATGATGCAATTAGGCATATACTTGGAGCAAGAACTGGAAAAGGGAATAGTGTGAAAAGATGAATGGTGCTTAGATTTGGCAGAAGAAATACTTCTGTGCCCTAATGTGCTCGTGTTTTACAGCTTGAGAAAGATAATGATGTGAGAGCTCCTTCCTCGATTATTTTTTTGCTGCATGGCTGTTTCACCAGGCATGTGCTACATCCTGACCAAAAGGAAGCAGTGCTGCAGGTCACAAGCTCAAACCCACAAAATACTGACTACATCTTAAAAATTCTGATGTTTCTTTCTAAACCTTTATTAGGTTTTTATGTGCTTTTTGTGCTGTCCCTTTAAATTTCAAGGTCTGCTCAAAGCATATTTTCAAGCTTACTCCCACCCCCACAGCTACAAGGGCTAGGCATCTGAGGTCCCAATGAGCTGAAATTTTCAGGCTGACACTTAATGGCACCAGCAAAGAACTGACATTGTCCTGGGACAGTTTATGGAGCTAAGATTGTTTTAAGCTGCCTAGTATTTAATTTAGTAGTATCCACTTTATAGTTAAATACTTACTACCTTAACTTCAGTAGTAGTCAGAGGTACTTTACAAAATAAGTAGGGCAGATGGAAAAGCTTCGTTTATTGTGCTATAACACTAGTAATTTTTACGGAAGAAAGGAAGGCTTATGAGCGTTATGAAAGAAGGGTGATGGTAGTGTGGTCATTTGACTGCCTGGCCCAACAGCTGTAGATTCCTGCAGGGTACGTTCCGTGGTATCACTGCATTGACTGCAAGAGTAAGTTAAAAGATAAAGAGAGGGTCTGATACAGTGGCTCATAGCAGATACCACACTGTACTAGAATAAAAACTAATTGTAAGTAATGATTTGCCTCTGACAACAATGGGGGTTCCGTGCTTCCATCAAAGGAAGAAAATATTAGCCTTAGGTCTTATATAGTTAATAGATCACATACCCAAATGAGTTTTTCTGGTGGGTTGATGGGAGCTTGGGGGAATCTGTCAGTGGGAGATGCAGGCTGATCTCTGAGGTTGTCTTAATAGCATAACAGAGTCAGTCTTGTCTAATTCTGTAATTGTAACTCTGTCCTCTGTAGGGGGTGAGAAGTTGACCCATAGAAGTTAGCTTAGATTACTGTTAAAAAAATGCCCATGCATGATTTGCAGCACTTCCATATCCCATTGGTTGCTTTTAGAAAATTGACCAGCTGACACCATGATCACCAGGCATGGTCATACTGGGTTCCTTGTTTCTTTCATTGTGTAGATCCCTGCAGGGTTTTAAGAAAGAGGAGGAAATTGAAGTTGAGTTCCAGCTTTGTCTTCCTTATTTTGTTTAACTCTGATTGACACCGACCTATGGGAGGGAGCCATGGCCTGTGTCACTTGGGTTGATGGGCTTAAATCAATCTGCTGGCTCTTGTGTTGAAATGAATAAAGTGAAAGGGAACTGCTGTTTTCCATCTGAACTGTGTCTTCTCAATTCCCTATTTTCTTGCGTCTCCAACTATGGAAATTTTCTAGTGCAATATTTGCATTGTAGGAGTTTGTGTCCCTTTAATTAACTTTCTGCAGCATTCAGCTGTTTTAAAATAGGGAGGAAGAGCTTGAAGATGCTGTCATCATTAAATATACTCCCAGAATAATTTCTTCTATAAACAAAGCAATGGATCTGTTTACTAAACCAGATTAAGAAAAACAGTCTTCTTAGTGAAGACTTTCTTGGCTACAGAACTTTCTCTCAAACACAGAATGAAGCCAGGCACTGGGGCATGGGATGGTGACAAGATACTTACATAATTAAAGACCATTTGATGTGTCTAAGGGATGTGTTAGGTACACTCTAATTGATTGGTTGTTTGGAGCTGGGGTGGACCCATTTTCACATCTGTGCCAGGCTGAGTATCTTACATAAAACACAGCAAGATGTTACAGCTCCCTTATGATCCTGTTTGAAGAATGATGCTGACTTCTATTCTCGTGTTTTAATGTTTTTTTCAATCCAGGCTGTATGAATATCTTTGTAAATACTTTGCAAGTGGAACACTTTTTTTCCCCTCTGTGTAAAATAGCATTACGAATAATATTTCTGGGTTTTAGTAGATATTTTATGGCCTGCTTTTCCTTGTCTTCTGTTTTGTAGCTTGGTCTGACTCTTCAGCAAGGTTCTTTCTTACACTGAAGTTGGAAAATCAGCAATTTAATCAGTTGCTAGTTTAGCAACTTTATCTAAACAGCTAGTTTGTTGTGTTCTGTTTAGCTGAAGTTTTCATTGATTGAATTAGGAAGTAAGGCTAAACACTTTAGTGGGATGTTTTGGCAAACCTTTTCAAAGCAGAATGAGGTAAAAATGCTAATAGTGAAAGGAAAAGAGCTACTAGAGAGTGCAGTCTTTTTCAAGTAAATAATAGAATCACATAGGTTGGAAAAGATCAGGGAGTGCAACCATTAGCCCTGTACTGCCAGATCCACCACTCAAACATGTCCTCAAGTGTCATGCCTAGACATTTTTTAAATACCTTCAGAAATGGGGACTCAACCACTTCCCTAGGCAGACTTGTTCAGTGCTTGACAAGCCCTTCAGAATTTTTTCCCCCCCTCATACCTAATTTAAATGTCTGCTGCTGCAACTTGAGGCTGTTTCTGCTTGTCCTGTCACTTGCTGCCTGGGAGAAGAGACTAACCCCACCTTGCTACAAATCCATTTCAGGTGATGTAGAGAGTGACAGGGTCCCCACTGAGCTGCTGCTTCTCTAGACACTTCACCCGCTTTGTCCTTCTCTGGACTTGCTTCAGCACCTCAGTTTCTGTCTTGCAGTCAGGGGCCCAAAACTGAACAGAGGGTTCAGGGTGGGGCCTTACCAGTCCTGAGAACAGAGGAGGAAGTGATATCTTCCCTCATCTCACTGGCCACACTTGCTCATCCAGGCCAGGATGTCACTGGCCTTCTTGGCTGTGTGGGCACACACTGGCTCATGTTCAGCCAATGCTGACCAGCACTCCCAGGTTCTTTTCTGTCAGACAGCCTTCCAGCCACTCTTCCCCTAGCCTGTAGTGCTGCTTGAGGTTGTTGTGACCCAGACAGAGGAGTTCAACTTGGCCATGTTGAACCTCCTCCAATTGGCCTTGGCACATTGATCCAGCCTGTCCAGATCATTCTGCAGAGCCTTCCTGCACTCCAGCAGATGAACACTCCCACTCAGCTTGGTGTTACCTGCAAAGTGACAATCAATCAATCCCCTTGTCCAGACCATATATTTTCTTTAAAATATTAAAGAGGACTGAGTCCTGGGAAGCCCCACTGGCTGCCAGTTGGATGTAACTTCCCCACCTGTGTTTGGGCTTAACCAGCCAGCTTTTTCCCCAGTGGAGGGCATAGCAATTCAAACCACGAGCAGCCAGTTTGTCCAGGAGAATGCTGTGGGAAATGCTGTCTAAGGCTTTACGAACGATTTGGTACCCAGCATACACAGCCTTTCCCTCATCCTCTGTGCAGGGTACCCTGTCATACAAGGAGATGAAGTTGGTCAAGCCAGACCTGCCTTTCATAAACCCATGCAGCTGGGCCTGGTCCCTCACTTGTCCTGTATGTGTCTTGTCATGGCACTTGAGATTATGAGCCAGTTGCTGTTAATGACACATGAGTGAACCCAGTAGGTGAGTTTTCCTCTATATTTGGAGTTTTAAGGAAAAACTCTTACTAAATTCCTGCAAAAACTTAGAGATGGCTCTAGAAGTTGAGAGTGACTGTCAAGACAAATTTGCAGCGATCCTTCAAGTAGAGTCAAGGGAATTGGAGCTGAAAAGTGGCAGTGCTACTTTCCAAAGGCAGTTGAAAGGTTGGAATTGCAACAGCTGCAGCCTGTGAGGTATTTGCTCCAGAACAGAGCAGGATAGCCTGTACGATATACTTAAGATTGAGAAATTCTGCCTGGTTCATTGCATGGCTTTGTTACTGGTAGGTACTGTTATAAAACCACATCTCTAATTCTACAGCTAAATTCTGGTGCAAGATATGAGTGGAGAAGAATAAGGAAGTAGTGGCTTGTTACACTCAAGTAAAGTAATGACGATGCTGTTAGGGGAGAAGTGGAATAGTAGGAGGCTGTACCTGTCAAGTAAATTTCCATGGTAACTTGTGGCCGGAATGGCTATTTTGGACTTTCACAAGATTAAGCAACAACAGTTCATTCATAGCTACTGAAAAGGCTGCTCACTGTTTAAGATGTGAGCAATACACGACTTGATTTTCCTTGAGTCTGTCTTGCCAGATCTGTGTTTCTGATATTTCTCTTTTTCTTTTGCTAGAGTGTGTGATGAGGCAAAAACTCTATTTGAAAAATGGACTCTTTTTCTGATGTTTCTCCATAAGTTCAACACATGGGATCCTAACTTTTCTTCCTCACTTTGCAATGTGTGAAAATAACATTTTTCTGTTGCTTGAGCAGTGAAGTTTGGCTTGGGTCAGTAGCTGAAGACTGTGCAGGCATAAGCAGATAGTTTCAGTGCAGCTTTAAATGCCAAAACTGGATTTTAAGAACACTCAGTGACCCTAAAAAAGGCAGTAGAAATTTGTGGCAGCTCATGCCGTGTTCTGTTTCATCAGCATCAGCCTATCTGCCTCCTGCACTGTGCCAATGCTGGTTTTACTGCGTAATTATGGAAACTGATGGTGTGTGGCACAAGAAACCGGAGAAGCACAGGCACTGCTAAAGGCCAGCTGGTTTCTTTGGGCTGCCAGTGGACAGAAGAGTTCTACTCTCATGGCCTCAGATAGAACCTAGAGTGAATCCATGCTTCTATGCAGAGAACACACACAGGGTAGGTGCAAAGCAGCATGCAGCTCCTGGCACCGGGTCTTTATGTGAGAAACCAAAGTGGAGGGATCACCTGTCAGACTTCTGGTGGTAGAGAATGTCTGTAATGACAATAACTTCTCTTTTGTAGGTTTCCAGATGCTTTAGAGAAAATTCATGCATTAGTTCATCATGTGTTTCAGTTTCTTGGTTTTTTTTACATTTCAGGTTTATCAGTCATGAAACGAATTCTTCTGGTTTTTATCCTGGCTGCTGCTGTTATGTATGGTATCCTGCATGGAAATCTGTGGAGAAATAACTTCTACTGGTATGGTGATGCTTTGTTCATTTAGAATGCAGACACCTCATGGCTGTATGAGACATGTGTCTGTGAATTCTTGTGTTGCTCCATGAGTGTTACTAGTAATCATTGTAAGTGATTACTCTGTGTGTGTGTGTTTTGTGGTTGAGATCTTTTGGTATTCTGAGGAAATTGGTATGATTGTTTTGTCCTGTCACCTGTTTTCTTGTGTCACTTTCAAACCTAGTAATTAATTTGAGCCTGGTTGTATGGAGAGGTCAGGACCTCAGTGGTAGGGAGCCCCTCTGAGGTTCATGAAAATAGGTCTTCAGGTGAGGAGTTACATGAAGTACAGAGATAAGGTGTCCACATCTCCCTCCACCCCATGTGGGTTTAGTGTTAGTTTGTTCTATTAAATGTCTGATAAGTGATGTGGGGGAGGCCTTTTCCACACCTGGGAATAACTGCAGGTGCAGGGGGCACCTCTTGGAAAACTGAGATTTGTTGAGGCCCAGCAGCAGCCCTTGAGGACAGTGAGGCGTCACTGTCTCCAGGCTCACAGGACGGGTGGCTTGGTACCTAAAATTTGGGAGACTTACTTGAAGAAGTTGAGTTTCCATTGGTCTTTGCACAGCTGTGACCAGGACTGACCAGACTGTTATGAAGATAAGTGATAATTTTTAAAAGTAGTTAATGTGCTCCCTTTATCTTGTTTATGGTGTACAATTGATACAAATAGCTTTCCGTTGTGGTTTCTATTTACAGCAGACCACAGTGTTGTGACATTTCCCTTTTTGCAGGATTAGCTTTTATGGACAGACTTCCTCTGTGAGGGCTTCTCCTTCCTATGTGACTAGTGGAGTTACAATCAGTTACAATCAGTAAGTTCAGCAGTTGAGTATTTTTGTGGTGGGGTTGTTGTTTTTTTTTTTTTTTTTGGTTTTGGATAGGTGGGAGGGATTGAGGCTAAAATCTGTAGCCTTTTTCGATAGGCTCCCTGCTCAGTTGTACAGTTGCATCCAGTGGCTGTTCCTGTTATAAACACAGTGGTAAGGTGTTTGTCAAAAAGTAATTTGTCCATGTTATGTTTCCAGTGTTTGTTTAATTTTTATGGCCATTTTGAATAACTGTCTCTAACAAGCAGTGAATTGTTGGAAGGACATTGGCTTATAATTTTCAAATCTGTGCAATTCTGAATTATACCTGAACAAAGTTAGCACAGCTTGGAGGGCAACTTCCTTCCTTAAAACTTATTAAACCAGAAGTGTGTTTCAGTTGTTGTATTCGAGTGTATATATAGGCAGCTTTTGTGCTTGTGACTTCTTGCAGTTAGATTTGTGGGACTAATGAGCACCTATGCTTAAACTGGAAAGCAAACCTCTCTTCTCTCTGAAGGTATGCTGCAAAATGCCATCTGTGATGCTGGAAAGCAGCAAGGTGGCCAGCTGATAGGTATCACAGGGTGCTTTCTCAGCATCAGTATTCACATAAGAACTTGAGGTTACCATAAGAACTTGAGGTTACCAAAATCAGTTAACCTTAATGGTCTCTTTGGCTCGTGGTTCTGATGTGGTGGTTTCATCCTTCTGTCCTTAATGCAATCCAGCGGCACGTGTTGCTCACACTGAACTTTACCTTCCCTTCTGGGCATCATATTTGTGATTAAATGGGCTAAATCTCCAAGTCAGGAATGTGCTTAGAAGTGTGAGTCTTAACCTTATTATGGGTGGAATGTCTTACCCCAAAGAATATAATTTTCCTTAAAGTGCCCAATTTCCTTCTCCAAACAAGACTTTGTCTGCTCCCTGAGGAGTTATGGGGATGCTATCAGGCTGCAGGGGTGATTGAGTGCAGGAGCCCTTCTTCTCTGGAGGTGGGCCTCAGTTCTCACTTCTGATTATGCCTGCTTTTGACACTTGCTGAGTGAGGGAGGTCACAGCTTCCCTTGGAGCAGCACTGTGAGATAAAAGCCTTTGCTAGTAAAAGTAATTGTGCTGCAATGAGAAAGTTTCATCTCTATCACAGGGGGAGGGAGTAATGAAATCTTAGTGTGATCTTAACTCAGTAGTCAGCTTTTACTAATTTGATTTGTCCAACTTCCTTTACCTTGTTTGTGCTACCCATTCCTGGTCTTGCTATTTATTTGGAATTGGTTTTTTGCAGGCTGCCGCCTACGGCTGTAGAGAGGAGGAATGCATTGGACACTTGTTTCCTGAAACCAGCATTTGAATCTTTACTGGGGTGAGTCTTCCATGAGAATTGAGATGGGGAAGGAATGGCTGTGCTGATTGAGGTAGAACTGGGCTATTTACGCATTTTGGAGTGAACATTGAGTAGTGCCCTGAGAAAGCTTGCAAAGATTAGACCAAGAACTGGTTGAAGGAGTCTTAAACGTCTGTAGAAAGACACTGTGGCCTTTTTTCTCCCTGGTGCTTTTTGTATATAAGAAAATGTGGCTATAGTTTTAGTGCTTTTGTGGGTTTGAAGCACATAGAAGCCTGTAAAGTTTGTGCCACCCAAAGCAGACTTCGAGCCTTTGAGTTTTGTTAGCTCTTGGTCTGGTGAGGTGATCCTAATTCCCATGGATTGTGCCCAGACTGTCTGCGTGTTGGGTGCAGCAGGGTAGCTGTAGTGTTCAGCAGAGGAGCAGGAATGGGCTCAGAGGTACACAGCAAGAAGAAGGTATGTGCACAGCTAGGACAGTCTCACGCATTTCTGTAACTTCTTTATAGAGACAGTTTGCATGAGCTGAAGATCTGTTCTGTGCACTTTGGTAATAGCCTGGGAGGTTGAAAGGATTTCTAACCTTGCAGAATTATTTATTGGAAAGGAACCAGAGCTAGAAAAGCTAGAATTGAGGATCTTTTCTCAGTAGGTAAATTATTTATTATGTCTAAGCTTAGCAGCTGTTTCTGAGCACGTTACTAAATTTGATATGGATATTTAGTGCATCGTGTCTCAAAGCTAATTGGTCTTGCTTAGTTAAGCTATGGCCCGTTTCGTGGTGTGTGAGCTGTAGTGTTTTGGTTTTGGGGTTCTTTTCCCTTTTTACTGTCAGTATCTTATTAATACATAGAGCTTAAATTAGCTTTGATTTGGGAAACTGAAAGAAGGTTTTCTTAATAGCTATTTATGTTCTTAGTGGACAAACAAGTCATGTGCTGACTGGGGCTTTTTATGATTAACATTAGGTTTTCTGATGACTGTATACTTCTGTGTTAACATTTTAATCTAAGACCTAATATGCAGGATCATTACAAAGTCAGCCAGTACACTGAGCGCGCGTTCAGTTAATTCAAAGGTGAAGCCAAGGGCATGATAGCATGTGACATGTTTGTGTCTGCTGTTACTCATTGGGGTGGACTTGGCACTAAGGCAATAGGAGTGCCTTCCGTGCTATGAAAGACCCTTTTCTGTGGTTCCTGTCTTTCAACAAAAAAGTCACCCATTCTTTTTAGCTTGACACTTACAAGGTATAATGCCATCATGCTGTAGTTTTCAGGAAGAATGTGCTTTTGAGGCAAATGTCATTGTGATCCCCACACACCATGCTTCTCATCCCAGGGTGGCCCTGGTGTGAATGCACTGGGATCTTTTCAGACATCTGCTTAAGCCAGAAGATGCACTGCAGTAGCGTAGCCCATGTGGTGCAGCTAAGGGCTGGGACCCTTCTAGATTTAGTACAGAATATAAAATACCCAAGGTGCATGTAATGTGGACATGAGAACTCCATACTTTTTTGCTGCTTAGATACACCCGTGTTGCCCCAAACAACTTGTTACTGTCAACACCGTCATATAGTGTCACCTGTTTGGAATAGGAGTGCAGCTCAAACCAGGAGATGGTATTCTCAATTTAAAACACCTTGCTTCAAACTCTGTTCTTATTTATTCAATTGCCATGTACAATAATAACTCTTAATTTTCCTTTCTACCTCTGTTATTTTCAAACCTGAAATTATTCACTGTCTTCTTGGGTTATGTCTTCTCTTAAATATGTGGTCTTGTGGTGCAAGCTTTCAGCCACACAATTTTAATGAGTCTATATAAATTGTACAAATAGACCAGTCTTTTTATCTCACTCTCTGCCTCTATTTTCTGCTACAAGATCTTACCCTTTTCAGTCATCTGTTTGCATTCCCTGTGCTCGTGGATTTTTTTCTTTTAAAAATGGGTGATAATATGATAAAAATGGTAATAGTAGTATAAAGAGAGCTTTTTACAAAGGACTTGCATGACTTACTGGCTTATGCAGGTACATCATGTGATTTTAAAACTTCTTCCTTTTTTCCTTCATCAGTGTTGACAAAATATACCCATTCCTGTGCGCTAATGATTTTATCAGAGTGGCAGAGTTCCAAGGGAGCAATAAGTTTGAACTACCTTATGGAATAAAGAGAGCAGGTTTGTATTTCCCATGTATTTCCCTTATTTTTAATCAGAAATACCTAAATGGTTTGTAAAGCCACCTGAATCTGTGGCCATGATCTTTCCTGTGCACTGATGGGGTGTCTAGCAGTGTCTTAATGGTTTTGTTCAGTCCCTCTGACCTGACACCTTTTTGGTTTTAGCAAGTAAAACACTGGGTTGGGGTTGCCCCTCTTAGCAGAGAAGTTCCAAAAAGGTGTGAGTGAGGAAGACTGGACCTTATTCAGCTTCCTTCTGTTTGTATGTGGTCTGGAGATACTGAGCTATGCTTTGCTAGGGGAAATACTGAGTCAGTGTGATGGGCATCAGTCAAAACACCTAAACTGGTTGGAACTCAGAGTCCTACTGAGGCAGAAGTCCTCAGGTTTAGGTGGTTACATAAGTGAAGTTTTCATTTTACTGTCCTGGTTTTGACTGGAATAGTTTATTTTCTTCTTAGTAGGTGGTACAGTGCTGTGTTTGGGATTCAGCATGAGAATAATATTGACAACACATGGATGTTTTAAGTAGTGCTTACTCTGAGTCAAGGATGTTTCAGTTTCCTGTGGTCTGTCAGTGAGCAGGTGCACAAGAAGCTGAGGGTAGGATTGCCAGGACAATTGACCCCAGCTGGAAAATGGCTATTCTATGCCATATGACATGTCAGTACTTAAACAGGAGTGGCTGGTAGCTGCCTGGGAACTGGCATCAGTCAGTAGGTGGTGAGCAATTGTATTCTGCATCACTTGTTTTTCTTGGGTTTTATTCCCCTTTCTCATTCCTTTTCCATACAAATGCTAGCTTTTCTGATCCTCCTACTTGTCAGATGGTGGAGACTCAGTGGCTGTGTGGCACTTAACAGCCATCTGGGGCTAAGCCATGACACTGAGCTGGCTGCTCCTGCTGTGGAAGGGGCCACAGGGGGGAATTGGTGACACTGCCTTGCTGCTGGACCTGTCGAAAGGTTTGCTGGCACGTTCCCACTGCCTATGTTGGTCAGGCTGGTATAAATAGGGCTGACACCGTAAGAGTCTTAGCCACCCTTTTGGAAAGGGTTGTAATGTCTTAAATTTCAGGGTTTCTAACACTAACAGTGCACCTTCCTAATCTGGGCTTTCAACTTTTGATTTGCCCTCCATCAGTGGTAACAGTGATGGTGCATTTTCCTGCACTTTTGGGGTTACAGTGAGGAAAACTACATTTGGGAATGAGTGGATTTCTCCTCTGAGGCAAATTAAGTGTCCAGCAGGAGCCTGCCCACCAGGGGTGGGCTGGGATGGGAAGGTGTCTGTCTAGCTTTGCCACATTGATTGATGTCTTCTCCTAAGATACATAATGCTATTACTATCCCTGGCTGTATGGACCCACTTGAGTCTACCCACCTGAAGGTGGGTAGAAGAAAAACCAAAGTGAGTTAGGATGTGGATTTTGGAAATTCTTCCAGTTCTTGTTTCCTGTAACTAAGATGATTTTTTAAACAGAGATTTCATGCTATTTTGTATTTTGAGGCAGAAAAAACTCACAGTGGAGCTGTGATAGATCTCGGCTTCTTTGGCATCATTGGTTGATCTGTGGCACTAAGTTACAATTGTTCTGACTTTGATGTTTTTATGCACAGTGTACTGCTGTGCTTAAAAACATTGTGGTCAGGGTGGCATGCATATTTTTGTGTTGCAAGTACTGAGTGTTTTCATTAATCTTGTTTATATGTGCTTTTTAGAGCAATTTTTTCGTTTAGCCCTTTCAAGACTGCAGAACTGTGGCCTTTCCAGTGAAGAAGACAGGTGAGATGGTTTATTTGCCACTGTTTCTGTTAGTGGCATTTTTAATATTCAGTATTTACCTGAAAAGGAATGTCTGTGGGGTTATCCTGAATTGCTCAAATTAGTCAAGACACGTAGTTAGAGCAGATTTACAGGGTCCAAGCAGTGCGGAGCTGATTCCAAGGTTTCAGTAGGCTTGATTTTACACTTCAGTAGTATCAGCATGCTAGAAAAATTACTCTGAGAGATCTTTAACATAGAAATTTCCTTTTATAAATGTTTTAGAAATTCTCCAGCTGAATGCAGTCCCATCTTCCTGTAGTATCTTTTCATACTTAAATTGAATGTGACCTTCTCTTGCAAATTCAGTGTAAGATGGAGAATGTTTGAGATAAGCAGCTGCAAACCAGTGTCTGCTTCTAAGCAGAACAAATCATGGGCGTATGCTTGTGCCTCTGATGTGCTGGCTTCTGTGCATCCTTGTTCCTACTTGCGCTCAATTTCCTTTTCCTTGTGGATGAGGGAAACCTAGGAAGACAGGAAAGGCTGTCCTTTTGGAAGTAACAAGGGTGTGGCATGGAAGGAAGAACGCCTTAGATAACTTGCTTGCCATGTATTAGATAGATTAAATTAGAATAAATCTTTAATTAGATTAAATCTCTTGTTGGAAGCCATGTCTGCAGGATTTTGTTTTGTTTTGGAGGGCCTTTGTGTTTGTGTGTCTTGCTTTTTGTTTGGCTTTTGTTGGGATTTTTTGCAGGTAGGGTTGGCAAGTAGACTAAAGTCCTGTGTTTACAAAGTGTGATGCAAATGACTCCTTAGATTTGCAGTCTAGCAAATTGGCTGACAGCCTGCCAGATGTGATATTAATATACACATTTCTTAATAGAGTGAATGCAAATAATGCTGAGCTTGGCTGTACTTGTTTTTGTTTTTTTAATTACAGAGATCATAAAAGATTGCTGCTTGAAGCCAAATGTCAGGATCACAGTTTAATTAAACTTGGGTGGAATATGTTCAGACCTAAGGATTTGTTTTAATAGAGTTTTTCTTTTTTTCCCCCCTACTGTACTCCTACCTTTCTCTGTAATTAGTCTGCTTCTAGGATGTTCAAGTCTACTCTTAAGAAAAGGAAGGGAAAAAGTAAAACTCTGTATTTTCTTTCAGGAATGTAATAATGGGGTAAATTTATACAGAATTGGCTGACAGAAGCTGCTCTTTTGTCTGCAGTTGGGAGGAGAGTGCCAAACATTACATTAGAAATTTTCTGAAACCATAAGTTCAGGACCTTAATTGTTTGTGCTGTAAAGCAGAGATGCTTGTACCTTGGAAATGTTTGTCCCGTAGATGAAAAGTGAGGAAATCTGTATTCATCCTTTAAATGTAGATCCTCTGAGATGTAGATGTGGTTAGTAGTTCTGGGAAGTATGTTACTTTTAATAAAATGAAGCATACTTCAGTGTACTGAAGCAAAATGAGACCTATTACTATTTAATAGGCAGTAATATAAACAAATCAAGCAGACAATGACTTCATACAATATGTTCTTTCTAGATCCATCAGATTTTGTGTACAGCCCTCTTCGGGCATGAATCACTGTATCTGGGAAGAGTTTTATACATATATTTCACTGAGATGTAGTGGCTTTTAAAAGTGCAACTCTTTAGGAATTAATCCTGACAACGTTCTCCAGTAATACAGAATTATTAGGCAGCTCTGTAATGCTGTCGTCCTTCAGCCTTCTTGGCAGAACACAAACCAGATTTCCCTATAAAAGTTTTTTAAGGCAGACAAATATTAGGCTAGATAAGCACAAAGTCTGTGGTGCTTATATAGGTGTATTTGTGTACAACTTAGGTAAATCTATACACAGTGAGCTACAAAGTTTTTGGGTTTTTTTTTCTTCCAAACTAAGATCAAATTCTCACTTTGTAAAGGTGTGGCTCTCCCAAAGAGTTTGGAAATGAACAGTATCACTGACTTCAGTTCGATTGTGACTTCAGTTCTTTGCTGAGTGCTCTAAGGTCTCTAAACTCAACAGTTCTTAAAAATGCAGTTCTTAATTGTATACAGGCCTGAGTCAACAAAATGTGACCTCTGCATCCTCCTTTCATAAAATAACTTCAAAGGAAATAATTTGCATTCCTCAAGTGACTACAGGGGTGTTTTGAAGGAGTGGAGTCTGAGATCTTTTCTTTTTCCACTGAAATAGTATTTCAGTAGAATGTGGAGGATGCAAACCTTCTGACCTTTAGAGGCTACATTTCCATTTATCAATATTTTTCTTCTATAGACTAGGAAAATGTTTCTTTTAGCATTTCACTATAGAAACAAACTACATAATCCAAGGCCTGGCCTTGAGATTGAGATTCACCACCTGAATAAGGCAGTGGTTTGAGTGACTTACTACCTGCAGACATCGGAAATCAGTTACCATGGTGTTTGCATTGGGATCTGTTTGTATTCTTAGTAGATCTTTGACATATCTGTTTGTCACTCAGACCTTTCCTACAGCTATTGGTACAGCCAAGGTATAATATTTTTCACTGTCACAAATATTGTGCTACTGAAGAGCCAGATATTGCAGTCTGTTATATTTTACTTGTAGCACAGCTGATGCAGCTTAAGGATATCTAAACTAATTTCTCTTCTTGTCAATATATTGACTTGGAGAAAGGTTGAATGTTTGGGGTTGTTCAATTTGAAAACAGGAAAAAGAAATTTTAAGAAGTGAGGTTGTTAAAATACCTGGGAGTAACGGTCTGCTGAAAATTCATGTGTTGACCTGTGATCTGCTGTTTATTTAACTTCAGAACCTTTAAATGCAGTTCAGCCTTGCTACATATTTTTTATCTCTATATCATATGTTCATTTTTTATGATAGTATGCTCTGGTTTTTAACATAAACAGTTTCCCTCCCTGCTTATTGTTGTTAGTGGGCCCAGTACTACTGTTTATTTTAATTTGTTTGACTGTACTTGTGTACACTTCTTTAGGCATATTTGATCTGATTCTTGACTACCCATTTCAAAACTTCAAATACTAATTTCAGATTTTTATTGGGTATTTGATGGCAGGTGATAACTTTGTTTTTGAGTATGCATCTTATGAAGGGCACTGTAATTCAGAAACTTAATCAAATTCCACTCTGTTTTCTGTCCAAGTAGTACTAGTCAACTCTTAGTCATAAACAAAATCTAGTCTGCATTCATCAGTGAGAAAAAAGGTTGAATTTAACTTGAGAACAGCTACACAACTTGTGTAGCTGAACAAACCTCAGTTGCTCAGCTCTGAAGTTACATTTTATTTTGCCCTCCCTATACTGTGTCCTGCTGCATCATGACTACAGAGAGGAGAAAGCAAAGACCTCTTAATTGTATACCAGAGTGGAAGGCATTATTTCAGTTGCTAGAGATGAACTTGCTGAACAGGTATCTTAAATCACCTCTTCCAAAAGTTGAAAGGTATGTAATAAGGAATTACTTTAAGTTATAATCTACAAGGAACAGAAAAAGCAGTGCCTCCTCACAGTAAATGCCAGGACACACGATACAACCATATGCTAATCTTGTGCTTTTTGCCCCTCTCCCTCACTCCACTCTCATTACTTACTGATCACATTTTTTTATCTGGTTTTCTCTTTTCCTTTCTTACTTTGAGCTCTAAGCTATAGCTGTAAGTAACAAGGTGTAATTTAGGAAAATGGCAACTTCTGCATTCTTACTCTTGCTGTAAATTGTAAGAGGCTTATGTTTATCAGCCTGCTTTCTTAAGATACTTTCAAACTAGATAGAAAAATAAAATGGAAAATGAATGGTCAGAAGGAGTTAAGGGTGGGGAGGGAAGGAAGGGAATTAAGGGTGTAGAGGGTGTGAGCGTACTGCAGACAGGATGGTATAACAGGTTTTCACCCTTCTGATTTTCAAGATACCAGGTCACATGAGTTACGGTATTAGCTGGAAGTCTTTTTATGAATGCTTACCTTCTACTAAGCTGTTCAGGAAACAGTAGAGAAAGGTATGCTAGCTTTTTTCATGTAACCCAACCCTAAAAGCTGCACTTAGAGCACTGGTTTTATATGTGTGTGTGTGTGTGTATGCATATACGTACATATATATTTAAAGGCAGCTATCTCTTCAGAGGTTGTTAATTCTGTAGGAAATTGAGGCAACTGCTTTGTACATTGGGATGTTGCTCAGTCTTGGCTGGAACGAGTTGTTTTCATAGATATTGAATAATAACTCTGAGCTGAAAAAACAGGTTGGACTATTTGAGGAGAAAGAAATTAATTAGTTTGCATGATGTGCCACGATGGGAATTCAATATAAGTTATAGTGGTTTTTGGGACACAGTGTTGGTGTCCTGAACCTAGAGCAAGAAGTGGCATAGAGCCTTTTTCTTACTTGAAGAAAGAACTAAAGGAGTGGGGTGTTACTGTGAAGCGACTCATATTTTCTCATTGTTCCTGCTGCAACCAAATTGAATGGCTTTTGCTCTAAACAAAGAGGCATTCCTACAACAAAAAATGATGTGCTTATTCTGAAAGGAGTTTACAGTCTTACATGTTTGATTTAAACCTTCCCTAAAAAGACAAAATATATTGAAGAAAAAAACCCGCAAGCCTATTTGTGTGCTCCCCCCCCCTTTTTTTTAGTACATTTTAGTACCATTGAAACAAGATGGTCAAAGCTAAATATGCACTGAAAAAACCTGTGGTGACTTTGAAAATCTTACCCTTAAACTTTCAAGTTTAACATCTCCGTAATAACTATTTTGCATGCTTTTTATCTCTAAATGTATTGTAAATTCAAAATTTCTCTTTTGATTTGATGCAGTATAATATCTTATATTTTAGCACATAGTATTTTATAGGCTTAGTAATGCTGTCTAATTTGAATCTGATCATATGAGAATGCAACCTTTAATCAAGGAATCCATCTTTTTACATTATGACAGCACACATGCCACTTATGTAAACGTGTTTTGATGGCACCTTTTAAGTAGAGGGAGAAGAATCCATGCCATATTCATTTGAAAAGCTGTTGTGTGTCATTGGGCTAAGATTTTTTACATGTACAGTCCATAGGCCTGTAAGGTGAACATAAATTTTGCTGCTTTAGTTTGTTTGGAGGTGTGGAATTGTATAATACTGCAGAAGCACCTTAATACTGAGTTAGCTTTTCCAGACTGGGACAAGTTTAAAGAACTGTGGCAGATGATTTATCAAATAGCACCCATATCACAAACTGGGTAGATGATCTTAAACAGCAGACCATTAGAAAAAGGAGATGTGTAAAAAGTTTCACAAGAGAGAAGTCAATTATTGACTTTGTCAGTCCCTGAAATAGTGCCTTTTTTTTTTTAAGCAGCCATAGTACATGATACAGGATTGAATCTGCTTTGTAGGGGCCAAGGGCTGCAAAAGATACAGGATCTCACTTAGAAAATAAGCCAGTTAACATGCAGAAGTATCATTAATAATATGAAGCCAGGGAAGTCACAAATATTGAAACTTCTTTGTTCCACAGCATTCCTTGTCGACGGTGCATTGTGGTTGGTAATGGAGGAGTACTTCGAAATAAGACATTAGGGGAAAAAATTGACTCGTATGATGTCATAATAAGGTAAATGCTATCTCCTTTTCATTTTGTGTACACAGAGCAATAGGTAATTCTCCAAGGCCAGGTACTCTCTCTGCCCTTCTCTAGTGTGTGTGTGGTGGAGCCAAATCAGAACACTTGCTTTCTGCTTGAGTGACACACAATAAGCAATTGTGTGACTCTATTCCAAACGACTGTGGCCATGTTCCTGTGTGTGCTCGATCCCTCTGAGTGTAGAGGGGGAATGCACCTGATAATTGCTCACTCCTTTGCTGTGTAATGTGATACCTAAATGCTGGGCTGCTAAATTTCCTGTACCCAGACATAGTGTCTGTCCTGCAGACTAATAACTCGTGTGGCAGCCACTGCACAGTAAGAACACGGGTGGGGCAGTCACTGATGTCTCTGTGCCTCTGTCCTCTGCAGAATGAATAATGGCCCTGTGATAGGATACGAAGAGGATGTTGGGAGGAGGACGACTTTCCGCCTTTCTTATCCAGAATCTATCTTCTCAGATCCCATCCACTACGACCCGAATACCACTGTTGTTCTCATCGTCTTCAAACCACGGGACTTGAAGTGGCTTTGGGAGATACTTGGTGGTCAGAAAATAGTGAGTTCAATTATTCATGTGCCATGGCTTGTCTTGCCACACATTTCTTGTGTGAAATACACATTTGCTTTTAACTGTAGTCCTCCCAGCTGAGAGGGAGGCACTTACTGCTGTGGTTTAGTTGAGGTGTTAGGGCATGTTGGACTTTATGATCTTTAAGGTCTCTTCTAACCTAGTCATTCTGTGAACATTTTGAATTCTGTGAGGAGCTCTGGATCTCCTTGTAGTCAGTCTCCTTGTAGTTAATATCCCTCTTCCATAAATGCTTTATCGTCTTTCTAATGCACATATTTGATCAGTTCCTCACCACTGAGCAGTTTACCTCTGCGAAATGTATTTTTATCCTCTTCCTAATGTTGTTTGATATTTTAATGTGCATGCTCCAGCCATTTCCCAAATTGTTTTACCCTGCATACTTGCAGGAATTGCAGAATTATGTTAAAAGTGATCTCTCTCAGAAGGTCTTAAGTCCAGAATATTTTTGAGTCTTTTTCATTAAGGGCCAGGTTCAAAGTCATACTGGGTTTTCAGGTCTGAGTAAACTTTGAGTATTTCCAAGAATATTTCTACAAACTCCATTTCAGTGCTTCAGCACACTTGCAGGAGAAAATTTCTCCTTGTCCTTTCACTCTGTGCCTCTGAGAAGAGTGTGATCTCATCTTTGTTAACCCCTTCCAGATAGTTGAAGATGGGCTGAACAAATCCAGCCTGCTCAGACCCTTTTTGTTTGCTGTGAGCTCTGGCCCCTTGACTGTTGTAGCGACCATCTGCTGATTGACACTCTTCTGCACAGAGAAGAGCCTAACACAGCATTTTTAGGACTGCAGAAAGGGGACAGTGCAAACTAGTTGAGACTAATAGCAGCTTCTGTCTGCCTGTCTATGCTCTTACTAACGTGGCCAGCACACACTGAGCATTTATGGCCTCCAGGGCATATTGTTGGTACATGTTGTCCATCAGGGACTGTTCTGCAATGCTGTTTTCCAGCCAGCTGGCCACAGCTGTGTTTCCTGTTGCAAGAGCAGGTGTTTTTGAACTTAGCACTTCTTCTTCTTTAACCTCATGCTCTTGGAGTTTACACTGGTTAGAGTTGCTACAAAACTAAATTCAACTGTTTTCAGTTGTTAAAAATGTGTATTTACTTGCCTGTCACAGAGCGTGAAGGGCTTTTGGAAGAAACCAGCTCTGAATATGATATACAAATCGAGTCAAATCAGGATTCTTGATCCCAGCATCACCAGGAAAACTGCTTATGAGTGGCTTCATTTCCCAACAAGGTTTCCTAAGAAGGAGGTACACTTTTCCTTTTGTCTCTTCTAGTTTTGTGCAACGAAATGTGTATTTAGAGGCAGTTGCATCTTTATTGCCATAGAATGTAATGCCCACCTCTGTGACTGGGAGCCTGCACATCTGCAGTGGCCCTGGCACAACTTGGTTAAGCTTAGCAGGTCACACTACGGGCTATGTGAGAGGAAGGTCTCACACTGAGGCTCTCTGTACCATTGCTTGTCCCTGGGCAGAGCTGGTGCTGCCTTCGCTATCCTGTGCTTCATCCCCCTCTGCCTGCAGCACCATTAAACTCAGAAAGTGTAGTGGTGTCATTCCAGGGCTGTGCCTATTCCCATTAAGTAGGCTGAAAATATTTAATTGCAGGTGAAGCATATCTGTATATTGCATGATAGTACAGTTTAAAAGTAGTTGCTTTTAAATTATATATTTTTAGGTGAATTTTATGATAGCTACAGCTAAACAGAGGTAGTTACACCCTCTGGTATTCCTGGTATTTCCAAATAGCACTAATCCCAATGTGTAGCATTCCTGCCATGTTTTGGGGTCCTGTTTAGTATGGATGTTGCAACAGAGTCGCCACTAAGTTTATGATGTTGGGCCCCTAGGGCAGAAAGTTATTTTGCTAACTGGCAGGAGCCCTTGGCATAGTGCGCATTTAAAGCAGATAATATTTCTGGAATACTCAAAGAGTTGCATAAAGGTACCAAAAAATTTTCTGTAAAAGGTGATCGTTCCTTTCTGTGACTTCAGTTAGGCTTTAAAGAGCTGAGAATAATAACTTCTTCCTGGGGATTTTTTGTGTTGTCACAGAAAGTGTCACAATGAAATACATTGAGTGCCTTTGTCTTTTCTATGCAGAGTTGTCTAGTACTGGTTTGTCTGCTTCTTTTTCAGAGGCAAACTGAGTCTTAGGGTCAGAGTTCAAAAAAAAGCCCATGATTTTGTGCTCAGTTTGAGGTTTGACTGCCACTACTAAGAGCATATGATAGCTCATTTGGTCTCTGAGAAAAATATTTCTTGAGCTAAGAAAGGTATTGGTGCCTGAAAGTTTTGTCTATTTCTGGGGACACCTTTTCACCTTAGCTTCGTCATGGTCAAATGAATGAGTTAATCTCTCTAAAAAAGCATGCCTCATTTACTTCCCCAGATCATATTAGCCTCTGCTGCTACTAAAGTGTCATGTATCTGAACACAAGATAGGGCAGATGGTTGCATGGAGTTCTTCAGTGCTTTTCTGAGAAATGCTACCTTTTGGTTAGGTGCTCTTAATTTTGCGCAGTTAAAACCTGTTTATGATGTGCTCTTCATCTTACATTGCATTTGCTTCTGAACTTATTGTACAGAGAAATAATTATATTTAAAATCTTTTTTCTTTTAATGGGGATAGCATGGGAAGGTCTAAAGCAAAGTTCTTCTGGAATTTCCCTGCTTTGAAGAAATGCAAATTCAGTCAAATTTGTGTAGCCATAGCCTTCATGCTTTTTTAGTTTGTTGCTATGAAAATTTTGTCATATCATGTTCTGTTCATCAGGGTCTCCATCATCTAGCAACTTCTGAGCACATCTCATAATTCAATTAAATTTGAGGGAGTTGTAAATTGTTTTCCAGTGTAGTGAAGCCTGTCCAGTTTTATGAAAGAAGCTGAGCAGAGCAATGGGGAGACTTCTGATGCTTCTCTGGAGTGAAGGGCTACACTATGGGCTCAGCCCTCACTAGAAACCAAGGAATTCCAGGGAAGGCTGACATGACAGACACCCTGGTCATGGGAAACCTGTGGGGGCAGTACCTTATTTCTTTAGAGACAGGAGGGGATCAGCCGGTGAAACCAAACATCTGTAGAAGACCCAAGGCTGCCTGATTACCCTTGTTCTCTGTTCTTAAGTTTGCTCTTCCCATCAGGCTGCCAGGTATATATGTGTGTGTTCTCATTATGTTTTGTTGCAGAAACCCAAGCATCCAACAACGGGGCTAATTGCCATTACACTGGCATTTCACATATGCCATGAAGTCCACCTGGCAGGCTTCAAGTATGACTTCACTGACAGAAATAGCTCTTTGCACTACTATGGCAATGAAACCATGTCTCAGATGATGCAGGTAACTAACACTTTTTGTGCTGAGAGAAATAGAGCTGGTAATTGAGGAAGGCATTTCAATATAGATAGAAGTGTGGACTGCAGGTCAGAAGGGCCTCCCACCTTCTCCTGGTTCAACTACTTGTTAGTTAACACTGCTTGAATCTCCTCTTGTCTGCTGTTGTTTCTGAAAAATGCAGATACTGATCTTTGTGTCCCTTGTGCTATACCATATTCTGCCAGTGTCCGCATGAGATGTCCTTTGTATGTTGTGTTCTGCTTTGCTGGTGTTTTCCTTAGGTTGCACAGCCCTTGTCCTAGAGACATCTTTGTTAGCACTGTCAGCACATGAGCCGTGTTGTTTCTTTTGGTGTTCTCTTTCTCCTTGGCACCTAGTTGTACTGTGTGTCATAGCTGTCAGACTCCTTAAAAGGCAGAAAGAAGAGCAAAGGGAAATGGAAGAATAAAGACCTATGAACTTGTATAGGTCTTGCATAGGAAAAGAACTGAATTTTGGGAACTTAAAGCAGAAAAGAAAAGCAGTTCTTAAAGGAGGGTAGGAAGAGAAGGAACTGCTTCCAGGAGAGGGAAGCCACAACTCAGCAGGAGAGGGAGCAGCAAGAGCCTGGAAAACAGCAGGAATGCCTTCTCTTTCCTGCTGCTTTGCTAAGGCTATGCCCCTGGGTTTTTTTATGTCTCTGCTCTTGTATTCAGTTATCTTCGTCTCTGTATTTCAAGCAACCCTGTCTTAGCCCTTGACTGCAGTGTGAAGTTTTCTTTGCCATTTTCCCAAAGCATATGGCTACCATTTTCCTCCTCTTCCAGTTGCTGAAGAGGAAGAGTAGAGACAATGCCCTTAGGAACCTTTCATGTTTTTCTCAGAACTCCTAGATGCCTGCTATTCTGAGATAATTTTCCTCTGACACTGATCTTACCTTCCTTTGGAGGCTCCTCTCTGCAGATGCGTTTCTGCAAGACATACTCAGTTTGAGTAAGACTGATCATTAGTTGAATTATTGAATTATTGAATCCATAAGTTTCCTAAGTCTTGAAAATTAAAAAAATACTATTAAACAAAAATGTTCCTTTTAGTTCTTTAATGGCAATAAATTGCAAATAGTATACGACATCTCTATAATCTTTTATGTAGTATACATATTAATTTTAATTTTAATTTACAGGATTCAGTGTCTTTAAGTAAATTTACTTTCCTTGTGCTGCCCTCCACTAACTTTAGTAGTCTCCTGTGTATCCAGAACCTGGATATAGCACAGAAGATGTGTTGCTTTAGGCTTGCTGAACCTAATTGGCAGGATGTATCTGAACCACAAGTGCCTGATGTGCCTTTCAAGAACCTGCACTGAGCTTTGAGGGTTGCTAGTTTTCTTACTGCTGGTGCTGTAAATGTTCTTACACAGCTGTTGTTCTGAATAAGCAGGACAAGGAGTTGGGAGAGTTAATAATGGAAGGATTTCTGCGAGAGCACATTTCACCTGTTCTTATCACCAAAGGATCATCCTTTTTGGTCATGTCCTTATGGAAATACCTAATCTAGTTTAGAGCATCCTGTTTTCTTGGGAAACTGCTAAGCCTTTGCTAAGAAGTCTTTTCCCCAGACCTTTTCTGTTCTTAGCATCTTCCAAGTATCCCAGGTAATAGAAATGAACAGCCAGGTGATGATACTGGTTATAATTTGATTTTATAATTAATTTTATTATTCCCTCACATCTCTTTAGAATGAATACCACAACATCACCGCCGAGCAGAAATTTTTGAAGAAGCTTATAGACAAGAACTTTGTAGTCAATTTGACGTGAAAGCTGAATGGAAAATACAAAGAACAATCACTATTTTCAAGATTTGAAAAATTTTTATTTTTTGTATGACATTTTTATTTTTTAAGTGCAGCATAACTGTTTACTGTTTAAAGGAGCCCAGAAACCCCATCAAGGCAAAAGCTTTTAACTGAGGGTAATGGACTTCTGCAAAAAGAGTTAACTGAATTTCTGTGAAGCTATTTAATAGTGGGAAAACCATGAAACTTTCAACTGAAAGTATCAGGGATATATAAAAATGTGATGTACATCACTTTATTATCACTGAGAACTCTTTCCAAATGATTAATTCTCTGGAATACTTTTGTTTCTGATGTTGTCCTCCAAAAGAGTTCCACTGTCAAGAGATTGAGATGACCGATGTTCGTTCAGTAGGTGAATATAAAGTCATGACTGTCTGTCTTGTATGAAAAAAACTATGCATCAAAATCATTACTGTGTGTTTTGGAGAAGGGGGAACATACAGACTGTACAGGTTTTGTTCTGCCATACTCCTGCGGAGAGGATGTCCACCTTCACCCAAGCAGCCACAGCTTCTGCGCTGACCATCAACTCTGAGCTTCTGTCTGCCTTTGCTGAAGGTGAAGACCCTTTGTCCGATTCATGGAGATGTTGGTGTTGACAGTGCTTGTGTTGTACCCATTTTATGGAAAAATCATACTCTCTATGCTGTTCATCCAGTAAATCTTACAGTTGCTGACTCGACTTAAAAAAGAGGGAATATGAAGACTGAAGAGTTGTCCAAACTACCTGTGTGTCAGCCCCCACACCACAATAGAAACACAAGCTTGGACAGAGATGTTCATGCCTGAGTTTAGAGTCAATGTTTGTTGGAGTTCTAGTTCTCCAGGACAGCATCTCACGCATTTTTTTGTTTGGTCCTCAAAAACAGGTGGATTTTTCCAAATGAGAACAATCTCCTTCCTCAGATGCTGTAACCAATACAAACAAGGAATACTCCCATTTCTGGTAGTAGAGCATGGTAGGGAATATCCAGCATGTACCTCAGCTGAATTATCATCATTTTACCTCTTCTGTGTTGATATTTAAGGTTGAAGTTTGTGGATGAAGTAAATCATTTAGCAGTGGGAACTTGCTCAAGATTTTAGTTGAAACATTTAATGGGATGTTTATATTTCCTGTATTGGTTTGTCTCTGTGAATAAATTAAATCTGCTTGGGAACACGCTTGACAGCTGTCAAAGAACAACAATATGCAGTTCCAGTTCTCTTCACAGGACATCTGTATAAAATTTTTATTTTAATTATGGCAGAATTTCTGGAATATTTTGTGGTTTATCAATCAAACCTGAAGAAAGCACAAATAAGTCCACTTTAAAAAGTCTTTGAAGTTGGTAGGAGTACTGTTGTTGCTTTTAAATAAAATTATATAGAGAATACATTTAAGAGTAATGCAAACAATCACAATATGAACATAACGTTATTTGCAGAAGATGAGGCTTGCAAGAGTACTGAACACAATTTATTTTGCTGCAGCTATGTAGAGGAATTGCCATTTTGAATTAGGGGGAGGGCAGTGTGGTCTGGAGAGGTGCCACAGCTGAAGGGAAGGAGGCTTGTGTTTTCACCCAGTGATTCCTGAGCTTTGGTCTGTTTCAAGCAAGCTGGACATACCTGAAATAACTTGAGATGTCAGAAAAATCTGTGGCATGGGCTGGGGAAGGATGCAGGTGTGTCCCAGCAAGGGGCAGGGTGTGCCATGGTGTATTGTCTGCTGCATGTTGCTTGGCTGCACCTACACTCCAGCTGCGTGTAGGGTGGCAGGTGGGGGTGTGGAGGAGAGGGAGCATGTCCCCAGGTGTTGGAACAGGTGACACTGGTGGTAGAAATGGAGGAAATAATAATTTCTTCAAGCGGCAGAAGGGCTCTTAATTTTATGTATTTCCTTTATTTTTTCCTGAGACTTTGGAGAGATTTTTTGCTTGAAAATCTCAATATAACAGGTGGGGTTTCACCTAAGAAAATAGTGACATTATTATCTTTGTGTCTCTACCAGCATTTATTTCTCCTGGTTATTTAAGTTAATTAAAGAGTTTTGTATGTGATTCTTCCGCTGCAGACGTACAGTGATTTAAACTCCTGACAGTAGTAATTCCACTGCTGTGGCAAGGCTTTTTGCAGACATAGCAGTGTTCTCCAAGCTGTTGTTGCAGAGTAGCCCCTGGGTAGATCTTAGACTGTGTTGAGAGCCAAGGCCAGCAGAAGTGCGGGGCTGCCCCTTCACCCTCAAAACCTGCGGTTGTTTCCAGAGCTGGGGCCCCCAGCTCTCCCAATGGCTGTTGCTGTGGTCCAGCTGCATCCATGTAATGTCTTGCAGGATGCTGTCCATGAGGATTTTTTTCCAGAAGAGCTGTTGAATATCTTCCAGACACTGTGAGGAGAGTTCTTGTGATGGTGGTGACTGCATCCCTCTGCTTCTCCACCCTGGCTCCAGTTCCAGGAAGTGGGTACTGATCTCTGCTTTTGAAGATGTGGTTATTTTCTCTGCTTTATTTAATCTCCAGAGATACTCTTCCCACTAATATAAACTGATTCCTTCTCTGATTTTTCTAGTTTTCTGGTTTTTTTGGGATTTGGATTCTAGCTGTAGCAGAACAGACAAAATAATTGGAAAAAATAGCAGCTTCATGGTAAAGAAATGGTGTCTCCCAAACTCTTTGTAGTTAAAAAAAAATCCCTTCAGTCTTCTTCACTTTTGCCACATCAGCTTTTTGATCTCCCTGAATTTTTTTAAAAATAATGTTTGGTGTTCTCAAGGAATTTAATATGTTCTCTTCTCTACAAGCATTTATCCATATCACCTGTTTCTTTTTATATCCTAATAAGCCTTCCCATGGTATGGCTGACTTATTTTTCAAATTAAGCAGTACTTCTAGGGATATTTTTCTCCCACTTCTGTGCTCCTGCCAGGGGTGTTGAGTTCACCACAGTTATTGTCCCTGGGTGACTGGGTAATGTTTTGAATTAAACTGTTCCCTCAGGATCAAGCCAAGAGGTGATGCTGCTGATAAACTATGGGCCATTTGTGGTGGATTTTTTTTGGGGGGGGGGGTTGTTTGTTTTTTGTTTGTTTGGGTTTTTTGGTTTGGTTTGGTTTTTTTTGAAATCCCAGCTTGCAGGCCCATAGCTTTTCTCCTCTATAATAAGGAGTGAGCCAAGTAATGAATTTTTTTCCCCACAAGATCCTGTGTACTGTTCCAGCACCTGCTTCATGCACATCATTCCTGCTGCTCTGCCACGAGGACATGTCTTGCTTTGAACTTCATTCAGGCAGGAACACCCATGTGTAGTGTGTTTCTCAGCAGTACTTACAGATCAGTGTCTATTCTGTCTGGGCACACATTTTCACAGGTGTTTTCCAGTACTGAAGACTTAACTTACGGCTTTCAGAATAAAAAATAATGCTAACACCAAATATTTAGATAGTTCCTGAACCTGAGCTGCTATTAAGACTATTTTACCTTTTTGTCATTTCTGAAAATGAAATCTGCACTGAAACTTCCCTTTAAGAGCTATCCAGGTTTTTTTTTTATTATATCAGGAGTGAAGCTGCCAGTTTTGAATCCCAGAGTGCTGCCAGCTTTATTTCTGTGTCTGATAATGGTGTAACTGTGTAAGTCCCCAGTTTCTCCTATCATTTTTGTATCTGAAGTCAGATGTTCTCCTCCCTTATTAACTCTGTTCATGTTCTCTGGCAGCTTCCTGAATTTCTAGACAGCGTCACCTTACAGCAAAGGTGCTTCTGCATTTTATCTGCCACCCCTCTCAAAATGCTGCACTGTCAGACAGACACAGCCCTGAAATACCAAACTGTGTACAGAACAGGCAGGATGACACATGTTGGTTGAAAGCTCCATTTGGCTCAGACTTTCATGAGGTTTCTTTGTTGGGAAACTGTTATTTCCTTTGCTGTAATAATTAAGGGATGTTGGGAAACTGTTATTTCCTCTGCTGTAATAATTAAGGGAAGTCACAGACTGCTGCACTAAATGTGAATCTGAGAGTGCCTAAAAGATGTTCCTAAACATATTCCAGATATTTTCAGGGACTGTATTGGCGATAATAATTCAGAATCACAACTTCGGTGTTTAATCAGCATGTGGTACTTTCTGTTTCCAATGCCGTGCTTTCCTTTTTAGCAATGCTCTGGGGGAGAGTATAAATACCTTCCCTTTTAAGTGGACTGTGGTTTTTAAGAATATACAAAGCTCTGCATATGTTTTTGGTATTGGGAAATACTTATTTGCCATTTGTCTTAAGTTTTATATGCCTTTAAAGTGCCACCTGTATTTTGAAGAATTCTTAGAGTTGTTTCAAGTGAAATTTTGAATGCTACATGTGGAAGGAGATTATTTTCCTTTGAATAAACTGTTAAAGACAGTGCCCTCAGACTTATTTTTGCAAGGCTGGTGCTCTGCATACGAGTGTGGATGTGTGGGTATGCTCAGGGCTGTTATTATTAGTGTGCAAGTAAATGGTGTTGTCAGATACGGTTTCAAGTGCTGGAACAAACTTTAGTGCTTTGTAGAGCAAACAACTGAAAGTTTTTGAACCTAGGTGGGCAGAGTTGCACTGTGGCTAGAGATCTAACTCCAGGCTGAGTATGGGCATGGCTGAGACATGTTTTTTGTGGGTAAGATGAAGAGCAGCATCCTTGTGATTCAAATTTTTCATTGTATTTTGAAGCTGGTCTTACTGTGGGCTGACGGAGGAATGCTAACATAAGAGATGCAGAACAAAGAAGATAGTGTGCAATAAAAAATTTCAGAAAGTGAAAATGGCTTTAGAGAGAAAGAGATGCTGAGTGCAGTACTTAGCTAGTTGTTTTTCCATTGTGCAGTAAAAATGAGATGCTGAGGGCTTCAGGGAGTCCAAGAGAGATTTGGATAACAGTTCTCTGGCACAGTAGGTATTCAGTGTATTGCTTTCAGTAAGGACAGTTCACGAGTTCACCAGCTTGGACAAAATGCTTGTCTTGAGGTGAGGTGGGGAAGCCACATCAGGAGAGCCAGCACCTCTCATCCTGGGCAGCCAGTACTGCCTTTTCAGGCAACACAAGCCCCTTAGCAGCAACCTCTGTGGCTGATTCCTTGGCTGCCCCTCTGCCTTCTTCAGCTGCACTCTCATGTTGGCTCATGCTGAGCAGTATCTGTCCCCAGGTGCTGCCTGAGGGAGCCCCTCCCTCTTTGTGTACCCCCTAGACCCTGCTGTGCCCTCCCACCAAATGGGGTGTGTTCCCTCTCTTAGAGCATGTTTTGCCAGGAGATGGGAACTAGAGAAAAGGGTGTATCTCTTATTTTTTCCCTTCTATATCAGGCTGTCAGTGGTTTCAGAGAGCCCTTGTGGTCTGATAAATGAGTTTAGCAGGATGAATGTTCCTTCTGATAGTTCTGAATGAAGACAGAATTGGTTTTTGGTCTTATCTTTAAAGATATTTAATAAGATATTTCTTTCAAATCAGTACAAAAATTTTAAATACAAAATTACTTGCTTTTGACATATCTCATATATTCTGGGAACATACTGAAGTCACCAGTGTCTGGTAAACTGTCTGTCCATTCCTGCCACTGTTCCATAAAATTTCTGAGATAAAGCACCACATTATATCACTGGAATCCTTAGTCAATGTTAGACTGCATTAAACTCTGCATTTAAATAATGGTAATGCCAGTTAAATCCGATTTTAGTTCTGCATGAAAAAATCTAGTTTATTTTTTAATCAAAAGCAGTAGCGGTAGTTAAAGACACTGAGGAAGTGATGAGCACTTAACCACTTGAACTAGCGCAGCCGTGTGTGATGTGCAGCACCGTACAGGGAACCAGAGCAAGGTCCACTGCCCTTTGGAAACAACACTTGTTGAGGTGAGATTAGCACCACTGATGAGCAGACAGAGACTTCATGCACAGAAGTCGATGTCCTCAAGTACAGAAAAGTATTGCGGCCTGCAGGTTCTCCTTGACAACTGGTAATATATAAATAAGGATTGGAAATCAGTTTTTAGACAGAACCAAGTTCTCAGATAAATTTGCGTGATCAGTATTGCTGGTAAAGTTATTGGTAGTTCTCAAGCAACAAATCAGTTAAGCAAACAGAGCTACTTCTGCTTTGCCTAGTCATTGAAGAGCAAACTGATTCAGCTTTTGCTGAGTGGCAGAATAGGTGTCTCTTCTGACAAGCCAAGTGAGTTCTTGGTACAAGCACAGAAATCCAAGCAAATTTATACCACCCTGAAGTATTACCATGTGTTGGCCAAAATGTCTTAATGACATGGCACGAGTAAATGGGGGAGATTTACCTCATCTACTTGAGCTGTGTGAATAAGAGAACGGAGACTTTTTAAGTGCTGTGGCATTTCGAAGTGAAACCAGTGCCTGCTGGAGTCACTAGTGCCATTTTAGGTCCTGCTGGAGAAGGCTCAGGTGGGAATGGTCATGCCATCAGGATTCCTCTTCCATCATAAATAAATTGTTTAGGAAAAAAAACGACACGTGCAGGATTATTTTATTACAGGGGAAGGGAAATAAAAGTCTCCAGCTAAGGAAACCTTTACTTGTCAGGTAGATCTGCTATAAAAAAATCCAAGAAAACCCCCACCAAGAAAATAAGCCACTCAATTTTTTAAAAAATATAATTAGAGACTGACCTACTCTGCTTTAAGTCACTGTTTTTCATCTCATAACTATGATCAATGCAACAGGAGTGAGTGACATACACTGATTTGAATTTGAGTACTGAATTGCTGTGAATGAAATTAAGTAAGCATGGCATTGCGGAAATATATAATGTGTACAGCTAATATGTCCCCCTTGGGTGCAAAACTGTTTATGAACCTGATACACATCTTTAGGTATGTTCACCACACCTTTTTTTATAACTAGCTGTGCATAATGTTAAACTTTGTATTTATTATTTTTGGTTTTGTACAAGATGGTCCAAAATGGTCATAAAATGCATCTTTTGTTGTATAAAAGTTAGAAGCACAGGAGAAAGGTTTTTATTTTGTGTGTCTGTTGTGTATGTGTGTCTGTTTTGTTTTACATGGGATACAATAAATACCCTGAAAATGACGAATGAACGTACTGCCCGGCATAGAGTCCTGCCGCCTGCTCGGATGGCATCTGAACGTAAACCTTGTCTCCGTGCATCAGCTGCACCACGGCACTACCCGAAGCCTGGTCCAGGAAGCCCTTCTTGTACTCGTCGTAGGTGTACATGAGCGGCTCGTTGTTCTTGTACAGCGCCACCCACACGTTGGCGCCTTTACAGTGGAGGTGGTAGGCGAAGTAGTAGACGCCGGGGATCTCGCAGGTGAAGATCCCCGTCTGGGGGTTGTAGTTCTGCCGGCCGTTGTACAGGAGCTTGTCGAACTTCACGGGTACCCCGACGCGGGGGAAGGGCGTGAGGAGCTCTGCCGTGAATGCGGGCATCTCGTAGACAATACCGCCAGCCTTGCCTTTCTTGCTCTTATAGCCGTAGGGGGGCTTCAAGCCGTCTATTCCTGGCCCCGCCTCAGGTAGGTACTGTCCCACGGCTGGTGGCGTGGGCGGGATGATGACCGGGGGACCTGGTGGCCCGGGGGGGCCCGGTGGCCCTTGGAGCCCAGGCTGGCCAGGAGGACCGAGCGCCCCAGGCTTTCCCGGGGGTCCCTGCAGCCCCGCAGCACCAGGTTTGCCTACCCCAGGGAAGCCAGGGGGGCCGGGCATGCCTGGCTCCCCCTTCGCCCCTGGCAGCCCGGGGGGGCCGATGGGACCACTGGGTCCCGCGATGCCCGGGATGCCCGAGGGGCCTTGAAGCCCCTGGGCACCGGGGAGCCCGGGCTCACCCTTTGGCCCCACAAGACCCGGGACTCCCGGCAGCCCCGGCAAGCCCTTGTGTCCGGCTTCCCCCTTGGGTCCTGTGGGACCCGGCAGCCCCCGCAGCCCAGGGCCACCCACTTCCCCAGGAAAGCCTGGCTTTCCTGGAAAACCCTGCAGGCCGGGTTCCCCTTTGGGGCCGACTGGTCCTGGTGCCCCTACGGCACCCCCCTCCCCTTTAGGTCCTGGGAAACCGGCAGCCCCCGGGGGACCCATGATGCCAGGCAGTCCTGGCTGGCCGGGCTCCCCTGGTGGCCCTCCCATGCCAGGTGGCCCCGCGTGCCCCTTCTCCCCCTTCGGCCCCAGGGGCCCAGGCAGACCACCCACACCTCGCTCCCCTTTGGGCCCGGGGAAACCCGGCTTCCCAACCCCAGGGAGGCCAGGGGGGCCGGGCAGGCCTGGCAATCCCTGCTCCCCTTTGCCACCCGGGAAGCCAGGCTGGCCAGGCATGCCGTCCTGGCCTGGTTTGCCAATACCAGGTGGGCCAGGAGGGCCTTGGATCCCAGGGGCCCCTGGAGGCCCCTGCAGACCCAACTCTCCTGGGGGTCCGGGTTTGCCCAGGGGTCCCTGTGGGCCAGGGAAGCCAACCATGCCGGGTTTGCCAACCCCTGGCAGTCCCACGGGACCGGGGGGACCAGGCAGCCCAGGTGGACCCTTCAGACCTGGCAAACCTGGGATCCCGATCCCCTTCTCCCCTTTTGGCCCTGGGATCCCAGGGATTCCTGGTGGCCCCTTCATCCCAGGCTCACCCTTTGGCCCTGGTTGCCCCTGCAGTCCCGGAGCACCTGCCTTCCCTATCCCAGGAAGCCCATGAGGCCCTGGTGGTCCTTGTGGTCCAGGTATCCCTATGGGCCCAATCTCCCCCTTCGGCCCCATCTCCCCTCTTGGCCCTGGGGGCCCCATGACCCCTGGTTTTCCTGGCATCCCTGGCAAACCCGGCTTTCCAATTCCTGGGTATCCTTGAGGGCCTGGTTTTCCTTTGGCTCCTGGTACACCATGACCTGGTAATCCTGGTGGCCCTGGTGGCCCTCTTGGTCCAGGCTCACCCGGGGGACCTTGCTCACCCCTCAGACTGCGCATGGGAATTTCTGGATCAGGAAGAAACGAAGAAAGCGGGGAAGAGAGAGAGAGAGAGATAAAAGGTGAATACAGTCACATCCTTCAAAAAACAGGCAGTTTTGAATTGAATATGCTTTTTATGATGCCTTGTGGTTCTGTAGTAGACAGAGACAGCTAGCAAGTTACAGGTTGGTGTTGAGAATGAAGAGGATGTTACTACTGTTTTTCATACTCCAAACTTCCATGCATGCTTCTGTTTCCACAAAGTAATTACTGTGCGTCATATGTAAAAGCCATTTGTGCTTTGGTGGTGTTTTCTACCTATACAGTCTTAAACAGCAAAATCTGTATTTTGTCCCATGTTGCTATAGATCAATCTACTTTTAAGAATTTTTGCAGGAAACTCGGCGCTGTTGTGGTGTGGGAGGAATCCTAGCATAAAAGTGCTTTTTCTGGAGGGGTGTAAATGAGCAAGATCAATTAAAAAAGATTGTATTAGTAAGAAGTTTATATATAGGGTATGTCTGTATTTTCCCCATGGCTTTGGTTCCCATTAGAGTATTACTGGAAACCTGCAGCCTTAATCAGTATTGCTCTTTTGGCATAGCCATTTCTAGTTATGGCTCTTCTAAACACTCTGCAAAAGGTTTTTATTGTTGAAACCCACATTTTTGTGTATGTGACCACTTATCTTTGCAGGTCAGGGTAGGGAAGTTGCTGCTGGGGTTGGTTGCTTTTCCAGCTACTGCTTTTTGGGTTAATGGAAACTCTTTCCAGCTCTAAAATGTGTAAAGAAGTGAGAGATTTGGGGAAGGACAGGAGATGAGGTTTGAGGACAGACGTCTGCTTTATGGGAGGTAGAAACCTTCCCTCTCTGCATATGTTTATGCACATCAAAAATCTTTGCTCACGAGGTAGGCTGATTTTACTACAGCCAATGGTGTTTGTTCAGACACTCCAAAAATAGGCCCCGAAATCTTCCATTTCCCTCTGAAGTCAGTGGAGGCTGTGGTTAGCTGGGGCATCAATAATACAAAATTACCCAGTTTGTCTGCAGTTGCACAGATGCTGGTGGTCCTCACAAGGATTTTATGACACTAGGTGTTCCTGGTCACCCTTTGTATTTTGGACTTTTTTTTTCTTAAATACCTTAATAATGTCCAAACTTCCTTTACTGAATAGGGAAAGTGCTTGTACATGCAGACTTGTGCATTAATCCTCTGTACTTTCAATGCCTCTGTTACACCCATAAATAATGTACAGAAAGAGGACTCCGGAGCTGCAGAGCAATTTTATATTTTTATCCGTAAACCTCAAAATCACAGGGTCTGGAACAAGTCAGACAGAACGATGATGTTCCCATAAATTCAAGCCTTGGGGCTCTTAGTTCATATGTTTGCTTGTTACAGTGAGAGTGGGAACAGATCCAGACAGGACTCTGGGCCATCATTTGAAACCCATGAGAGGGTCTCCTACAAACTGGTGGGAAAACAAGGTTTTTCCTAGAGTTGAACAGCACCTGAACAAACTTTTGTGCTGGAGGCTCATTGCAGGTAGGGCTGCTCAGAGGCTGTGCTGCAGCCCAGAGGATGACTGTGGTCTTGTGCTGGTGACCCTGAGCTGCCCCACAGCTCCCATGAACCTGTTTTGTCCACCTGTGGCCAAGTATGAGCCTGGCCAGCCCTTTGGGACAAGGGTGCTGTGCCCAGCCTGCAGCAGCAACAGCCTGCTCCAATGTTCAATTTCCCCACGGCAAACAGTGCTCTGGCATGCCAGATGGGACCATGCAGGAGTAGAGAGGGACATGCTGACCTACCTTTCTCTTTCTTGGGAGCCATATCCTTGCCGAGCATGGGCATCTGCGGGACCTCCTTCCTGTACTGGGGCAGATGGGGGTACTCCTTCCCGTAGGGCATGCGGGGCACCTCCTTGCCCAGGTGCTGCATTGGGATGCCTTCTTTGCCCAGTGGCATGTGAGGTACTTGTTGTCCGAGGGGTTGGTACTGGGGCACCTGAGGTGGCAGCTGCTTGAGCCCATAGTAGGCACCACCTTGAGCAGACCTCACCAGCTCTAGGTAAACAGTGACAGCCACTGCCAGCAGCTGCATGGGGAAGAGCAGCATGACCATCACCTGTGAAAAGCACCACAAAACACACAGTTGGAAGATGTTTTTTCATGTTGTGCATTCCTCATTCGGGCAAGCTGTTCTCATTTTCTGCAGCAAACTGGATCTAAATCTCTGCAAAGTGGCCCTGGTTTGTGTGCTGCCCTAGAAGATATCCTGCAGCAGGCCTGTATCTGATTTATTGGACGGTCTACTCAAGTAGTGCTATTACAGCAAATGCCCTTCTATGTATTTAGTTTTATGCCACCCCACAGGAGCCCTCTGTTGTTACTCCACGCAGGGGCCTGCTCCCAGTTTGCTGCCTTCTCACCTGTGCAGGTGCCACAGCACAGCTTTGGGGAGCTCTGCCGCAAGCTCTGGCACATGGGAAGAGCAGGCAGGGGATGTGGGGATCTCCTAAATGCATTCTGCCAAAGGAAGCTGTATTGTCAGTTCCCCTTCTACTTTCCACAGCAATGAAAGTTCTGTTTCTAAGCTTAAATCTGTGCCTGGGATTGTACCCTGTGGCTGCAGTGTCCAAGGACTGTCTGTTTCTATCACAGCTCCTTGCCAGCTCTCCTCTTAGCTGGGCTGAGATCCTCTTGGCCACCTCCCAGAAAAAGTGTGCCTGCTCAGGCTGCCACCACTCCAGGTAGGAATCAGCCAACCCAAGCCTTCCTCTGGGAATGTTCAACGTTTTTCTGAAGGTCTTCCCGATTGCAGATCCTGGCCCATTGCAAGGCAGCCCATCCCAACACCTCACCAGTCCTGCTAACACAACAGAATGGGTTTGGGCTTTCTTTCTTTTACTTCTTTTTCAAAATGTTAGCTTGGGACTTCTTGTCCCACCTGCTGTTGGATTTTCTTTTTGCAGTTAAGGGCATTACAATCAGCTGAACAGCAAATGAGGAACCAGGAACTCCCTCAAGTATAATGCAAATTAGGGGACAGCATGTGATAAGAAGAGACTGTGTGTTGGAGTATTTTGCCCCACAACCAAATCTGGCATGCAAGTCCTGCTCTTTCCAAATACATATGGCAGTTGCCAAGCCTGGTGGCTGTTGCCACTGTCCCTTTTTTCTACCATGCAAAGATGCCTTGCAGTCAACCTGTGTGCATTTCCAGGTCATTTGTGCTCCAGAGCTTTGCCAAACTGCTTGTCAGGACTTGCTCCCAGCAGCTGCTGTGCTCTGGTGTGATGAAGGTAGCCTGAAGAGGCAGCAAGGACTTTATGTCACCTGCTTATTTTCCTGCCCCTTCCCAGCAGCTGGCTTGACATAGAGAACAAAAAAGTACCTCAGTCTATGGCAAAGGGGCTTAGCACTGTGCCCTCATGTCTGGGAAGTATCATTTATGGGGAGAAACATTTATGTCATTTATGCCCTGTGTGTCCTCCAGGTTTTATGTTTCACTCCTGCTTGACGTTTTCCATTCACTTGGTGTTAGCAGAGTACCTGGGGAAACCCTTGCTGCTCTTTTAAAACATTTCCCTTCATTTTGCTCTATGAGATTAAATCTCTAAATGGAAATAGGTATATAATCATTACTGAAGGTGTAAGTGGAGGCTAGATCAAAATGGTGTAGTTGAAACAAGCAGAAGGTTGTTTTCAACAATGATCATATATAGACACATGAACTATAGAAAAGATGGAAATATGTGTTAACAGCAAACCAAACCTTTTAAGAAAATGAAATACTACGAATAAACACTAGATGGAGCATATGTTGCACAGCTGAGTTTCTACAGTCACTTTCCCTCCCAGGAATTCTTGGACGTAACCAACTGCCATGTGGCAAAGAAAACCAGAGCCAAGATGTACAGGAGTTTGTAAGTGTAGCTAAAGCCCAAGCACAGTTGCTCATCCTTGTTCAGCAAAGTATTTCAGCAAATGCTTCTCCTCCAGTGAGTTTAGTGTGGCTTTTAGCCCACAGCTGGCTGTGCTGCTGTGAGCTAAAGGATTAGGGCCTTGGAATGTGGTGTTTCTCCTTAAAGCGGAAATGGTGAGCTTTGGAGTGGGAGGACAGCCTGTGCATGATCAGTTATTGTGGCTTGGCTGGGGTGACTGAACTAACCCACTGCAGCTTCATCTGGACACATGGACCCTAAGCAACCTTTTGGGGGGGAATGGGGGAGGCAGGAATAGATCCCCCTTGTCTTTCTTGGCCTTCCTGCTCCTTTCTGTACAGAAGGAGTAACTTGCAACACCTTTGCGTCTCTGCAGCTGACTAGGGTAATGCCTATCCTAGTTTGCAGGGAAAATCCCAGTAACTGGAAAATTTTCACTATTCTCTGCCTCTCTCTCAAAGGAAAAACATTATCTGTATGAAGGGAGAAATTCAGTGAATCCTTTTAAAAAATGACAAGATACTGGATGATATAGGACTGTCAGTATGAAGGGCAAGGTGGATTTTGACGAATGAGGGTATTAATTTAGCATCTTGGCTACTTTGTTGTTCTGATGGTCAGTTTTGGGGGGTTGTTTTTTTAAAAAAAGATACCTTCAGTGGAATAAGTAGAGGGGGAAATAGGTAAAATTCCTTTGGATGAGATTTTCTCCTTGTTTTTATTACAAAACATGGACTTTGTGTGCAAGTGGGAGGCATTTGAAATAATTGAAAAAACTTTCCTACGGGGAGACACCAGCCTGCCTGCAGTTCAGGGTGAACTCAGCCTCCTGCTGCTCGTGCCAGGCTGCCAAGCATCACGCAATGCACCTGCACTGGAACAGGCATGACCACAAGGTACACAAGATTGTTTTGTGTATGCGCATGGAAATTTTGAGGGAGATCAGGCAAGACTTGTGAAAATAGGAAGGCTCCAGAGAAGGAGGTGATCTCACCACATCTGTGTTTCCAGTAGTGTTTTTTGACTCATCCATAACCCAATCAGTGTGGCCTGGAAGTGACAGATTGCTTCTCATCTATTGATTTTGCCTGGGGCAGGTGCGTGTGACTAGCTGAGGTGCAAGGTGAGAGTTTATTTACTGAACAACTTTGGGCTAGATGGGACTTGGCTGACATACTTGTGGGAGGAGGTCAGAGCCTCCCCTGTGGCCTCATGAGCTGTCTGGGGCTTGGAGTCTGCTACAGCTACTGAAGACACAAGCTGTGTTTGGTACTGTCTGTCCAGCTTGTCTCCCCCTGCTCCCAAAGGAAGGAGGGATCAGACAAAATTGGTCTTGATGAGAGATGTGGTAGATATGTGAGAGATGAGAGATATGTGCTGCTGCTAGATTATTGCTATCAGATACCATTACTACAGGGAAAGCCTGCTCAGAAGCATGAGAGATGCCGGGGATAGTCCTTCAGTTTCTGCTCATTGCCTTTCATCCTACTCAGCTTCTCTAAAAAGTTATTTATGCACTGGGAGAAGTTGAAGGTGTGTTTTTTCTGCCTTGCAGTTTGTTTCTGAATTGCCTGGGTGCACAGCTCTAGTTTGAAGACCTCACTAGGAAACCATTTAAATGGATTTCCCAGTGAAACCCATTGACTATGGGCATCTTTAAATGCCTAAAAGCTACTGAAAATATTGCTCTTGGTTTTCAAAAGAAGCCTATAGATCCTAAATGTTGGAAAGGTCCTCTAGAGCTTCTGGACAGCTAAAGGAGATGTTTTCCCAGCGGTGAAAGAGGTTTTCTCCTCCTCTCTCTCAAGGAGAATGAAGAGGAGAAAAACCTGTTTTGAAGATGCAGCCAAAGTGTAAGACTTCCCACCCCCTTCACCCAAATCCCAGCAATTTAGGGATCACCCTCCAAACCCATTCATGTAATGCGATCTGACATGCTTTCCAAAGTGATTGTTGGCTTTGGATTGGAATTTTCTAGGGTTTTTGTCAGAAAGCAATAGGAATGTGTCTGTGTGTTTGTGGCAGGTTAATAAATGCAGGAGAGCACCTTTAGAGAAGCCAAGGGCTTGGAGAAAGCAAAGTTTTACTGCGACTTTGGATATTGGAAGGAAGATGGAGGAGAGGAGCCACTGAGCCTTCCCACAATGTGACATGTCATTTGCACCAGTCATTTAGATTAGGCCACAACAAACATTTTGCTTTACCTAGGGTGTGACAAGACACTTGAGGGTGAAGGAACATTATCCTAAACCACAGTGTTCAGTTGCTTGTGTGTGAAGGCATCTGGTTGGCTCTATGGGTGAGAGAGAATCCATGAAAAAATATATTTTTACAGGCAAAGCTTGACTGAGAACATTTCTCAATAATCTCTTTGGTAGAGCTGTTCTCCTGAGAAAACTATAAAGGACCTTCCTCTGGCTATTTGAGTTTGTCAGCAGAAACAGGAGACAAAACAAAATGTACCAGCAGTCATAATTCTTAAATTGATTTGAAGTAGTTTGGCTGTTTAAGCCTAATTATGTAAAGAATATATGGAAAGAGTGATGCCCACCCACTTGGAACTTGAAATCACAGGTGGTCTTGCAAAGAGTGGAAGCTAGACCTTGATTTATTGGTTCTTACAGGAAAGTCATCACTCTGCAACCAACATTGGGTTGTCTGAGAACTTAAAAGATACTCCCCCATGGACTACCCCCATGGGTTTAACTTACCAGTCCTTGCTTTTGAATTGCTGTATTTCCCAAACAGGCATAAGGCATGAGTAGATCTCAGTGACCTGAAGCCCTGTGGTCCCTTCCATAGGGGCTGCCTGAAGCTGCAGGGACCAGTTCCCCACTGCACTGCGGGGATGGCCTTGCTAGTGCTCTAGTTTCCACATGGAAAAGGAGTGCTGCGAAATAAAAATCCTAGTGACTGGATATTTTGTTCACAGAAGAGTGCTACTAAAAAAAATTGACGATAGATAAAAAGGTAGATTCTCCAGCATGTTTTTGTCTTGAGATCAGAAGTAGTTAGGATGACTTCTGGGGGGACCTTGATAACAGATCGTATTACCAAGTATCTACAATGGTGTATCCAATCCCACAGGAGCATTATACACTTCACTAAAGTGTCTGTAATACAGAGACATGCAAGAGCAGTGGTATGCAATGGAAATGGCAAACAGGCATATGGACGAGACATGCAAGAGCAGTGGTATGCAATGGAAATGGCAAACAGAGTGTTGAGGTGCATAAGGAGCAGCCCCAATGCATTGCAGAGAGCTGGTGGGTGAGGTGCACAGCTGCTCTCTGGGGGGTTTCCACTGGCCGGCCCCAGTTCATACACAGAGGTACGTGACAGCTCAAGAAATGTTACAGAAGGGCTTATAAGAGAAAACTGAAGTCCTCACAAACTGAGCACTTCTTTTTTTTTTTTTTCTGTTTGCATTTTAAGTGCTACTTTGGGAACAAGTACCTATCCTGTCCCTGCTTTCTACAATACAGATCCCTTAAACCACTGATTGATTTGTGCTCGCAAACGTGCACACTCCCACCACATACATGTCTTTCTTAAGGTTTCCACCACATGAAAAGCATTGCATTAAGCACTGGACTTACAAATTGGGGATGGGGGTGTTGGCGTTCGTAAACTAATTCTGTTAGGTACCTTTTTTGGAAGAATTCTCAGCACAAAATTAGAAGAGCAGCTATCTCGGCTTTAGTTCCTGTAGCGAACTAAGCTATTCCTATCCAGTGAACAGCTCTTGTGACTTCAAGGGTGGGGTGTTTTCAGGTACAAGAATAAAGCAAATGTTGATTGTTGTTCTCAGCACTGGTGCTGTAAAGTGTAACCAAATTCAGCAGTGAATTTCCCAGCACACTGCTGTCCACAGTTTTCAAAAACACTATTTCAAAACTTAATCACAGCTTAAATTCATCTCTGGATCATTAACTCATTTGAGGACTAACCTGTCAGTCAGTGAGTACTTTCTGAAAAGACCTGAGGGTACCCTGTACTGTACAGAGACTGAATTTTAGTGGAAACTTCTGTTTTCAGGTACTGGAAAAACAAAACCTTCTGCATGCCATATAATTTTGTACGTGCTCAAGTGCCATTTAACACATACATTGCCACACTTCTGTCTTTCTGTGCCAAATGAGTCTTTATCTCATTTGGACAGATGTTTTCCAGTTTGCCAGCAAACTAATTAAACACTGCTGTAGGGGGTTTCTTTTTTTGCAAATTCAATCATATTCCACATAAAAGCAGGGAGTGAGGGCAGCCAAATATACCTTGAGATGGATTTCCTCTGAAAGCTAACCTGTTTTGTAACCCAAATTAACACTAGCTGCAGTGGTTTCATCTTTTTTTTCATCAGTGAAGAGCAGGAGGACAGTAAAGAGGAGCACAGCCCATGGGTGAGGACCCAGCCATGCTACTGGCATGAGATGGTTGATCTATGCCTCAAGAGGTTTGGGGTCCTGCACCATATTGCTTGTAACAGTGCCTAAAACTCCACTGAAGGCAATACCTGTTTCTTCAGTAGGTGAAGAATTTACCTTGCTATAAGGTCTATAAGGGCTCATGCATTCAGTAGGGAGGAAAGTAGGATTTATGGTAAATGTAATCCTGCCTTTTTGCTTCTTGAGAAACTCCCACAGAGATCAGGTTTATTTTTTTCCCTTCCTCCTTTTCACTGTCCCCTCAAAGGAAACAAAGTAGTTTCAAGTGTCTGTGTTCAGTTTAGATTACCAAGAAATAGCTATTGTTCAGTATGTTAAAAAGAAATTAAATCATATTTTGCTCAAGGTCTAACAACTGTGTCTGATTATCATGCGGTATTTACTAAAGCTAAGGCAGTCATAAGAAGTATTGTCATAATAAACATTTTAAAATACATGCATGCATAAACCTGCTGCTAATGGGGAATATTCAACACATGGCAGATGCTTGTTTCTACTTTTTTTAAAAATCAAAATGGTGCCTAGAGCTTCTTTCTTGGAGAAGTGTGATAACATCTAAATAAATGGCTTCATCTTAAAAAACAATGGTCACCCATACGCTCTCTTTGGCTTCACGGCTGATTATATGACCTTTTCTTGCAATGCCTGGGGAGGTCTCTGTTTATCCATTTATAAATGCATTTCCAAAAACAAAGCACTTGCCTCTGCTCCAGTTTGTCTGCAAACACATTCATGTGTGTGCTCACTCTGGATGATCACCCAGCCTTCTGTATGAAAATGGCACTCTTGGGCTTCCTCAGTTTCTTATTTCCAAACAGAGTATATCTGCATGTGGGCCTCTATCTGTTGCTTGTGTGCAGGTATTTATGTGTGCCTATGTGTGAAAACACCCTCCCAGTGGAAGCAGCTAAAACGAGAAGGAGATTTTTAGCCCAATGCAGACATAATTATGTTGCCTCTAGCCTCCTCCTCATGCCCAGTGTGCTGTGAGCCTACCTATGCCTCAGGGAGGCATCTCCTCATCTCTGCAAACCTGGGCATGGTAAGTTTCACATCCCCACAACCCCAACTCCCATGCACAGATCTCTGCTTGCTCAGCACAAGCAAGAAGCTCACAATTTATGATGACATCAAGATGCTCGGCGCTGGTAATTGATTTCCAGGCAGGTTCGTCTCTTGTGTGTTTTTGAGGGTCTGGCCCAGATGCTGTTTGCTGGAAAATGCCTGAAAGCTACTTTAAGTCAGATGGCAGGGAGCCGTGACAAGGATCAGTAAGTTGGGCACCACGGGTCGGGTGACCACAGTCCCCTCTTTCCTCGTGGCATGTACTCTTTTGCATGAATTGGCCTGAGGTGGAAGTCCAACGTGGGGGAATGTTTGCAGAAAAGCACACGAATTTAATGATGGGATTAGAATGAATTATAGGTAGGCTTTAGCAAATACCTGCCTTTGAATATATTTTCCTGTTCTCTGCTATACAGCATACACTCGAATCCTCTGCCTAATGCTCTCTTCTGGGCAGTTTGCCTGCAGTCTTGGTGGCAGGCTGATTGATGGAGACACTTAAATGACTGCCACTCAATCCCGCTTCAGCGATCGGCAGCAATCGGCACACAAAGCTGGACCCAGTGATGTGGAACACACAAAGTGATCAAAGTTCAGAGCCGCCTCCCCATTTATCGGCACGGAATTGCACTGCTGGCACAGAGCCTCAGCCTGGCCACCGATGTGTCTGAGCACAGCTGTTTGTTCAATGTGGGAACTGTGCTGAGGGCTCCTTCTCTGCTGGGCTGGTGCTACTGAGCGCTACAGAAGGAGCTTCCCACATGCCACAGCCACTGACATCGTCCAAGGAGTTCTCCTTATCAGATGGAATGGGTTTGCCATGCACAACACACTGGAAAGGAGGCTGGTTTTCATGGAAGTGCTTGTATAGTCAACCAACTGTTTCCCTAGGGTGTTGTTGATTTGGGTTTTGTTTCGGTGAGAACACTTCACATCTACTGCCAGTCCACTGACCCCATAATAATGCAAAGACACAAAACTGGTGATGCACTTCAGACTGAAGCGTGTGATTAGTAGGCTCAACCTTGAGGTGCTGATAATGAACTATGGTGATTGCTGGTTTCCTCACAGTGTGAATAGGGAACTGCAGGCTTGCTTTGGAAACCTCCCTTCTCAGCTGTCACTCGTCATTCTTGGCCTTGCTCTGCCCTGGGATAGGTTGTGCTGGCTCCCTGCAGTAGAAGTCTCCCAAATTTTCATGATACAATTGTTTTTGTGTTATTATGGTATAATAGTTTGCAAAGTGCATCACAGCATTTTACTATTTTAATCCAAAGTGGTGCCTCTAGCAGTGCTGCTATGAATTATACTCACTGGTAGACGTGTAAAGAGTTTTCATTTCACTACCTCTTGGGGTAGCCAGCTACAGCTTTGAGAACAGAGGCTAGCAATTGGCTCTAAATGACAAGGGAATAATCCACACAGTTCATTGTTAAACTTGCTAGTCAGTGGAATGTTCCATCTCATCCGATATGTGGGAGTAGACAGAAGTGAGGGAAGAAGACTGTCTCTTTCTGCGACAATTAACAAACTCAGGTATATCCTGAATCTTTGGCCAAATATGCATAAGTCCCAGAATGCTATTCTGAAGGATATCTACCAGTTTTACTGGTTAGAGAACTCTTAGTTCCTCATTCAGTTAATTGAATTACTGTACTAAAAGTAAAAAAATATTTTGTCAGCTTTGTGAAGGTGCACTGAGTCTTAAATCTTTTTATTCTAATATGGCATGGTTTAGGATTTTATGTCTTGTGTCTGAAGGACTGATTGGAGAAGGAGCATTCTATGAATTAGTAGATCTCAACGCCTTTAAGAAAACTTAAGATGTGCATGCAGAAATTCTCTTAATTGACACATGCAAGACACAAAAGTGCTGAAGTATGTCTTTTTCTTAAGCACTTCTCAAAAGATGGCAGTGGAAAGAAAAATCCTGATTATAGAAGTGTTCTTGATAATGACAGGGACTGATTGTTGCAAGTGTTGCAGGGAAGATAATCTGTCTTCTTATTTAAGTGCTATGTAAAGCAGTACAGCTGTCTGCAGTTGTAATATTCGTGTAGGCTGGACTTCTCAGCCTGAGGTACACTTGGTGCCAAACCTAAGGACACAAGGGAAAAGTGGCCAGAAGCTGCTCTTGGGTTTCTCTTGATCCCAAGGCTGCAGCAAGTACTGTTTCAGTCGCTGGTGCCACTTGAGGTCTGACCTGCCCTGCATGACCTGTGAGCCACTCAACACCATGTGTGGTGTGATATCCTGCCATGCCATGGACAATGTCACCATGTCTTCATTTTGGGGATGCAAAGGCTGCTCTGTCATGGGTGGACAGAACACAGCCACAGCTTTGGAAAGACAGGTGTCTGTCTCTGCTAACACCTGGTCTGGCCAGTGGTCTGCTGTGAGACAGTTTGGGAGGTGAGGGCTCCTGGCAGCTCTAGGGTGCCTGGGGCAGGCAGGAGGGATGGCTCTTTGGAAAGGGGTAAGTTTTAGCCTGTTTATTATCAGGATGAAGCAGGACCCTCTCTGAGGTGTAGAATGTTCTAGCTCTTTTTAGCACTGATTAAATTTAAATGCTTTACAGTCATCCACTACAGGGAGCCCTTAACCCCTATCAAGGAATCAAGATCAAGAAATCTCATTAAGAAAGTCTGTGTGTGCAGATTTTTTGGTTGCAGTCTTGTGGTTATAAAGAAATTTTATTTCCTGTGCCCCTTTGCAGTGATCATACTCCATCCTTTGCAATCTGTGTGGGTCTCCTGAAGTACTTGGTCTGATCCTAATTTGAAATAATTTATTGTTCTCTGTGACTCCTGTTGCAATCCTGTGGCCTTATGCATTGCCTTCTTGCCAGAAAATTTACTTGATTGCCTCTGTCTGAAACTGGCACAGCATTTCTGTTCCTTTTCTCACATTGATGGCATACAAAATGTGTTTTCTTGGCTCTTTCCCTCATGCTGTTTCATGACTTTTTGTTTTAAATAAAAGCAAGAGGCTTTGGAGACTTTATTTTGGAGACAAATTGTTACCATTTTACAATATTTCCGTTCACCATGCTTTGATGAGCAGCTTGTCAAGAAAAAGAGCAGCTCCTCACTCCCTTATTTTTATTTGCTGTGCTCTAACTCTGCCACTTCCCAGAAACCCGAAGTCCCATTCCAAGGGAGATATGAAAACAGTAACAAATGTCTGTAAAATATTTTTCTTGAGAAAACTTCCTCTCAGACAATTTTTTCTTGGAAGGTTATTTGCCATTTAAAAAATTCCTGCCCTTTGCATGCTTTTCCTACCTTTGCTCAAACAGTGGAAGAAATTGTCTTGCCTTAGAAGATTAAACAAACTAACTACTCCACCCAGAGAGAAATCAGGAGCATGCTTTAAAATTATTTAGCAGTAATTATTTTCCTATTTTGTTGTCAAATATGGCAGGTATCATCATATTTGTTAGGATGTGCTAATCATGACTTGACACTCCATTCACAAAATTCAAGCAGGTCTTAGCTCACAAACATATTTCCTAAATGGATAAATTATTTTACTTTTATGCTACTTTTCTTGCTAAAGACTAAGATGACAATAACTACAACTAAACACTCACTTGGTTAAAATGGTTTCAAAACTGGTCTTGTAATTTTCGTCAAAGACCCTCTGTGCTCTGGGCTGACATGAAGGTGGAGTTGCTAGATGGTAGGCAGTGGATCTCCCAGTGTAGGTCCCTTCATCATCTGGCATTTGCGTAAAAAACACTGCTGAAAATCACTGAAAGCTCTTCTACGCTACCATCATGGCTGAACTGCACACACACATCCCTGTGTCATGCAGGAACAGATCTGTTCCTAAAGACCTTCTGTCTTTTCCTCTTGTTGTAGCAGCTAAGAAATGCATCTTACTCAAATCTGCTTCAGCACAAAAGCACACATCAGTGGAGGGGCAGAGAGACAAAGCTTGAACTCACTGTTATTTGTTAGCAAGTGTTACATTTACAGGCCTACACAGGTACCACCCACTTCCCACTCTGCAAGTGCAGAAATCAGGGTAGCAGGACGCAACCAAAAAAATTTTCAACCTAAGTTGTGAAATGCTCTCTGTAGGTTTGACTCAGTGAATACTTACAGCAAGAGTTTGCCACGCCTCTCAAAGGCACAGCAAAGGAAAAAAAAAACCTCTGAAGCACACACACACACACACGTGCACACGCACACACACAGAGGAAAGACCCTCCCCATTCCACTCACATACACTTATTCTATGAAAGTTATGAAAGATACAGTCATTTGAACTCCAAAAATGTCATGAGGTGGAATTAATTTCCTGTATGCAATCCAATGTCCTATGGTTTAAGGACTTGATATTACCACATCTGTCACCTTCCTTTGACTGAGGCCAAAGGAAAGCAAAGTCAAGCCTTGAGGAGCAAATACTATCAGTCACTCACTTCAGTCTCTCAACTCTAATCAAGGAAAACAATCTGAAATGTTCAGTGCAGCCATTTGGACCCATGATGACTGAGACTAGCAAATGCACAGACTGGAAAGCTGGTCGGTGCTCAGCTCTGGGGACTAATAGTTATAAAATATCCGCACTGGGAGCCAGCATTTGCGTTTCATCCATGCTGCAGCCAGTATGAAGGGATAGACTGACAAACGTGCAGCTACCAAGCTGCTCAACTGGATCGAGGGTGAACACCTGCCTCTCTTCAGCTTCCTGCAGCACTACAAGGTAGAGCTGGGGCTGGAAGCACAGGAGAATGTAGGATTGGTGGGGGAAATTAAACCACTGGAATCCACAACTGAAATCCAAGCCCCTGATCAGGGCCTGAGAAGATGATGCCTGAGCTGTTAGACCACTGAAATCCTCCTCAAAGGCATCTTGGTCCCAGTGCACAAGCCTTTCTTGGTGCTGGCTGTGCTGTTGTAAAGTGTCCCTTTACCTGTGGACACTTCCCAGGTTTTCAGATGAAGTCTCTCATTGATTTCCCTCCTCCCCATGGTTTCTTGGGTCTGCTGTGACCTGTGCCAGCTCTTACCCACCTCTTGGGAGCTGATGCCTGTAGCCTCCTGGCTCAGGCATGCCCAGGAGGGAGGGAATGCAAACCTCAGAAGCGCCTTTTGCTAAAGGAAGAATTAGACCAATGTTCCTCAGTCCAAGTAAGACTGTGCTTGAGCTGCTGATGGTTGCTTGGAATTTTAAAGAAAAATGTGGCACCTGCTTTCAAAAGAGGATTGTGAGCTATGAGCCAAGAGTGGAGGAACTTGTGCCTGTGTACTTCATTCACCAGAAGGTACTTAAACCCAGGACAGAGCTAGGACTTAGGATGAACTGCAATCTTCAGCCTTCCCTATTTGGCTGGCTTAGGCAACTCCCCAAACAGTGGCTTTTGTGAATACCCCTCCAAGGCACTTAACTCCACTTACACACATGCCTGGAGTACCGGCATCTAATTCAGGCATTATGGAGCCAGATGCAAACGTCCCCCTCATGGATTAGGATCTGAAAGGTTCTATATCCTGTACTGTCAATCAGCTAAGACCTTCATTACCTGCCCCACCCTCCTTTTTTTTTTTTGTTTAAAAATCTAGACTTTTTAAAAGCAGATAAACATTTGTAAAAATTATTCTTGTATCTGTGCAAAGGTGTAGTTAAGGCACGTGCTAGATATTCCTAGAATGATGCAGTTAGATCAACAGTGACTAATTCCACAAAATATGGCATTAGAAAAAGCAATGCACTTAAATTATTCCATATCCTTCCCTCTAAATTTGTCCACCAGATTCTCACTGCTGAACATCAGAACCAAAGGTTTATGGCTACTTACAGGCCATGGCTCAATCAAATTCAAAAATAAACCCACTAGGCTGGTATTTTTTTAGCAAGCAAAATGGAGTTATGTTTCATACGGCGGGATGGCTATCAGCAGTGCTTAAAATTTATTTTCATTTGTGCATTTTGTTTGACTCTGAGATGGGGAACCTACATTAATTCCAAGTTAATTTTGCATTTAGTCAAGAAACATACTCAGATTTTCAAATGTGAGCAGAAATAATGTGTTCTTAACAGAAAAACTTCTGATCTTCTTTGTGGTAACTATGCTAATGAAAGAGATATTCTGGAGTATATAATTATAGCCCACAGGATCAGAGTGAGAGGGTTTTTTTCTTTGGTTTGAACAGTATTGCTTGAAAATTGTCACAAATTTCTCAATAAATTAAATAGTAAGGCTGATTTGATCCTGCAGGAATGAGCTCCTTAGAGGACTGTACTCACAGTTTGTATTAGTAAAAGTCACCCAAGGGCTAATGTTTCCAAAGGTGTGTTTGCAGCTTTGTGAGACATGTGGACAAGTGCCAGCATTGGATATGAGGTGCAGTTTGGGCTGTGATTAAAGCAGGAGCACTTTGCTGCTGAAACACTAAATGACAAGCTACTCGTAGCTGAAAAGCAGCCAAAACAGCAGCCCTGAGCAAGGTGCTGGGAGAGTGCTGGGACAGCCCAAGTATGCACACCTGAGCATATGCACACAAATGAAACAATCAGTGAGAATTCAAATAAAGAAATCAAAACTCCAAGTCAGCTTTGCTGGTATTTCTGCATCTATATGAGTAGCTTGTGCTGACATAACTGTTTCACACTGAGCACAGCAGCTTCATGGCAGGCAAAGGAAGAAACACCTGGAGGAGAACTTGGTCTGGAATGGAGGGGAATGTGTGAAGGAATTAATTGAGATACCAGAGATTTAACAGCTCTCTGCTTGGAATTGGGAGGTAATCCACTTTCTTCCATCATCACTGACTTAAGCTTTAATAATAAATCAGCAGTGATTGTACTGGACAAAAATCCAAAAGATTTTAAAATCTCTGGGAGTTTATGGCATTCATGTTTGCTCTTTCATCAGATACTGTACTCAATACAGATTTTTGAAAGTAACATGCAGAGAGGGGAAGTAAGGCAAACTTACAAAGAGTTTTCATCTCTTCTTTTAAGAAACAGAGGGCAGAATGTACAAACTGCTGCCACATGACAATGTCATTGCCTATAAATGGATTCATTTTGAATAGTATCTATAGAAATAAATTATCACACTCCTTTTCAACCTAAAAGGGAGTACCAGTAATTAAAATCACTAAGAAATTGCAAAAAACCCTCAAATTGGTTGGTTTTTTTTTTTTTTCAGTTTTGGGGTTTTTGCCTATTCAGCTTCTAGACTGGATTATCTCCTAATATGTGTACAAATCTCATAAATCACCTTTGAGAACTGTTGCTAAATTCTACTCCTGCTTCTTGTTTTCTTGAATTCCTTCTTACTTCTCTGTCTTCTCTCTATGACTAATAGCTATATCTTGTTTTATCCTTTCTTGTGCTTAATATTTATTCCTCAAATCAGTCTCTTACAGTGGTCTATTGAAAATTATTTACTTTTTTGGGTACTGTAATAAAGATTACACGCTATTATGTCTTTGGCTTGGAATGAAGTCCTCATCTTGATTAAATGTGACACCTGAAATTAACTTGTGTTTGGAGGACTAAGCCATGACAAGATATCCAGATTTGTGTTTTCCTGCACTTGCAGTCATCAGTGTTTTGTGACCATACAACACTGCTGTGGCATTCATAGTCCAGTGATAACTGTTATGGAAGAGACGAAAAACCTACTTATTTTCCATTTGTAAATGCAAATTAACACAATATTGTTGAAGAATTTCCTGGCTAGTTTTCCCTTGTCTGCCTCAGGCAAAAAAATGATTGCTGAAGTTTAATACTTTATGAAACCTCCTGATTATGAAGGTCTAGTAATTCTCCTTGGGAGGATCTGTGACACAGATAAAATGCAGAAATCTGAACAGCATGATGGAAAAATACATGCCATAGAGACTGTAACTTCGAGAAAGTTGTGTCCCACCAGGTCCTGTGCATTGATTATACTGGTGAATATGTATTTTGTAAAGTAAAAAGTATATTTCCTAGAGTTCAGTAATTCGGGCCACTACATGATCTGGAATAGATTTTTCTCAAGTAATTAAATTAATTACTTCCATGTAACAATTAGCAAGATTAGAACATTAGAAGCTTGTGAAACTCAGGAGTTGGAGTACTGGTCACTTGTGCAGACAAGCAGTTTGGCATAAGTAGGTAACACCATTAATTACAATGAGAACTGTAACCTGCATAAAATTTGCTAGTTGTTAAATATTTTTAAATTAATCTCAACTTGTACATACCCAGACAGTTATCCATGCAGTAGACTGTAGCCCGTTTTTCATAATCAAGCAAAACTACAATGAGAATTTTGCTCAATTAAGAACTGAACAATTTGGTTGACTTTTATTCCATTCTTGGCAGTAGAAAAAAAAATAGTCTTTTCAACAGTAAGTGCCAGTGTAAAATATTTTGGCAAGGAAAAAATGTCAGTTTAGATCTATGAAATTACCATTTTCAGGCAGTAAAATTAGAAGCACTCTGGTTTGTGTTAGCTTAAATATACCCAAACCCTGGCCAGTTATTGTGCAACTAAGTAAACAGGTATCCACTACTGGCCCAGATTCTGTACTCAGTTATAGAAGCATTTTGACTGCAGTGGAGGTAACTCCCATTTAAGGAGAAAAACCAATATCACTGAGTCCCAGGTTTTGCATGTGCCTAATTTATTGATATTGGTATTCTGCTGTAAACATTATCAGTGTGGTTCATGTATCTGGTCTGAAGTGGACAACAGTGATGGTTACTGAGTCCATTTTACTGCAACTTATCTTGCTAGTTATGACATTTAATGGGATGTCCCAGATGAACAGTTTCACTAGCCTAGCCCCTCTGAGCTAAAAAGAAATTTTCCAAAGATGGAAGAGTTGGAAGATAAGTGAGAGTGTTGCTTGCCTTTAATAATTTTCTTTTAAGGAAATGTTTTTCTTATCATTCTTTTCATCTATTCAAAACTATCCCAAAGTCCTCCTGGAAACTGGGCTGGAAATGTAATGAGAACAGACATTATTTCATATATCTGACCTTTTTTTCAACTGGCAACAAAGATCTCATTTGATTAAATGAAAGCAGATTTTGGATGTCTCTCTTGGTGTACAGACCTACAGGCACTAGGAGAATTAGGAAAGAACCTGTAATGTAAATCTGTCACATTAAAAATACATACTTATATTCAGACTTGACTAGTGTTTTACAAGGAACTCCCAAGAAAACATGCATGTGGATCCCATTGCCTGCAGTAGCTTTCTTTAAACACTCATGAAATCAACATATCATACTTCAAAGATTTCTTGATTTAGCTGGAAGTAGGGCTGGAAATGTTCTACTCATATCCTTCACCATGGATTAACTGATGCCACCAGCAAACCCACTTCATACCTGTGGAAAAGGCTACTCCTCATTGGCCTGCTTGGGAGTTCTGCAGGCTAGTGTTAGTGCTGCAATCAGCTCTATAAGTCTGCTACATTATTTGTGTGCTGAAGCTTCTCATCCCATTGTGATGAAGAAATAATTGAGTTACAGAATTTCACCAGTTACATGTGAAGCTCGTTGAATTTTATTCTCTAACAAAAGCGTTATTTTGTAAATTGGGGAGGAAAAAAGTTTAAATGTAAATGGATACATATGTTTTTGGTACTTAAACCCATTTAAATACATCATTATTTTGCCAAATGATATGAAATGGACAAGTTAGATGTTAGCCTTTTTTATAATTTCACCAAAGTGATCATGTATATTTGTGTGCTGGCTACACAATTATGTTTGATCTTTGTCCAAGCACAGAAAATCAGTGCAAAAAAAGCATGGGAGGATCCAGGGCTTCCAAATATATTAACCTCATTAGTAAGATGCTTTAAACTTTCTCATAGTTCAGGCTTGTTCACTCTTGGTGATGATGCCTCACTGACTGAAAGTAATAATCCTAAATTGAATTGTCTTGTGAAGAAATGCAACAGTGTAATTGTCATTTTAACATATATGCTTCTCAAGAAAAACCCAATTTGAATTACGACATTTTAAAATACATTTCTATGACCTTGTTCAGCTCTGTGCTGCCAAAGGATGCACATTGTAAATGAGTTGAAGTGTTAGTGTGCAGAAAAGACAGTGTTTTTACTGCAGATAAAACACAGCCTCCCACAGTTATCTCTGAATGTGGGGCTGGTGCTCTGATTCAGAATGGTGAAACAGGCACATGCTGAATGTTTACTGTTCTCATAGGATATTCTTTCTTCCGACGGTGCTGGAGGGGAGTGGGTTAGAAAATGATAATTGTGAAATACTGTTCCCATCTCCTAGGAGAACATGCTGCCCCAAGAAAACTAAGGAAGTACTGGCTTACACTTTTCCCAAATGAATTTACTGTAAGTGTGGCAGTAAGTGGCAGTAAGCTCTTTTATGCACTGCATTGTTTCCCACAGTTTCCAGTCCCTTCAGGTGACTGTTTACAGGTGTCTCTGAACCTCTGACTTCAGATAAAGCCACACAGAGACCACAAGTCAGTCTTGATGAGCAGACACACTTCTTCAGGTTCTCTTCAAGGCTGTCAGATGCAAAAGAGTTGTTTCCTGAAAAGACATTTGTCAAGAAGATAACAGGTCTTACTGGAAGGAAACTTTACAACAACTCTACACTTTGTGAGAGAGGAGTAAAGTTTAGGCCCTGATGCTCATCTCTGAGTAGTGTTATTTAAAAGAATCCTCCACTGCATCAATGGCAGTGTCCATGTGTAAAATTGGGATATCATGGCTGAACAGAACCAGTGCTTCATGTTTGTAGCTAATTTATCTCCTGACAAACAGGAAGGGAGCCCTCCTTACTGTCAACTTTCCAATATGGCATACACTGAGACTTCAGGAGTCCTAGGGAATAGGAGGTGAGGAGGGTAAAGAAGCCTTGACCAAAAATCACACTGACCTTCTGCAAATTAGTACATTAAAAATGAGAAAACAGTGTAATATGGTCTGGAATAGTTTTTTGTTTTAATCATGTAAGTAGTCCTTGTCATGCTGTAAAAAGCCCAGTTTGCTGAAGGAAGACAAGACAAAACAGGGCATGATTTGGGTAAAATGCATGGGGAAGCCATGTCTTGGGAATGCACTGGCCTCCTGCCACAGGCTGTTTCCAGTGCTCTGGCTGGGTGGGGAAGGGGTACTGCAGTTCTTATGGCTTCACATATGCAGTTTCTGGCTCCTCCACCTCCACTCTCTCCCAGGGTGGCAAAGCAAGCCAGCCTGGGGCTGCTGTCCCAGAGGATTAACCCTTTGCTCTAGGGGGAAGGACTCCTACCACCATCAAAGGCCCCACCTTCAAGCTCAGCAGCCCAGGCTGAGGCCTGCTTTTGGAGGTGACCTGTTATGACTAAAGAACTAGGTAGTGCTAATGAGCAAAAAGAGAGCTGAAATGGGTGATAGAAATGAGCCTTTGAAAGCACTGGGAAGGCTGATACCTGCACAGTTCTCTAAAGGCAATAGTGTTAGTGTTAGCCCTAAGGAAACAAGTACTTGTCCTAAGAAAAGGGGACTATTTCTACAGCTATAATCCAAGGCATTTTCCTCTTTAGCATCAAAGCTGCACTCTGGAATTCATCTTGGCTTAATGCAAACACTGCACGGGGCAGTTCAGGGATGGTCAACTCTTATAAGCAATTGCAGCTTTGTAAACTTTGGGGTTATTAGACTCCTTACTGCAGTCTTTAGTAGACAGAATGGGTTTGGCATTTAAAACCCATCTTGTATAATTTTTCTAACTCCAGATACAGTCACCATAACTGATCTGTAGCAATAACAAAGGAGAAATACATGTCTTTGTAAACTTATCTGTAACCATGATAAAAAATGGGGTTTTAAAAATATTTATAAATTATATTTATAAAATCAAGCAAACTGAATGCCAAACGGTGTAGCATCTGAAGATCAAATGTTTCTTATAGATGTATATGTATTTAAATACTGACAGGTGCTACAGCCAGTTCAAATGTCTGTTGGAGCAATTTTTGATCAGGATGGAAACGGCATTGGGTTTTCACGGGCGCTCCTCGGGAGCAGACACGTCTCGGTACTGAAGCTGCCCTGCAGGTGGCGTGAGCCACCCGCTCCGCACAGACACAGGACTAATGCTCCTCTTGTGTTTCAAAGAAGAAAAGCAAAATAATAAAAAGATGCTCACATAACTGTCCTTTATATAGATGCTGTGGACCGTGTTGGCTGATGCACAGCAGTGTTACAACGCCTTCAGTGTTGTGATAAATGAAAGATATTTTTTTCTGGTAATGGTAAAGTCATATTTTAAGACACAGTGTTTTCCTTTGAATGAGGAGAGTCTGCCTTCCTTTCAGGTACTTTTATCACCTACAGAGAGCTCATTACAAGCACTGTATTCCTTGTGTTGGCGAGGGCAAATATTATATAAACTAAGCATTAACAAACCTTTCCTTTTAGTCGTTTCTGCCTTCCGGTCTTTTACACTGTGTTTAACTTTCTAGACTCTCTCTCACTTGTCAAAAGGCTTTGTTTTCTAGCTATTATGGAAATGTGTCATGTTGGAATGTGCTTTGCTCTGAGCATAGCAAAATCTGCAGATTTTTCTGCTGGTGAGTAGAAAATGGTAAGCATCAGCCCTTTGATCTTAACCATTCTAGATTTAGGGGGAAAAGAGAACAAAGTTTGAGTGTGTCTGCAGTTCCTATCCATTACAACTTCCATTTAGGGGCCATATCCATTCCTGGCTGAGTTTAATCACAACATGAAATGGTGTATGTGTTCCACATCTGGCCATGGTAGGAGGAGGAGGAAACACCTACATTCAGGCATTTTTTCTGCTCCATTCGGCACTACTGAATCTCAGAGAAAAATTGTCCATATCCAGGTAAAAAGTGAGAGGGGAGAGGAAATCAAAAGGAGAAGGAAGTCAAAGGAGGACTGTCTGGAAAGATCTTAAATCTTCTGCTTTTCACAGCCACTGTTACTCGTGTGGGTAACAAAACTTCTGAGCCAGGCACAAAGGACATCAGGTTTTAGGTACTGTAAAGAAATTAGTATCTCAAGGTATAGAAATATGTGCCTCAAGAAGGATATGAAGGAATAAGTTGCACAGTAGCTGGAATGGGTATTCTGCCCGAGCTTGAAGGACAAGGGGTGCAAAGTATGTGAACATCTGAGTTTGGAAATAGATCCCTCATGCCTGTGGGTGGAACAGGGAAAACCCCTCCAGGCATGTTCAGCACCTGTAGACACAAAGTGGGCTTGGGTGTTTGGCACTCACAGTGTGAACAACAATCTCCTCCTGTATGATCATGCTGAGATATGCCACAGGTTGTGAAGTTAGGAACACAAAGAAAAAACTTACTTGGAAGATTAAAAGGATACACTTTGCGAAAAAAAAAAAAAAAATAAAATTCAGCCAACACCTGGCTCACCCACTGTCCTATTTAATCCCAATAACACTCCTAAGATATCTTTGAATATTCTGAGTCCAGGAGAGATGCACCCAAAGACAAGATTAAAACAGAAGATTTTTTTTTCCATTTCCACAGCACAGTCCTGACCACAGCAAGTAGTGATTTTACAGAAAGCAGCGGTTGCAGTCACATCTGAGGTACATAGGTAATATAACTTTTCTTTAGATTTCTGAGATTACATACCTCCAGGAAAACAATCTCCACTTGGTATATATTTAATTGAGTTTGGGAAATAAAAATATCATTGTCAGTGTTTTTGAGGCCAGAGCTAAACCTTTCCTAAAAGAGATGTTAATAATATCCAAAAGAGGGAATGAACTCACTGCAGGCAAAATTTAATGTAATAATAAAAAGTCAGACACCTCCAAGTCTCATTTGGTTCAACTGCAGATTGTAGGAGATTTCTCATAAAAGTTTTTGATGTATTTTAATGTATACAATGGTTGGGAAAAAACAAACATATCCTGTTGAGAGTTAACATATAACTCTTCCTCATCATGCTAATTTTTTAGCAGAAAAACTGCAGACCACTGGGCTTACCTGAGCTGGGTAAGCCTTTTATCTTACCAAACATCACATCAAAAGTTGTGACCAAGTAAGTGTTAAAGCTTTGTTAGCATGGTGTGTCCTAAAGTAATTGCAGAATGCCAAAGACAGAACTTCCTATGTTCCTTCAGGCTGAGCAGGGATGCCAAGTATACAGATTTGGAAGCTGTCTATCAGGGTTTTTTTATTTGCTTGATATTGAGCAGACAGCAGAGACAAAATACCAAAAATGCTTGAAATCCTTATGACCTTTCACTGCAAACTGTGAACTTTGTCTGCCAAACTCAAATTTCTATTTACACTGTCAGTAGAGGCTACAAGCTGTTGCGTTTTCTTTGTCTTTTCAGTTTGTCATTTATCAAGGGACAGCTTCACAAACACTGCACAGGAAGGGGGACCTGAGCACACACCAGACCTTTTGCACATTCAAAATACTTAGTCTCCATTCTGTGGATTGCTTAAAAATGGCTGTAATGCAAGCAAAGTAGCATGAAACATGCTGTTTGCACCCAAAGCAGAAAATATTCTATAGAAAGTCTTAGCTTTGCCATCAACTGGCATATTCCCAAGTTGTGTCCCGAATCCTTACTTCTGCACAGCTGACTCCATTTACACCATCTTGCATTAAGACAGGAACATACAGGTGACTGCCAACTAAATGGTCCAAAATACATTCAGCAAAGAACTGCACTGCCTTCTTAAATGAAATATCCCTGATTTCAGCCTTGTGCTTCAACATTCATCCACCCTTGTAAATGAGGAGCTAGACTGTTGCAGAGAACATGTACAAAGGACAGTTGAGATGTATAAAGTAGAAATTGTGAGAGTAGAGAGAGTAGAAAAGTGAGGGTGACTGAACACTGGCATCGGTTGCCAGGGAAGTTGTGGAGTCTCATCATGGGAAATAATTCAAAAGTTTTCTGGACATGGTCCTGGGCAATCAGTCTAGGTGTCCCTGCCTGAGCAGGGGGACCGGACAAGGTAACTTCCAGAGGTGCCTTTAGACCTCAACCATTCTTGTTCCTGTGGAAGACTACTGTGAACTGAAATATTTGTTGCTATTTGCGTAACTTTGCCAATTAAAACAGGAGAGCCTAATAAGTTACTTAAATAAACCAGACAGCTACATGAAATTCCTTTGAAACTACATAGAAGGTTGAATTATATAACAAATGTTTTAGGTGAACTCTTAGTATTAGATGGGTGATTATTCTGACTATTCAAATATTTAAAGTATTTAAAATTTAATTTCACACTGTGGTAGCCTTCCTTGAACTTTACAAGGCAAAGGCATTAATAGAGTTGTGTCTGAACTCTTTAGGATCTAGAAAACTGTCTTAAAATGAACCATTTCCTGAGAGACTTCTGCATAGAAAATACATTGGTGTTTCCAAAAGAAACTGAGTTCACAAGGAATCATTTCATTGGTACATTATGTTAATGAGGCTTTTGAAAGAAAACTTTTCACTTAGTGTTACTTTTTCCTGAATGTGAAAGCTGTGGAAAATGTATGGAAAACATTGGTAAAGTGAAGATGGCAGCTGTATGCTCTATATGTTACTGTTAATGAGTTAGTGGTTAATAAACCATATGCTTTAGCATATAAACAGGAGGATTTATGCATAATGCAAAACCTATAAGAACATTTATTGTTTGGTATAACTGTTTCCCAAATCAGAGAGGCACATTGTTCCAGTCTTCAAAAAACTTGTTGTTACCAGAGTAAAAATCTCTTGCCTACTTCCTTCAAGTTCTTTTCATGTGAGTTGGTCTGGGGCATAGGGGGGCTTGGAAGCAGAGAATTTAGTGAGCAGCAGGTTCCTCAGATCTCTGCTCTGCACAGCCTGGGATCATAAACTGATCACCATCATTACTAACAGCAAGCAGGAGGTTTCTATACAACATCCCCAATTCTAATCATTCGTGGAGGAAAGTTCATCCTGTTCTTTTTATGTGTTCTTCTGTACTGGAGTTTTTGCATCAATTATCACTACTAACACCCTAAACAAGCCCCTTTTCTTCAAAACACAGACAAAAGTAACCATTGGGTTCATTCACAATAATGCCTGGATTAAAGAAACCACATTCACCAACAGGTAAATTTCTAAGCTATTGAATAACACTATGTTTGGAAAAGATTTTGCTTTTGTAATTCTCCTTTAATTTCCTCCCATCCAAAGCTGCTGTGAGGAGTCTGAAGCTATGTTTTCATGAGTGAGTGAAGAAGTCCAGCAACTGACTCCTATTTAAAATAAATGGTCCTGGAAATATAAGGTAACATTTCCATAAATACTTGAGTAATTTGAGGTTTAGGTTCCACTAAAAGTCTTCCAAGTATTTCCAGCTCCCCAAGTCAGACAGGGAAAGGCAGACGAGTAAACTGATCCTTACTGTCAGATAAGCAGGGATTGAATGGAGGCACATAAAGCATGAGAAAATGAGGAGGAAACTGTGGACAGAGGAGATGCTTATGTTCAAGAGGTTTATACACTGAGAGGCATAAAAGGCAGTTCAACAGGAAAAAGGATAGACAGAAAAAATATCAGACTATATAAACTGAAACATTACTTTCAGTCGCTTAGGTTTGCTTTGGATTTTGAGATACGACCTCAGTGAATCCACATAAAATTGCATAACTTTATAATCTGACACAGTGCCTCTGAATTCAGTACAGTGGTTTGGTTTTTTTTTTCATTTTACTTCCTGATCAGATTAGAAAGTGTCTGAAGTCAAGCATTCTGGTAACCCTTTTGAATGGTTTTGCTTCCTTTGTTTCAATTATTGTCTTTCAATTAAAAAATATTATTAAAATACCACTTTTGGGTGGGTAGTGACTACCACAACACTGTATAGAAAACCAAAGCAATTTGAAGCAAGCTTGACATTCTAAGTATATTTTTAAAATACCTTATTGCTTAAATAAAATAAAATCCTTAGTCTAGCAATTACTTTCAGATGTTTGATTGTTTATTTTTAAAGAACTGTCATGTTAACCATTTAGAACTGACAAGAACTATTTTGATTTCTTCATGAATTTTCTCTAACATCTGCTCCCCTCCTTATTTGGGAACTATATACTCATCTTCATTGTCTGTTGTATTTATCTTATTTTTGCTGTATTTTATTTTATTATTGGAGGAAAAACTTCACAGAGCTGTTTGTGACAAGATTTAGTTACAGGAAACCCAACAGCTAAGCCCCAGTTTCAGCTGAGACAATTAGACTTGATTTTGGTAGCAGCTCAGGACTTCTATTTGACCCCAATGCCTTTCAGATCTGTCTGCCAGCTGACGATCAAGTCTGAAAATTTTCTGTATTCTTGCTACAGATAGAGGGCTTTGTTTCCTTTCCATTTGAGGTATATTTCTATCCAGATCTGAATGTTTTGCTGAAATTCTTCTCCATTCACTGGAACAGATTAAAAGAAAAAAAGGAAATAACAATATTTTCCAGAACTTTCAACCTCTTTTTAAGTTTGTGTTCCCCTTAATTCTCTGTTCCTTGATATCTGTGAATTGTTGAGGACAGTGCTTTTCTCAAAGCAATTTTGCCACTCTTGAGAAGTAGTGGGTGCTAATTTGTAATGCTTAGCTTAACTGTTGCTTTTTTTTGTCTAGCAGCTGTATTTAATAGCTTATATTACTGTTTCACCTGTTATAATAAAGGACTCTAAACCACTGAAAACTCAATACTTTTTAAAAGTGATCTAAATTATGTAACACCAGAAGATATTTATTGAAAGGTTTGAAGAAATGACTAATGAACAGAGCAGTGATGTTACACAGTCTTTTCACCAACTGCTACAGAAACTTCACAGCTGAATTATCAAAGTCCACTGCCATTCATGGATGGATGTTTTCTTAAGTGGATGGGCTCTAAAACTTTATGGATGCTCTGGGAGAAAGTAAAAATGGAGAAGTGTTTTATTCTTTGTCAGTAGTTTGTGAGCTAGAGTCTTGAGCATTTTTTTTTCTCTTTTTGTTCCTTCTTTTTTCTCTTGTTAGACTTTTCTAGCAGCTGATCACAGCAGCTGATGCTGGGTGAAAACAGTTACCAGGGACAGCCTCAGCCATGGAGATCCATGGAATGGCGAGAGATCCTAAAATTCTGTCACTGCACCAGTTCTCCCCACTGGGTTCGTAGTTCAGAGCTCTCCAGTGGGTTCCCATGTTTGTGTGACTCTGCTGGTTTTTCATCTCAGACAAATTGCATATGACTTCTCCACAAGCGAGAAAAGCTACTGAATGTGGCACTCAGCCTCCTTAAAAGATGTCCAGAAAGTCTAAGGGATTACCATGATTAATTATTACCATGAGGATTCTTTCAATTCATTAGCTTTCTAGAAACCAAAACAGTGCAGGACACTACTGTAATGCAACTTGTTAAGCAATAATGCATTTTTTCTTCCAGAAGTCACACTTGATAACAAACAATATTCATAGGCATAAGATGACCGTGGACAGTATGAGCTAATGTCTCATCAGAAATTTTTCCATTAAGGCTCGGAATGATGTTTAACATATTCTTCTCATTACTGAGCTAAACAAAACATTGTATTAAGTATGGAATTCTCAATGAATGTTACTGCTGTACATTTTAGCATGTACATACATCTGGAAGTGAACACATGTACATATGCATTTTGGGGAACAAAAGCACATCAGCAGAGTGGCTCATTCTACTTCCAAGATAAAACCAAGCTTCTTTACAGAAACACAAATATGTCAAATGCTATACATGTTCTCTCCTATCAAACAACTGAAATGGAGAATGGAGAATGACTGAAAGGGTAGATTTCTTTGTCTATGATAAAAAGTGCTGCTGAAGATGATCACCAAAATTTATGTACTGTATAATTTTCCACTCAAAATTCAAAAGCTTTGGTGTATAGCAAACACTTGAATAACTTATCAAATCCTGTGTAGGTGATGGCTTTAAGACAACTTTCAAAGTTGTCTTAAAATGTCAACATTGTCTTAAGTTGTCAACATTTTAAACTGTTGTGCTTTGCTTTTGGCATTACATAGAACTTGCTTTGGATTGCAAAGCTTACATTACAAAAGCTTACTTACATAGAGGTTTTGGGACAGGGCAGAAGATGGACAGGTTGGTTGCTTTTCACACTAAGAGACACAGATTTCCTGATTGTGTTAGGCCCAGTGTTAATCTGTCAATTTTAGGTTGGTCCTAGGGGAAAAATAAAGCTTTTAAGAAATGTATGAGGATAATATCCTTTTTTTACCCCGCCAGAAACATCAAGAACCATTAGTCAAAATTTTCAAACATAGTGGCTTAACTTGGTCTTTTAATTCCCTATTTCAGCTTCTTATTCAAGGTCTACTCTTCAGAAATATGAAAACTGGCCAACTAATTCACTCTGAGTAGCCTTTTTACTTATTCAGTGCTTGTGAAAACTGATGTAGCAGTTTGACTATGGACCAAAAATCCTAGTGTTTGGTGTTTTTGTTGGCAATCCTGTAATAATTATGCCGTAAATAAAAATATGGGTTTGGATTTCAAATGTACCTTGAGCATTGTTCCCACCCTTCTACAGAGACACTGCATAACTTTTTCAGATTACAAGGTATAAAATTATCAGTCTGAAATACAGATGAAAAACTTTTACCTACTCTTATATTTCTCCATGTGTGTCGTGCCCATGAAAATGTACATATAAACCCTTTCATGCAATGCATTAATAAAATCATTAGTTCCCAAGAGGCATTATGCTTGGAAACTACCAAAGTCCCAAGCATTACTGCACTCATAATGTGAGGTTACTAACAAGGGGAGCCACAGACAATGCTAGTGTTCTATATAAAATAAAATCTGCTTTTCCATTTTATATTCTGATCGTTCTCACACAGCTGCTACCAAGTCCTCTGTGCTTTACCTGACCCAAATCCCACTGACATGACTGGGAAGAATACCTGTGATTTGTTTGGTTCAGCTGCCATCGAGCTGTTTAGGGTTCAGTTGTACATGGAGAATTCTGGATGAGTGTGCTCCAGCTGGAATGAGCATATGTGTGAGTGCTGTGCTGGATCAGAGCTGGGGAGGGCCCTGAACCTCTGCATAGCCCCTGCCCTCAGCTGCTCACCATGCACTGCACTTGCTGCTCAGCATCTGTCCCACAGGGAGCCATGGGCTCCAGCAACCCAGCTCATGGAAAAGCAGGGTGATCGCTTTTCATGTGCTGATTTGCTTTGTGGTCGAAAATTGAGGTACTTGGCTTACATCTTCCCTGCCTGTGTTTTTCTCTCCAGAGCCACTGGTTTCCCACCAATCAGAGTAACTCCAAGGAGCCAAAGACACCCAAAGGTATCTCTCAATTTACTTTAAGCATTTATCAGCAAAATGCAAATTCAAGATCAGTAGGTCCTGACCTCTGCAGGGCTGTGCTGAAGCACTGCCCTGTACCCCAACAGCCAGTGGACCCCAGGCAGCCTGGCCACCAAGAGACCATGCAAACCGGCCACCAAGAGACCATGAGGGGCCGGAAGCATTTTGAAAAGGAGGAGTACTGAGTTCCCAATGGAAACCTGCTTGACTGTTTTACCTCAGATTTATTCAAGTCTGTTTGAAATGTGCCCACTACCCTGTTTCATCTGAATGCCACAGCAGGCCTATTGTAAAGTCTCTCAAATCTGACAAAAGAACTAGTTAAATTACTCTCAGAACAATGAATTTTAACAAAAGAGGCTTGAATTTTCTAGACAGCAGAGAGTTTTCTGCCAGAAAGGAGATCTCCAAACATCAGCCCTGGTACCTCCATGTAACACTGTTTCCACCCAGCCCCTGAGTTTCTAATTGCTGTCGGGAATCTGTTTCTCTCTTCATCTGACTCCAGCTGCCCACCTAGTCCCAGCACAGGCTCTGAGAGCTGCTGCATCATAGCAGCCAGTAGGCACCTTCCCCTTTAAGTCCAAACCCAGACAGAAACTGGCTGCTTTTCAGGCCTTTTGTTTTAGACTATGGATTAGATTAATCATGACAAAGCTTTCTGACCTCTAGTGTAAAATTTATTTTAAAAAATCTCTTTAATGATAATAGGCCAAGTTTTCTGGCAACACCAATCTGGTCTCCAATCGACCCTTGCTTTTATAGATAATCTGTGTTGATTTTCTCCTCACTCCACCCCTCACTTGCAAGCAGATCCCTGATGACTTTGGGGTGCAGTTTAGGAGATATGTGATCACCTGGGGAACTAACAGGAGATAATGCCTAAGTAGCATGTATTATTTGCAATTTATTTCATCCAATTCATTTGAAGGAAATGCTCATTTGCCACCTTTCTGAGAGGACTCTAAAAAAGCCTGAAGAGCAGAAACTGCCAATGTGTTGTGCAGAACTTTGTCGTCATTTGCTTCCAAGTTTTCTGAAGAGTAGGTTCTCCTTGTTTATCCTTCTAAACAGGCCTTCTGCTTCAAAGGATGAGGCAGTAATTCAGAACACATCTACACCCTATCAGAACTTTTAGAGACACCTCTGTGCTCTGCAGTTCAGCTTGGTATACAAACTTCTCTGCAACTTTCAGGTATTTAAGGCTGGGGCTTTGCCTCAGGTTCTTGAGTGAATGAGGGGAAGTCACCAAGTCAGAAGTAGCTTTGTATACTTAGCAAAATGGAAACCTGCCACACTGAAGGGGGGATGGCAGCTACTTTGCCTGTGACTGGTGAGAGAGGGATTAGGCATTTCAGCCAAACAGCTCATTCCTGCCTCTTGTTTGTACCATCCATGCTGGTGTTACTGCCTTTGTGGGATTAGGGAGAGGGTAAAGGAATGCCAGTGTGTACCAGAGGGCCCCAGTACAGCAGCAGTCACATCTGTCCTTTTATCTGCAGCAGGATTTCTCTGCCTTTTTGCCCTGGTCCTGGCCTAGTTCTTGTCTGTCCAAACCAGGACTGATCCCTACTTGACAATCAAGAAAGAAAAGAAAAGAAAAGTGTATAGATGGTGATGTTGGAAACAATGGAAGTAAAGGGAAAGTCTCTGGGTGTCCTCCCTCTGAGGAGGAGAAAAATTAAGTAAAAGAAGGGGTCACAAGGAGGGTAAGCAGCTTCATGAGAAAAAGTGCCCTGTCTCCTTTAAACTTCTTCACACAGAAGCCCTCAATCCCCACTCTCACATCTTTCCCCATCCCACACCACCACTGCTACCCCTGCCTGCCTTGTCTGCTCCAAGGATGCCCTCAGCTGGGAGTTTGGTTTTGTTACACAATGTAACAAATAAAAAGATAAATTCCAGTTCCAGTAGATCATTCAACAGGCTTCCACTGATTTTTCTTAGGGGAACTCCTGGCCACTTTGAGATGCTTTCTTTAACATTCATCTACTACTACTACTACTACTACTACTACTACTACTACTACTACTACTACTACTATGATTATGATTATGATTATGATTATTATTATCCAGCTCTTTGTGTTCTGAGACCAATCACTTGGTGTGCATTCCTCCACTTCACTACTTTCAGAACTGATAATCTGTAATGGTGAGATAATTTCTTTCAACTTGAAAAAATATCCTGAAAGATTTCCTACTGGTACAATTGCTGACTTTCCTGTGTTATTCAGTCACGTGCAGATCCTGCTATATAGATTGGAGAAATCCTAAGTACAAGCCATGATGTAAGCAACTTGAAGCAACAAGAGTGTTTTTTTGCTATGGAGAAAATAAATCCCAAGAAGGCTTCTTGGAGAAGGAAGGGAGGGAGGGAATATGAGAGAAGAATGATAGAAATCATTCCTAAAAGAACATTTAAGCATCGATTTTCTTGATTGCTATAGTTTTATTTCATTGCTTTGCTTTTAAGAATTATTTTGTGCAAAATTGTATCTGAAAGGAGAGGAGAGAACTTATTTTCTGTGTACTAATCTTCAATTAGTACGATTAGTACAGTTCTGTGGACCAATCTTCAAATATAGTGAGGCGGCTTATAGTCTTCTCTCCTTTCCACTCTGCTATCTGCAGGTATTAATTCAGCGTGGAAAACAACATTTTGTGTTTGCAATTCAAGTGCAGAAAGACAAAAGCAAAAAGGTAGAAAATCACTGTATTCTCTCTCTTAGCACAGAAACAGCATGGTCCTGAGTTAATTTAAGTAGTCACAGAAATAGAACTTCTATTTTAAGCAGGTATTTAAGTCCTGCTCATTCAGTATTCAGCCCAAATGCAAATGACTTTCATGGAATTAAGCTTGCACTGAACTGGATCCACTTAGTAAAATATTTCAGTCTGCTACTTGAGGGAGAAAAGAAGAATCTGGCCAACTGTTGGAAATGCCTTTGTAGCACTAATGCACTGATTCATTTTTCTGTTTTCTAGGGAATTTTAAGGGTTTTTTTTTGTGAGAAAGTACTACTGTGAGATAGAAGGTTGCTCTGGAGAAAAGTTACAGGAGTATATACACATAATTGCCTTTTCTGAAAGTAGCATACGACACAGGATTTCCTCAACTGTACCAGAACTGACATTTACCATTTTGAATTCCAGCTTTCCAAGTATAAATAATTTGTCCTTGCAAATGTTTTGGTATCAAAGTTGGGACTCACTTTGGGTAAGACAGTCCATAAACTCAGGTTTTTTTCTCATTTAGTACTTCCTTTTACAGTGTTCCAGAGATGACAGCTGTAATATTTAATACTAAGAAATAGTAAATTGAAATAGCATGTTATAAAGTATTTATTAATTATAATATATATAAGTTGCTTTCATTTATAATTCACTTTTCTCCTGACATTGTTCTCTTTTTTGCTTAAAGTACCTGTGATTCATATCTTCCATTATAAGGAAACCACAAATAATTTTACATAACTACAGCGTTTGTCTAATCACACACCAAAACAGAAGGTAGAGGATATGAAAATTACTTATGACAGATGAGTCACATTAATATTTTGTTCTAAGCCACAAGAAAAATGAGACAGAAGGGGTGGGAATCAGAACAGAACAAAACCCTTAGTGCTTTCTGATCCAAAACCACAACTAGCAATTGAGGTGCAAAATGTTCTTTTTTAAATAAAGTGTGAGAAAGACACAGAGTTTTGTACTGCAAATGCTGGCAGCACATAATGTTGCAATTATTTTTAATATTTTGAGATGCTTGAATCAGAACCAAAACCCTGAGCAACACTGAGGTAAAAGCATTCTTATGCTCCTTCACAGACACACACAAAAAAAAAAAAAAAAACAAAAAACCAAAAAACAACAAAAAACAAAAAAAAAAACAAAAAAACAAAACAACAAAAAACCCCAAAAAAAACCCCAAACCAAAACCACAAAAAAAACCCCAAATAAACAAACAAACAAACAAACAAACCACGAACAGAAAATAAGAAAAACTGAGTTTGTTGCAGTCGCATCAGAAATGGTGTGCCAAGTTTCTACCAGTGACTGAGAGTAACAACAGAAGGCCAGGATGTCATGGCATCCTCTTGCCTATTTTTTTCCCCCACTGTAGTAAATTCAGAATCATTGAGATAGTACTCCTGTTAGCTTTACGGGATTTCTGTGTTGCTTAAAAACATCTTGTGGTTTTTGTCTTTGAAAAGAATCATTCTGACTGCCTTTTAAAGGGAATTTACTATTTCAGTATACGTGGCTAACTTAGTCTGCATATGAAGCATAATCTGAGTGATTTAGGTAGATAAATATTAGCTCTGCTTAACACTACTTTGTTCTTCTGGTTTATGAGCAGGGACCCTGTTCCTACCCACTCCTCACCAAAACCTGACTTTTCCTCAGATGATAACAAAAGTAACTGTTCAGTGCATACCATGCTAGGCTGGGCTGCATTTATGCCACTTTTTAATGCTGTGTAGGAGACAGTAAACATGGAAAGTGAACTGGCACTTTATGGAAAAATGGTGAACATTTAAGAACTAAATGGGTGGTTTTGGGCAGACAATTCCTGAGGACTTTATTCAGAGAAATATGTGTCTGAATAATTAGGAACCAGCACAATGCTTTCAGTATCTAGCTGTAAAGGTGTTCTCCTAAGCCAATAAAAGAAAGTTCTCCTTTTTCTTCATTTTTAATTTGCCTCATCATGCCCAAGGAATTTTTCAACCTTAGTTTATGCGGTACTTTGGACTTATTCTGTAAGTATTATTTTCTATAATCCATCAAACATCAGTAACTTGATTCTTCATGACTGCGCTATCAGAGGCTATTGGGGTGTGATTGCAACTTGTTTGCAAATAGGTATAGTTGCTGTATTTTGTTTAGTCCATGAAAATTAAATAATTTAGTATTTGCTTGCCAGGGAATGTGTGAGATCCATGCCTGGAGGTAAACAAAAGCACATGGGGTAATGGTACTCCATTTCTTACTGGAACTATCACAAGATGTGTTTCTTGTTAATAGTGGCTTACAACTGTGATAAGCTTTTCAGTCATTTCAGCCTGAAAGTAATTCCTCCAAAACCACCTCCCCAGAAAAGGTTTGTTGGAACACACTGAACTGCAATTAATGAGTAGGCCTCCAAGGACCAAGAAGATTATAAAAAGGTATTATTGGTCCAGACAGAAATTTTGCCAGGCCTTCAGGACAGAGTTATGTATCTCTGCATGTTTATCTCTGGTATGTTTCTACATCATGAACTTGGACAGAAATTCAAATTTATTATGAAATCTAAACTTCTGTTAGGACTACTGAACTTTTGTCTTGATTTTTTTCCTGATTCTAACTAACCCATCGAAGGATTTGCTAGTGCAGCCAAGACTAGCTGTTTCTGGGAGAGGTACTTGTAAAAGGAAAGAGTGGGTATAAAGGGCATGGTGTAATTTAGACAGGTTATTTGTGTGTGCCTCTTGAAGAAAAAAAAAAAAAAAGAAAAGAAGGGGAAAAAAAAGAAAATTAGTGTAAACTTTCCAGTTCCTTACTGCTGCCAATCTCAACAAACCAATTCTTTATCCATTCTGGAATTTTTATCAGCTTAGTCTCATAAGGAAAAATAAGTGCACATTTTTCATATAATCTAATAAAAAGTTAGAACCTATAGTTTGCTAATGACCAGTGTGCTCTGTTTATCACAGGTATAGGTAGTGTTCCTTACCCTGGCAGGCAATTCTTGTTGCTTTGTTGATTTGTTTGGATAAAATCCATGACCCATACTACATCCTTTTAGGTAATTTCTCTCTAAAAGTTAGGGAGAGCCATAAGGACTATGCTAACTTCTGTAAGTACTAATATGTAGTGCATATTTGAAAGAAATAATCTAAACTCCATAAATGCAATCCAGATGAAAAATATCAGGGCAGACAACAACTCTGACTGTCATCTGCACACTGTACATGTGCAGAAACAAGCAAACAAACAAAAGTAAATTCTATCTTTCATTGATGATACCCAGATAACTGAATATAGAACACTCTATACCTTTGATTTTTTGGAAATGGAAAAGCCTAAAGGACATGAAATTGCCAAACAGTTACTACATTGTCATTATAGAATCTCACATCATAAAGGAAAGGCAAAATTTTTCTGTTCAAGTCTCCAGAGCACTAAGTTGATAAATAATTAAGCAGGCAGCTCATTTATTTTTGAGAGTGTCAGATGTTGAGCTGTGTATATGATTAGATTCTTTGTTGAATATGGGCTCATATTAAAGTGGTGGAAATGCCCCCATATATAGCAGGGATCAAAATACCAATGATAGGAAAGTATGGCTGCTTTTCTTTTTCACCATACTTTTCCTCTTGAATAGAATCAAAGTAATAAAACAGACATTATACTCAGGTTAGGAGCAGGAAATGAAAAGGACCACAGTCTAATACTATTTATCAGAAATGAGAAATGCTATATTTGTACATTTCATCACAGAGGAAAATGCTTTCAGGTTTACTGAGTAAAAACTACTGAGAATATGTTCCAAATGCTCCCCTTGGAAGCAAAATGTCTACATGGACTGTAAAGTGTGACCTCCTCTTCATTCCCCTCAGGGATTCATGCTGTTTATTGTCTGTTCCTTTTAAGGCAAGATTCTAGAATTTCCCATTACAGACAAAAATAATTCCTCTCCATGCTAATATAGTACCCAATAAGCTCATGCCAGTGGCTTATTTGGTCATCTTTACAGTAGTACCTAAATAGTCACATATTTATCTTCACAGTACCTTGTAAGATAGAGAAGAGGTACTACTCCCATTTTGTGGTTGGAATGAGGCTAAGTTCTCCCCCCAAGGCTGGTCAGGAGATGTGTAAGAGATGTGGGGCATAGGAAGGAGGTATTCCCTGTCTCAGGGTACTTCCTTTCTCCAGGAACATGGAGCCTTATCCAGGAGTAGCAGCACAAACACTGCTTCTCTTTAAAGGAATTATGACACATCCCACCTCTTGAACTGTGTTGCACTTGGGATATATCCTTGTGAACTGAGCCAGATTTCATGTTCCCCTGCCCCTTGACTCCTTAACCGCCAAAAGCAATGCCTCCACTTTTCCAAGCACTGAATTATTTATATCTTATGAGTGTACTTTGCTACTTAAAACTTACAGCACATACTGTGTTGCTATCATGCTTGGAATTTCTGCTCTGAAGTTTCATCCCTTGACCTGTTTATGTAGGTGGTATTTACACATGTGACTGCATTAGGCTCTCAGCTGTACAGCTGTGCAGATTAAAAGCTTTAAAGAGACAGCAGCTGTAAGGTGAGTTGTGTGACAAGTCAGCAGTGATGCTCAGATGTCAGGCATGAGTCATGCAATAAACATGGCAAGTGCCATTGAATATTTATAACTAATAACATGGGCTGATAAAAATGATGACTGATTAAACATGGAATGATTTGGGTTGGAAGGGACTGTAAAGAACCCCTAGCTCCATCCTCCCTGATACAGAGCATTAAAAAATTTCTCAAATTTATATAATAAGAGATAGCACAAGCACTGCAAAATAAAGTAAGTACTTTGAATTAGCTGAAGTCCTATAGACAGCAACAGAAAGAACATTTGGATGGAAACATAACTAAGCAGAGATTCTGTAAATATTTCAGCTATAAAAAGCCACAGAAGTCCAGGCTTTGATGATTTCCTGAGAATAAAAAGATTTACTAATGCTAATTCTAAAGATAGATACCTCTTCTGAGTTAAAAGAAAAAGTTTGGTGATAGAATGTTTCTAATCACAGTTCTAACACATCTGAATTTATGAAGATGTGTAGAAAGCAAAGATCTTGAATAAATATGGATTGTAAGATGCTGACAACATTCTGGCCAGCAGAATGGAAATGGTCTTTTTAAGTCTAAATCAGATGTGTACCATTTTAGATTAATTAAGAACAAATTCAGGACAATATTAGTAGTTTATTTCATTTTGCTTTTCCATAAATGTAGAATTGAGTCTGATGTCTGTCTTTTCAGGAGGTAGCAAGAAGGATTTTGACAGAATGGGATGGAGTGGCTAAATCTAAACTGTTCTACATACTGTAGCCATCTGAATGTGACAATATAACGTCTCTGTTCTAGAGTTCAAACTGCACTTGGTACTAAAGTCAAATTTCCGTGCATGTGAGAGAACTCTCCAGGAGTTAGGCCCCCCTTACTTTTATCCTTGGTATTTTAACCTGAACTAATTTGAAGTAATATGCTACAACACTTGTAAAACCACTTTATAGGTAAGTTCCACCCCTGTTCTGGATAACATCACGGTGACATGTCAGTCAAAGTGATCTGTAAACTTTTAATTTTCAACATGGATATAACTTTACCCGCAGAAAATTTCTGTGTTGTATGTGGTAGAAAATAAATCCGTCCCCTGTTTTCATGACTCAAAATGTGGAGAATTTAACATACTTAAACACCTTCACTGGTTCCAAGTCATAGGGAGATGGGAATCACAGAATCTTAGAATGGTTTGTGTTGGAAAAGGACCTTGAAGATCATCTGGTTCCAATGTCCCTGCTGTGGGCAAGGACATCTTCAACTAAAGCAGGTTGGTCACAGCCCCATCCAACCTGGCCATGCTTAGAAGTGATAGCCTAAAACTATGGAAGTACATAATTAAATGGAACCTTTAGCTTTTGGAAACCAGAAAAATACAAACCATTTCTTCCCTCAAAAACTGACAAATGCAAACAAAACCATGAAATTAGTTACCTTCCTCAGCAGCTGGTTAATGCCTTTAATTTCTTAGGCAATAATAGTACAAGGTTGGCTGGGATAAGTTTTACGTCTGGCAAACATTAAGAAGATATTTCAGATCTTAGCAGGATAGCTATCTGTTTTAGTAGATACCATATTTGGTTATGAAAACAGCAATAAAAAGGATATGGTTATTTTAATTTAATAATAGATCGACTGGAATGAGGTCTGATGAAGGAAGATGGGTCAGATTTATATGTGACTGATCAACATAGCTGTGTTAGAGATCAAAACTAGCAATAGACTTGCACAGCTATTAACATCCTCTTTTTATATCACTATTTTCAGGTATATTTTTATCGGGGAAAGAAGTGTAAAAATATCTGAGGACAGATATGGGATGACAATGACTAAAGATGGGGAAAAGCAGATATGCTCTGACTCCTAAAAATAACAAGAGAAAATTAGTATTTTATTCTCCTAAAATGAGCTCTTCTTCAAAGAAAGATATCCCTGTGAGTTAATTTCCCCCCAGAGATGAACTCTCCATCACTTAGACGTATGAATTCTTGCAGAGGTCACCATTTCATTGAACATGAGTATCTCCAGCAGAGGAAATGAAATGTGGTTTTCAAGAAGCCATTTATCACCTACATGGTAGATCCAATTCTGAGACTGAAAAAAGATGGGTACGTTAGGCAGAACATGTAGAGATACGTTGTCAGCTTATCTTCAGCTGACTTGGTTTGCCTGAGAGCACACAACAAACAGCCTTGTTACATGCAGGGTCCACCACCCACAGAAGTCCTACCAGCCAGCAGGCAGGGCATTTAACAGCTCTGTGCTAGTGTCTTCCCATGTACAGAATGATTATGTTAATATTTACACACCTCATAGTGGAAGCTGGAAGACATTAATGAACATGTGTAGTTATTTAAAGCTCTTGGACTGAAAAGTGTGCCAGAGATCCAAAATATTCACTAATATTATTATTTCTACACCCAGATGATTTGCTCACGTGTTTGCCACATGCCAGCACAGAAACCTACTTGATGCAATGCAGTGTTGGACAGTTGCTCAGATGAGGTCAGTGGTATAAACACCAGTTATAACTGGCAGGGTGCTTTGGACAAACCAACCATCCTAAGGCTTTATTACAACCCTCTGACCATATAGAACACAAACCCATTTCAGTTTATGATTCTGTTAGCTCCAAACACACCAGGGAATGATCTGGGAATTCATTCCAGCAGTATGCAATCTCATTTGAGCAGATGTCACAACCTCCACCTTGGACTGAAAGCTCAGTGTGAGCCAGCAGAAAATACAGTTTTAATATGCTGGATAATAAGGCAAATGCTGTTATTTGGAACTTCTAGCAAAGACACCTGCTGACAGCTGGCATTAAAAGGGCAGTGACACATGCTAGACACATTGTAAACCAGGCAGAGGCAAAATCTGATCCTTGCTGAAGTCAAGGAAAGTTTTGCCATTGACTTGAAACATGCCAGAATTTCTCTTACAATTGTTAATGATTTATATGTGTATCTACAAGGTTATGGGTAGTTCATTAAATATTTATATACTGGCAGATATTCATAGTGTCAAATAATGGGGACACTGAGATACCAAAGGAATATTATTAGCGTAATAAATATCTAGTAGAGAACAAAAGATAAATCACACCTTACATTAAAAACCTATTGATTCCAGAGTTTGTTATCATCCCAAAACAAAAGTAATAAACCAGACCATTCAGTGGTGTTAGGGAAAAGCACTTGTTAATGCTTAGTTAGTTTGTAATTTCTAGTAGCAAAACATCATCCAAGAATACAGGGAAAGGAAAGAATTCCTATGCATTCACTTTGTGCAGCAAACACATCGACTGATTCCTCTTTAAATTTATGCAAGTCCATGGGCTTTGATGGAGATCATAAATATTTTATGCAAAGCAAGCTCTGAGGAGAACCAGCTCTGGGTTTTGCTCATGTATTTTGCCAGGTGTCTCTTTCTTCCTCCATATTTTAGTATTGTCAGTCTCCTGTAAGTGTCTAAATTTTTTTCTTGAAGTTATATTTTAAAAAAAATGCAGCTTATAATAACCTGACAATAAAACCTCTGCAGCTGAGTCTGCTAAAATATTTGTTGAGTCTCTAAAGGGACCGCATTTGCATACAGGGTTTTGAGAGTGCTGGGAGAACATTTCTCTTCAAGTAATTTTTTCCAATAAAATCTCAGAATGTTTGTTCAAGAGGTTGGTCTGACAGATGAATTTTTTTAGCTTTTCACAAGTTAAAAAAATCTAGACTGGTTGTGTCTTTCCAGTGTCTATATCACTAGCTAAACACACACATGTGTGATTTAGGTGAGGTCTCTATGTAAAGCCTCTATGACAAGAGCCTGACATTTGTTTCAAAGCACAGACAGTCAGCCATCAACCAGCAACAGGCAGCCCATCTGCTGTAATGCACCATGGTGAAGTACTTAATACTTCCATTTTGGTGAGTAAAGCAAAATGAAAGCTTGTGTTCACATGAAGAATGGAAACTAAGTTGACTCTGGAAATTTTTTCCAGAAAGGCTATTGCAAAGTGACCCTACAGTGAAGGCATTAGACTAAATAGTCTGTGTTGCTGTGGTTCCTCTAGTAACAGCAGCTGCTGTCCTGTGACAGTGAACCTAGGGCAGATGAATTCACCAGTCCAGTTTCAGACAAAAATTTGTGGCTAACATACTGGTACTTAGGAAAATGTAATATGACAGTTTGCAGACAGAAGAACCCTGTGGCTTCTGTTTTCTTCCTCCAATGTAATTAGTAGTGGGAGACTTAAAAGGTGACTATGTTTTAAAGGGAAGTGTAACTATGATCAAGTGTCACTTTGCAACATGCATTACACTGCAGGTAACACAATTCTACCTGCTTGTTTCTGATGCAATCACATCACGTCATAATTTCTTTCAAGTTTTAATAAGTACTCTGTTTAATTTTTTCTGCTTTACAGTATTTTCTTCCTAAATCTACCTCTAGATCCTGTAATACTCTTAACATATCTGCAAATCTACTACAGTAGCTACTTTATCTAAATAACAAGACTTCCCCTTTACTGAGGAATTAAGCAACCTTTGTTGGCAGCAGTCTGCTAGAGTGTTTAATTCTGTAAAGGCCCCGGCTAAACCATTGAAAGAATGTTTTAAAAAAATCAGAACTGAAGGTTTTCTCTGTTGCAGAGCAAATAAACTTGCATTAGCTCTTCAAAGCAGACCTCATTGTTCAATGTCTGTGAGGCAGCTGTTGCTTTCTCAGCAGAAATGCCTGTAATTCAGTTTAAACTGGTCCTCTGACTTTTTTCACTGCATCAAATAATATCAGCAGAAAACTCTGTGTTCTACATGGCCAAGAAAGTATTCCACAATATTTTAAGTAAGTCTGTCTTTACAGCAGAAAACTGAGAGTAACATGAGGATATTATCCCGATTTGCCTTACACATGGATGCTGTTGCTTCTCTCAGCCCAAGCAATTCTTTGATTATTATTTAATCTAAGTGCCTCTCATGAAAGAACTTGGGGAGTCATCAGTATGAGTCAACATGAGCAACATGCACAAGATCACTCTTCAGGTCTCATGAACTGCTATTGCTCAGCAGCAAACTGATACTGCTGAAGGGAGCAGCCCAATCTCATTTCCACTTGATAGAAAAGCCTGTGAACCAATAGTGTAACAACATATGTATGTGAAAGTGTAAAAAGCCCACTGAAAACAGCATTTCCAGGTAGACTGCTGGTTTTCAGTCAGGATTTAAAAAAAACTGGGAAAGGGTATTGCTTCCTTTGGGAGCATGCTGACATACCACAACCAGAGAAAATGAAATGATGCCTCTGCTCTCAACAAAATGAAGTGCCTAACACTGACAGTTGTGTAGTAATGCTGGTTAGAGCTGAAGACAGCTTTCAGCCACAAGACTTTCTAGGATAAGTATTCAGGTTTTGTTACTACCAACTTTGAGTTAGGAAAACCAAGGAAAATTGAAAGAATTCTTTGCCTGAAGGCTCCCAGCAAGTCACTGGCAGTGCCAAGCTTAGGTCTTGTTGCTGAGCTCTGTGTAGAGTCAAGTATCTCTTTGAACAGAGATGTTAGCAGCCAAGTTTCATTCCCATTGGTGGAAAAAGTTCAATTCATGTAAATTCATAACTTGGCTTAGGTCATGACTAGACACTAAGTAACTTTTTTTTTTTTTTAACATAATTTAATTCTGTACTAAAAAGCAGACTCAGACTTTATTTTTGTAGTGTGATTAAACAACTGCATATACATATCAGATTAGTAGACATTAGTGTACTGTTCTCAGCTTTTTAATTTTCTAAGAATTTAAGTAAATTCCTTATCTATTGATGTGCTGATCAGTCTTTCATTATCAACATTTATATAAAGAGAATACATATAGGTAACTTCTGTTGTTAAGTAATATGTGTATGCTACTGAGACATAAAATTTTGAAGGTACAGTAATTTCAAATATTTCTAGCATGCCCAGCTTAAAAAAAAAAGAAAAAGATCCTTAAGTCTTAGTTCTCTTTCCCAATCCTTTAAAAAAATGTAATCTTCCTTTTGAAGGGCTGGTGGTGTCAGATATTAGTGAGTTAAACTGGGCATCTTTTGTTTAAAGTTGTTAATGTCTATCACATCTGTTCTCTTCTATAATTTTCAATTTATCAACAGTGTGTAGTAATAAGTTTGATTCATTAGATGAGAAAAAAGGATGGCAAAATCAAGTAAATATGTCAGTTAAACCCCACAAGAATTAAATCACCTTAATTTGTTTGTCTGGTAAAAACTGGGCTCTCATTGGGTGAACTGAGGCCAGCTTGATTCACCACCAAAATGTGAATCTGAATCTGACATTGAATTTGCAGATGTGCATAAGAGAAATCCCTTGTGTTTTGAAACAATTGACTTTAAGGAGAGGCAGGGAAAATGTAAGCAGCGTTGTTAAACAGAATGAAGTTAATCAGTTACTGTCTGAAAGTAACTGACTGAAATCAGTCTCACTTTGACATCATGTTGATTTTCACATCATTTTGTCTAAATGAAGATTATTTTTTCAATTAATTTAGATTACACAAATACAGGATGTTTCTGAACAGTCTTCTTGATTATAAACAACAAAAGGAAGTGATATCATACATTAAGTTAATAACTAAGAAGCGAAGCTTTTGTGTGTGCAAAAATTTCAGTTTTAGAGCGTTCAGGGGAGAATGAGGTATAAGCACTGAACGAAAACCAGCATGAGTTGAAGAGTGTTGAAAACATCAAGCATATATTTAAAACCCCAAGCATGCTGTCTTTGTAGAGAATGCTTTCTAATTGTAAATTTGGGGGTTTGGAGGTGATCTTAAAAACAGTGCTGTAGTGAAAAAACAAGACAATGTCTCTCTTTCTTGTCTGTTTATGTAGGCTGTCATCCAAAGCTGCCAAAGAATCAAGGCCTCTTAGCAGAGCTTTTCCAGGTGCTTTCTGTCTGGTGGAAGTTTACATACAGGCTGATTCAGAAGTGCAACAACTACAATTTAATTACCCATGTCCAAGTTCATTTATGCTTCTGCTCTCTGGTATTCAGTTGAGCCACAGAGCATCTTTTGGGTCATTCAGATCCACAACAGCCCTTCCAGTGGGAGTGATGTACTTTACATGTCAACACAGACTAACTTATTTGGCTCATATTTTCTGTCTTGGAATGTAATACTTAAAATAGATGCCATTGTAATACTTGGCTTTCATTTAAAGACCCATCTACTGATGCCTGATGGAAACATTTTAAAACACTCCATTTACAGATAATTTTGCTCATATGATTTTTTTTATTCCTCTTTTTCCAGCTTAAAGTATCAGGGAAAAAATTAATTTTGTCTGATTAAGATTTCAGTCTTATTTTATTTGTGGCTCCAAGGTGCTGAAATTTGCAGAGCAATCCATGACACTATCACAAACAGAAAATCGCACCTGTTTTTTAGAAATAATGAACACTGATGTCTCACCTTCCTTACTTTTTAAAAAAATAGCAACTCTAGTATTATGCATGATACAAATGATGACAGTATGCCTAAGTTTTAAAAGTGTCTGATCCTCAGTTTGAAACACTTTGAGGCAATCTTATTCTTAGAAATGGGTGGTCTGTACTTGGTGAAGGTTGGCCTTGTTGTGCTGTCTCCAGCTGGGTATTCAAAAAGCCAAATCTCCAAAATCCCTCTTTCCTTTGAATGTGTGTTCCAGTCATCTGATGTGAGTGGAATTTGAAGCAGCTAAATAAGTGCCCACAAACTGAATGACTGATTGCAAGAACAAAAATTGAAATCAGTTTTATAATTGTCAGTGATTGTTCTAATGAAAAGTAAGTTACAATTTGAGAGTTGAAACCAACCTAAATAAAAGATTGCTAAGAAACTCTGTGAACACAAGTCTGTCTTTAACAAATGCCATCAGTTTTATTATCACTGTTACCAAGATTGTTGCAAGTGGTCATGAATTATGGCAATTAGCCAACAGAAAAAGACTGTCTTGAGTTTAAAAACTAGTGAATGCTGTGATTTGTAAAGGACTATCTGCTTTTGCCAGAACAATCCCTAAAACACTTTAGAAGGAAAGAAGCATGTGCTGCAAAAGAGAAAGAACTTAAGGGTCAATTTTCAAGTGAGTAGGGTACACTTAGACTATCTGGGCTTTTTGCTTTTCTATCAAATTTTCCAAAAATTCTTCACCAATCACAGTGCTGCCTATCATGTCAGGAAAAGCCCTAACATGCCCTGAGATTGCATGTTTAATCTATGGAATGGGGAAAACAAAACTTGTAATTCTTAAAAAAGTAACAGCCAGGAACAAGTAGCCTCAGGTTTATGAGCCTTTTCATTTATCAGCCATCAGGTGGACCCCTCTCAGCCACCTCAAGCTAATGTTGCATTGGTATTTTATCCTTCTAATCAAAATGCTCCTTTGTGTGTATCTCAAGCACTGCTGCCTGCAGCCCAAACAAGGATTGCTTGCTTGATCCATGTTTACAAAATTCTTTATCAAGATATGTAGAGCTTAACCAAGGAGCTTTGGCCAACATTTTCCAAATGTCATTGCCTAAAGCCTGGCTTCTTTTCAGAGGTGCTGAGCATCAAAATTTTCTAGAGACTTGGAGAATGAATTTTTGTGCTCAGCTGTGGCTAAGCACAGATTTAAGCACCTTAGTCCAGGCACTCAGGATTTTGTTTAGGGTTAGGGACCAGATGTAACAGAGCTGAGCTACAGAGCACAAGTAAGGTGAATATTTAGGGTACACTAATGATCTGTTGAAGTGGTAAGAACAGTAATACTTTATGGACACATTATATATGCATAAGGCCATTTCATCTTGCAGGTATTTTTCATTCTGACTTTCTTCAGACGAAATTGTAGATACTGATTATCTATCAGGACTGAGTTCCTGCATGTGGACCAGAGTCCACCCTGCATGACTTTCTGTTGGCAGAAGGAATGACTGGAATTACCCTTGCCTTATGCCTGCTGACCTGGAAACGTTATTGTTTTAGCACCATAAATATTGTGCAAATGAGGTTAGTGCAGGGTTCAGCATGAGAGTTACTTGATTTTTTTTTCACCTTACTCTTTCTGGACTGGATAATTCGAAGAAAAAAAATAAAATTCACTCCAGTCTGCACTGATTCCATGGAAACCTAAAGCAAATCACTAATAGCCAGCCATATGTACATGGGATTAGATCTTCACCTATAAAACTGTGCCAGAAGTATGATATACAGGGGTCAGGCTTTATAAGGTCAGGTCTGGATTAACTGTTTTATGGAACAGCACTAAGCAACAAACTTTTCTGTTGAGTCATTTGGAAAGACGTGAGGCTAAGTGAAAGGGAGGGTTGACTTCAGATTCCATGTCTGAAGCTGTCAGAGGTCAGGTTCAATGCAAGAAATGTAAAGTAGAATTCATACAAATGTGACTAACTTCCAGGATTCAAGCATATTCTTAGCATAGGAGTGTAAGGATAGGGAAATGTTCATGGTAAAATGTTATTTCATTCAGATTTCAATGTTTGCTTCACTTCCCTGAGATGTTTTGATCTCCTTTTTTTATATTTTCCTGCAAAAATTTCTTATTTGTGTTAAAGGTACACCCTCTCAAGGTTACACAGTAGGAATAAGCCTTTCTTGAGACACAGATTCTTATTTTTATATGTTCTTACTTTCATTCCATTTAAACTTAAAGCATCACTAGTCTCCTAATAAATTTATTTGTCTTTCATGTTCTTCTAGGCAAATGGCTTCATCACAGAAGGAAGTTCTAGAAGTACAGCATCTTTGAAGTTTAGGTCTCCCCATGCTTAGGTGGCAGCTCTAGGGTGGTTTTAGGGTTACAGTTTCAGTCCAAAGTATGTGTGTTGCAATTAAGCACCATTATATTCTCTAACAGGGAAATTAACAACTTTTTGTTGAGATTTTTTTTTTTTCACACTGTCTATGCTAATAGATTTATCCACTCCTGCCTTCCAGAAATAAAGTCAGAAGTAATTATTCCTTATTTTTGCTGAGAGAGAAATCATCTTATGTTTATTACAGTGCTTATGTATGGGCAGGGAACACAAACTAGCCAAAGCCCTGGACGTTCATTTCTTAGCTGGCTACCAGCCACTTCTCTATGTGCAAGTGTCCTGACTCCTTCATGAAATTAGGCCTAACTTTACTCAGTTTTGTCTTAAGACATAATTTTCATCTACTTACCAGGTGCTCAGAGAAGCTTGGTTAGTTATTAACTAGCTTTAAACAAATTTAATAACTTGGAACTTGCACAGCATTTGAAAAACACTAAAAAATGTTCTTGATACTGAATAAGTAACAAGAGCAGACCATGAAAACTGAAGATGCAGGAAGAAATTATTAGAATTGTGATGAGAGAAAACACTTCCTAACTCCTCCTTGATACTGAGGTACATCTGGTCTCATTTAGCCCTTCCCACAGCCTGTTAGTATGGTGTGTTATTGCCATCTCCCTGTCCTTAGACTGGTTCAGAAGCTGGATGCAGGAGGATTGTTTTGATACTTTATGCTTGCATTTCTATGCAAATATGTTTTAATCAAAAATATCTGGGGTCTTTGTTTTTGTTTCTAAATGCAAAAATCATATGGTCTCTTGAGGACATCTAGCTCTTAATGAAAAATACCGTATCTGAAAACTGGCAAGACAGCAACAAGAATTTTTCTCCCCACTGTACTTCTTTTGTGGCTTTCTCCTTGTTATTGGTAGACCCAAGAAGCTACAGCCCTAGCAGGGCCATTTTGGAGATGGCTGCAGCTTGCTACACCTCCTTCTTCCAAGTGGTAAGTGCTCTTGATTCCTGCTATATTGTTTTAATACTCTTACTTGTTTTTCTCTGTCACACTTAAGGAGACAGTGAAAATGGAAATATGAATTTCAGAACCGGAATGAAATGCTAAGGCTTTTGAAGTGGGTTTATATTTGTTAAGTGTCATTCTTCTGGGGAAAAAGTAGTAACAAGTGTGTGTATTTATATATATAAATCCATGCTGATAACATATCTACCATACCACACTTTGAAAAAATAACACTAACTGAGGAATGACTGTCAATCTTTAGGCCTCTAAAAAGTGCTGTGGTTTGGTTTTGTACTTTTGGGGGAGGGGAGGAAGGAGGGAAGGCAGGATGAGCATTTAACCACTTCTGAATTAATTTGCCAACTTCCCTGTTCTCTGTACTATACATGCATACACTTTCTCCATCCTTTATCTGTTAATAAAATAAAGGCAGAGATGTTACAAAGGTATTGGTTAGTTCTCCTGAAATGGGAGGGATTATATTAGAATTTTACATCTTATTTGGTAAAGCTGCTTGTGAACCTTGTACTTCAGGAAGGCTTGAAATAATCCTGAAAAATATGAATTAAATGTAACTCAAATGTAGGAGGTTTTGAACAAAAATACTTTTGAAAACGATCAACAGCTTTATAATTTTTAATGACACATCAGCCTCACAAACACTACCAGGACTACCTCAGCAGGTGACTGTAGAAGATGAAGCACAGGGAGCTAAATCTACTTGTGTTTGTGTGTCTCTTCCCAGGCCTGGCAGAGAAAATATCTTGTGTTTCTGCTCTGGGGCGATCTCTTCTACCAGCCTATGGGCAGAGTAAGGTATCTGGTGTTTCCCATGTTCTTCTGGACTATAGAGGTGGATTTACATAACATGAAGAGCCATGTTGCACCAAAGGCTCTTGAAGTGCCTTGATTTGATGCCACCCAACTCCTTCCTTTTACCATTCTCAGTTTGATAGCAAAAAATACTGTGATGAGGAATAAGGCATTCATAATTATGAAGTCTCTGTTTTTAAAGAGTTAGAGAGCATAGTTTCTGTTTCTATTTTTCTTTTTATTCTAAATAACCTCTGGCAGGAAAGCACCAGATATTGTGGATATTGTGAACTGTGACTATACCTGACTCATCTTAAGCAAAGCTCTGTTTTCAAGAAAGTAGGAGCATTACTTGAAGGCAAAATGTTGAACTAGGCCCTTATGTGGATGGTTTCCATATTTTAGTAAAAGCTGAAGAACTTAGCTCAAATATTTGAAAATGGTGAAGCTTGAAATTTGCCTGCAGTGCATGCAGATAAGATTCTAAGCTACAAAGGTAAGAGAGAAGGGACTTTGCAAGAGTGTTAAAAGGAAAGGTATGTATTCCTGTGAGAGGCAATACTGCTTATGAGAGGCTGATGACCACTTTATCACTTCTCCACAGTCTGACTACATTCTCTGGTGATTAACTCTTTATTTCTAAATTTGCAGACTTCAACATTTTAAAGGATGTTTTACTATTTTTAAGGTGTTCTGTTACTAACTCATTTTGCTTAAACCCTAAGATTGAGTAGGACTAGATAAAAAAGCCAAAACAGAATATGGTATTTCAATAGCAGTAAATGTAGTAGAATGCATGATAAGCTTTCAGGTTTCTATTATGTGTACAGCACTTCTCAGACAAGGTTTTGGTTTTTTTTTTTCCCCTCCCTAATAGTGCAATAATTCCTTCACCTTTTCTTTCAAACTCAGTACACAGTTCCCTTGCTGGACACTGGCATCTGTTTTCCATCCTATGGAACATGTAGATCAGAATGATGGTTGCTCTGATTTTCTGTCATCTGTTTCATTACAAATCTGAAGAGCTTTAACTTGTCCCTCAGATTAAACAATGTGTTGCTAAATGGAAGGTTTTGCATGAGGAAAAACAAACAAGCAATGAAAATAGCTCATTCTTTTTCAAAAAGATAGATCATCTGGCTGTTCTCCTTCCACAAATTCTATGTTTATCTTAACATTGGTCTTGTACCCAGGTAATGTGTCCTTGATTTGCCATGGTTAGGATGAGGATAATATTCAAAATAATTTGCATATGGAAACCTAGCTGAATTTCGTTGCTGAAGATGAGTGAGCAGTGGAAGGACCAGGCACAAATATGTGCACTGCAGAAGAATAAATAATTAAAAGGATCTGAATAATTACCATTGCTCCTAATCAATTCCTCCAATCAATAATTGTTGATTGGAGGAGTGGTAATCAATAATTACCATTCCTCCAATCAACATATGCCACTGCGGCAGGATTCTGGATGCAGACAGTGCAGTGGAAGGAAAGCTAGACAGAAATGTGGCTATTTCAGCATAATTGTAACAGTCTGGTATGCATGTTGGCTATGCCATATTCACTGTTCTTAACAATGGCAACCTACTTTTTCACTCAGCTTCTCTCGTAATTCTGTTTCTCTGAGCAAATACTAGTAGTAGAAAACAAAATTCAGAAATGTTCATCTGAATTCTTTGACTGTCTTTAGGCTTCTCTGCTCAAGTTCTAAATGACAAAATGTTTTGTTGGGCATGTTCTTTGTAGCAGCCAGTTGCAGCTGAATCCATCTGCAAGCAGACTTTTAAACCTGTAATGGCAACTTCTGGCCCTTAAAATGTGAGGCTGAGCATTCCCTTACTGAGTCAAGAAAAAAATATCTTTAAAATGTATGTCCTCATGTGTCTCCATAAGGACAGCTCATATTTTGAACATCAAATATCAGATGCTAAAGTCTGAATCTACATAAATAAAATTCTGATTACAAACTGGTTACAAACACTTTGTTAAGAGTAGAAGATAACACTTTAGTACAAATGAAGTGAAAAACCCCTCTTTCATCTTTTTCTAGTTAGGATTTTTTATGATCAGGATTCCTATTTTGTCACAGGGTTTACAAGAACCTAATAGATCTATAAAAGAAGTTTTGGAAAAAAACACTGAAATCACTTTAACAGCTTTGAATACTTCTTTCCCCACAGGACAAAAGCTGTGGTAGATCATTGTAATTTTATTCAAGGCAACATGGAACTCAAGTCAAACCTAGGTTACCTAATGGACTGAAGTTGGTAAATTCTTCCATCATGCTCAAACCCAATGTAGCATCCATGTGGCTAAAAACTTAATCCATTTTTTGTGAGTCACTAGTGTTAGCAAAAGGTAATTTCAAAACAGGATATAAACTCATATCCTTGTCTGCTTTTTTCATAATGAATTATTCTAGAGATTTTTTTTTTCCTTTTGGACCAGCCTATCCCTCTCTCTCTTGCTCAGCCTAACCAGGAAAATATCTGCTTTGTTAATGGAAATTACCTTTTGATGACACCCAAAAACTGTAGTGAGAGTTAGCCTACAAGGGAGTCCTAGTGTGATTTTACATGACCAGTTAAGCCAATGAAAAATGTTGTAATGAATTCTGGTTTTCTGCCATGCAGATCACCCTGAAGCAGAATGCTGGCTAAAAGGGAATTATGTGTTTATCATTACTATTTAGTATCATTAGTCTAAACTGGGTTCTTAAGGAATAGTCTCATCAAACAGATATTCCCTGAAGAAAAATTCATTATTTTGAAACATGTAACTGTCCTGTGACACTTCAAAACAAACACAACACAAAAGAACCCAACCAAACAGGTTGATGTTTGAAGATGTGGTGTTGGAGTGGAATAAAAGATTAAGTTCCTAAACTGTATTATCTCACTGTATTTCTACTGATGCTCCCTTCCTACCTCAATCAATAGTGAGAAAGCAGGATTGGATCCCTAACGGTTTGTTTATGTATCACCCAAGAAAACAAGATTTAGATTTTCCAAGTTGCTATATTAGCGGCAAAACCAAAGAATTTTGATTTCTCCTGGATTTGCATTCTTTGCTTTCCTGAGGCCAAACTGAATGAATCTTGTCTGCCTTTTATACCTGTGAAGATGCCAAGTTGTGTCTCTACCCACTGCTCACCCACTGACTTTGAGGAACTTGTGCAAGGATATGGTTTTCTTTTAGATTTTCAGGATGAGTTTCAAATTGCCCAGCAACCTCCAAAGTTATTCAGGGGAGGAACAGATTGATAGACCAGAAAACATCATACTAAATAAACATTGTTTTTTAGAAGAACAAACAAACAAAAACAAAAAATCAAGCCCAAACAAAACAATAAAAAGAAAGGTAAGCCCCCATGTTTTATGTCTCACAAATAACAAAGCATTAAGGACTTCTTGGACACTAAGTCCTGCTATCCATGCTGGAGTGTAAAACCACTCAGAATGGCATCTGGCACCAGTGAACATGCAGGCTCAGCCAAGGTAGTACAGAGACTATCAGAATCCCCTAGGATTTTTGGTAGGATGGTGAGGAATTGCAGATCTTGCTGTTGGAAATGTGTGCATACTGCCTCTAATCACACCTACGTGTAGAAGCATTCAAGATCTTCAGAGATGCCAAGATTTTGTTGTCTAACTTGGCAAATATATCTTTTCACTTTTCTCTCCAAAGTAAGCTTTTGGTTTAGCTTGCATATCCTATACAGTGATTTAGCACTTTTAAAAAATACTGGGTTTTTCAACATGTTGATGTAATTACAAAAGCATATGTGTATCACTTAATCCTTTAAACCCTTCCACTGAACTGAATTACATAGCATTTCTACAGCCAACCATATGATCTCTTTAACACTGCATGCATATGAGGGTTACTGCAATAAATCAGATGACTTGTTGGATATTTTCCCTTTGCTTCTGCTTCAAAATAAATTCCTAGTCACTTGGAAAAGGTGACAGTATTTGCTTGCAAATGCAATGCACGCAGCAAGCAGCTGTTCTAGTAATACACTTTTTAAATAAGGTTGCTTCAGGGTAAAGATTACTTTGGTCCTGTTTCTGGTTAAACCTCTGCAATGTAAGAAAACCCTGCTTTAAGGCAGAGGACATGAGTAAGGCAGTGCTTCTTGTGGCAAAGGGTGTAGGCCTAACTCAAAAACTTTCAACTGTGGCAATGTATTTAGGTGAAGAGGAGACATTTGGAGCCAAACACTGCCAGAAAGTTACTTGTAGAACATACCCTACTCCTCTGCTTTACAGATGCACTGGACTGTGACTTCGTACACAGTTCTTACCCTGGTCAAAAAACAGGGATGAAGTGAAAAGTTAGAATTGCAAGGGAAAGATTTCAAACACATCAAGTGCCTTAATTTTGACATTGTTTTTCATTACTTACTACAACCTTTTCTCCTTTTTCCCTTGATATTTATGTGTAATGAATGCTTCTGTGCAAATAAAACCCCCACAGGTATATGATACCAACAGAATTATTGGTGTTTGGCCTCTGCATTTCTGCTGCTGTAAGTACATATGGAATTCCTGCTGCCAATTCTTGTTGCATGGCAGGGGTACCTGCACAATGCTGTGTGTCTTTGCAAGACCAAAGCACTGGCTCATTATGTTTGCAAGGAGATCCAAGATCTGAAATGAAGTTAAATGTTAAGGGCTGTTGATAAGCTAGAAGCTGAAATGGCAAATATTGGGACTCTCAACCTCTACAGCCTTACTCAACTGAATACAGAAGAGCAACAGCAATTAATTCCGTTGCCTTTATTACAGATGTAATGTCATCAAGAGAAATGATTGTCTCCCCTATTTTTTTCTTTTTTTTTTCCCTTTTTTTTTTTAAAGTTGGGTAGCAGAAGCAACATCCTGAACACGGACTAGAAGTGATTGTGAGCTGGAGTACAAAAAATCTGCTAGCTCAGTTAGTGTTTATTTCCAGATATCCTACTATTATTGCATTTTTAGCCATTTATCTTTTTCTTTTCCAAGATGTGACTCACTGAAGTATGTTTCCTAGCTGCACTGCAATCCTTGTGGTACAAAACAGAAACAGAATATGTCTGGGTTTTATTTCAAACTTCATCTCATAAACATTGTGCTAAGACCCCATGTAAACACCCTAATTGAGTTAGCATTTGAACTTACCATAGATTCATTCTCTAAATTTAAGGTCTTACAGATGTCAATAAACCAGTCTGTTTCATTTAGCACACTGAAGTCTGGGTAGAAATAAATAAATGTTAAAGTTTTTAAAGTTTCATATCCATAGAAAATGGTGGTGTCCCAACAAATGATGTAAAAGCTGTTGTATAATCTGCCCCTATAACATTATGAAGAGGACTTCTGCCTTTTGTCAGGGAGCACTTGTAGTGTGATGCTTTGGCTACATTTATAATAGGAAATTACCCGAGTATCAAGTAACAGGGTGTTCTGGTTTAAATGCAGAATTTTCTTCACTTTGCAGGGTGGATTGTCACATCGATAGGTTTGTGAATCCCATTGGCATCATAGAGGACTAGACGATGTAGCTTGGAATATAAAACCCTTTAGTTCAGAGGTATACCTTTAAAGTGCTGTAGAGAAGAATTGATTCAGGACTAAACAGTCAAGTATTGATGGGTTTGAAGTATTTCCCAAAATTTTATACATTAAATTACTTCTTTCATGGAAGAGTACATGTGTGCTTATGCACAGAAAGTAAAAGTACTTGTACTCCTTTTGTTGTCTCCATAATTATTTCCTGCCCTGTCCTGTATATAGCAGTGGAGGTAGAAAGATAAGTTTGTTTCCTTTCTTTTTGGTTTGGCAAAGAAGTGACTCAGAGCAAAAATGTGTTGGCAAGTCCAGTGACCTGCAAAATCAGTCAGGAATCAGCTAAGGAATTAACTGCAGAAATAAATTACAAAATATTAATGCATCCTCATTTCTGCTTTAGCTGTGTTTCTGCACTGGAATCTTTCTATTACATATTCATAAGAAAAGCATAATCTGAGTTCCCCTACTAAACCAATAAAACAAAAATGAATTATCATATAAAAATTTAGCTTAACAGGAACACTTAATTTGAATTGTTTGGTAGACCTTGCTATGAAAGTGGGACCTGCTTTAAGAAACCTATCTCCAAAGTACATTTGTGAAACTTGGATGAAATCATGGGATAAAACCAAAATAGGGAAGGAGGGAAGGAGGGAAGGAGGGAAGGAGGGAAGGAGGGAAGGAGGGAAGGAGGGAAGGAAGGAAGGAAGGAAGGAAGGAAGGAAGGAAGGAAGGAAGGAAGGAAGGAAGGAAGGAAGGAAGGAAGGAAGGAAGGAAGGAAGGAAGGAAGGAAGGAAGGAAGGAAGGAAGGAAGGAAGGAAGGAAGGAAGGAAGGAAGGAAGGAAGGAAGGAAGGAAGGAAGGAAGGAAGGAAGGAAGGAAGGAAGGACAACTTAGTTGTGTGAGAACTAAGTTTTTAGAGAATTTGCAGATCAATACCCTTAAAGAAGAGAAAGCAGTGCATCTGAAAATACGTCTCTCTGATTTGAATGCAGTGTTCATGTCACATAGACAACACAAAGAAGGAGTCTGAACACCATACAATCTAGCACACTGCTATTTGGGGAAATTATTCTGCAGAGACTGTCTAATTAAACTAAATACTGTCACTTGTGTCAAACTCACTGGATAAATATTACTACATAATGTGTAAGCTTTGATAAATTAAAGAAAGCTGATACAAAATTGGGGTCTTCCTTCCCTGTCAAAAACCCCACAGTTTCTTTTTCTTTTGGAGAAACTCTCTTGACAGCATGAACGGGGCGGGGGGGGTGCGGCACGCAAACAAGTGGAAACAGTACCTCAGTACCTGCTAGTAGCACTGCATATTTATTTTAGCAACTCTTAGGTGGCTGGCAGAGCTTAAGTGTCATATCTGACAGAGAAGGGAGACCAAGTGTTATTAGCCAGTATGTTTGCTTTGTGTGGGAGCTAAAGTCACTGGAATTTTTTCTTAGAGGACTTGACTGTGACCTCCATAATCAAAAACTGCCCTCTGCTCCTCACAGTTGGGCGCTGTCACCAATCATTCACACCCAAAGAGCGACAGTGGTTTGTGTAGCTGTGTACAAAGCTGGGAAGGCTGTGGTTTTCACAGCATTGCTAAAATACCTGGCCAAGCTCTGTGGGCTGAGCTGATGCTGCAATGGACAGCACAAACAGCAGTGAGATTTTCATCAGCTTTCACGGCCTCTACTGCTCGCCACAACTTGTACTTCTAGTGGGTTGGGTTCCATGATGTACAGCAGCTAAAGGAGTTGGGATGAGGCAGCATCCGTGAAATAAATGGCATGGAATATCAAGTGAAACTTAAATTGTTTATGTCAAGGTGGCTTCTGTTGGAAGACCCATACTGACAACTGCTTAGCCACAAAGGTTTTCAATTGCTCTGCTCAATGTAAAATCCTCATCGCTTAATAAGGAAGGTGGTTCATACACATGTAGTGATAAAGAATCAATAAGCTGCCCACAACTGGATTAGAAGTCATTTGCCTTACAAGAGTTTTTTCTGGTGAATAGAGATTCTTTTGCAGGAGAAGGGAATGAAGCAGTTTGTAATCTGTCTCTGCAGTGAGTCTTTCCAGGAACGACATAATTGCATTAAAAAGAAGTTATTTTAGATGTGAAAAAATCATTATAAACACATTACAGTTTGTTGTATTTACATGATTTCATCTTCTTCACTGGACTGTTTCAAGGCAATGCCATCACTAAGCTTGGAAGCTGTTGTGAAGTATTTGTGAAGAAGCTTGATGTGCTTATTCATGGGAATCCGGACTTCAAAAGCTTTTATCAAAGCTTTTATCTTTACCCCCTCTGCTTTTATCAAAGTAGTAGCTCAAGCTGTGGAACCATCTGCCCCAGGGGAGAAGGAAGCACCATCCCTCTCCATTCTAAAGAATAATGAGAGGGAAACAGGAAATGCATCTCAAGGAAATGTTCTTCCTGTGTTCTAAAAGATGATGGCTTATTAAACAGACTTCACCTATTTTGCTAGGGTGAAAATCAAATAGCTTTAACTAATGTTATATTGCTCACCTATATCTGTTTTATACCTACCTACCAAACTGATTGTGGTGTGTTTGGGGATGTGTGGTGTGTGGGGTATTTGGGCTTTTGGGTTTTACTTTTTTGTTAGTTTTTCTGATGATAAATTCCTAAATTCGTAAATACACAAGTTCTTTGATTTCTGTGACTTAGGAAAAAAATAAGCTTTTGCTTTTTGTAGGTGGGAGTGGAAGTAGTGCAAGTACATAAACTTCCTCCTCTTTTCAATTTTATAGATCTCATACTGGTGCTGGCAAATACCTGACTGTTTTGCTGCTTGTATAGGAGAAAAAGCCTGTGATTCAGATTTCTCTTCCCTCTGGTTCTTCAGGGGAATTCTGCTTCTTTTACTAAGTTTTATGACTAACTGCACATTTGATTGAATAGCTGGAAATACTATAGATGGTAACTTCCATGCATAACTCTAAGTTGCTCCTATTTTCTTTTTCACTGTTCCTGTGACTCAATAGAAGGTTGGTGGTTTTTTTTGGTTTTTTGTTTGGTTTTTTTTTCAATCTCACCACGAATATTGAACTGATCTTAAGGTCTTTGCAATGTTACTGTGCTGTCTCTGCCCTGAAGATACTACCTCGAGCCCTAACAGGAGGAGGCTTGCCCAAGCTGCAATCCTGTCCATAAACATAACCATCACTAGAGGTTGATGGTTGTTCTATACTTCACCTCCTGTCAGGATGCAGAATAAAATTTAGTTTAGTATACCTCATCGTTTGCTGTCAAAAACACGGCATGGGTGAAGCTTGCGCACTAAAATGGGACAAGTTTTTTATGGCTTTCCCAGGAACTGCCTTTCCACAATATACTAGGAAATAATTAACTGAAACTCCAAATTTACCACCAAATGAAGCTGCACATGTGTGATGGGGGAACCAATGGTTACTGTGTTGCTAATTAATAATTAAGCACTGCAAAACACTCTAAATTATTTTCCCCCTCTTTTCAAAGCAACAAGTGTATCTTTTTCTGCTTACATCAAAATTTAAAAAGCCCCCTTTTTAAGGATGACCTATGTTTTAAAATAGAAATTGGATGTCAGTTGATGATCATCCAATTTTCGGTAATTCAGGACAAAAATCCTCACAGGACTTTTGTTCTGCTTTTCTCCGTTTTGAATGCTCTTACAGTTCTTCAAATGAAGTATATAAAGATCTAATTTTTAGCCTGTTTTTCTTCACTCCAGATGTGTTTGTCTTTATTCTCAATAATTTGCTTTCATTCCTGAAATTGATGCTGAAGGAAGCAGCACCCAAGACAGTTTCAGTAAAACATAAAAGAAAAGACACTGATTTAGCTCTCTGAATTTTAAGTGAAATAAGGTACTGATGCAGCTTTTCTATCTCTACTTTTTCTTTCTAAAAGAGCAGCAAAAGATTTATTAAAATTACATTGCCTTGTATAAGTTACAAGTTACAGATACTTTCCAGATTTCCACAAATTACTTGTAGAACATTTTCCTTTTCTCTTTTGGATGCTTTAAACACCTTCAAGAATAATTATATTAAAAGAGAAAGTTCACTCCATGTCAAAGGGATCCTGTCAGAGACACTAGAACAAAGTGGGGCTGAGACAGTTTGGAGGAAGTAATACTCCAACTTTGCCTTTCCATTCATAATTGGCATAGATGTGTCAAAACAAAGGACACATCCATTAATATTTCTATCCCTTCAAAGACCCAGACCAAATTAAAACCAAATTATTTCATCATTTTTGTTTTATATTTGGCCAGTCTTTTGACTTAGATAATGGAAACTTAATCCTTCACTGCTGCAAACTGTTTTGCAAGACCAACAACTACTAAGTCCACCTGCTCAAATATGAAGAACAAAAAGATATTTAACATTTGTTGTTGTTCTCAGAAGATATCCCTGAGTACTCTGGCAAGGCTTCTTCAAGATAAAGCTAAACCTCTAGTTCAAGAATGACATTTATCATGACCTGTAGTACAATGTTGTTGTCAAGGTAGCAGACTTGGACTGCTCAGGTTAAAAGGCTGTATTATTCAATCTGACAAGCTTAACATTTCCACTCAGCAAACCCTGCTTAAATTCCTGTCTTGACCTGACTCTTCAGATGTCTTAAACCTTTAGACCATATTTGACCCAGGGCTCCCTAGGAACCACCATCTTTTGAAGGAACTGCAGAGGGATCTCTTCACCAACACACACCAGGATTTCACGGTGCTGAGTCTGCACACAGCCTGCTGAGTGGTAATAAATCTTTTTCCACAACTACTCTGTCAATAAGAGAACTGCTTTGAATGAATTGCTGTGGGCTACTGTGTCAGTAGCATGACTGTGAATATTGTACCTATATGTGATGCCCTCCTCAGCACATCCATCCAGCACAGATGTGTTTGTATTCAGTCTCCACTGGGCCAATGTTTTTCTCTGTATATTTATGCTTTCTTCAGGCCTTTCTTATGTCCACTTATTTAAAGGGGAAAATCACTAGTGACATAGTACTTATTTTTCACTGCAGGATGTTCATTCAGCAGTCCTTCTAACGCAGTCAACCTTTGGTTTCACAGATATTCTCCCCAAAATTCATACTGAAGAATTGAAAATGTTCCAAGGTGGTTAAGCACCTTTCAGATGCATCCTGCCCAGCACACAAGGACCAGCAAAAGGAGCCTACTAGAATGTTCTCCTAAAATTGTCTGCTATAGGTTTCCACACTGTGAAATATCCTATACTGGGAATATCTGTTCCTGTAGGCAGTGTCCCTTCTGCATTCCTGAAAGGCTCTGGCACTAAGGAGGAGGAAGAATTCTTGAGTGGAAGATGAAGTAAGAAGAGACAGGAAATGCTTGATTGAAGAGAGGGAGGATAAACCTGCTTGACAGTAGGTCAGTTTGTGTCCAAAGGAAATGCTGGAATCTCCCTTCTCAAGGGAATTAAAAAACTAAGCATTAGAAAATGTACTGCAGGGAACAATACTGCACTGGCAGGAAAATGGGATGGATGATCTAATTGTTTTCCATCTTGTCTAAGTCTGTGAATAATACCGATCACTTTAGTTGCTCGTTTCCCTACTAATTTCCAAAGTATTCTAATTTGGGAATTACTTCTTTTGAAAGAAATTATATTAATAATTATTTATTTTAATCCGTCAGGTCTGAGGCGCAGCATATTCTGTAACCGACTTTCAAAATTTGTACCTAGATGTAGTACTAAACTCAGGCAAATATATATAGATACAGCTTGTTTTTACAGTGTTTATCTGCAGAGTTTTGGGGGCAGTCATACTCAGCTGTTTGGTGGTGTGATATGAGTAATTCTGTGCAAGGAAATCTGTAAAGTTTGCATAATAATCTTTGAAGAGATTTTGAATTTCCTTTGTTCTCCTGCTATCACAGGTTTTTCCTGATACAATGACAGCAAGTGTCACACTATCTATATGGATGTTAGTTAGCATGACAAGCATACACTACATATATGTCTCTAGCAGGCTTGATAGTATTCATTCTTTTATTATGGGAACAGAAATAGAAAGGATATTTTTGCTGAACTGGAAATTTTATAGGTTTTGTTGTGCTGTTCACCAACAAAGTTTAAGGTAATTTAGTTGTGCAAATAGACTTCATCTTACTATTCCCTTATTTCTGTAGCCCAAATTTGGTGTAGTTTATATTGTTTCTATGTGACTTTTGATTTAGTTCCCCATTAAGAAAATTCTACACATAAACACGTATACACTTGCATAAATATTAAACGAAATATCAGGGAGATATTTAATGAATGTATACATTTCACACCAGATCTATCTCTGGTGTGAAATGTATACATTGCTTTAACTCCAACCATTCAGACTGAGATTGCTGAATTAGATCTCAGATTCAGCAGGTTAAGCTGAACCTTATCTTATTGCTTATCTCAGCAATGTGGATGTTTCAAACAGCAAGACTGTTTGAAAGACTGTATGTTCTTTAAGACAGAATTCATATAGCTCTATCCTTGAGTCCAGGGAGATGAGCTAAGCAGATTTCAACATGCTATTACTTCACAAACACTAACCAGTTTATCATCCTAACTGGTATATTAAGGAGTGTATCACCAGCATGTTTTCACACAAAGAAATTGAGACACACAAAAATTTTACTCAGACTTACACAAGCAGTGGGTGACCTTGCTGCTGATCATTGGAAGTATTCAGGGAAAGTTATGTGCCTCATGAGTGTGCATACAGATTTTGCATCCAGGTCCTGCACTTGAAATGCAAACCTTGGCATGCTTGTACCGTGAACCCAGAAATGTCTTGTTTCATAATTTACTCAATCAGTGACATGTAGCTCATTCTAAAAGCACAATACCAGCATGAACTTTCACTTAGAAAAAATAGTATCAAGAAGCTACATCCATCTATGTATCTACCTGTTAAGAAAAGAACTGATTCTGTTTTGGATCCAAGGCATTATGATGACTTGTTTAGGATAGACTTTCAAGGCAGCAATTAATGCTGAGAGCCAGTTACTTTGCTAAACTCAAAAAATTGTTGATCCCTTTATGAATCTAATATGGAGAGCTTGTACTAGTCATCACAATGAGAAACTTTTTTGAAACGTCCATGCTAGAATTCATGATGCTGTTTAGTAATTTGAGAAAATGGGCTTTCATTTAGCTCCTGTCACAGTGAAATTTGTACAACACACTCAAAACAAAAGCATCCAGCAGTAACACAGTATGTTCTTAATCAGAAAAAAATTTACTATGAGCTAGGGTTCAGTCAAAAAAAGAAATAGGAAGCTTGCTGTCTTTGTGAGCTTCAGTAAACCTGTTCATCAGTATCTCTTCAGCAGTTCTCTATGTTGCAGCAACACTTAAATATCAGTCAATTTAAATTTAGCCTGTAAATTTGTGTCCTATATGCCATAACTGTTCATGATTCAATTATTTTGTATATATTATAACTCTTGAAATAATGTCATTTTAAGTATTTTAAATATAGCTGGAAAAAATCTTTAGGTTTAGGACAAGAAGGGCTAAACTAATGAATAGTTTATAAAAATATGAAATAAATGTTAATTCATCATTTATGGTCGTTAATAATATAGCTGTACCTGGAAGAGCTAAATGGAAATAAAATTGCAGAGTCAGTTTCAGCTCTGTCTAACACTTCTCTAAATGAGTGAACTTTTTCTTAGAGACTTGACTGATGTTTGAATAGTCCTTTGGGTTACGAAAGATTCTTCTTTTGAATTGAAAATATTTTCAGTCTTTTTAAACTTCCTCCTATTCTATGCATTAGAAGTTTAGAAATCCTGAAGCACTTCAGTAAGAACAACACAGAAGTTTAGAAATCCTGAAGCACTTCAGTAAGAACAACACACTTCTGTTTGGTCTCAACATAAACAAATTTGAAAATCTGTGCCCAGCAACCACAACAATAAAATGCTCTTGGTTTGAGTTTTGTTTTTTCAGTAATGCAACTTTAAGTTTGAGTATCTGATGGAGGGAATGATTCTTCTTTTTCTAATTAAAAAATTATCTTTGACCCTCACTCTAGAAAGGGGAAGTTTTCCAGCTGTGTCAAGCTATGTGCTTGAATCTTCAAGCATTTTGACAGTCTTATGTATTTTCTCCCTGCCCATGTGAAATCATGAATTTCCTACTGGGTATGTGATTGCAAGTTTACTGAGCTGAGAGACTTTTTCTGATTATGGATTCAAGCCCTTTATAAAGGTATTTACCCTAAAGAATGTGCAGAACCTTTCTTAAAATATGCTTATGGTTGCCAAAAGAATGTATGCATGTGAAACATTCAACAGGAATGAACTGCTGCTCCAGCTCTGAAAAAAGACCGTACTGAGAAAGAAACTTTGCCAGATGACACCAGGTCGTGAAGTGCTTTGTGAGAAATGTCTTGGCCTGCTCTAGTTACTGATGAAATTTGCTTTCCACTTCAGTAACGCCAAAATTTCACAGTTGGATGATGCCCTAGAGATTATCAAGAACACTAAGAAAAATTTCCCATCACCTCTGATTAATTACCCAGAGTAACAAGTGTTCCCCTGGGCCATGTTTTGTCTCAGCTACAGATAAGCACTGCTGTGTGAATTTTAATGAAGTGCAAACTCTGTAGCAAGCAGGACAACTTTAACACTGCACCATGTGGTCCTGTTGGCAACCTGGTAATATAGACCTAGAATAATAGCAATTGCTCTATAATATAATAGTGCTAAGAATTTTAAGGTTACTGATTCAACTGTATTTTGAGGTGGGAAGGATGAAAGGAGAAGAGAAACACACTAAAAGAGCTTCAGCAGGAATTACTTTAATGTGTAAGAGTTATTTGTAGAGGAAATCCTGGACTATTGGCAAGAGCACGATATCTATGAAAAATCTCCGATCTTTTCTACAGCACGAATACTGACTTGTTTTTCTTGTTAAATATTTCTTCTTTTAAGTATTTATTTTTTATATATTTCTACTAGTTGGTGCATTTAAAGTATTTACTAGTTGTCCATGAAAATATACAGTAGGTTATCCAAAACAGATGTGGTTTTTCAATTAAAATAAAGTACTCCTATGTTATAATCAATATGTTACAACATATACTTAACTCATGAATATCATGATCACATCAGGTTAGTATATTGAGAATTATTCATAGAAGTTAGAGCTGTTGGTAGATTTGGGATGCATGTCCTTCACTTGGTTAAACAGTCATTGTCTTTCCCAACATACCTTGCCTTGCTTATATTCCCACAACTGAAGAAGAAAAAAGTATTTGTTTAGCAATGCAAAGGAAAATTCATTTGGGACATATTTTTGTTTTGCCAATTCATGTCTTTCTTCCTCCTTTTTACCCCTAAGCTGAAGCACAGCTTTGCTTAAAACTGAAGTGGAGGGTGTATGTATTTTGAACCCTTTTTTTGCTGTTATTTTTACAGAACACAAGTTTGAAAGAGCTGGAATAATAGAGACACAAGTGTCTCCTAAAAATCTGCATAGTTTCAAAATTTTGCACAGACTTGTCTGTAATCCTCTAAGAAGTCTTCTGTGAGTAGGGAAGCATAATTTGTTTCTTTATAGATAGTAAACACAGAAGTGGAAAAGCTACACAACTGTAAAAACAGACAGATGGTCCCTAATCTTTGATACGAAAAAGGATCAAGGGTGGTGGTGGAATAAAAGAACAACCTAAGCTAACGAACCAAACCAAACAAAAAGAAGCCAACCCAAAAAAATTGCCAGAAGACCTATCAGATTTACTACAGAGTTTATCCAGGAAAAGCTTTGATGATTCACAAGTGGCTATTAGCTGCTAGTCTTTTCACTTTGCTTGCTGTGCATGTAGTGCTGCCCATCACCTGTTGTTAATTATAACATCCTATAAATCAAATGTTAGAAGACTAGCACTGGGACACAGTGCCTGCCCTGGCTTAATGGACACTCTAGGAAAAAAATAATTTTTCAAAAATTTATTCCTGGACAAGCTTCTGTGAACCTGGCATTGTTATGAACTGATACTTCTATGAAGAAAAACACAAGTGAGTGCCTTTAAACAAATAAGGTGCTGGCTTTGTACAATCATTGTGGTTTCAAACACCATATCAAAAACCACTATGATGGGAAGTTATCATTTAATAAATCAAAAAAGCTTACTTGGTAATAAATATTTTTCTTAGAAACCACAATATTCTCTTTTCTGTGGATCATATGACTTTCCAGTTCCTGAATTTTTTTACATTACTGGAGTAACAAAGGAACATGGGAAATAACTCTGCATGGTGAAATCATTCAGTTAAGCTATGCCTACACTGTGGTTAGAACAACTTAAAAACATGTGATTTCAGGCATAGGTGATCAAATTATTCCCTTTTTCAGGCAGCCACAAGTTACTGACTGAATTGGGCAGTGCTACCTTTCTGAGATAAGGAAAGTGTTTAGTTTTGACTAAATCATTTAAATTTAAATTCTTAGCTTTGTATTCTACAAGAGGGTGAGCAGTATTTCCTCCTCCAATATGGGAAATAGTTTCTTGCCTGTATGGGCTCTGAGCATTAAAAAAACCACAGCAAACTAAAGAAGGTGATGAATTGCTGCTATTGACTCTTTTCTATATTGGCTGCTATTAGGGTAACTTCCACTTATATTGATAAATCCGCCTTTGTAGTTAGCAGTGAAAAGCAAGCCAGTATTTAAACTAAACATGAAAGAAACTGTACATAGATTCTCAGTGACAGCAGTCTAAATTCAGATTTGATCTAGACAAAAGTACTGTAAAGATTTGCACATAAACATCCATAAGAAACATACTGTTGAATTTACACACATGTATTATCACATGTAGAATAACCTACTGACATAAAATATCAAATTGACTGGCACCTATCTATTGACATTACGACAGACTATCAGGTAGTCTTAAATATTCAGTGACAGGTTTTGCTGGAAACATACCTGCACTTCCAAAGTTGATATACAAATACATACATATTTGTATATCAATTCATACATAATTAAGTTTCACCTAAAGAGTACAAGTAATAAATTCTTCTGTAATACTGCTCTGTACAAGTCCTTCAAGTTTTCCAATATCTGCTAAGAAAGGCATAAAAAAGTTTATACAAAGTCAGCAGAATCACCTTGTTTTACTGGAATCCCTTTTATGATGCACTTCTCATGTCCATTTTTTGGTTCCACAATTATTCAATATTCTGAATTTTTTGACTTTGGGATTCTTTTTCTAATAAAGTGCAATGTGGATATGAATGTATTTGTATAGTTTCAATTACTTACTGGCTCTGCTTGCTGTTAAAAATGTGGTTTTGATTATTCTTAAGACACTTGATCCAACCTGCTTTGGGGAAGTTGAGCTATATTGTTTTTTACTGTTCATATGACATGGTGTGCATTCTAGCTGAGATCCAAGGTACTGTACAGTGGACTCGCATCAAAAGAGAAACTGGTGCAGCAAACATTGATTGGAGGCGGAAATGCAACTTAAGGAATATTAATAAAAGAAAGGTATTGAAATCAGAGTTCTGGCTTTAATCAAACAATTTCTCAGCAGTCCAAAGTGCTGGTTTAGGAGATAGATAGGACAAAAATTGCTGAAAATATATTAAAAATATGAAGCCTTGGAAAAAAAAATAAATTGGAGAATCATTTCTTTTACAGACAGGCTTTAAATGACCTCAAAGAACTATGTTCCATGTTGGTTACTGTTTTGTAATGGAATTCCTGTACTTTGAAAGCATCTTCTGCCTGCAGCAGCTTTGTTAGATATAAGAATATATCTATCCTCTAGCTGATCTTCCTGTGCTCCTAACTCTGCATTTTATTTCTTTTTGTCTGGAATGGTGATTTGATGACAACCAATTTAAATCTTCAGGATTCATGTTAATATACTATGAATGTTGTGCAATGCTATTAGGGAAATGGACACAGAACTGACAGTATCTTCATCACTGGTGTGCCAGGAAAGGAAAAGATACTTTCTGAAAATCTTCTTTACATGTAGAGATATGGTTCTGAAGTTAATTATATCTCTACATGCTTATGGGCAAGTCTCAGAGCCACCTGCTTAGGCTGTATTTTTTACTACAATTCTGCAGCTGAGTGCCTTCCTGTCTGCATCCTCAGCTGCATGCTCCTGTAACACACTGTGCCTACAGCATCCCTGTGCTGTGAGCAGTTCCATTCTTGAGGGAAAATGTGACACTGCTGACCAGTGACTGGTGGGCTTTCAGAAAGGCACTTTTCCTGCTGAGTGAGTCATATTTATGAAGTAAACCACTGTAGGGATGCCTATCCCAATGAGAAGAAACTGATCTCACTTTCTGTCTGAAAAGAAGATTATGTCCTCAGCAAAGCCCCCCTCTCTCAGAATACCCTGACATCTTCTGGCTTTGTGAGTGGAGAAGTTCTCATCTCTGGCTAGAGATGAAATGTTCTCATCTCTAGGTCAGCATTCTCATGTAGTTTCTACCTCGTCTCTGAAGATTTTTGACAAGATAGGTCCTTTTTCATGGCAATAATTTCTCTTAGGAAATGGAACTTAGATGTGTTAATTGCATTGTTTCAGCATTAGGCTTTTTCATTAATTATGTCAAAAAATTACCTCAGTTTAATAGAGGAGACCTTCACGATATCAATTCTGATATCCAGACTCCACATCCAGTAATGAAGAGATCATAAAAGTGCTGAGTATCAAATTTGAAGGATTCTGACAATCTGCATTTTCTTTTCTAGAAAAAGAAGGAAGAAAGACTATATGTTAATATCCTTCAAAAAGGCAGGAGAGCAAAAAGATATTTTGACTTTACTTGAATAAATAAGCCTACTCAGAGTTTATTTTATTTTCTTACTTTAAAATTTTTGACATAATCATACATTAATTCATGAAATAAACATGAAACAGTCCGGGAAATTTGTTTAAAACTGTTGCTCAGGTTACAAAGGCACCATGAACGGTTCTTATTTTGGTTTGTTCTGTTTTTATGTGTAATATCATCTCGTTCCTTCACTATGCTTTGGTGCAACTCTATAATTCATAGAAAACTGTGTTATTTTCTCACTGGACTGCTTCGTATATTACAAAGGGTCATTCTTTCTAGTTGTACACAACTAGTTTTTCTCTCCTCAACATCAGTCATTTTCAAGCTTGGTCAGAATTTTAAACAACCAAAAGCTGTAATGATGAGAGAGAAAACTGAAATACTTCAGTGTACAGTGTAAGCTCTGGTTTATCACAAAATACCAGACAACAAATTGCATCAACCAAACCCTAAAACTAAAGTAGTTTTTCCCCTGCCTCATAAACGAGTAACAGTCAACAGCTCTGGAATGTGCACTCCTCTCCTATGAAAACATTTTTCCGCTCTGCCTTTTCCAAAACTCAGAAGTTCAAAGCTAAACTACTACATGTTATAAAAGAACAAATTTACCATGACACTTAAACAAAGACATGAGTCAGTGTATTCAGATTTCTTGAGGGATGAAGGAGTTATGTTTCTTGTTAAGGCAAGGTTTGCAGTAAAGTTATTTTTATAGTTTTATATATCTCCTTATAATTATGTATTCACACAGATGTTCTGTTTTACTGCACAGTTAAAGCTGTAATTCATGCCCTTTTTGTAAGGGATATATTAATTGAGGGATTACAACATTTCTCCTCGGAAAGCAAAATATCAACATCCTCATTAAACAAATGGGCAAAGGCAATCACAGACATTAGGAAATTTGGTTCACTATTATTTACGATATCCATGGCAGTCTGGGAACCTCAGCAGTTTCTCTTTGCTCTGAAAAGTGCTACTTGTGTTCTTAGAAATAGCATGAGCAAGGTGGCCAACATGTATGTGAACAGCAGAGACAAAATGAGGTGCCTGTGGACAAAACAACCTATATCTGGAATAAAATGCAAGCAATTTTGTGTCCTCTTAAATGTGAGATGTAGAACATAATAGATTAAGCAGCTGAGTTTCTGTATGTAGTTTTTAAAGCTGTCTAGGAAACTTGGAACACCATTTTAATTTATTTGGAACAAGTGTCTGACTCACTTGTCTGCTTTGAAAAAACTCTACAACTGTTCCTGACTGGAATAAGATGAATATTCTGGAAGTCATTGCTCTTATGAAACAGGAAAGAAGTACAGAAAGTCACAGAGCTCCTGTTAATACCAAATCTCACTGAATGTAATATCAATTTGGAATATGTTAAAGGATGCAAACTTCTCCTAGGTATGGTAGTAGCTTTAAAACGTCCACTCTTTCAAGAAGACTGATGTGGCCAAGTCTTGTCCCTCATGGACGTTGTCCTTCGTACAAAATTTGGGGTAGCTAGATCAAAGGTCTGCTCTACATTCTGACCTTTGACACTGAATGTTATATTCAGTAGGAAGGAACCAAAATCAGAAGATCCTTGAACATGGAGAAAACTGACATATCAAACTGTATCCAACAGCCCTTGCACACCATCAGGATTGAGTTTTCCCTTAATAATATGTAAAGATTTATTAGGTCATTCTCTAAAAGAAGTGTTTAGCAACTGTAGAGTCAATACGCTCAAATTGAGGGGCACAATTTTTTTCCTTCAAATGCAATTTTTTTTTCCTAGCTGGTTGCTTTACCTATAGTCATAAATTCTCTGTAGCCTTTTTAATATACTATATTTCACATGGGAATACAGACAGGCTTTAATGCAATTACTAAATAGGGTTTTAAAACCTTTAACTTTTAAAGCTGGAATGTTTTGATTTTTCATTTGTCTGTTTTAGAGGCCTTTAATGAACTGTACCATTGAATTTCATGTTGGTTATGAAGGAGATCATCTGTGGCAAGTAAAATTTCTAGTAAGGGAGAATGTCACAGTCAGTTTTGTTGGATACAGGCATGTCACACTGGAGACAATGGCTAGGAGCACCAGTCACCTGAAGAGGGGAACCTGCATTAAGTGGCCCACTGGGTAGATGGACCATGTTTGATAAACTTTGGAATAATGACAAAAGTGAACTCTCCTTGACAGACAATAAACTAATTTAATTTTTAGTCATCCTGCGTTAAATTTCAAAGTTCCTAAGAAAGCAACACCTAGATATAAATGTCATTGAGCACTAGGGTGCAATTAGGAGGCAGTGCCTTGATAGAAAGAGGGCAGCTGATTAGTATCAGGCCAGTGGTAGCTGTGCTGGCCTCCTGTGTGCAAACAAGGGTGAGAAGGAGTTCCCTCCCCCTTTCTCTGGAGCCAAGCACAGTCCTCACCTATGAGCTGCTATGTTTGGCTATGTGGGCAGCACAGGCAGCAATGCCTTATATGTTCTGTGCCAGTCAGAACCACAGTTTGGGCAAAATCGGTACCAAACAGTGCAATAAGGATCACACAGGGCAAATATATTCCCTTGGCCCTTGCTTCCACCTCCCACATTATGCAAGTAAGCAGGGCAGGGTTAGGAAAACAGTGATTTATAATGTTGGTGGTAGGTGGAACAGGGGAGACTGTGGACCAAGGGAGCCAAGTATTTTAAGCATCTGTTATAGGCCTATGCCAGATGCAGGATACCAGACAAGATGTGCCATTTGTCTGTTCTTGAATGGAATTTCCTATGTCTCTAATACCAAGCAAACTCTGTTTATTTAAAATATAACTAATTCTGGTTTTGTAGAGATGATATACAGCACATTTAATCTTTTTACTTTCACAATGACATTTAAACACTTAAAAAGTTATTTACTTAGCTGTGTAAATTCAGTCAGGAGGCTGTTTTGCTTTGTCATGAGTGAATCTGTAACGGCTGGAAAACTACTAGGTTTAGGGAGGCTGCCTTTTGTAGTTTCCTGAAGTACAAATTTCTCTTGTCTGGGTTAAAAATGGGACTTGGGTTCTTAGAAGTCCTGTGTCAGGCAGTGATTTCAAGTGACTGTTTGCATGGGCACAGAGAGAAGAATGATTTGGGAAATGCTGACTGTTCTCTCCTGACAGTGAATTTTCTTCCAATTCTAAGTGATTATATTTAATAAGTAATTCCAATTATTTCCCGAAGGAATACACAGGAATTTATAAGCAAAACATTTTCTCAGAATATGTAAATTCAAAATGACAGCTTCCTAGTGGAAATGCAAGCATTAGTAATAAAAGGAAATGTATCCCAATTCTTGAGTGCATTTCTTGACAAATTTTGACAGAAACACAGACTTCCCAGAGCAACAGCATCTCATAATGAGACTGACTATCTGGAGGTGATTATCCTACATTTAAGTCTCTGTGCAATCTTGTTAATACAAAAGATGTAAGCCACAAATTACATTTAGGACCAGGAGAAAAAATCAGTGCTGATATATATAGCTCGAAAAGCAAAATGGAACAGCCCCACTGTCCCAAGACCTGGACTCCAGAGTAAGCCAATTGCACAGAAGGTCCATCTTTTGCATATCAACCCTGCTTACTGTCAGCATCCTTCCCTGTCACCAGTGGAATTCCTGTTTGCTCTTGCTCCAAAGGCACATCAGGCTGGACTATCAAACCTGCCAGCCTTTTTCACGGGTCCTTCTGGTACCTCTGCTCCAGTGTCATGTCTCCCAGTCCTTTACCAGCAGGCTGTGTCCTGATTACCTCACTGCTCTCTGAACTAAGACCTTTCTTTGAACTGTTGCTAGATTTTGAGTTTACAGGAGGTGTCACCCAAGACAGACTTCTTGACCTGGGCCCTCAGTTGACCCCTGCTTTTTCACTGAAATGCTTTGGTTTCTCTTGGGACAAGAAAAGAGAGTTTAAAATAAATAAAAATCCACAAGATGGAAGAAGTGAAAAGTTGTAGTGATAAATTTACTAACAAAATAGTAAGGCCCACAATACAACTAATCATAAATCAAGTTCCTCCGTGACATTCCCTCTAACATTTTAGGTCACAACACACATCAAAGCATGTGCCATTAACTGCCTGCATAAATGTGCTTCATGAGCTCATCACCTCCTGCCCCAGTTTATCTGTTTGTAAAGCTGAGGTTGGATTATTAGACTGGGGCAGTGCTCTGAAGTCCAGCTTCTGACAAGAGTTGTTAAAATAATTACTGCAGCAGATGTCAGAATCAAGTGAAAGCAGCCATTCAACAATCAAAGTACAAACCACAACCATCATTTATGTTGTGTACTATTGCAGGTACAGAACCAGCAAAGCAGAAAAATGTTCACACTTGCTTCTAGATATAATCCTCTGTTAGGAGAGTATCTCCCTCCCCCACCCCCCCACCCCCGCCCAAAAAAGAAAGGTTTTTCCAGTACACTTTGCTGGTTTTAGCTGCAGCTAGAAAAGATACAGCTGTGGTTTTTGGCTTATACAGCTTGAGGTTTGAGCTCAATATTCAGCAACAGCTTAGTCTGAGCTGTTTTACAAAACTATTTTTCTGTAAACATTTTCATTCAATAGTTACCATGTGATATCTGCGCTCCCTTAAAGCATACTAGTGAGGGGTGCCTTATCTTCATATTGCCTCAATGGTCAAATACTTACTTGGGAGGTGGTCTGAAAGCTGGGGACAGAGGCAGGACAAAGAATATTTAATGAAAGCTGGATTCTGACATGGAGTCCTGTGATAGACAGTCCAACAAGCTGCTGCTGAGCGACACATCTCAATTGGCAGCTGAATGAATATGTTCAGTTCGAAGAAGAAGTTTTAAGTTAGCCTTTAGCTCATGGCTTTGGAAACTGTTATTTGCAAATGGACCCCACACAAACAGGTCATAAAATAGAGGATCCACGCTGGGGCTTGGGGGTTTTGCACACATTTAAACTTTCAGATACTCAAGTCCTTGCTTGAGGTTCAGGACAATCATAAATGTAGCTAAATCATACAGTGTACAGAGGCTGCTTTAAGGAGGCTGCTGCTTCCCACAGAGGTAAAGTCTGGCCAAGAATAGCATGTGTTTCCTCCTCTGCATCTAAGTGGTTGCTTATGTTCAAAAATGAATGAAATATTCAATGAAAACAAGAACCTTCACTGACACGATCACTGCTTCTTAATGTTGTTACACAAAATAGTGTTGTCTTGCCCAAGCATGCCTGGCTCTCTGATAATAGTGGAGACAGGACAGTATTTGGATAGCTGCTGTTTTTTCTGAAGAGTGGGAAGGGTGTGCCTGTTATGGGGCCATGTTCACAAAGATTTTTGCCCAGAAAGAAAGAGGTACATCTGGAAAGAGCATAAACCAGGTTGCCAGACTCTGGCACTGCTACTAGAAATAATTCTTTCTCAGGAAAGTGCCAAAATGTAGCTGTCTGCTTTGCCCACAAGTATCTGGGCATTTTTCTTGGCAAGCACGGATACTGGCAGCTGTTTGGCATTTTGATTGCTGCCCCAACTAGTGTCTATTCATTCTCTGCTGAAGATGGAAGAATACACTTGTGGTTTAATCACTGGCGTAGGGATTAGGCATAATGGTTCTGCTCAGATTTTAATCTGCATGCTTGGCCAGGTTACTTAAGGAAGAATTTTGAGAAGTGCCCAGCACCCACAAACAGGATCAGATTTTTCAAAAGCTCTCTGCCTCCACTGAGGCAGTGGCCAGATGATCAAAGGAATTTCTTAGAAAATCTATCTGCAAGTGTCATTGTGAGAGCTACCGGGTACTGATCAGTCATGAAAATCTGGTTTTCATTGAGGTGCCCAGATGGGAATCAAACTCTTTATCTAGCTCCCATCATGATGGGAAGACATTTGAGAATCTGGCCAGTAGCAATCTCCTGAAATGCTACACCAGCAACTTTCTCTGTGCCTCAATTTCCTCTAAAATGAGAGAGATGTTGCCAGGGTGCTTGTAAGGATAAATTTATTAACCTGTTGTGTGTGAGGCTCGTGGATGCTTCTGAAGCCAGGAAGGGAGGTGAAGCATTTGTAGCATAGTGTCTTTCCAGACATACCAATCATCTTTGTGAACAGGACTCTGCTAAAGTGACTGGAGCAGGAGTCCAGGAGTCAGCTTTGCTCTGTGTACAATTTACAAGCCTTGAAGTTCAGGAGCTGCTACTTTTTGTTTGTATCAAACCCTTGATCATGAGTCAGGACTTCACCATGCTACAGATCAAAAGAACTCAGCCTTAAAAACCTTTGTGCCGAACAAAGCAGGGCCAGGAGAATACATTGTAAAGAAATCACAAAACTGTTAACATTCAGCTGTTTGCCTTCTGAACTCCCTGCCTGTTGAGTGCAGTTGGTTTATCATTTTCTTTCCTCACATGACATTTCTTTCCTCACATCCCACCCAAGTGGTATTTTTTGGAAGAGTTCTGAGGGTTTAGAATTTCAACTCTACAGCACTGGTTACTCTTATACTAGATACCATATACAGTAGTATCCTTTGCAGGTGATTTTTTTGATTTTAAGATCCAGGAACATTTACTTCAAAATGAACCTTATTTTACTTTCCTTTTTTTTTCTTTTTTTTTTTTTTTCTTTTTTCTTTTTTTTTTTCTTTTTTTTCTTTAACTTACAGCAGTTTCAGTTTTGCCTCCAGATGTGGAAATCTGAAAGGTCCTGAATCTCCTGTAGTGTGTACTGGAGCAGACTTCCTTCTCTTTCTGAGCAGCCTTCCCTCACATGATGTGACATTTTCTTTCCACTGAGAGTGGACCCCCACCCCCCCCAGCAGCTGCCTTCATTTTTGGCCTTCCAGCACTGTCGGCATTTGTGCAAGCTAATGCTGCCCAGATCCTTCTCCAAGGGGCACCGAGGGCTGGCATGAAGCAGCAAAGCCCTGGGGCTGTATCTCTGAAACCCAAGAAACCTCAAATGCATTGTTTCCACAAATGCTCCTCAACCGATTGGGCTGTGGAGAGTTTCTGCTCTCCTCAACCCTTGCATGTCCTTTGGGAATGGGAGGCACAGATTGTAAATGAGTTTTCTGACTGCCTCTGTGCAGAAATGGCACTGACGTTGGGAGCATGAGGGAACCACAACCACGCTCCAGGGCAAGGAGGCTCAGCCTGACTGACAGAGGCCCTGAGCCATGCTTGGGATGGCCCTGCCCTCACCACAGCACGGTGAGGGCAAGCTGTCACCACCCCACCAGGCCATCACAGCTTTCCGCAGGACCGTGCTACCGCAGGCAATGGCCATGGAGCAGGGTGGAGCCCTCAGGGCGCCCTGCGGTTTGGTTTTATTTTAGAGTAGACTACAACACCATTACAACTCAATCATTGCGAAATACAATCCGCTTGTTGGAAAATGTGGAATATGGAAAATTTTCTTAAGAAAGGATGTTCCTTAATGTTTGATCTTTGTATACTTTCAAGCCTAATCAGCAAGAAGGGATATTTAATCCACAAAACAGAGAGCAACTAACAAGGAAGCTCTAAGCAATGGCCAGGGGGTAGAAAAACTAATTACTTGTTGGTAGAATTGCCTTGTTAAGGTTCAGGCCTTGATGTTAAGGTTTAGGCCTTCACATGCTTCTGCATCTTAGACCTCAGGCAAGGTTAACAAAGCTTGGGAAGAAGGATGCCCACTGACAGTTTACACAAAGAATGCAGAATGCACAGAATGCAGACACAAACTCCTGCTATCTTGATAGCTTTTGGGCATTAGGTACAACATTTCGTGTTTTTCTGAAGCTCTCTCAACTTATAGGCAATTGAGAAAGCAAAAGTATTTCTCCTCATCATGTCTCATTGCAGAAAAGGAGAAGCCAGGAAGGAAGGGTTGTGCACCCCGAGATGAGGTCTGTGATGCTGAGTGCTCCCAGAAAATGCCATGTTAGTTCCTCGGTCTCCTTTAGTTTTGGGGGGAATTGCAGGAGCAGCTCTCAGTCTCAGCTGCAGTCATTGTTTTGAAGGATAAGGCAGTGTGCATGTTGTGAATGTCCAAGCTAAAACCCCAGCTCTTGAAACGTGCTTGACAAGTGGAGCATTGAAAATGTAATAGGTTTCTGTTTACTTATTTTTGAAATACTTATTTTCATGAGATAAGCAGTTAGTAAAAAGTTCAAAGCACATGTAGCAGAGAAAATGCCTTTGAGTAACCACAAATTTAATTTATTTTGCTTGTGAGTCCTTTTGTATTGAGCTCTTGACAGTGTTTAGCATAGAAGTGAGAGATGTGATGTTGAAAATAAGATATTTAGAAAAATAATATAAAATATTCATTGTAAGTGAATTCTGAACTCAGTGAAAGGCAGTTTTTGTGCTTGAAATTTGAATCAAAGAGCTATCTCATCCTGACTGTGGAATAGAAATATTCCGTAAGAATTACAGGCCAGAACTAACAACCACTGCTTGGATTTTAAACACTGAGTATTTGGGGCTAGCTGCTTAAGAGCAATCTAAAATCAAAGTGGAATGAAGGTGACATTACAAAACATACCTGAGATGAATGGATTTCCTTTAAACTACAATTTAAAAGCCATCTGATAATTCCATACCAGTGCATAAAAAAAAAAAACAAAAAAAACCCAAACAAAAACTCCTGTAAATTACTCTTTAATCAAGTATGATGACTGAATGTTAAATATACAGTTTTCTGTATGAACAATGTTTTTAGCTTAGACTAGTAATGTAAGCTTAGGGAACAATCCTGAAATGTCTTCCATGTTTCCTGATGTATTAAGTTATGCTCAGATATCCAAAAAATAATAATAGTCTGTCAGAGTTCCTAAGCATAAAAATGAAAAAAAAAAACAGAAAAAAAAACCAAAAAAAAAAATCCTTAAAAAATAATATCCTTGCAGTGGCAGCTTGGACTGTACTGCACAGCCATCCTAAATTTAGATAGGGTGGCTGAACTGGAGGAGAGCAGGAATTCCTGTAACAGACACAGAATGTCCAACTATGGCACCACTTTCTTCCATAGAAGACAGGAACCGCTGCTGCATCTGCACCTATAGGAACAGAGAGGAGAACAGTCCACAGCTCTCACTGCCTGGCTTTGCATGCAGCTTGTGTGCACAGCAGGAACTCAGCTCATCGTTAACATCTTCAGCCTTCACTGTAGCGTATTTTTGAGCTGTTCATCCATTAGGCTGGGATAAGATGGGACAGAATCCTTCCAGTTGTTAATTCACTTAGGGAATTAATAAATAGGCGTGGTTGCTCTTCTGAGCTAACATTCAGCCTGTGATTACATATTAAAGTACTGAGGCTTGTCCAGTAACCTACAGCAGCATATCACAAGGTGTACCTACAATGAATGTTGCAACCCTGGAATATTTTCAATTAGAGCCTAATAATGATTACAGCCATTAGTGAAAGCACGGCTAGATTTTGCTAAGCTCTGCCCACCTTCAGCAAAAGTCTGTCCATTTACTGTAGGGCTTGTGTTCTGTTTCAGTGGTAGCTTTTTTTTGGTTTTTTTACCCTGAGTTAACTAGAACTTGGCTTTGATTCTTTAATCCTTTTCCATATCAACTCAGCAACCACAGAGGCAGTTTATTACTGAAAAGAAATCTAAGAATCAGTTTTGGACAACATTGTCTTGGAAAGTTCATTTTAGTAACATAGTATTGGTTTTACTTCAAAAACACTTTGACAAGCACTGACATTTTTAAAATCAGTAAAGCACAAGATACTTATTCCTAAAGGCCTAAGCTTTGCATTTTTTCTGCAGTAAACAATGTGACATGCTACTATGGTAAATTCAATTCAAGCTACTGACTGAAAGGAAATAAGTACTGAATGTTGTCTTTTTTTCCCCTTCATTTTCTAAAATGTGTTTTGTGCGAACGCTAGTGCTTGTGAGATATACTTCCTTAACTGCTCTTTGCTTATTTGCTTTTCATCTATATTGCAGGTGGCAGATCTATTAATGCTGGCAACACAAACTTTCCTCACATGCCTGCTTTTATTGCTCAGCTTTGACCTAAAGCAACTACCTCTTGACTTTTTGCTGTAATTTGCCAACAAGGGTCCCAGTTGTGTGTTTTACATTAATATCAACCAACTGAGAGTTCAACTAAGATGACCTACTACATTTAAAAAGGAATACTAGGAAATATCTGAACCCTTTTTTGTTGTTGATGTTGCTGCTATTTTTAAGGCAAGCTGAAGGAGAATTTCTGGTCTCCAAGCTACATAATGACTCTTGTTCTGATACTGTGCATTCACTGGAACTCCATGCATGGTGGGAAGAATGGAAGGGCAGAACAGCAGTGAGTTATGTGCTGCCATAAGCAGACCTGACTGCTAATTCCTTTAGTGATAAATTGATTATCTTTGGTTTGTGTGTCCCTGGGGCTGTGCCACCTTCCATTCTGTCCCTTTGAAAAAACTATGTTGAGTGAGAGGCAAAGTAATATCTCCATTCCAGAAAATATGTATTACATACATGTGTTGATGCTTCATATAATGAATGGGTTTTGTTAGAAAATTGTTTTACTCTCCAGAATTTTCTGTTGCAAAAATGGTCAAATACTTTGGTTGGAGTTCACTACGCAAATCCACAGTGTGCTACTGTCAACCTCTTACTTTCAGAGCAGAAGTATGTTCACCTGGAAAGAGTGGTTGCTTTTTTAGTTAGCAGGAAACATGTGCTGCAGATGTTTCAAAGTTCTGGCTTTTAATATACTTTTGATATCTACCATGTCAAGATGTTAGTTTTGCCTCGTTCTCCCTTTAATGGGATAGGTTTTATGTATCCTATATGTTGTTGTATAGATTCCTAGGAGCTGAAGTAAACTGGCATAGCTGATCCAGGAGTCTGTGATTTTTAGTGCTGTGGATATTTTTTTAAAACAAAAACTTTTTCTTAAGTTTGCAGCACACTTTTTTTCCATCTCAGCTTTATTTCAAAGTCATTGCATAAACTGTATGACCTGTTTTTCCAGTCGTGTAACCAGGTTATATAGGCCTTATCTTACAGGAATGGAAAAGAAGTAATTAGGTGCTTTTTCTATTTTGTTTCGTGGTGCAGTTTTCATTAGTTTTGATTTGTCATTTTTTTGGTTTGGTTTTGTTTGTTTTGGTTTTTTTAAGGTTAGAGTTTTTTAAGGTTAGAGAGTACCACTTACTGCTTACTTGCAAATGTGGAGTCCTCGGAAGCTGACATTTTAGAGTGTTACACTTCAGGATTGCCAAGAATATTTGCTCTAACTGCCCAGATGTCTCTAAAATAAGTGTAATGAGCACACACACACATTTGTCTTGAAGAGGTGGAAAAAGCAAGGTGTGCATAAGATGCAGAAGGATGCCCTAGTCGTGTAGAATTATGAATGGCATAACTGCTGGCATGCTTCCAAATCTAAAGTGGAAAATTTCTTACTTACAGGGCAGTCCATATTATTTTTGAGTGCCCTCATGTTGAACTCAGTGTGGTTGTTGATGAGATCTCAATAAAGAATGATGTCCACAGACGTGCACAGACACCACAGTCATCAGCTCACTACCAGCTCACAGCACTGGGAATAGAACTTCAGACCTTCGCCTCCGCAAACACAGCTGCTCATCTGGTCTGGGCTTTGTACCCAGCAGAGGGAACTGATAAACACTCTCATAGGACTGCTTTATGTGTTTTTTATAACCAAGAGAGGCCACTGATTCTCACCCCCTCTGAAAAGAGTCCATGTAATGTCAACCCTCAACAGTTTCATCTGCCATTCGTAAGCGACAAACTTATATTTATCTTGCTTTTGCTATAAAATATGGACTTGCATGAAGTTTTAATCACCTAAAGATGTCCCAAGACTTCATATTGGTATTAACTCCCTGCAGTGCAATTATGAGACATTAAATTCATTACACATCAAGACAATTACAAAAACACATCTAACATTTCAGGAGTGCAGGGAGAGCAAGCATAATTGTTTACTGGTGACTACAGGGAATAGGCATAGTTATTGCTCCAGACCCACAAAAATGCTTCAGAACCAGGAGTCATCATTATCTTTTTGAACATATATATAGATCCACAACTTTTTCTGGGATTTCTGTTTGCAGAGGGAAACCTACAAAACAGGCAACAACACTTGCACAAAACTCTAGAAAGTGTAAGTGGCAAAAATGAAGAACTTTTGTACAGTTAAATACACCTGTTTGCTGGTTTTTTAACAGGCAGAACACACAACCTCTAATGTTTTTGTATTGTCTTGTTCCTCACTATATTACCTCCACTGAACCATTGCTCTTCAGGAATATTACATTAGTGTGATTTAAAAATTATCTCCCTGTAGAAGGAAAGAACCCACAGCCTATAATAACTGGAAGGCAAAATAAGTAAGGGAATGTATAGACATATTTATAGGCTTAAGAAATAAAACTTAATCTTACCTCCCCTGAGATATATAGCAAGACACAGAATAAGGGGGCAGAACGTTCTGCCATGAAGATATGCTCATAGATATATAAAAATTGTCTTCTGTGAGATGACCATTAATGGTTCCTTTTCTAGTCCTCCAGTTACCTGTCACATGTTCACTACTTTCTCTATGAACAATGCACGCTTAGCAGTACTTTTTAAGTTAAAAGAGTAAGTGACAAGACCTTTATTGCTAGGGTAATAACTCTGGAAATTGAGCGCTGGAATTTGTTGGGTGAGGTGCATTTTTGTTTATTTAGTTTTGATTTTGTTTTGTTAGCTTTAAGGTCTTTTTTGAAATTCAGTATTTGCAAGGCCATAGGAGCAATTATGAATCTGTACCCTCATAAATTAACTTAAGGGCTAAAAATCAGAGGGATAGGACAAAGGTGGTGGTTGGGGCTTTGGTTTGTGTTTGTTTGCTTGCTTGCTTGTTTGTTTTAATGGGCATGAAATTATATCCTGTATGTTTACAGAAGGGAAAAAGAAAGGAAGATTAATATTTATGTCTCCTAAAAGATCCTTTCAATAATTTTCCTTAAGTCCTATGAGCTTCTCTTTGAGCTCTTTACTGCTGCTGAATTACCAAGGCTGAGTTCTAGTCAGATGCTGTCCATCATTTCTGGTCCATGGCAGTGGATCTCTGCTTCCTCAGCCTGCCAAGGGTCTGGCCTGGTCTCTTTTAACCACAGAGTGTAAGAAAAAGATGAGCATTTGCTTATTTGTTTAATTGTTTATCTACACCCTCCAAGAACAATTTATTTGTAAATCCTTAAAGGGGTTTGTAAAGGGTTTCACAGGAATTTTGAAAGTGTTAGGAGTAAATTACCTCCCTCAAGACTTGTCACTGGAATTCTCCCTGATGTTCAGCCCTAAAGAGTCAAGCAAAGACAGAGAAGCTACAAAGGGGTGGACTTGATCAGGCTGAATACAAAATGAAGTGTGGGATTAGTGCTGGCCTGGAAACCAGAGGAGCTAAATCTGACATTCTTACATGAGTTTTCAGTATGACCTTGAGTAAAATAATTTATATATTTAGTGACAGCAGGGCCAGAGGAAAACAAAATGTGTCCCTAAAGAGATGTGTGAAAATAAATTCCTGAAGGTAAGAATTTCTCCCAAGCAGTGGCAGAACTATGCATAGACAAGCAGAGAGTGATATGTTCATCCTCTGTTTCTATGTATCTAGTCTAGCACTTTAGACAGCGCTGGGAGTTACACTAGTGGATTAAGTAGATATTACTGCCTTAAATAAACACCTACAAACCTAAGCATAACTGCCAGGAGAAGTGACTTAGCATCCCTGCTTAACACTTAACTGGTCTTTGGTCGAAAAAATTAATATAGTCTCTTTACCTTTATTATTTTTAAATGTTATGATCATTACTCAAAAAATCTGAATTCCTTGCTCTCCCAGTGATTCCTTTTTTTACCCCTTAATTTAGGTTGTACCATTATTTTTAACAGCATTTTTGTTTTAATATCAGTGTGCTTTCTTCTTGTAAAAAGGAGTTTTAGATGAACACAGAGGTCAATAAATGCATTCCTAGACATCTGAGCTCTCTTGGAGACCTGCTGGGTGAAGTTTCTCTTCATCCCCTGCTGCACAGTGATGCTAAGCTGAATTATCTACTCAGCCTGAGAGAAACTACTCAGAAGAGATTCTGATCTAAATTAGATTAATTCCTTTGAATAAAGTTTTCTTAACATGTCCTGCAATCCATTTTTCAAATGCTAAAACACTACATTTCACAGCAGACTTTTATAAAAGGTATTTTGCTACATACACATTTCCTGTGGCAAATGCATTTTTTTTCCCATGAAATGTGATCTATTAAAATTTTTGATTTATCTGATGGAGTAAAATTCTGTGGGAAAAAATGAGGCTTTACTGCCACAATGTAGACCTAAATTATGTATGCATTGAACTTAAAATCACATATCTGTGTTTTACAACAGGGATGTTTTTGGAAAGGGGAGGTTTGCTGTAAAAACCACATGTTAACTGAGAAATAAAACTTTGTAGCTTGGAGTTAATGCCAGTTATGAGGAAAACCATTGGGCTCCCTTCCTCTATGGGCAACTTATATTAATTACCTGGATGCAAAAATACTTTTACTCTAAGTTTTCTGTAGAAAACACTGTACTCTGATTTTTGAATAGTTCAATTTATTTGGGTTTTGGATTTTTGTTGTTTGGGGTTTTTTTTAAAGATATTTATGTAATCTTGCCAGGCAAATAGCTGAAGGCAGTGTTTTTCTTTCCACACTAGTTAGAATAGATAACATACAAAATCAGAAAAAAGTCTTGGATACAGTATGCAGAAAAGGGTACTTGAAGCAGAGTTCTGCTGTTATACAAGTACTATAGCTTAAAATATTGGAGCTAATGTGAATACAGTTATATATGGACATAATTATTTTCTAGAGAAGACCTTCTATTTGTGAAAGACCAAAAAGGACTCAGTTTAGAAAGAGAATTAGACATTAAGAAGAAAATACCACTATTTAACTGAAGACTATATTTTGTATTTACAGACAGCATTAACTGCGGCTTCTGGCAGCTCATGCTTTCCCTCCTCTCTGAGCACTGGAGAGAGGCATTGTAGGATTAGGATTTCTGTGATGGAATTTCTTTAAACAGGTGACTGTGTGTACTAAAAGTGCACTGACTCACACAATGTGAATAACTGCTACTAGTCACTAATAGCTTAATCTCTGTGAGGATGGACAGATGAGAATGCAAATATAGTTTTGAAACCACTTTTAAATGTTTTAACTGTTCAGTAGCTGTCTCTGAGGCACTATTCCTTCCTCTAACGCTAGAAATGCCTGTGTAGGAAAACTGCAGAAAAATATAAAGTTGATGTAAAAGTTTCATAGAGACACAAGGTCTGTTGCTCCAAGAAGCAGGACTTTGCTTGTAAAATATGTACTTTAAGTATATTTGCTACAATATAATGAATTCCATCAGTCTTATTACTGTGTTTCCGTAAGGGCTTCCATCACACCTTTTTTAAAGGCAATGAAACCTGTGAAGATGCACTTCAGTCCCAATATTGTCTCAATCTGGCTAGTCAATGACATTAGCAACAAAACCCAGCTCCTTCCTTAAATTAACACTAAGCACTTTTTTTTTCCTCAAACAGAATTTAAGGAAGCTTTACAGTGAATTTTTTTTTCATAACTTGACTGGACTGAAAAGGAGACTATTAAGAGGGATGATACATTGCTATAATTGGTCTGGGCATACTAATCTCTCCAAAATCCATCGGAAAGGGAGAGAAGACCTTTTCCCAGCCACAATGTTTCCCAGCAAGATCTGTTTTTATTTCTCTGCTGAAACAACAGACTGTTACTAACTTAAATATCAGATGACACTACATCTGAAAAAAAAAAAGCGGGGGCGGGGGTGGGGGGGGGGGGGCAGCGAGCGCCACCCAGCAAGGCAGTGCTCAAGTTCACATTAAGACTTTCTCACAATAGCTGGCTAAAACAGAAACCTGAAGTAGCAGTTAGCTTACCTTGAGTACACAAGATCCAAGGAGAGAAGATCACTGGCTCAAAACAGTGGAGAACTGAGAAACTGCTCTGATCTGCTGCTGGTAGCATGCATTTGGCTTTTATGTGCAGGTGGGAGGAGCTGCTCCCTACGGTAGGTGGGCAGTGAAGATAGCAGGCAGACAGCCTTCAGAAGGCATTGTAGACTAGGTTTTTGCTCTTTGGGGACACAGAGCGGGAGGAAAAGCAAGCTGGATGGCTTATACATGAAAAATAGTGTTGGATTTATTTCCTGGATTTTTTTTTTTCTGTAAAATCTGTAGTTAATTAAAGACTTTCTACTGTATTTATTTTTCTAAATCCAAATCTCTGCATTATTCCAGTTGCAGTTACAATACTACTAGGTCTCACTTCATCTGATGGAAGGATTTTTGTGGCAGTGAGATATTAATGCAAAGTCTTTATCAGAAAGGTCAGTTTCCCTTTCTAAAAAGGGATAGATAGCTATGAAGAATCAGCCCCTTGGTCTTTGAAATTGTCTGTTTTCTCAAGGATTGAACTTCCTTTATATTCCAAACGTCTGCTAGATCTCAGATCAGGAACCCTCCTAAGTTTCTGTTTTGCTGAACTGCACAGCTTTTTCTTGAGGCAGCTGTAACATGTTCCATCTACACACTGACTTTCTAGCAGTTTAGTTTAGAGCAGTATTATTGTTCACTGTGTCTGAGTTCTAAACAATTTTCCCAAGTGGTATTCTCAAAAGGCAAATGTAGCCAAAAAGACAAACCAGTAGGAATATGCATTCCTGGTGGTTTCTGTGTAAAATCATTCATTGTTCATTTTAACTCATTCATTGCTTTGCACTCAGGAGAGTGGACGGCACAGATTGCTGACACTGGCTCCTGCGGGCGAAACAGTTGTACCCATCTCAAATACACTAATTCTCTATTTATATATCTTCCTGCATGAGGCATCTGGGCCTGTGTTATTTTCCATAATACACTAGTAAAACCTATGTCGTATTGGAACATATAATAGGTGGAGAAAGCTGGAAAGATAGAACAGCAAGGGGAGAACAGTAGTGTGCAATTAAGGGAAAGTCTAGAGGTCCATCCTGACTTAAAATCTGGGAAGGAGCAGGTAGAAAAATGAATGAGTATCTTAGTTGAGATAAGTTTGTAGCAGAGCTTGTGGAGATGAGGTATGATTTTACTACTTCTTTTGCAAAAGGGCCAAGCTGATCACTGGTTAAAGAGTTGTAAGATTTTTTTTTTTAAAGCAGTACTGAGTGAATTGATCAGAACATAGTGAGTTGCATACAATTTTATTTAGGCTTGTCTTTTTACAAAAAAGGCTTAAAAATCAAGTACCCATCAACCTGGATGACAGTGTTATGTGGCAAAAGAAGTTGCATAACCCTGGTGATGTAGCCTCTGAGATTTGGAATTGTCAAACTGAAAAGGACTGGTTTAATTGCTAATATTTCTCACAGGTATTGATTTGCTGTTGGCTAGGGCATTTTCTGCATTATTGCAACTAACTGGGAAAAGAATTCATGTTATTTTGTTATTTCTGCAGCACTTGAAGTATTTTTACGGTTCTCATTAAGAAATTAGTTTCTGCTGTGAAGAGATTACAGCGTGCTTTTAGGAAGGCTACACATACTAATTATAACATAGGAATAGGGAAAGAAAGGCTACAACTTAGTGCAATAAGTTCATGTAGTTAGTTCAGTTATTGCACCAGGTAGTGTTTCAAACGACTAAGTGATATGCATAAAGTAGAACTCTACTCAGCTAACATTTAAATAATCAGATGATTTTGTACATATAAAAATCTAGGTTGAGATTATCGAAAGTTAGAGAGTAATTAGGTACCCTCATCCTTGTTTGATGATTAAACTGTTCTGCTCTCTCCAATTTGCTGAGCTTTCTGTAGGTCCCTTCTAAAATCAGTGGATTCCTCTAAAGTCAGTGGATACACACTCAATACCTTCAAGAGGTGAATTTCTGTTTTTATATTATCTTTGGAACAAAAGTTTGAATGTAAAGGACTAGCTGTATGTTGGTGTATTTTTGTTTGTTTTTTTACTCCTGACCATAAGCTTCAGGTGCTAAGCACCACTTCAGTTCTCAGAACTGAACCAGTACTCTTTCCTGCTCTGTGGTTTGCATGCACTGGTCACATGTCCTACTGTACCACAGACTAAAGGATAGCTTTACCTTTTTATAGTTCTAGAAGAGAATAATTAAAGTTTTTCTTTAGTTCCTTCCTTCAGGGAATCTTAAAGCACTTTACAAGTGTTCAATACCAACATATAACATGGATAAAAAGTATTAGACCTATATTATTGATTATTAAAGCACCCTCATGATGAAATTATATGGAAGATTATCTGATGATGTTACAACATTATGCAGAGACTTCATAGAATTATTCATTCCCTGAACTGGAAGGGACTCACAAGGATCATCAAAGACCAGCTCCTGTCTCTGCATAGGGCACTACAAGAATCACATCCTGTGCCCGAGAGCATTGTCCAACACTTTCTGAACTCTGTCAGGCTTGGTGCTGTCACCGCTTCTCTGGGGAGCCTGTTCCAGTGCCCTACCCCCCCTCTGTGTGAAGAACCTGTTCCTAATATCCAACCTAAACCTCCCCCAACACAACTTCAGGCCATTCCCTTGAGTTCTGACACTGGTCACCACAGAGAAGAGACCGGTTCCTTCCCCTGCACATCCACTTGTGGGAAAACTCCCGTCAGTCTTCTCCAGGCTGAAGAGACCAAGTGACCTCAGCCACTCCTCAAATGGCTTCCCCTCAAGGCCCTTCTGCATCCTCATTACCCTCCCCTGGAAGCTCTCTCACAGTTTATCTCCTTCTTACATTATGGCACCCAGAACTTCCCCCAGCACTGGAGGCAAGGCCACCCCAGCTCAGAGCAGAGCAGGACAATCCCCTCCCCTGCCTGGCTGTGATGCTGGGCCTGATGCCCCCCAGGACAGGGTTGTCCCTCTTGGCTGCCAGGGCACTGCTGACTCAGATTTCAGCTTTCCATGGACCAGGACTCCCAGGTGCCTTTCCACAGGACTGCTTTCCAGCCTCTTATTCCCCAATCTGTAAACACACCCATGGTTGCCCTGTCCCAGGTTGTCCGCTGGGTTTCTGGTCACTGCAATACTTAGCTTCCCTAATGAGACTTTTAGTAGATGAAACTTTACCAAAATATCCATGGGAAACTTGAATTAGGTCATCATATAATCAGCTGGATTTCAGGGCACACTGCCAGGCTGGACAGTAAATTCAATGTGGACACATGGCAGGAAAGGTTTTCACGTTCCTATGACTAGGAGTGATGTCCAAACTTTCAGTTTCCATCTGCCTTTTAAAAATAAAGCTACTTTTTCAATAAAACCCTCCAGCGCTCCAGCCCTCTTACTCCATTCTTGCCTCAAAATATATTAGTTTGTTATGAGCTTGAAAGGATTGTTTGAGGCAGCCTGTCCTTTCCAAAATCTGTATCAGGTACTTGCTTTACTTGAGGGTAGGGCTATACACATAGTGCAAAACAGAACTGCTAGTAACAATCAAGTTAATGAAGTACTCAAACTTGGATAGATGGTTCATCAGACTTTTGAGAACAAGCACATTTTCTTTCAATGAGTCTTCTGTCAATTTGTTTAGTAGTAGATTCTTCTATTAAATTAAATTAGTTCTGGCATACAAAGTGTATGGCAAAGAGCTATTATTAACAGATTATTAACATCATCCTGAAGAGCCAGGTTAAAACTATAGCTGTACAATTGACATGCATTTCACTTTGATCTTTTAAGAGGAGATAGACATAAATCCCTACATTTGTTCCATAAAGGAATTGATTACCCCCAGTTTGCCCTGAATGTGAAAGAGCTAAAATAATGTGACCTAATGTGTTAGGAGTGGAAAGAATAACCATGGATAGATTGGGAGGTTGAACCTCTGGAGATAAATGACTGTTCACGTAGCATCACAGCAGCAGCTTGGGTAGGTGGCTACTTGCTGTTTGGCAATATTATCAAAGGAGGAGAGTTCCCACACAGCTGGGTAGCATAGTGATGGCAGAAGATTAGCTATCAAGGTAAAGGTGTCAATGTTGTTTTTAAACACAACCCAAAAAGTATTAGAAGGAATCCTCCTAATATAAAGTGGCATAACACAGGCAATAGCAGCCTTGTGAGGTATAAGTTAACACTTCCAAATTTCAGCTATAAATGTAAAAAAATTCATAATTCAGGAAAGAGGAAAACATTTCAGGGTTTTGTTTTGGTGATTGTTAATATAAAAATATTCTGAAAGTCTACAGGTAAATTTCTGTTACCATATGCAACGCCCATGTAAATCTATTCTTTTTTTCATCTTATTTGACTATAGGATTGTAGGACCACAGACACCAACAATGTCTCCATTTCACCAATGGTATATTTTATTAACCTCTGGTTTCAGGCAACGTTCTATCTTCTGTCATGCTTCCCATTATTGTAAGTTTTATTCAAAGTCTTTCCAGCAAGTCTGCCTTTAAAAGAATTAAATGTGTGACAGTATTGCAGTTTTTATAGAGTATTGTTGGCTGGGTTTTTTTGGTGGGTTTTTTGGTGGTTTTTTTTTTTTTTTAATAGTAGATTCATAAACTTAGAGGGGAGAATAATGGGAGAGAGTGAACAGTTCTCAAAGTTTTCTCTGCATGATACTGAGAATCTGCCTGATATTGCCTTTCACATTTGTATCTGTAGATTAGTGCCAGTGGGATGGTCTGGCTACAAAACCACTGTATGCCATCCAGTGTAGGATACAAAATCAGGACACATTTTGAAAATGCAGATCTTGCATTGTATAGATGAGCATACACCCAGGGCCTTACTGTATGTGGAGGAAGCACATGTCTAACAATGTTTACTATAGTATTACAAGGCTGATTCTTTAGCACATCACCTGATAGAGGCAGAATTGAAAAAAGAAAAGAATTTATACAGACTGTACTCTAGCTGTAACTAATGCCATTTATCTCCTGTGTTTACTGAACTCATTTATCTATGTGTCAGCTCTGGAATTTCCACTGAGATTCTCTAGCTGATGTTGATGCTTGCCATACCAAAACAGAAAAAAAAGATAATATATTTTTTTAATGGAGCAACTCTTCACAGTGTTAACTTAAACACTGGCAGTTTTTCTCAAAGGTGAGCTTACAGCATTAGCCCAATGGAAAATATAAAATCTGTGAGCTCACTGACTGGGGAAGCAATTCTGCTAAAACTGGGAGTCTTTCTAGACAGCAAACTGAATGTGAGCCAGTAGTAGTTTGTGACAGCAAAGAAGAACATTATCTTGGACTGTAATCACAGGAGCATAGCCAGTAGCTTGGGAAAGTGATTATCTCCCTCTACTCAGCACTTACTAGGCTTCTTACATCATCTTCATATTTAAGAAGATCATGTCCAGTGTTGAGCCTCCTGGTGCAAGAAAGATGCCAGTGAATTGCATCAGGGTAAGCAGGAGCCACTGACGTTACCTCTGGGGCTAATGCCCCTGCCCTTGGAGGTCAGCTGCAGGAGCAGGGCTTGTCCAGCCTGGCAACAGTCGGGTTTGGGATTTGTCAAACAGCTGCCTCCAGTACCTAAGGGGAGGTTATTAAAAAGGTGGAGACAGGCTCCATGGTGGTGGAAGGACAACTGACAGTGGGCCTGAGTTGGAAAAAAGGAGGTTGTGTCTGGATGTAAGGAAAAGCTTCCCTTCAAAAGCAATCAAGCAGCAGAACTGGTTTTTTGTAATGCTGTGCAAGCTCCATTCTTGGAGGCTTTCAAGAGCCAGGTGGATAAACCTTGAGAAGCATGTTCTGACTTTATGGCTGACCCTTCTTCAAGCAGGAATTGATTCCATTAAAGATCTTCTAATATCCCTAATGATGCTGTATTGCTATGTCATTGTACAAAATACTGAGCTTCCACTCAGGTGATATTATACAGGAGTTCAGATTTGATGGGTGTCAGTTCATCTGCATTTCAGAGATTGGGACATTGGCCCAGATGATGATCAAACCTGATAAATTGTCCCTGCATTCAAACCTAGTGTTTGTCAATTTCTGAGAAGTAGCCAAGATAAAACATGAAAATCATAACCTTTTAACACATGAATGAGGATTAAATTAAACTTATGTTCAGTTCCACCAGAATGTGCTTGGTAGCAGTATTATGCATTCTGTGTGTGCATTTTGAATATCTTTATTTTAAATAAGCTTTCTAAAATTTTATTGAATGAAGCCAAGTGGCACACATTTTGTCTGTAAGATATGTATATTATTTGAAAACTTTCTGTCAAAAGATTGCGTAGGGTTTTTAAAAATTATTTTAGAAACATAATTTGTCCTCTGTTTCAAAGGAAATATAGCATCCTTGGGAAAATAAATTTATGATCAAAGGAAATACTTGGCTCAGTGACACTGAAATTAAAAAGGGAATGAAACAGAACCTGAATAAAAATGTTCACATTTTCTAATCCATCTCTACCACTTGTGTATTATGCCTTATCTCACAGATATTGCTCACTTCCAAACTACACAATTAATAATTTTTGAAATAATAGACTATTTTGATATCCCGGTTACATAATTAATAAATTATTTTCCTTTCAGCACAAAAAAAAAAAAAAAAGCTGTATAGAGACAGAATTAAACTTTTCATCTTCATTAATGTTCAAACTGCCTAATATTATGAGAATTTGATTCCAAACATCATTACAATTTTTTTCTTTAGGACTGGGGAAAACATAGTCCTATTGCATATTTACTGCTGCCAAAAATAGGTCTTGTAGCAACTCAAATTGCATAAAGTTTTAGTGCTGGGGGCACACAGTATTTTTTTTATTCTAACTCCTGAGAATGTGGTATGAAGGAAGGAGGGCAGCTTCTGCTCTCAGCTGTACTGTGGAAAAATAGGAGCTTGAGCAGAGACATGGTTGGCAGTGCTCACAGATTTTGGTAGAGTCACTTTTCAATCCTTCATTCTATTTCAATCTTCTTACTTTGCTGTAATAGACCAGAGCATGGCCTATGGAGTGTTTGGCAAAGAGCCTGTCAGTTTAATGCCACTTGCAGATCTTGCATCAGTTCCATTATATTTATTATATGTTAAGTTGCAGTAAGAGTTAAGTTGGAAGTTACTGATTTTTGTTCACAGTTCAGTGTTTCCATTGCTCTCTTTCAGTGTAGACATTAAACAATGTTAACCTATTCCCAAGAACCACAGGCTGGCTAAGTTCATGAAAGTGAAGTACCACTACAGGGTTTTTCCCCCCTACTTTAATTTTCTTCCTGCCCTCCCCCACCCTCCTATTTTTTTTAAGAACGAAATACTTTAGTGAGCTTCTAAAAGAGCAGTCTATTATGGAAAAAAATACTCTGGGTTCATGTTAGGAAGATGATGAAGAACACATGAGTTCTCTGTCCAGCTTGTGTCTCATCTTTGAAATCATTGCTACTGGGCAGCAGCTACAGCAAATGATGATGTGGATGGAAAGTTTATCTGACATTGTTGATGAGCACATTGTTGATGAGCACTTACTTAAGTAAATTTCAGCACTCTTAAGATTTTTGAAGTTGTTTGAGTTTTATTATTGAGTAAGAAATTTGCTTGCCACCATGTTCACCAGGAGGAGAGAAGGAAAAAATAAATGCTCAATGACATATCAGCATTTCTGCATGCATTCCCAAATTGATACTTTGGTCTCTTTTTTTTTGCCATGGCATTTCATCTGGAAAGAAACCCTCTTTTTTTGTGCCCATTCAAAACATTATCTTGAAACATTGACTAGAAAATGGTAATTTCTATGTATTATATTCCGGACAAAGGCCTTTTCCTAACTCTAGAAATTCAGACAACTCTTTAAGTTCATAACAATTTCTTTGGTTCTATAAACTTGTCTCATTTTGCATAATGGATGCATTCTCATACTTTTCATATAGGTGGAGGAGTTAGATCAGTGATTACTATTTTAATTTAATCTATCCAAAGCTTTAAGCAGCCTTCATTAATACATTCAGTAATGCTAGAACAATGATAGGAGAGTAAGTTCACCACTTACTTAACTTAGACCTTTTGCATCTAAGAGGATACTAATAAGCTTGCTTTTCACTTGTGTTTGTCTCTTTGAGAGACTTCAGTGGCAACCTAGAAACCAACCTGCAGAAAGGATTTTCCAGTATTCTTCATCTCCAATCTCCCTTTGGCCAACATATTAAGAGGTACATTGGTAAAAGGAAAAATACTTATTTTATATTTTATGTTCTTTCACAGAATTTTTCTCCTAATACAGGTCAGTTACATTAATGTCAGGGAGGTGAGGCATCCATAATTATCTTATCTTTTTAATAACAGTGTGCTTCCACTTGCCATAGAAGGAGAGTAATGTGTCTAGTACAAACCCTACATTCTCCACTGAGAGATATGTAGATTTATGCTATTCTAACAATGTGGCTCTTTTGCACTAGAATACTTTTAGACTCTTTATCAAACTGCTTATAGTCCCATCTCCATGTCCGAACTCAGTGTTAGAAACTTTTAAAAGTATAGAGAGCTTGACATTGGTTTATTTCTGTGAGTGCTCTGTTCAAGGTTGTTTATTTTACAAAAGAACAGAAACTCTTCTAGCATATGTCATTCATGCACTTGCAACAAGAAAAGGCAGGCTGAACTACTGAAGCTTTAACTCTCAGCATAGCATGTTATGTGAAAGCCTTTCTACTCCATCCAAATGCAAAAGCCCTTCATATCTTGAAGCATTTATTTCTATTTATGTTGGACTGGATGGAGTGAACAAGTGTTGCTTTTTCTCAAACAGTTCAATGTTTGTATGTTACTGTTAACATTTGAATAAGCTCTAAGCCAAAATTATTTTGTCCCGCAGACATAAGATGAAGTCTATGTGAATTAGAGGAGCTTTTTATTTGTATATTTTGGGTGGGGTTTTTTTGTGTTGTGTTCTGATTTTCTAAACTGATGGAGTCATTTCTCTGTAGCTCCATTAGGCTTCCCAGAAATAATTCTAGAGTAATTCCTCCCAGAGATGTTCAGAAATGAACTGGGTGTACACAGTTGAGTATAGAAGGAAGTAGTTTGTTTAGCAAGTCAGCTGCTGCTTGACAGCTCTGCATATTCTTACCATGCAGCAAAACTGAGGCAGCTCTGAACAAAGAACCACTCAGGGAAGAGAAATTTCTTGTAAAATGCTGTCAAATGTGCTGGACCCCTTTGTCTGTGCCATGGTTTATCACAGTTTTGCTTGATAAAATGTTGTCTAATCAGATATACATTCCAGAGAAACTCTGAGGTTAAGTCCTTGTTCACTTTTTGGTTTGGATAGTCAGCAGAAGTCAGAGATGCTGGAAATAAGTTTCTCATAGGATTCTTTCTACTTTTCTGGTAGCAAATACCATGACTCCATTCTTTCTCAGGCTGTTATGATGAGTAGTTTTGAACGGGAAGGGCATATATGAATACTTTGTTAATGATTTGGAACTATCAGCTGGTTTTATCCATAATTTTTCTTTAATAACATTTTCATATTAATTTGTTTGCTTAGTATTATGGAAGAAAGAAAATCACAGCATGTACTGAGCTCTTATTCTGTTGGCATCTCAGAAGGTAAGGTACACTACTAGAAGAATACAGAATCACAGAATGGCTTCAGTTTGAAAAGTCCTCTAAGATCATCAAGTCCAACCATTACCCGAGCACTGCCAAGCCTGCCACTAAACCATGTGCCCAGGTACCACATCTACACATCTTTTAAATACCTCCAGGGATGGCAACTCAGCCTTTTCCCTGGACAGCCTGTTCAAGCCTTTCCATGAGGATTTTTTTCCCTAATAACCAATCTAAACATGTTTAAGTCCATTTCCTTTTATCACTAGTCATCTGAGGGAAGAAACTGACCCCTACCTCACTACATCCTCTTTTCAGGCAGTTGTAGAGGGTGATAAGGTGCTCCCCTGAGCCTCCTTTTCTCCAGGCTAAACACCCTCCCTCAGCCACTCCTAACAGGACTTGTGCTCCAGACCTTTCCTCAGTTTCATTGCCCTTCTCTGGACAGGCTTCAGCACCTCAGTTTCTTTCCTGAATTTTGGGACCCAGAACTGGACACAGGACTCAAGGCAGCCTCACCAGTGCTGAGTACAGGGGCACAATACCTGCCCTAGTCCTGATGGCCAGACTATTGCTGATACAGACCAGGATGTCATTGGCCTTCGTGGCCACCTGAACACACTGCTGGCTCGTGTTCAGCTGCTGTCAGCCAGCCCCCACAGGTCCTTTTCTGCCAGGCAGCTTTTCAGCCACTCTTCCCCCACCCTGTGGTGCTGCATAGGCTTGTTGTGACCCCAGTGTAGGACCTGGCACTTACTGAACTTTACTGAACCTTGTGCAACTGCCCTCAGCCAATCAATCCAACATGTCCAAATCCCTCTGCAGAGCATTCTTATTCTCCAGTAGATCAACATTCACCAGCTTCCTGTTGTCTGTGAACTGACTGAGGGTGCACTTGGATGTATTTTGAAATCACAGTCATGTTGCCTGAAAATTTTTAGTGTTTCTCTAATTATGGTAAACGAAAGAAATCAAACTAGGATGAATTACAGGCAGCTTGAAGGCTGTTTAATGCACTCTTTTTCATGAAATCTAGCTTTGTCCATTTGCTTAAGATTGTTTTAAAGTTTTTTACCACTTTTTGTCTTACATTCTATTCTGATTCTTACCTTCAAACTCACTTCCTCTGCCCAGCAAAAAACGTTTTATTTTTTAATTCCCTCTATATTGCAGGTGGTGAAGTTGTACAGTAATAGCAAATGCCACAGTGTGGTAACAGCAAAAAGTGATTTCATTTATTTTTTTCATGGTGTTCAGTTAATGAGGACCAGTTTCCATCAGGCTTTCCAGACTGTGTCTCTTGTAGGCAAACTTTATGATTTTGGAGCAGCAAATTTCATGGTGAAGTTCATGAGAACTAGTGATGAGGTGAACTTGATCAAAGCTTCTAACTGTGGAATAATCCACTGAGGGAGACAAGACAGAGCCAATGTCAGGTAACACACCAGAAGTTTGCAGATCGTGTTATATTTTTCGTAACTTTTTTTAAGAGTTCACAACTTTGCAAAATTACAATTTGATGATTCAAATATGGCTATACTTCAGAAATGTCTTATTAATTTATTTTCTTATTTGACAGCACTTTTTGCTTTTTTTTTTTTGTTAGGGGTTATTTTTGTCAATGAGATCCCTACAATGGGTCATAGTCTCATTGCTGAAGTTGCTAAAATTGTGGTAAACTTTGCTAACAAATTTATGGATCTCTTACATTTAAAAAAAAATTCTAAAAACTACTAAAAGGACAAATTTTGGAAAGACACTGTGCAGTTCCAACATTTTCACTTAAGTAAAACTGTTTCAGGAAGAAATTCTGTATAACATTTAGCTTCTGTAGAAATTCTGCCAAAAAACCCTAACATTAACATACCTATATAATATTCATTGTCAATCAAAAAAGAAGGTTTCATGTACAATTCTGAGCTCATTTTCCTTCAGCATATTTTTTTCCAGACTTAGAAGAAAAGGGAAATAGGAGAGTACTCAAGAGATTTTTTTCCCCTTCTTTGACTGAACTTAGGATCTTTAGGAAAGGGAATTGTGTATTCCAAGTGTGACTGTCTGGTGGGGGAAATTCCAATATATGTATTAATTTATTTTCTTAAAAATGAGAGCTGGGAACCAGTCACTGTCTGTAGATTGGCTAGTAAGTTAAATGGGAATGCAGTTATATTTTAATCTGTTGTTTTAAAATATATGCACTGTGCACACTGGCTACAGAAGAAGGATCAAGGGCGTTTACTGAATATAAACATTCAACTTTCTTAATGCTCCTAAATTGCATTTCATGTCATAATATTTTCCACATTCCTAAGACAACTGGGAATAAATTATACTATATATGAGGAAGGAATCTAAGACCTTTTAATAAGAATGAACATAAGTTTTGAGTGTTGTTGCCATGTAATTATTTGATTTAGCATTGGGGAGTGTGGAGTGTTTTATTTATGCATATACATATGTAGCTGTGCTATACTGGGTTGATGTAAAAAAACTTAATAGTGAGTCATTAGAGAGGTGGCTTATAGCTCTTAATTCAGCTCCCCAACTATTAAACCCCCTGCTGTTTTTTAGGTGGAGTATTTGAATTTTTGCTCAGCAGCTTTCAATGGAAGTTGCATGGACTGATACGTGTGCAGCAGTTGAATGCGTTCAGTGTGTTCCTGTTGATTGATTATTCATTGTCATTCAGTTGGTGCTTAACACAGGTTGAACAAAATAAAAACATAGATTATGGATATCCAGAGACAGACAATTAATTTATTTAAACTAAAAAAGACCAGTTCTGGCTTTTACCATCTGAATATTTGGGGTGCCACCTTCTCTCTGTTTGCATTTGTTTGTTCACATAACATACAGTATTATTAAAACATGACTGTTTCTGCAAAAAAGGTGTCTTTCTGCATAATAAAATATTCATATTCTCCACAGAGCTGACAAGGGCTCACTTCAGGCACCCAGCTTCTAAAGATATGATTATACAGAGGCAGGAGGGTTCAGAATACAGCAGAGAGTGATCACAGTGGTCTATGACTTCTTACCTATGAGAAATGTACGACAGCTGGGGTAGTTTGGTTGAAAGAGAAAGTTTAGGGAGCACACTAAAAGCCTTCAGAAGTATGTAAAAACACATTACAAAGAAGAAGAGGCAAATTAATAAAAAGTTAAAATTTGGATTAACAAAAAGCAGAGTTTGCTGTCATATAAATTCTTTATTTGCAGAAGGATCTCAACTAGTCTGTATTGGAACATCTGTACAGTCAACTTTAGAGAGATCTGTGTTGCACTGGGAATTATACAGTGTGAGAATCGGTATTAAACACTCGAAATGACATTGCATGCTTTGAATAGTATCTACTTAGGGCAATTGTGATTATGAGCATTTTGTTTGCAGTCTTATAAAGTCAAATATACTCACATTAAAAAGTTACTTAAGTTTGAATGCTGATCTGTTCAGGAGCCAACTCTGAACTAAAAGTGCCTAAGTTATTCCTATGAACTGTCCAGCCACATTCAGTATTTATTTTTCCTTGTAAATCATTCAGCATTAATATTTCCAGGTCTTCTCATGTATTCAATCCTTATGTTTCACATTACTTCCTCTCACATGGACATAATTTTTAAAAGTGTGGTTGTTTTCTGTTGTCTCCCATGTCCATCTTCTTCTGTATGTTTCCAGCTGCCCATTGTTTCCAGTTTATGCCCTTTGCTGTTAGAGCTGTTAATAAAGAATAATGTGTTTCTTGGACAAAGAAAATATGTGCCAAAGGTCTTTTCTAAATTATATTTTAAGATATTACAGAAACACTGACCCACTTCACATTATCTTTCAGAATCACAGAAATCAGATAAATCCCATAATAATAATCATAAAAAGTTGCAATTTCTAAATGACATTTTCTCCTACCTTTCAGTTTCCCTCTTCTTCCTGAAGTGACTTCACCCATCAAAAAAAAATCAGATTACTATCCTAGTGAGTTAAGAAAATAGATGTTAGGAAAGAAACTTATTAACGTTCTAGATAATAAGTTTGATTCTACTGATGGCACATTGCTTCTTTTAGCAAGAGAAGAAAGCAGGCTTGGCGTGCAAGTCCTGGGTTTTAGCTAATGTGCAAACTTCCAGTAGATGAGAGGGTATTGCAAAACCAGGCTTTTCATATTATAACCTAATTGTGAGGCATGCAGGTTTAAAATGGGGAATCAGGGTCAGTATCAGAAGATAGTAAACTATTATAAAAAGTTTTTACAGAACCCTATATTTGTTTCTGAATAATGATCCAATACTCTCTTAATTTTTAGAATAAAGTAAATGATAAACTGCTGCAGTTCAGAGTTACGGTGTGCATGTGTGTGACTGCTTGTGGACATCGCTTAGCAGAACAACAAAATTTGGACTTTTTAAAAATTGAACTGTCTTATGGTTTGACTGTTACGAATCAAATATTGGCAAGATAAATGCTTTTTAAAAACTGAAACTTGTTGCATCTTTATTTATGCCATAAATTTAGACATTTCTTTGGAGAATCCGTCTCATCCCCTGTTCAAACTTATGTTATTTGTAAATATATTTGAACTTTCAGTTGTATCAGTAATTCAATTTGTTATTCACTTAAAACTTATGTTTTAACATTTTATTAGGGAGAGGTGATATGTACTCACAGGAAAATAGGTAGTAAATTAAAATTAGTGTAAATACAGTTAAAGAATTATTGATAACAGAGAATTGGGCTGCACATGTGTTGCAGGGGAGTTGCAGGGGTGTTGTTCTCTGCTGCAGGGGCTCAGAAGGATCCCTATGGCCTGACAAAACCATGCAGGTCATACAGAGGGGGTCACATCTCAGGTCACATTTCAGGTCACATCTTGGAGAGCCAGCCTGTTCTACAGCACCCAGAAGGTGCCTCTGCGAAGGGAAGAAAGGAGACCAAAGAGAGAACATTGCATCCTCTTGGCTTTTTAGGGCCACCAATGAGCAAAGTATAAATCTAGATTCTTACTGCCCATGTGATGGAGACTGTAACTGGAGATCACAGTTCTGGATAGTTTAAAAGAAGGGCAGCTATGTCCTTAATGATTCCTCTCAGAGAGAAAGAAGTCTTCACATATAATCCAAAGAGGAAGATGAGAAATAAACCATCATATAGAAATTGAATCAATGCTAAGTCTAGACTCTGTAGTTAAGAGAGAACTGAATGTATATTAGGTAAAAGGCTGGTAATTCCAATGGTCTGTCCATCTGTTTGTTTGGAGGGTTTTTTTTCTTTTTTATCTAACTTCCTCCCTTGTCTCCTTCCCCATCGTTTTGTTGCTCTCATTTCCTCTCCTGCACACATCACAAAAGATACCTTGTGCTACCTAAGAACACAAAATGTTGCATTTGCTGTTGCATTTGCTATTGCATTCTGTGAGTAAAATCTAAAATAACTTCCTAAAATGTCTGAAATAGTGGTTAAATGAGGGAAAAGAGGGGGAAAAGATCGCTATAAACAACTATGGAGACACGGGCCAGATCTTATTGTACATGTCCAGGAGTAAAATGGGTCTTTAACTGCTGTGGAAGGCTCCAGTATTGAACTACCTGCTCAGTTTGTCCATGAGCAGAACATCTGGGATTGGGGATAGGCTTGCTGGTTGTTTTTTGTTTGTTTGTTTTTTTGGTTGGTTGGTTGTTTTGTGTTTGTTTGGTTGGTTTTTTTTGGTTTTTTGTGTTTTTTTTTTTTTTTTTTTTTGTGCTTGCTTATCTAAATTTGATTATTTTTCTCTAACTACTTGCAAGACGTAAATTAGACAATGGGATGCATTTTGCCATTCTTGTTTGTAGCTGGTCTCAAATACAGCTACTGCAATACAGCTGTCTTCTTGCAGCTTGTGCTCCTAGCTTCCTTATATATTTTTCCATGATGTGAACAGTCTTCCTACCTGATTAGACATTTTTAAGCTCTTTCTCTCAAGTCAAGTTCTGTTTGCACCTATTGAAGACTTGAGTCTAATTCTGTAATATTACCTGTTGCTTGGAGTCTGACTCCCTTAAGTGAAAGAACAACTGTAAGGAACCATTTCTGTCTAGTGACTGGGCAGAACCTTATCAGTTTTCTCCAGAGAGCTTCTAGTATATTGTACATGTATTTCTGAAACATTATGGTTTTCCCAAATGCTTTTAACTTTTCTAATTGCTGCCAGAGCAAAGAATTTGAATTTGGGCAACAACTTTGCCTTGTAATTCTTGTGTGGAAGAGATAGTGAAGAACTATTTCCCTGTAACAGTCATGACTTTATGGGCCACTATGATAACCCTTCTTGGCTGTCATTTTTCCCAGATAATAATCTGTCAGCCTTACCTAATATCCACTGCTTTCTGGGTGAAATATCCTGGTTTGTGAGCCAAAGTGCAGTATACCTGCATCACATAATCACAGGCTCGTGAAGTAGCCTGTGGCATGTACTCTGACTTACACCTGGAGTTTATATTTGACAGTGATGTGTATAAAGACCTGATTAAGGTAGGGGGGAAGCTGACTAAACAAACACAGAGTCAATGAATTCATCTGAATATAATTTTTTGTGTTACTGAAAAGCCTCATAGAAAAAACCCCTCAATGTAGGACTGCCATTCCTGACCATCAGGCAGTCAGAAAGAATAGTACACTGAAAAGTTTATCATAAAAACTAGCATGCACAAAAATATACATATGCAAGCACTTAGTGTAGGAAAAGCCCTGGCAAGAATCCTAAAAATGTGTTTATGGAATCATTACAATAGTGAAAATGTCACTGAATATATAGTTAAATCAGTGAGAATTTAGAAGACAGAAAAATACTTGAACTTATGTACATTGGGATTATTTGCAGAGCTTCTATCATAGCTGCAGTGCAAGTACACCTAGATATGAATATTCACTTCTGAGTCTGAACCACAGAACTGAGCGTGTAGGAAAATTATATTGAAGGGAAATATAAGATTGTTAGTAAGGGGGATGATGTAATATTGTGGCATAGTTACAAAATAGTGTTTTACACTTCTCTGAGTGTACCCTGGCTTCTCAGTGGGCCTTGCTCTGGACAGAACCTGTTGCTGGGGAATAACAGGGGAACCTTTCCCAGCTGTATTGGCTTGTCCATTTGGGCACCTGTGAGACCCCTCACTGTGGGAGGAGGAGGTCTGTCACTAGGATTCACCTCAGGGGACTTGGAAATGTTATTTGTTTTATCCTTTTCACATGTGCTAGGAAAACCGTAGAAAGAGTAAGATGCTCACGTGCCTAGATCTATCTTACACCTTCATCCTTCCTTGCCTGCACTGAAATCCCTTCTATGTCAGAGATTCCATGTCTATTTCAATCTCTGAGAGCCTGCTGCCCTTATCTACACTGAGCTGCAATTTTCTATCCCCAACAAAACAAATGGTTGTAAATTGTTAGAAGGAAAAGACAACTTTTTCCTTGTGTCTGAATGCCACAGATGCCACCAAGTGAAGGCATCAAGCTTACCCTTCTTGCAGAAGGACTAACTAGGCACTCTGTGTCTTCTGGGTAAGAAATAGAAATACTCTGCATTCTTGTCCTTGTTGGTCTAAAATAGGCCATAAAGGAAGATATTCCAGGCATGGTGTTTATAAAAACCTGGAGAGGACTCAGTGGAACTTAAATCTTTAGATGGTTCTTGAAAACTCATATCTGGCACAGTCAGGGTAAATTTGAATTACACTGTATTGACTGTAGCTGAAACTCTGTGTTACATGTGCTAAGGGCAGACAGATGATAGAAGGCATGTGTGGTTAGTCTGAGGAAATGAAAATACTTTTATGACATGATTCCTTTTGCCCTCTTTCTGTGAAATGGGTTGAACAAACTGAAATTTCTTTGTCTCGTGTTATAGAATTGTAATATAGTGGTGGATGTGGAAGAGGTCTTTCTCTGGGAAGTTTCTGTTGTCTTGATAGCTGGATATTAACATAGGCTGTTAGCATAATAAACCATCTGTGAGTGAAAATATCTGTGATGTTAATTCCAAATTATATATAAAGGAGTGGCATGGTAGGTAGGTGCTAAATGCTCCATGATGGAGTCATAGTCTAGACTGTTTGATGATCATCTCCAAAAATTGTGCTTTTTCTTAGGAGAGAAAATCCTATGCATTCTTACATAATAAAAAAGGTAATCTTTAGAGTTGTCTTCTAACCCAGGTTTTGAAGATATGCTTATAAGCAAGAAAAGAGTGAGGGAAAGCAATCTTTTTTCTGAAGTGACAAGTGACAACAGCCCTTTTTTTTTAAGTCCACTTTCCCATGGATCTCTTGTCCAAGTGGTCTTACACTTTCCCAAAATAATTTCCTCTGGCTACAGACCAAACACAAGAACTTAAGGCAAAAAAATGTTTCTTAAAAAAAATGGCTGAAAGGGTTGCATGATAAAAAATGGAATTGTATTTAATGATATTGGTTTAGCAATTAGGGCTAATAATTATGTCTTAAAATCAGATTCTGATTTTTGTATGGGTGCTATAGATTTTTCTTCTATCTAGAAGTGTACATACAATATGAAGGAAATATCAGATGGAAAGATGTCAATGGTATGTCAGACTTGTTCCCAGCCACATTCTAATAGTGCTCCATTCTGCCATTAACAGAACCCCTTCCCAAGCTCTCTGGTGGAAGGAAGTGGCACAGTTCAGGGCTTGCTGTCCTCACCACTGTTTACTTACATGGGTACAGCAGCAGGTCCAGTAAACGCCATAGGGTTGTGTAACCCTTTCATTCCATTATTTTGCTCACTGTCTGTCTGTCACAAGTGTCAAATACTAACTTTACAGTGGGCAGAGGCTGCAGCTGTTGCTGATTTCATCAGCTTCCACAATAGTTGCATCCTCACTACAGACACATGCCAGTGGCAAAGGTGAGATTTATGTTTGGGGATTTTTTGTTTTACAATAATGCCTATACTCCTTAGGCTAGATTAAGTCTTCTTTGTTCATTGCCTTGTACAAAAAATGGTAATATGAAAAAAACATCCCCTGGGAATTTAAAAATCTTGACACATTTATTAATCTAAATATCTAAGAGCACAGCAATTGTACTCTTTTAGACTTGCTACAGAGTGAAATAAAACACCCACGTTCCAGCCACTATTTTCTTGCAGCTGGGGAAGGACGAAGGGAAGGATCTCGTTAGACAGCAAAAAAGGAACTTATTGTTAGCTACTGATTGAACTAAGAAGACATCCAGCATTTAGATTTCTCGTCACAAAATATTGGGTGAAGTTGCATGTCACTGGACTGTAGTCTCTGTATATCAGGAATGTTAACCATCAAAACAGCAACAAAACAATTATTTTGATTAGTTGCTGAATCTCACATAGAAACTTTGTTTTTTGGACATCCAAGTGGACACAAGATTTCTTTGCTTGGATTCTCTTTGTCTTCTAGGGTTAGATTTCATATGATCTGTAGCTTTGTAGGAACGGCATTCGTATCCCTTTCCCACATGTGGAGGGAAAGATGGACAAATTTTGCTGTCTCTCAGAGCGCACTGTATTGAGGAACTGCAAAAGTAAATGTTCAGCAGCATCAACGCAGTGTCAGACTGCTGCATGTGTAAAGTGTAAAACATGGAAATGAATCAGGTGGCACTCACACTTGCAAAGCTTTTCTCACATCTGTATGCCATGAGTAGACTCGATTAATAAAAGTGTGAATGGGGTAGAGAGGACTTAAACTGCTGATTACAAAGGACATTCCATTATCTAAGATGGCACGCGCATACATTGTGGCTTAGAGTAGTTTGTTCCATATTTAAATAGTGTTCTCTTAAAATGTATCATGTGGGTGTTTGCCTGAGCTCCTGACAACAAAATTTCTTACAAATTACATGTTTTCTGATAGATACATGCTACTTTCCATTTAAATTTCCTACAGATGTTATCTTTGGATTCAGCAATGTACTAATTTGGGCATAAATATATTTTAATTTTTAACAAAGGAATTAAGCCAGAGGTGTGGTTGTTTTTTCTCAGCCTAGGCCATCCATATGATAATATAACAGTCACTTGCAAAATGCCACAAAACCTCACATAGACAAGTGATGGTAGTAGGATTAATTTGTAAGTTTTTAGGTTTTCTTCCTTTGTTTTTTTTTTTTTTTTTTTTTAATTGTTTTTTTTGTTTGGTTGGGTTTTTTTGATGAGTTTTTTTTTATGGTGTGGTGATTTTGATATATTTTTTTAATTGATTCATAAAGTAGATCAGGGTCTGTCACTTTACTGAAAACAGATAACAAACTGAAGGAGGCATTATGACATATTTCACAGATCTGAGCATCTTTCCTGGGGATCTTTCAGCAGTTGCAAGGCACCACTGGGGCACTATCAAGGAGAATCATCATGAATAGGGCATTGGGGGTTTTCTTACAGCAAGGAGGCAGACACTGGAAGAAATGCTGTCTGCACAAGCTCTTGGAATTGTGCAGCCACCTTGACTGGAAGGGAAAATGTCTGCAACTCATGCAATCCCTGCCATTTCTGGCAGACTTATTTTGGTGGGAGTTGTGATGCAGGCTTTTGTACTGGAAGGAGACACTTAAATGATAACTTTTGAATGTGGTATTAAAAAACTTTCAAATAAGTAATTGTTCAGAACAGCTATTCCCAAAGCATCTTGCTTACTTTAAAAATCTTCTGGGACTTGTGTTCTTATTTGTTTGTTAGTTTTTCTTGACTCTTCTCACATTTTCTTCACATTTCTCCCCCACCCCCCCAAAAGATTCAAAACTACTCTGTAGTATAGCAGAAAGAAAAAGCAGTTGAGGTGCTTCCTTTTGTCTAAATACCAGTAAAAGTCAGTGGTGTTTATGCTCCAAAACCAGTTAATTATTTTAAAAATCCTACCTAAATAAAGCTGTCTATCACCTTGGTTTTTCTGAGTAACATTTACAGAGCCTGCACTGTAATAGAGCATCTCTTCACTGACAGAGGAGGACAAAACATTTTTAGATATCTAGTTTGAAGGTAGGGGTCAGTTAGAGCAAAAATAAGCAGTATTTTTCACTCCAGTGTCTGTTGGATGAATGTAGTTGAAGATGAAGCTGTGTTACCAGTCAGCTAAATGCTGGTAGCCATGGATAGAAGCAGCAGCTAATTGAAATTAATAATTCTCTTTGTGCTAGACAGTCTTGTCCAAGAAAGTAAAAGGTATGTGGTAACAATGAGTATAACTACATTTCATTTTTCTTGTGAGGTTACTGTTACTGATAGAGTTATGCCATTAGCTGTTTAATTGCAGTATTAGAAATTCAGCAGGGCATGGTGTGAATGAAGCAGTTTCTTTATATGCATAAGTGACACACAGGAACTTCATTCTTGCTGTCTTTCAAAATTTCTCCTTCATTGTATGCTTTCTCTTGGAGCAGAGATTTTGAAATCTGTCAAAGGCATCACATACTGGTTAACCGTCAGACTCAATGATCCTAAGGGTCTTTTCCAATGTAAATGTTTCTATGAGTCTATCCTATGGTTCTGTCTAAGTTCTCTGACAGGTTTCCACTTCTCAGTCTGGCACTACAGATCCAAAGTGCCTATTCAAACTCTGTGTGTAATGCAAGAGATCAAATACTTGCCACATTAAATAAAAATTTGACAAGTGACTTGTCAAGTTATAGAGTGGAATCCTTTCATCTTGGCACTCTTGAATGGATTTTGGACCTAAATATTGACATTTTGATACTGTGCATCTACAGAAAGGAGTAAGTGAAAATGAAACAGAGCTGAAAAAATGTCTTGGTCAGAACTTTGCTCACAAAAACTGTGAAAGAAAGCATTTCATAAATATATGCTAGTATAGGTAAGGTTTTGTGTTCAAAATAAGTAGTCTCTTATTTCTGAAGTTTTGTATTTGAAACACTTTGAAACAAAGCTTTTCAGATAGGAAAAGAAACCTACAAAATATTTGGAAGTATGTTTTAGAAACCATTGTTTTGAAAATAAATTAAGCAAAAATAAATGAAACAAAAAAATCCACATCATCATTTTGATTTGCTAAAAATTGAAGACACACATTGTTTTAGATTGTTATGCTGTAACTTTTTTTTAATTGCCAGCAACTGCAAAAGGGATCTGTACAGCCTTGACCAGGAGTTCTTAGATCTGTATGAGAGCTCTCTGACACAATGATCTCTCAGGTTACTACTTCTGTGTTGCACTATGTTTCGATTACTGGGATGATGCTACCGACAGTTACAGACTCCATCTTGGCTGTTCCTCTGTCTCTCTGAAGTCAGAGTCATATGGTGGTAAAATTATAAACAGGAAAGGAATTAAATAGGATTTTGATTATTTTGTCCCATGGATTTTTAAAGGAAGTAGCTATTGAACTATTTCCACAAACTGATCTACCCTTTGAATTTCATGTAAATCCTGTTTTAAGAGCTAAAGTGGAATATGAGTTTTTCTGGTTATTTTGCACGGAAGTCAGCTTTACATTCATTATTTTATTACATGCAGTACTCAGCTGCTTCTGATCACTGACATTAGACAAACTGTTCAACTAACAGATATTTTCAGTTTAAATATGAAATGAAAGAGAAAATCTGAAACAGAGTTTCTTCATTTTTTTCCTCATTACAGTATTTAATTGCATCCCTCATTATTTCTGACAGTGTTTAAGCTCCTTTTTGCTTTACCCTGTGCCTATAAAAATAAAAGTAGCAAAGTACCTTTAAAATAAAACAAGCAAGACAATTGATTTAGGAAAAAATAGAATGGGGTGCCAAACCAAACCCCTGTATTCAAATGCACCTACATAATGAGAAGTCCACAATGAGACCTTGAATTTTGTGATCAAAAATCAAATATATGGTCTCACAATTGCATGTGAAGTTCTAATATGGTAAAAGCTCTGCTTGAAAATACTTTCTAAAGGCTATGAGAAAAGACTTACCTAGGAAGCACGGCCAAAATTTAAGCCGTTACTTAAAATGTGAAGTATTTGGCAACAAGAGATCATATTAATCAAAAAAGATGTCCCAGTTCATTATTTTTGCTCTGAGAAAAACTTGGTTCTTTGTTTAAGGCTACTCAGTGTACCAGCAAACAAGCATTATAGAAATAGAATCAAAATGCATTTCTTTCCTTAATCGAATAACGTAGCACCCTAAATAAATTATTAACATTATTTTACAGCCATGTGAAATGTGAGATATGATCTGTTAATATATCAAATTGATGCACCCCTCCCATGCAAAATCAGCATATTTCTGTCTGGGTTGAAACTGGCACAGTTGGCCCAAGTGAATGGAAAGCTCGGGGGCTTTGTTTGTTTATTGCTGCTGTGCAGCACAGTTTCCACTGGACAGCTGTGCTAAACTGATGTAACCTCCGGCAGAGCTGGACATACAAATGGGCAGACACGCTCAGATTCATTGGACTGTACATCCAAGTGTTTTAATCAGAGCTTATTAATCTAGCTGAGCATCAAGCCCTCCCCTCTCCTTAGCGCACACCTCTAATGATCCTGTCATGCTAGGAAGCAGTTTGCTCTTCTTTGCCCTCTTCCTTCCCATAGTACAAGTACTACAGATTCGAGTCTTCCGATAATTTGTGGTATGTAGGTCTCCCTTCCCTGGCCAGTCCTTTCAAAGTGAGAAATGTTTCTTTGCTGGTCTCTGGTGCTTGCTTCAGGGAATGATGGATATTCAGAAGTATTCTTTGGATTCTCAGAGATTCAGCTCTGTTCTACTGGATTTGGAGGATTTGATTGCAGTAAGAGCCATGCCTGTGGAAAAGCAAACAAACCTCAGAGGTAATTTTTTAAAGCGGGAGCACCTTTGGAACAGTAACACAAGCTCTGACAGGGTGGGCGCAGAAGAAGAGGAAAGAAGGGAGGCCAGAGAGATCCATGACTAATGCAGCAGTAGTCCAGACAGATCTGAATCTTATGACAGATTTCAACTATGCCATGGACTGGCTTGACTCTGATCCCACTGAAATCAGACTTCAAAGAGGGAAAGAAGTGTAGCACTGATTGATTTTATAATCATTCTACCTTTCAGTCCTGTTCTAATCAAGTGCTGGAGTGTATTTAAAGCATCCACAAATTGCTTTTAGGAGTAGCTTACTGCTACTGCTGGCAATAAATTCATGAAATAACATACACTTCCTGTGCCTTTTGTGTGCCAAGTTTGTGCATGTCTGCATTCAAATACAGACGAAAAATTAAATTTGTTTGGCTTAAGCAGTTTTCACTGACAGCATAACTCATTCCTTTGAGTTCCTGGATAAGCTGAAGCTGAAACTATTTGTTCTTCTTTCAATGCCCAGTTCCTGAAAGCTGGGGTTAGAACTGGCTTGCTTCATATCAAAGTTGTGCTGAGACACACCGACAGCCAAGGCAAATAAGCTGTCACTTTCCCAATCCTCCAGTTCAACCACACTTTAATATAAGACCTTGGAGAAGGACTAGACTTAGTTGCAGATAATACTGGAAATTCCAGATGACTTTCAGTAATTACATGAAAATGGGTTTCTTGACACTATTTTTTGAATTGCCTGATATTTGACAATAATAATTTGTCTATATAACCTTCCTTTTTCATGTTGGAAGTACTGATGTCTTGCAATAATGATAATTGCAGTGAAAACATAGTTGTAAGATTAGAACTAGTTTTTATTGAACACGTATCTATTTTATCTTGACAGCTAATTTATAACTCAGCACTTTTCCAGGACCAAGAGAGCATCAGTCCTGTTAAACGGAGACTCCTTATGACTGATAGGAATGTTAATTAGCCAGTTTAATTTGCAATTGCACCAATACCAAATACAGCTTCATTTTAGAGGAAAGTGTGAAGTTTTTAATCCCGCCTATTGATTAAATAGGGTGACCAGGAAGGAAACGTGGGAAGACTTCCAGCTTAAGAATCTGTCTTTTAAAAGCGTTCAAAGATTTTTGCAAGCACATCTAGTAAATATAGGACCAGTTCTGATTTACAATATGATTAGTGCCATTACTCTGGAAGCATGAGTTGGTCATAAAAACGTTACAAATAATTTAAGTCCATGTTCCAAAACTGAAACATGGTTGAAAAAGAAAAATACACATAAATGAGAGTTCATCATTAGAATGTCCTGTAGCTGGATTACTCTTCTATTGTTCTCGACAAGTATATATAATATATGAAGATACTAAGCATGCTTACCAGCTTGTTCATGTGTAATTAGTGTTTTAATGTGCCTTAGTTTAGGACATACTTCAAAGAGCACAGTTTTCAGCAGAATCAGAAATGTGTATCACTTCAGGGTGTATCAAGTCAGTAAGAAGTATCAGCTGCCACTTTTGAAAAAGTGGGCAGTATAGCAGATGGAGGCACAATTTTGAATTTCCTGGATTAGTACTATGAGTGTACAAAAAACCACTATTTCCAGCCTCAAATCCTGCATCTTCTATGCTTACTTATTCCTTCAGAAAACACCTTTTAATGACTTACTGCTTCCAGTGCATTGAATACACACTTTTCCTTTGATAGTGCAAGTTTTCCAAAATACCAAAGCAATGTGAGAGAAACATCATCTACATGTTTTGCCAAACAGATTGATTTTGGCTACCCATGTAAATTTTCTGGATCCTTTGATCAAATACTCCACCTTGTTGCAAATTTGGAATTCATGCCAAATATAGCATCCAGCAGTGAGATAAGACTGAATTGTTTCATGTGAACTACAGCAGAGTTTTAAAATTCTTGTTTGTGATACATATTTTATATATACTGTTACAAGTGTTGCTCAGATAATCAGAAAATACTGTGGTTGCTTTTGGACTCAATCAACTTAACATTCATTCTCACAAAGATATTTGTTCCAATTCTGGTACAAGTACTACTGCTTCTTATTTCATAAGTGCGTGCAAATACATATTTCTAGTTTTTGTTATTATCCAAAATGTTAATAGTTGGTGAAAATTATATTTTTACTGGGAAATGATGTTTGGATATTAGAAAATAAAAAGCAGACAGGGCTTACCCACTGAAGGCAGTGGGACTTTTTCTGAAATTTCCATTTAGTATGTCTGACAGAAATGGGCTTCATGCTGTTTCAGTTCCAAAAACATTGTTAGGAAACATGATATCTGATAGTTTTCATCAGTCAGGAATACTCAGTACAGCCAGATTACCTGTTACTTAAGAAATCTTAATTAAAAAACAAACAGGTGTAAAAAAGTGCTCCCAGGATTGGAAGGATCCTATGAGAAAGAATAAGAAAGATTAGCCAGCATGTTCAGGCAAAACAAAAAGATGGGTAAGATTGTATTCTATAAATACATTAGAAAAAGTGCTATTTAAGCTAAGGGAAATGCTGACACAAGAGCAAGTAGATACAAACTATTTCTGTACTGTTATTCTGGATTTTAAAATGTTTCTGATTCTAAAACAAATGAGACTCTATGAAGCTCTCCCCTAAGAGTAGCAAGAGCGAAAACACCAAAAAAAAAAACCCAACCCCCAAACCAAAAAAATTCTTATTTATTATAAGCAGAGCCATCATATGAAAAAGATTATATGGCATGGTTGCCTACAAAAACAAGGGACTGAACTTAATGACCCAAGAGTCCCTTCCAATCTGCTGTTCTTAATTAGAGGTATGAGTATCATGGGAGCTCTTCTAGCCTCCAGCCTGTTCCTGCAAGATACAAGAAGATTTGTGCAACTTCCCACTAATATCCCTGAAAATCTGCAGATCCCCACTGACATATAGGTGATATGGATTCTTGGATCAAATTCTAGGGAAGGGTTCATGATCCCAGAAGAAAATTCTGTATCTGGCTTCTGTTTTCCATCTTGATTTTGCACCTTCTGTTTCAATTCCTGAAACTCCCTTCTATTCATTGCTTCATTTTTCTTGTGAATATAACATTTCTTATTGAATAATTAATTAAGTACTCATTAAGAATACATTTATAATTAAAATTCATATGACTGGGGATAGTTTTACATGCAAAATACTTGTCACCAAGACCTGAATCTTCTTGTCACTGTGAAATCTGTGCAAGTGGAGTGTTCAGTGGCTTTCACGCACTTGAACCAACATTATAATTTTCATTACTGCAGGTCAAGTCTTGTGCCATAAAAAATGTAGCATATACTTCTCATAGGACCAGTGGGTAGAGATGTTAAGGTAGCCTAAGCTTCCAGTGTCAGTGGGGAACAACTTGTAGTGGGAACCTCTGAAAATGAAGTTCTTTATCCGGTAGTATCATAGAGAATGGCACAGTTGCTCTTTATGGAGCTCCATAGAGCACTAGTTTTTGAGACTGAATCCTTATCTTACCACTTACAGTCACTTCAAAGTCCTCATTTAAGTAATTCCTTTACACAGGATATAATCTGGTTATTTCTGCCTCTGTTGCTTCACCTGTAAATCAGGGCAGTGTGTTGAGGGCTGCACATACTTGCAGGGGCTATCTGGAGTCTCTGATAGAAAGTCCTACTTGTAAATGATTATGAAAAAGGTTTTTCCTAGAAAACACGTATTGCATTCCAAGTTCTAACTTGCTATGATGGTAGATGGGAATGGAAAGATTCCTGTTAATTTGGCTGGTAAACTCCAAAGACTTCAGTTACTGCTTTCAACTATTCAGGGGTTCTCTAATGTGCTGTTCTCACAGGGAAGTTTGCCAATGGCAATAACCTCAGCAGTTCTTACTGTTCATGAGCTTGCTGCGTGAAAGCCATGACCTCCAAAACTGAGAAGGACCCATTTGCTCATGCCAGTAGCCATGCCAGGTCTGCCTGCCAGGCACCCACTTCCAAGAGAGAAGTATGGTACCAGGGTCTGAAAGGAATACAAGACAGCCTTCAAATGCTGAATGAAGAGGACTGAAATGTTCTTAGCTCTCTATTCTGAGTGGAAAGGATTTTATTCTGGTATTTTACTTTGGTAGTGTTTTATCTTTGTACTGAGAATAGTGTATTTCTTCCTATTCTGGACACTGTAATCAATAATCCTGGAATTTTATTGCATTTAAAAAAAAACTTTATTAGGACAAACCTCTGCCTTTGATATGATTTGTGCCACTGTTTAAGTTTTTAAATTTAATCCTGACAATTAAACCAATGAAAAATACATAATGCCACTATTCCACTCTGCACTGCAGAAGATAGCTGAATGTCTTATATCTGGAAGTCTAAAACACAACCACTTATCTGTGGCAAGCATAGACCAAGAACAAACTTGCAAGAAGAAATCTGCAGCTCTCATCAGATATAGGCCAAGATGTTTCTTTTGCCATGGGCTTGCAAACTCTGCAAGCACTTTTTTTACTCAAAACATTGTGGCGGGTGAATGGAAAAGAAAGATATTTTATCCAAAGCAAGTCAGCCTGAAACCCCTGCTGCCTTTTAGCTGTGAAATGGAAGAAGTGATTTTCATTGTCATGTGCCACCCAAAATGCTGATTTTCTCCTTGGTCTTTTCTCAATATTTTCTGTATGCATGACAATTTGCAGTTTCTCAGAATGTTTCTCAGTACATTACAAGCAACAGCAAATGCAAGTTACTTAAATTTAGACATTGACACGTTTTAGAAAGGCAAACTGTGTTCTTTTTCTAGTAAATAGATGACTGAGCTCATAAGTATCAGATCACCTTTGTTTATGCAGAGAACATGGGCAAAGTCAAGACTGTGTCTGTAAGAGAAGTCAGGAGAGTCTCCTTGCTTTATGATGTTCATGCTCGTATTCCCCATTTAAAACCACTATAATCTATATTGCTGTTTATCTTCAGGGACTGTCAGCCAGTTTAATTAGTTGATTTTTAAACAGCATTGGGAAATGGAAAATACAGTATATGCATTGAATATTGTCATTTGGTCTGAAGGATATTTTAGTGTATGTTTTGAACAATTTGGTTTTTTTTATAGATATATATATTGGCTCTGTCTTGGTCCCATTGCCAGTGCAAATAATTTTGAATTTAATTGAAAAAGTTCTGCTTTGTTCTTTTACATTTAAGATAGCATATTTTTTGTGTCTGTGGGAGTCCTAAATTCCAAGGTCTGCTGGCTTTTTTTCCCCTTCCTCATGACTTGCAGGGTATATGCATTGCAATGAAGTTTTGGAGGAAAGAAAATCTGCCCATATAAGGAAACACATGGAAAGCCATTCTGGAAGCATAGAAAGCATAACCATTTATCAAACAAAATCTGTTGTCTTAGAAGGCACTTTGAGTTTACTTCTTTTTACTTTAGAGTTTGCTAGTTTGCTTCTCACAGAGGTCACCGAGCTTTATTATTTGGTGAAAATGGGTGGTTTTGAGATCTTTTGATTTGGTCAATTTGAAATAAGAAGTTAAAATCATTAGCTGCACTTCCATCTCTTCAGCTGGCATCTAAGAGCAGTCTTAGGCTGACATCTCAAAGGGATGAAATCCCTACTCTGATCCTTTTACTTTCTCTATGACATCTGGATTTTCATTGCATTGCTTGTAGGATATTCAGCCTATTTAAAACACCACTTACTGAGGTCAGCAACTCTGATTACAAAGTCCCCAGTCAGGAAGAAATAAACATTACCTCAGCATCCTTCCACTCTTACACAGGGACTCATCATTAGAGATGATAAAAGTTTCAGAATATCCATGTAGACTCATCTGGATTCTCGTGATGTAGGTAATCAGGGTATCCTCTTCCTGTATTTTTTCCTTTTTTCATTAAAAGAATATTAATTTAATCTGCAAGTTATTCAAGCAGCTTTCAAACATATTTATAGTTCCTGAAGGTCTTTGCTACTGTTTGTCTTGACTTGTATGTTAATTTGTCAATTAACATAAATTTTGATTTTATGAGCCACATTATGAACAGTACAAAATAAACGGTAGGGATTTAAAATTATTTTCTGTAATTTATACAGGTAGCATAATCTTTTGAGAAGGTGGCAAAATCTTAATTCCAATTTAAAACAGTTTAAACTCATGAAGATTGTTGCCTCCATTTCACTGGTTTGGAAAAACACACTGATGAGACTGTACCACTACCTGCTCAACATGTTAGTTCCAGACTTTCCTGGCTGCTATTCAGAAACCCTATATAGTTCCATTTCCACTTAAAGTTAGTATTAACAGTGATGAATACCTTACACTTGTCATTCTTAAAATTTCAGATTTTTTTAACATTCTGGCAATCCCTATACCTGAGTCTCAAAAGCAAGCAACTTTACATTGCCTTGTATTCCAAAGCCTTCAGTACTTGCCCTTTGAGGATTGATTCTCCCTCTCTTGGTGGTACAAACACAAGGACTAAGATGTCTTAAAATGGGACCCTCAAAATGAATGGACATACTTTGGGAAAAGACATTAAAAGACAACCGGATTTACTGTAGTTATCTGTATTTACTGTAGTTATTAGAAAAAAGCAAATCAGGAAATTGTCATTCCTTATACTGTGATTGTTGTTATTCCTTTCCTCACATGAAGCCAAATGGAATCTCTGAGAGCAAAGACAATTATTTTCTGTTTGAGTCCAAGAGCTGGTGTCTGAGGCATGTCAGAAATATGTCATCGGATCTCCTTTCTCTGTACGATCCAAAATATGCCATCAGTATTCTTCAGATTAGATATGTCAAAATGCATAATGATGCTGACCAAAACCAGAATTCTGTAGTCAAATAAGCTAATCTATAAGCTGGTGATCTATTTTTCTTTGCAACCATTATCCTATTCCTGCTGGGACACCAGGTAGAAAGTGGTCTATTGAAAAGTAGTACCAGAAGAAGTCAGATTACTTTCTTTGTACTCTTTTAGGGTGTTGGGGGAGACAGATAGGCATTGGCTTGTTTTGGTTTTTTTTTGGTAGGGGTGGGGTGGACTGTTAGATTTTTGGTTTTCTTGTTTGTTTTTGAGAGGCAAAAAGGCAAAAAAATTACAGTAGATGAAGCACAATATTTGAAGGGTGCATGGATTTTAGATCAGGACTAGGTTCTGTCCCTACCATTCAGAGTACAAGCAGAGTGAGGCTGGGTCAATCTGCACCCACGGGGGTGGAGAAGTTCTGTGTGGTGTTTTCAAGTGTGTATCTGTTTGTGTTACGTAAGGATGAAAGTCTTGGCAAATAGTCTTGTGTGTGTCTTCCCCCTGTATAAATAACTTTAAAAGCTTTTTTGAATAAATCAGGATTGATTTAATATATAAAGTCCTTGAACACTTTTCAAGTGTTTTCCTATAAATCTCTTGATTTCACAACCTGTTTATGGTGATCTCTTACGAGGCCAATTGGCTGCAGTGAGAGCTTCACTCAGTGCCTGTAGATGCAATATATCTCTTCACTGTGAGAAAACAGCAGTAAGACTTACCAGCACACTATTGCAGCTTCTGTAAATGAAGTATCTTTTCTACCCCCACTCTCTTACTAAGGATAAGTTTTCATCTTTTCTTCAAACCAGGGAGAACCTGCAGGAATTTGATGGAATGGATCTGTATGAAAGAAATCTGCATTTGTTACATTGCATGCATTACCCTGTGTGATTTTGTGAATGGCGTTTACCTGCATGTGAGAGTTTGTTGGAACTGTCATTTAAACTCATTTTACAAATGGAAAAGTGCAGACGGCTGTATGAACCTTGGGTAAAACCTCTGTGCTGTAGTTTCTCTTAGGGCCTCAGATTTTCCTAGACTTCCTCAGTTTGAGGCTATGGAGAGAAGGAAAACTTTTTTTTTGAATGCTCAAATGAATCCATTTGATAATGTTCAGCCTTAGTAACCAAATCCCTTTTGAGAATGAAAGAAAATTAAGTTAGATGGTTTCATTGCCATAGGGATGAATCTGAGTTAATATATCTTCTTTTCCAAGGTGTAGCACTGTCTTAAGCCAGTCACTCATGGTGCACAGTAACTTGGCTACCTCTGGGAGTGCTGCTCAGCAGGCTGGCAGCCAAGCAGAATATAGTGTAGACATTAAATCAAAGGCTCCTGTGTGAGGATAGCAACAAATTTCAAATAATCACCCTCACTGAACTGGAATTTGGTTTCCAATATGCAGAAGAGTACTCCTAGCCAGTATATTGGAGGAGAGGTCTGAAAAGGAAGGAAAAGATTAACTACAGTTAAAATAAAAGGAAATCCAGGAAAATGCTAGCTCATTTCTCTGAGTATAGCAACATAGATGGTTCAAAATGGTGATAATTGGTACTATAGAATAAAAGAATCTGCACTAAGTCTAGTGAGAGAGTGTGTGTAGTGAAAATGACAGAATACACCAAAGTTGAAAGAGATTCTCATGGAATCTCAGAAAAAACAACTAAACCAGATGGTTTCTTTCCTTTCCCTCAACAAATAGCCTGTCCCTCTACCAATGCTGTTTCCAGTGAGCACAAAAATCAGTGGAATCCTCTCCACCTGGCTACAGCCCTTTACAGTTTGAAATATTGCTACTTCTCTTCACTTTGGTTTTCTCTTCACCAAAGGAAACAATTTCAGCTTACTCAATTTTTCCTCATAGGTCTTGCTGTGTAAACCTCCACTTGTTCTTGTTGCTCTCTTCCAGACTGTTTCCAGTAAGCTCCCGTGTCATTCATGCATGACACTTGAAGTTTTACCTGGGCCTCACCTCGAGGCCAAAGGACTAGTTAATGTATTTTAAGTACTTTATTATAAATTCCACTATGTTTTTTATTTGCACTAGTTTTAATGTGAGGAAAAAGAAGCAAGTGCTTTTGCAAATAAACTAAATTTACTTCATATTCAAACTAGCACTCATAGTGAAAGGAAGGAAATGGGAAAGACCTAACAGAAAGCTTAACAGAAGCTGTGAGTAAGGAGTGCTTTCCTCCCACAGCAACAGTATAAGAGAAGAACCAGGAAAATGGCAAGAGAAAGAGCAGCAAATTAAAAGTGAGGTTCTCTCAGCTACAGGCAGCACAAAGACCAAGATTAAATAAAAAAGGTCATGCCTTGCTGTTAGACCTACAATTCAGTTACTTCCTCTAATGTGAGACTCCTATGCATCATACAACAACTGCTAATTCAAATGAGGTCTTGGGTGTTTCTAAGTAGGATTAGGAGGTAATAGAGGCATTCAGCCCTGCCTGGATCTCCAGTCACTGCTTGCATTCAAATCAGGCTAATTGGAGGGAACCTCGTTAATTATCAATTTTTAACTGTGCAGTGATTAAAAAATGTGTTTTGGCTGGCTTGATGTGGAAAGAAAATAGAAGGTAGAGTGAGGATTAAAGAGGGATCTCAAGCAGATCAAGAGAACCAAGTGGTCAAAAGGGCTTACTTCTCTGGAATATGGAAGATGTATTCACTTTGCCATGACTTAGACATCATGGCAAAAAGGGGGCCATGTATTGTCCATGCAGTAGCTTTAGCAAAACTCTTCAAATGGTTTACCTCATGGTCACTGTGGGTACTTTTGTCCAGCACAGTCTTTCCAAGGCTTTACTGTGGCAGCATATTTTGCTGTTTTCCTTCAAAACAGTGTTTTAGCAAACATGAAGAAAGTATTAAAAAATAAAAGCTACAGAAGGAGATCAGGTAGAGCAGAGAAATGTCTTAATTTGCCCATGAAGTACTGATCCATAACAACAGAGGCTTTGAACACTGAAAAGTTTTAATGCCCTTATTTCTAATCTAGTGCAGTGCCTCTGTGGAAAGAGAATTCTTAAGTCTGCACTTTATTCTGGCAAGTTGGACTGAGGCATTGAAGAGCTTTTTTGTAAACAAGGGTGTCAGATCTATTTCTTTTCCCTGACTGTTGAATTATTGAATTCTGAAATTAATTGTCTACCTGTCCAGTGATGTAATGCTTTTCAGACAATGCATAATTACCTCTGCAGGAGGAATAGAGCAGAGCATTATCCCCATTCTCCCATGTGTTCTCATTTCTCAGCAGATTTGTAAAAGACTACAGCCTTTACCAGCGGTAGAGTGAAGCACACAGAAATGGGTCACTCATGGCAGCGCTAACTGCTTTTTCCAACAACATGTGTCATTGTGAGAGAGTGAATACTTCTCTGAGGGAATATTTCCTTGAGATTGATTATTTGGTAACTGTAACAGTTAAAGCAATGTGCTATTTATCATTGTTCTTCATTAAACTGAGAGACAGGATGTTCATTAAAAAGAAGAATGCTTCTTCTATATTGAAAGAAGTAGTAATTCATACCAACTGCTTGCATGCTAGATTTCCACAGCTGTTGTGCTCAAAGTCAGGGGATTCAGTGGGAATTGTTTCTGAACAGCACTCAGGTGGTCAGATTAGTCTCCAAGGTCCTGTCCTGAAGTGTTGCACTGCAGTTGTTTCAGTAAAAGTAACTCATGTTAAAAAGTATGTGGATATTAAGAAGAGGACAGTGGGCACACCATTCCATCTGTTTCCTTGGACACAGATCCTGGTTGACATACATAGAATCCCTGGGGACTTTGACCCTGCTCCCACTGAAACTTGGCAAGAAGTCAGCCCTGTGCTTCTTCTCAGTCCTCAGCTTGCTACCTTCTCTAAATATCCCAGTCCAACATGAAAACCTGATTTGGTTATTAAACCTGTGCCAAATTAAAAAATCCTGTGTGAAGCTGTCCTTAGAAGGCTGCAAGATCTGATGAAGGGGGTAAAGATTGGGTTTTCTATCCTCTTAGCCTGGCATGTGAAGCTGTTTCTTAAAGAATTTAAACTATGTAATTGAGGCTCTTTGTTTTGTATTTTTCTTGAAACAGGACTAATATGGAAATTTAAAGATCTAAGTGGTCCCTTCTGAAAGTTTCTAACATTGCTGTCAGTATAATTTCTTTTTATAAACAGAACTGTTCAGTTCTAAGAAATAAAGTATTCAAAGAATGCACTCATAAAAGATTACGCATACAATGGAATTTTTTTAGCCTCAATGGGAACAGGAGACTGTGAGAAGTGTTTGTGTGCAATGAACATAATGTTTGAATCAATTTTTAAGCTGTTGCTAATGAAGCACCACCACTTGAATAAGGGGCTACAAGGCAAGCATCTTACAGATGCACAACGTATCAGTTCCTGCCTGGCATATCAAGACCCCAGGGCTTTAGATTGTGAAACACGTGTTCAAAAAGAACAATTCTAGAAGGGGAAGAGCCTGAAATGCAGCTTGAAGTGATGTGAGAGTTAGTCCCTTAGCTCATGTTTTGCGTAGTTTCATCATATGATTTGGCAGTTCTGCAGAGCTGATGTTAAATACATCACATGGGAGTGTAAAAGAGATACTTCTGAGCCTTGGACAAGTGACAGACCTCACAGAGAAGAAGTTACATGACAGTTCCTATCTGTTCCACTTTTGTAGTTTAACTTTTCTTTCTTATGTATTCTCCAGTCTGTTTCTCCCATCACATAACTGATCTGATCTCCTATCACACACCTCAGGGCTTTCCTTTCAGGGGCATGGCTGGTGATACTGCCCCTACTCAAATTCTTTTCACTGTATGGGAAGGTTGGGGGTATCCTTGCACTTCGTCTTCCTTTCACATATGTTATCTACTGCTAGAGGTTCCCCAGGCAGATTCTCTTTACAACTCAACCCCAGCATTGCTCAAAATTATCAATAAAGAAATGCAGTTAAGAATGAATTGGTTGTTCTGAAAGGTTCAGTGAATGGTTCAGATGGGTACATATTGTCCACACCAGGAATTGTTTGAAATCATTTCCTCCAAGAACCAAGAAGGTTTGTTTCTTAAGTCTGCAAAAAGGTATATCGGCAGACAATATGGGGGCTTGGTCTTGAATGGATAATTCTTGAGCTTAAAATTAATTTCCAGCATGATGGGTGAATGTTTCTGTTGCCTTCTCACAAACATCTCCAAAACCTTGCTGTCATGATTGCTCTCTTTGCCACATATTTAATTCTATGAGCTTCCATGAATTACAAGCAAAATGAGACACACACACACACACACACACACATACACACACACACAGAAAAAGCTACCAAGTGCATTTAGCAGTTTTTTATTCAAGTGAATATTGAGATTGACTATTGCACGAGTTACCCAGAACTGCATGGAGCCAGGTATCTCTGCTATGAACATATCTCTGGAATTTCCACTGGTTAGCAGAGTTTGTTACATACTCATTCCAGCAAGGATAACCCACTAGAAAATAAGCCACTGAGAAATACTGCATTTAGCTAGACCTTTCTTTGGTCTGTTTTTTTATGGTGCTTTTGTTTAACTGTCACTGAATCTGATGAGCACATTTAGACTGGGGACACCAAAAAAAAAAAAAAAAAAAGCATAGAGAGCAAGTGAGAAGTTCTTGGAATATTACAAGCTGCTGTGTGACTGGTAGTGGCAGGGCATGCAGGCAGAAAACTCTCTCCAAAGGTGACGCTAGAGTGGGAAAATTTGATACTTATTAGCTAGCAAATTGCCTGAAGCAATGACTTTGAAGTAAATGTTCAGCTGCAAACAGATACTGAATGTCCTGCTCTTTTAAATTTCTTTCCCCGTTGATTTTTATACCCTATGTTTTTCAATATGTGTTTTCTGAACTGTATTGTTTGAAATCTTACAGTCCAGATGGCATATTTTCTAGATCTAGGGACTACTGTACATTTTTTAATTACTTCAATTGTTTTTATTTTAAAGTGATTATCCCATTTAGACAATAAAACAGATTATTGTCTAATTAGAGATGCCATTTGGGATGAAACACAGATTACTTTGTATACATTAAAGAGAGAAATTAGTTCATTATTCTATCTGCAACAAAGCTGATGTGCTGAATCCTTAGAAACAGCAAAGCCTGGTTCCCCTGCTATCCTATGCACCATGTTTCTCAAAAATGCTGTCTTCTGGAAGCTCCTTTAGCCTGCACATGTGTATAAGCTGTCATTAAAACAAGAGGATGCATTGTTCTTAAAAAAATATGAGAGTAGAAAACCTCTACCCTCATCCTTCAGACATGAACTTCTGCCATTATTAGGATTGCATAAATAAAGTGTGGGTTTTTTTCTAGTCTTCCTTTTCCTCTCCCTTAGAACTTTGTTCTCTGAGGCTTTTCAAAAGGAGGAAAAAAACCAATCCAACACTTTAAGGAGCAGTTGAGAGGGGGCAATTCACACTGACCATTTTGAACCTTTTCTTAGCCCACCCCTCAATGGCCCAACCAGGACAAGAATTAGCTTTAAAATGTGCTCAGTGCTAAAATGCTATATCCATGGTTTAGGGCCTGATTCCCAGAACCACTGCATAATGGAAGTTACCTTTCCTGACAGTTTAGGTATTCTTAATATACCTATGTTGCATGGTAAGCAAGAATTTTTGCTTTATGACAAGCAAGAGTGATGTTAAAAAGCCAAAGTTGAACATGAGGAAAAAGAGAGGAGGTAAAGCAGGAATCCATGCTCACATACCTTCAGGTATCTGTGAGATTAGGACTTGGGTACCCATCCTCTTGTTATGAGTGCCAAACAAATAGATCCAATGAAGCCTGTGGAGTTCTTGTGGTGTGTAAACAAGTGCAGTGTGCAGTCTCTTGGTCAAGTGTTGCTCATCATTCACCCTCCACCCAAGCACTCCTAGCTGTTTCAGTGACTGAGAGAAAAAACTTGTTTTTTAACCCAAATGTGCTGCTTTCTGTGTCCCGCACCCTTAATGTTTTAAATACCACAGCTGAGCTACAATGTTTTTGGGGTGTATCTGCATAATGATGGTAGCTCCACCCAATCTGCAAGACACAGGGGCTGGTGACAGCTCAGGCTGGCACCCATTTTGGTGCATGTCTGTGTTCTTGTGGCTCAGGTGCCAGTCCCATGCTCGCGCATCCAAGCATCTTCTGGAACAGCGCGCATCCCGGCATCTGGAAAGACAGGCAGTGCAAATTCACACTTGTCTCCACCTGAGGCTGCAAACATCCCTTCTGATGCTGTAATAGCCTCAAAATTTCCTGGTTTCACTGGAGCTTAGCAGCTCATCATGAAAAGTGCACAATGGCATTTAGGGAATTGAAGCATGCTGACTTAATTTTCACTTAGCATCAACTGCAGGCAGGCTCGCCAGCTTATTAACCAGCACTTGGGCTTGGAAGGCGGTGGAAAGGAGGTTGTAGAGCACCAATACAGGATGCTTGGGGTTAACTGTTGCCTTTGAACAGAGATCTTCCCTCTCTGGAGGTGCAGTAGCACGACGTGTGTTATACTGCCACAAGTATCATTTGGGGTCAGAGGAGGCGCAGAGGAAGGCCTGGCTGGTCTAGAAGTCGTTGCTATGTCAGTGGCTCACAAATCTCCAGTGCCACCCATCAAGGCCAGGTCACCGGTGGCGTTCGGAGAGACTTTCACACAGGCAGTTTCATACTTGTCCCGTAGCACCTCACAGACACGGGGACAGAGTGGGGCTATGTAAACGAGACGGGTTGAATTTGTTCCTTCCCCTGTTCTTACACAAGCATTTGGTCATACGGGAAAAGTCGCCTTTCCGTTCACGTGGGAGAGGCATTCACGAGGGAGAGGCATTCACGCAAACAGCCCTGCCTGTTACCGAAACAGGCGCCGCCTGCGGAAAGTCGAGGGGTGGGAGCAGCATCTCCTGCGAAAGGCAGTGAAACGGAGCCAGAAAGCGCAGGGTGACATCGGGGCGTGGGAGGACAGCGACGATCCGGGGCGGCACTGGCCCCGGGCACGACACCTGCCGCCCCCCGCGGCACCGCCAGGTGGCGCCGTCCCCCGCCCGCAGGCGGCGCAGCGGGTCTGGGGGCCGCGCGTTGGTGTGCCAGGGAGTTCGTCCAGGCGCTTCCCAGAGACCCAGAGGGCTTGTCCCCGGGGAAAGCGCCCAGGACCGTGGGCTCTGCCTCCCGCGTCGCCTTACTCTCGCCGTTGAGTCCGGCCCAGGGGCAGGAAGGGCCGAGGAAGTTGATCTGCCGTGGGGAAAATTGTTCTGTGTCTAGACAAATTCATGAACTGGGGGGGTGGAGGAAAGTATTAGAGTAGCTATTCCCCATGGATACGTCCAATCTCCTAGCACTCTCACGGCTTGAAGTCCTGCGCGTCAGAGGAGGGGCAGGGAGCAGCAGAAGTGTAGGGATGCCCCCCTGCCGCTCCAGCCGTGTCCTAGGAGGCTAGACCCAGAGAGAGAGAGGAAATTTTCAGCTGAACAAGAAGTGTCCCTGTCACTCAAGAAGCACTGCAGAAATATTTATATTTCAACAAAACTTTTCCCTGGGAAAACTTTGAAGATGAAGGAAGATTGACTTTATATAAGGACTGGTCCCTGTTTTGTCTGAATGAAGTCTCCACTCAGAATCAGAGCAAGAGACCAGCACTGAAAGACCAAATTAAAAGAAAACAAACCACTTCCCAAGTCCTATCAAAGTTTCTGTGCAACACTTTGCTTACTTCTGTTTTTTAATGAAACATCAATTTGCCTTAATTATACGTGAAGCAAATTTTATTTTGGTATTCTAGAAGGCTGCCATGAAATGGAGTTGTAGTCCTCTTGGTTGTCATAGTGATTGATTGCATTTTTTCCTAATAATGGTGAGAGAGCTGTGGTTTCTTATCAGACTGCTGTATTTATATTATGTTCTCTATCTGCTTTATTATATGCTAGTTATAAGAGCTGAAATCAATAAAGCTTGGTTGCTTGACTGTTGCTTACAAGAATAAGGGATATAATTCTTATAGTTTTTAATAAATGCTGTAATATATGTAGAAAACATTCAGTTAACTGTTTGGGTCTAAGGCCCTGAGAAAAACAAGCACTGCCGAATGCTGTAGGTTTTTGTCTCAGTTCACACTAATTTTACAGTGACTGATAAGCACTCCATTGTATTTCTTAGAAAAATCTGAACTTCCCAGAAATGTCTGAGGTATTACAGTGACAAAACATCTCAGTTTTGCAGACTTTTGATGGTTCTGAATTTGATGACAAACACAGATGCAATTATGTAATGCAATGCCTCGTATAAGCTCTCTTTAGTTTAGCTGATTCCTCTGGTATGTTTTTGCAAACTGCCCTTCATTGCTGGGGTTGTCTTTCCTGTAACTATTCACAGGTAGGAGACTTGTTAGTACTTTACATTATTAATATACAATCTTGTTCATTTTGGCCAAGACAAGAGGCTTGAAAAAATTCCTGGGCACACATAACAGTGACTCCTCACAGGACTCTAAGGAAGTTGCTTCTCTCAGCCCTATGTTGGGCTCAGCTGTAAAACAGGAATTATGATATTTTATCTATGGGAGAGGTCAACACCTGTACGTAAAAAATGTGACTGTAAATTCAAACCTTTAGGAGTAGATAAATTGGCCATATGCTGTCTAGAGAAATAGAATGAAATAGAATGAAAACCCCACCCTTTTGTGGTGACTGATCCAATTTCTCTGAAGTCTTTTGGAATAGAACTGAAGTATTTCACATGTACAGAAATCTACACAAAGGCTGTCCAAGCTTGTAAAGTGTCAGATGGACCAAGCTCACTAAATATGTGCAAGATTCCAAAAGCACTTCAGAAAACTTGTTTTTCTTCCACTGGCAACACTGAATTTTTTGTATCTCTGCATAAAAATGTTTATCATACATTAAATTAGAACTGTGTGGCATCCACAAAAATTATTTCCTTTCTCTCGCTACTCCAAAAACAAATATTAATTTTATCTAAACCTCAAGTATACCTAGATAAACTTTATCTATGCTATTTTTACTATTGAAGTGCTCAGCTTACACACTATGAACATAATCTAATAAAAATAAACATATGTGATCATGATAGAATTATTTAGCTAACAGCAGTTTCTATAATGATCAATTAAACAGACTTGTTGTTTGCACAGAATTTTTATAATGAGAACAAGGGTGGTGATGATGGTGTCACTTAAAACTTCAATTATTTTTGTAACTCAGCAAGCTGCTTCTTTCAGATAGGCATAACTTTCAGAGCAACTCAAGCAGAATTATCGCATTCTTGCTTATAGACAAACAAAAAATTTGTCAGGAGATTTTCAACAGAACACATCCACCCTTTATTAAGTCATACTGATGCCAAGTATTAGAAACCACAGCCTCAACGAAGAATGCTTTTACTCCTCCAACCAAAACATGTGCCTATCTTGACAGTAATTTAGCTGCATATGCTATAACTTGCCTTTATATAGCTCTCACTGAGTCCCAAAACTTTGAAAATAGGCTTTAAAGTTATAACCACTTACCTAGATTTTTCAGTACCCTAAGGTTTGCAAGTAGTGTCAAGGACATAGAAATGCTGTTCTTTAGCAGTGTCAGTACTTAAATTTTGTCACAGCTTTGTTGGAAATTGCAAACAGGAAGGAAAAACTATAGCTCTTTTGAAATATATTCTTCATCTTTTGTGTTTTGATGTTGGTCTTCCTTCTGTAATATTGAACTCTGATTTTCAGACTGCAGCATGCCTTTCTGCAATTTAAGGTTTACAGTTCTTTAACATGTTTTAATAAACACTTTAGGAAACCCTTGAATTTTGGTGCTGCTGCTGATGTGCTCAATTAGGAGGCTTAGAAACACAAGAAGTGTTAGGATGAAGGCTCCCAAGTTCTGTTTCCCACTTAGATGTCACCTGGACATACAAATATTTCCATTACCAGAAGTAAATAGGCATCTCTTCAGACTGGTTATTACAGCCATTTCATAGGTGGGAAAATGGAATTTCAAGAATGGATATGGATTCACAGGCATGTATGTGTGAGGAAGGAATTGGCATCTGAAACAGGATACAGCTCCACCATAAGCAAAGTTCTAAGCCCCATATGTTAGCTGTTTCTCTGCCTTCAGGGAAATTGCTTCTTCAGTCTCTGCTTTCTTACCTGAAAATTAAAACAAAACCATAAAACCCCACAGGTGATTGAAAAATAATGTCTGTCAGTTAGTTAATGCAAAACTCTTTCTTTTCTTATTAACCCTTTTGTGTTGTTATATGAAGAGCTCTAGGGAGGCCTCCATGGTAAATTGTAAGTTAACACATTATATAATGCAAAGTTGAAGTGCAGTAAGTTTCAGTACAGTCCATGTATTTTTCCTATGTGGCTCTGTCCTCAAGTTTCAAAGAAATATGCATTCAAGCCAAAATAGGAAGAAAATTTTTTTGGAGCTTTCACACTGAGAAACTTATTCAACCTTTCCAGCAGCTTAGAGAGCCATGCTTTTGAAAGTTTTTTTATGTAAGTTCCACTTATATAGACTTTATTAGAGTTGTTAATAATTGCTTTTTCTTTCTGGTCTGAATTAGAATGCTGCCCTAACTGCAGAGCTAGAAGGCGGCTCTCTTGAACATTTATCCTATTTCTTTCTTTATTTTTCTGCTGTCTCACCAGTGTCTCAAAAAACCTATTTTGACATAATGTCTCTGCAGTTTGGACCTAGTCTGTCCATAGCCTGCAAAAGATGAAGCAGGAACACTGTAGTGAGAAATATTTTTCTTATCTGTCAGTTTGCTTCTTGTGACTTTAGCTATGCATTGAATATGTATATGCCAGTTTAGTAGCTCTATGAAAGATTTGGTATTGTACATATCTTAGAAGAGCTGTCATAGCCTGTCACTGCTTCATGTTGGTTGTGCTGCATGTGTAATTTCATAAATAAACATTTATTCACAGAATGTAAATTTGGCTGAATCATTCTGCATATGTGAACCATTTATTCTTGAACAGGATAATGTTCCGTATTCGGTAACTTAAATCTTATATAACCACTGCAAACCTTGTCTGTTTGAAGGGAAAAAGAAAACACAATTTTTTGGCCGCTTTCTTTCATTTCCGTAGAAACCTTTTCAATTTTGATTCAGCTTTGAAACACAAAAATATTAGCTTCATTTTATTCAACAGAGCTTTACCTTGTTTATCAAAGGCATAGTGGGAAAAAAGTAACCTTTTACTGCATTTTGCTTCGGTTATGATTTAGACCTAACACTGCTCTGAAATTACTCAAGCTATGTTGTCATATGCAACATCAAAGCAGATTACTGTATTTTAAGCATTTGCAATACAGGATAAACCTACTGCTTGAATCACAGTAGGAACACAGGTTTGTATGCTCAGCCTCTCCGTTGCTGTCAGCAATATATGAGAAAATATTTCACATAATTTGCATAGCATTGGCTGTGTTTGCACTCTGTGAATGATTATGTTCAATTGGGAGACATTAAATGAAGAAGTAGGGAGCTGCATGGAGACACTGAGGTCCATTTTGTGGAGCTGTGGTGACTTACTACTGCCATCCAGAGGGACCTGGACAGGATTGAGGTCTGGGCCTGTGCAAACCTCATGGACTTCAACAGGCACAAGGTCCTGTGCCTGAGTCAGAGCAATCCCAAGCACAGACTCAGGCTGTGCAGAGAATGGATTGAGGACAGCCCTGAAGAGAAGTACATGGAGGTGTTAATGCGTTGGTGGACAAAAAGCACAACACGACCCAGCAATGTGCACTGACAGCCCAGAAAGCCAAACACATCCAAAGCAGCACAGCCAGCAGGGCGAGGGAAGGGATTCGGGATTCTCACCCTCTGCTCCACACTCATGAGACCCCACCTGGAGTGCTGCATCCAGCTCTGTGGCCCCCAACAGAAGAAGGATGAGGAACTGCTGGATTGGGCCCAGAGGAGGGCTAGAAGATGAATGATTAGGGGCTGAAGCACCGCTCATGTAATGACAGGCTGAGAGAGCTGGGGCTGTTCAGTCTGAAGAAAAGACTTTGGGGAGACCCTCTTACAACATTCAATACCTAAAGGGGACCTGCAAGAAAGCTGGAGAGGAACTTCCTATGAGGGCCTGTGGATTAGATACAGGGAAGAAATTCTTAATTGTGAGAGTGATGAGACACTGGAACAGCTTGCCCAGAGAAACTGTGGATACCTCATCCCTGGAAGTGTTCCAGACCAGGCTGGGGCTTTGAGGAACCTGGTCTAGTGACAGGTGTCCCTGCCCATGGTAGGGGGATTTGAGCTAGGTGGCCTTTAGACCTCAACCTTTTCTATGATTCTATGATTTGCACATATGAGGTTTTATATTAGGACAATAACAATCAGGCAAAAAGGTGCAGTCCTAAATTGTGAAGGGCCTTGTTTGGTAAGAGACAGGGAAAGTTATTAGTTCAGTAGTACAAGCATGATTCACTCACATAAGCAGCCGTCACGTGTGACTAAGAGGTGGACGGATTTAAGTATCTGCATGTTTGATTATACATTTCCCCATTATTTATTCTTTTTCTTCTTCTCCTTTATGTTCTTCTTTGCCTTCATGTTCTCCTTCATCTTCTTTGTCTTCTTCCTCCATGTAACAAGAAGTTATAAAGGAATGAAAAGCTTGGTAAATTCAAGGAGAGATGACATAACTGGTTCCTTCTGGGTCTCTACAAGTACCCCCTAGGCATTTTTAAGTCCTCATGCTTCCATATATATATATATATATATATATATATATATATATATATATATATATATATGTATATTTAATTTTCTCACAGAAGAACAGCCTGTCAATCAGTTGAGCTTACCCAGCAGACTGTCCTGTATTTCTGGTAACTGTGGTTCTTCTCTTGGGCTAGCAGATTTGTGACTGAGTGGGAATAAAAATGCCAGTCCGTTTAAGCTAAACTTTTCTATAATTCTAACAGCACGAGCAAAGCATAACATTAGAGAAACATGATATTAAAATTATACCAGGTCTGTACATAGTTCACCTTTACAAGGGCCTGACTTTCCTCTTCCTGGGGTTCCTAGAAGGTAAACCATTCCCTAAATTTTCATACAAAAGAGTCTCATTTCTCAGTCTCAAGACATAATCTCTCTCACTTTTTTTCAAGTGTATTTCTTGAAAAATTATTGAGTCCCTGTATTCCTGCTCTCCCTGAAACAACTGCTTATCTCTTAAAAAAACCCTCCAACAAAAAAACAAAACAAAACAAAACAAAACAACAAAAAACCAAACCAAACCAAAAACTCCCAAACTACTCCAATTTGTCTGTTACAGATTCTATTGAAAACCAGCAAAGAAAAAACCCAAACCAAACAAAAACAAAACAACAAAACCCAGGCTTTTCCCTTATATCTTAGGTGTATGAAGAGTCTTAATCTACCCCCACTGTAATTTTCCAGACTGACTGTGCCACTATTACATTAGTTCAGTATCTGTATGCAGTAAGTCAGCACATAGGATTCAGGAATTATCATGGGCATAGGTTTAAATAGCTTTAAATCTATTTAAAGGAGAGGATTGTTCTTTGCATTGAGTAAAAAAAAAAAAAAAAGTAAATGAGGAAAGCAAAATGAGCTATTACTGGTGTTCAGTCTCAAATCAAACTTGGGAAGATGTAAATACTTATGTAGAAAGAGATTTCAATTCTTAGTCTGGTCTGCCTGATATCTTCTATGATGAGCATGAGATTAAAAGTATCTAAATGATTAAAGATCAAGTCTGTTTGAGACTTAAAGGGCTTTTGCACATTTAAGGCCTATCTGTTCATTTTGGGCTGTCCTTTCATGCTAATTTTTCAGTACCTAATGGTCGAAAATTAGAATGTAATAACTTCTGTGAGCTAAACTGTGTGCCTGCTACAGTACTGCTGGGCTGAGAAGAGTACCTTAGGCCAGATGCATGTCTAGTGTGGCTCAATGATCCTGAAAATAGGATGTAGTTTGATCCAAAGTGAGAGATATTACCTTAATTTTCCATTTGCAAAGAGTTCCACTGTTCTGTTTACATTACTTCTCTGAGCCTGAACACTTGTTACAGTTCTTTGAAAGGGAGTCATTTACCATCATCCCTACAGGATATTTATCTGCAAACTCTCGGGTCTCCAAGAGTCCTCTCTATTCCCTCTTACTTTAGCTTTGCAGACATTGGCACACAGCTAACTAGTCTTCCCGGCCAAAAAGTTCTGGATGTGGCTCCAAGCAGCGTCATTCAATGCTGCTGTTGGCTGAATACAAAACATGTGCTGCTCCTGCTCCTTGTTACACAAGCTCTCCTTCCTGCCTCCACACTGCTCATCAGAGTTTGCTGTGCAACTCCTATTTAATGAGAACATCTGACAAAAAAAATTTGTCTGTTATCAACTTAGAACTTTAAAGATGTTCTTTAGGCTGTTTAATGTCCCAGAGTCTATTGATGACTTTTGATATTTTTCATATACTTGTAGCCATGTAGATTGCTAATGAATGGCTGTAGCTCCTAGTACTTTCCTATCCTCTTTCCCTACATTTAGGAACAATAAACTAACCTTCTAAACACATTCCTAAAATATTGTTTAGTCTTATTCCAAGAAGAGAACCAACAAGGACATTCTGTTTTCCAACCAGAATCTGAGTGGGAATAACTCAGACATAACTAAAGTGGGCAAAGAAGCCCCTGGACTATTTCCAGTGAGTCAGAACACAGAGAATTATTAGCTAATCAACTCACCTTTAAATTGGACAATATATAATAGGTATAATAATCTACTTATCTTATAAAATTGTAGAATTACTGTACCACATATTGTACCTGAAATCTTTCAAGTAAAGATTCACTTTTATATTATCACTTTAATGTTGTTTGGAAAGGTGTCTTCTGTTTTCCAGGCAACAGCATGTTATTTGATCCTCTGCTGCTTCAGTAGTAAGCCTTCTGTTTCTGGAGCCTCATCCAGTTTTGTGTGATTATCTTTAGGAGGAAGGAATAAGGAAAGGTATTTCCCAAAAATGGTGTAATCTTTGTGCCTGAAACAGTGGGGTGGTAGTATTACAGCAAGTACCATGTGTACTGTTGTGCAAATAATGCTGAGAACAGTATCCTACTTTTGAAAATGTGGTCTCCTTTCCAGAAGAAACTTGATACTTTTCAAAGGCAAACATTTGAAAATATATTTTTATGTCATTGTTAGGAATGTGGTCTATATGTATTAAAAGACTGTGAGAAACTCATCAAAGGCAAAAGAAATCTCCAAGGCCTTCACAGTTTGTGAGGGCAGAGGTTTGTGACGGGTGGTCACAAAGAACTTAAGGCCTTCTGTGGCTGAGCCTTAGCACAATGATAACATTTAAACCCTCTGCAGTGATCTGAAAACAACCTGAGGAAGGATGTTCTCCACCTGCTCAGGACCATGAAAGCCACAGGCAGCTCTGTGTAAGGAGAGGAGAGCAAAGTTGCAGTGAAGCTCCAGGGAAGGTCCAAAGGACAAAGTAAAGGTGATGAAGGGGTCATGCAGGTAGGTAGCATGATAATAGCAGAGAAAAAAATACCATGAGATTTTGAACCAAGCATATGAATGGCATTGATGGGCACACTGAAATGAAGGGGAGAGGGCTCTCTGCAAGATGCACAGCCATGCAGTTGAGAACACCCAACTTGAATGGCTAGCTCTGTGACCATGTCAGAATCTTCTTGTATCTGAATTATTCAGCTATAATCTGGAAGCTTGTCTTCTAGGGAGCATTCATATTATTTTTGTACTTGCCAGATAAGATGTAAGAAAGAAATACTTAGTGAAACCATATCTTCAGCAGAAGCCTCAATGAATTTGAGAATTATGCTGGCAGACACATGAATACTATCCTGTCATTGACAATATATTTTTTCATACAAAAGCAATTGATTGTATTTACTCTGTAGTGCTCTTTATCAACCTCATTTATTTCAAATGTACTTATATTCACAGCTCAGATTCTGTTAAATCATTACTGATCTTTGCAATGTTCTTGCTCAAAGCTCATAGGTGCAATGAAAATCCTTATATTTTCCATTGTGTCAGATGGAGCAGACACTCTAAAAATCAAAGCTTTCACTATACCATTTCTCCTGCCAACACCCTGAATGCTGAATGAGCTAAATTTCATATTTAGGAGCCAAAAAATATTTCTGCCACTTACTGCTGGCAGTGTTAGTCTGATTCCACTCTAAGCTAAAGTAAGGATGTTCCTGGAAAAAGAAATCATTGGCCAGTGGTCGTCTTTCATAATGTATTCAAAAGCTGGATGTATTCTGACCATCAAGGATACAGGATTTAAGTGAAATTAGGTTAATAAGATTTCTATGGTTTCTGTTGTGTGTGTATGCCAACATGCTGAGGAATATTTCAGCTAATATTAAATGTCTTACAATATAGACCATTAGTCTGGCTCCACATGTAGTCTTTTCTTGGGGTCAGCAGATAAACAGTTCCAGAAGGCAATTATTCAATTACCTCTGACATCTATGCTGGTGAGTTTCCCTGAGGTATCTTGTCTCCTTTCCTTGACTACAGAGGTAGCCTGTACAATCAGCCAAGCCTGGATGTATAAGTGACTACAGGTATTTATTATAAATTCATCAAGTACTGTAATGTATATGTACAATATGCAGCACAGAAAATTTGGAGAACCCAGGGAACGCAAAGTGGTTTGATGTGGTGTGGTATTATTGTCATACACAAAGTGCAGACAAATGTCTGTGACTTATCCCAAATTTGTCCCATTTCTGCAGCCTAGAACCTTGCCTGACAGGGGAGGGTAATTGTTTAACCACATACACACCTTCACACATCAGTGACTGTCGTTTCATCTGCTGTGTGATGTAGAAAATGTGAATATAGTCTGGTCTTCTTCCACTCTATTTTCATAGAGACATAAAACATTAAGATTGGAAAAGACATGCAAGATCATTGAGTCTAGCCTTTAATTGATTATCACCTTGTCAACTAGACCATGTTACTAAAGTGCCATGTCCTGTCATTTCTTGAATACCTCCAGGGATGGTGACTCAGTCACCTTCCTGGGCAGTCCATTCTAATACATGACAACCCTTTCCATGAAGAAATTCTTCCTGATGTCCAACCTGAACCTCCCCTGGCACAACTTGAGGCTCTGTCTTCATGTCCTGTCCCTCGTTGCCTGTGACAAGAGACTGACACTCACCTGGCAACACCCTCCTTTCAGGTAGTTGTGAGAGAAATAAGGTCCCCCTTGAGCCACCTTTTCTCCAAGCTGACCAACCTCCAGCTCTCTCATCCATGCCTCCCAGGACTGACCCTCGAGTTCCTTCACCAGCTCTGCCCTTCCAGAGCCTTTCTTCTGTTGTTCAGAACATTCAAAATGTTCAACATCTTTCTTCTTGTGAGGGGCCCAGAACTGAACACACAATTTGAAGTGTGGCCTCACCAGTGCCAAGTACAGGGGGATACTCACTACCCTGGTCCTGCTGGACACACTATTTTTGATAAAAACCAGGATGTCATTGACCTTCTTGGCCACCTGGGCACATGTGAACTTACTGAGGGTGTACTTGGTCTCCATGTCCAGATCATCAATGAAGATATTGAACAGGACTGACCCCAGCACTGATCCCTGAGGGACAGCACTAGTAACTGGACACCAGCTGGATGCAGAATATTCCCCACCATCCTCTGGGTCCAACTTTCCAACCAGTTTTTAACCCAGAGAAGGGTGCATCAAGCTGTGGGCAGCTGGCTTTTCCAGGAGAACACTGTGGGAGACAGTATCAAAGGGTTTGCTGAAGTCCAACTAGAAAACATCCACAGCCTTTCCCTCATCCAGTAAGTCATAGAAGGAGATTAGGTAAAGTTGAGCAGGACCTGCCTCTCCTAAACCCATGCCTGATCCTCTGGTTATTCTGTATTGTTGTTCTGTGTGATTGCACTCAAGATTTTGTATCCTGCCTCAAAATGTCTTCAAGATTGGAAAAAAGCAATCTATTAGACAATATTTATTAGTTAAAAGAGTGGAGGGAAAACACTGAAGATTCTGGGAGAATGGGGTTTTTTTTCACAGAACTGAGAGAAATGGCATTGAGTTATCAAATATTTTTTGTTCTTTCTGGAGATGAAACAATATAACAGTTTTAGTAATCCAAATTTCCTGCTTCAAAGTCATACCAGATCATGTTTGAAATAGTGGCAACAAGGGGTACCAGCCTGAAAGGGGCAAAAGTAGAGATTTGATAAGACTGTTTCAATTTATGTAAAGTGGGCACTTCTAAAGAAGGCTTGGTGAGATTTAAAGGAAAAATAGTAACATTGGTCTAAGATACCAACAAGTAGCTAGCAACTTAAGATAATGATAGCAGTTGAAAGGTATGTCCCTGGTCCCACAGTGCTCACAGCCAACATGCCAAGCAGAGAGTGAGGCACTCGTTTGTTGGTAAAAAATCTTCTCAGTGATTGATTGGAGGAATGTCTGGTAAGCCTGTCCTCTAGGTATAAATATCAGAGACAGCAACCTGTGGTAACATATTTATAATCATCACCAATGTATGAATGCAGGCTCCAGGAATTTGTTAAACAGTGGAAATTCAGTTGGTGCTCAGAAGAGTGACCCAGGGTGTGAATTCATTTGCACTTAGTGGCAAAGGGGAGGCAACAGTGGGTTTACACACAAAATATGAATTTCAGAAATTGCAGAAAACTCCCTTATGTTGGTCTTCAAGGTTTTGGTGGGACAAGCCATATGAGGTGATCTTTCTCCTCTTTCCTCCTCCTCCCAGTTTATCCAGACAAGAACTGTTCATTACAGGCTATTCAAATGCCAATTTTTATGTTTTGTTGTTGTCTTGGTTTGGAAAGACAGGTGTCTGCTTAAGGAAGGCAGGAGCCTCCCCTGAAATGGAAAATGTAAACGCCCTCCCTCCAAATTGTTATAAATTTGAAATTAAGGGGGGCTTTCAGGCAAAGATATGGGATCAGGAATAACAGTTGTTTATTAGGGAAGAAAATAAAAATAAATAAAATAAACAATGCAGTAAATCAAAACAACACTGACAGAGTCAGAATACAACCTGACACTCTGTTGGTCAGGGTGTTGGTAGCAGTCCAATTGGAATTGTGGCAGCAGTCCTCCTGGAGTAGCAGTGTGGTTCTGTTAGAGCAGTGACCCTGTAGAAAGGGTGTAGTCTTCCTCTGAAGATCCTGTGGAAGGTGCAGCTGTTCCTCTGGGAATCCAGTGGAAAGGCTGTCTTGCTGTCCCAGGATCTCAGATTACGTCCAGTTAGGAATGTTTGGCTCCTCCCTCTGGGCAGAGCATCTCACAAGGGGTTGCTGTAATTCTTATCAGTCATGCAGTGATATTCAATAGCCTATTATCAGCAGATGTCTCCCCGGAGGATTGGTTGTGGAAGAGGTAAGAAAAGCTGCCCATTTAACAGAAGATAACTGCCACACCTCTAAGAGATGGCAAATAGAATACATCTTGCCTTGCAATCTGGGACAGTTGTTTAGCCATCCTGGAACAGTTGATCTGGAAAAACTTTGTAACAATGGTCAAAATGTTCAATATATTTTGTATTGTATTGATATGTATTGTATCTAATACATACTGTGTTTCTCACACACATATCTCAGAAGTGTCTCAGTAGATTTTTTGTTTTGTTTTGTTTTTCCTAAAAGTACTCCAGAAAAAAATTGCCTTTGGCCAAATACTAAGCATGGAAGATTTTGGCCCAAAAGACCAATATTTTATGAGGTTAATATATTATCATAGAAATTACTTGATAACCAATGGTAAGACAGATAATGATGATGCCAGCTGTCACCATGTCACAGGTGGGATTGGGATTGTCTGTCTGCCTCCCATATTCCCACGATAAAACCTGGCTTTTCTTTTCCTTGCTTTATAATGTTGTTGAACTCAGACAGTTTAGGCTGAAATTTTGCATGTCAGGTGTCTACCCGAGGCTGATTATTTTGGAAAACTGAGTTCAACCATTTCCAAAAATAAGACTGGAGGAAAATATGTTGGTTCTGACTATGTCTTAAAAGATGTGGCAAACTTTCTGTCGAAAGGCTCTAGAACTCCAGTGCTTTAAGGCACAGACAATGTGCCTTTTTCTGAGTGATGAGGCTGAAAGCAGGGGGAAAGCTTCATGTCAGTGACATAACTTAAATTCTTTCACTCAGTGCTGGGCACATATGGTCAAGTTATAAGCCTCTTAGAGAAAACAATTTGCATGGACTCTGAAAAGGCCTAACTTGTATGTAGCAGTTTAATTTTCCTAAATTATATTTCTGCTCAGACAATTTTGCACCTTAAGGTTTGGCAAAAGAAACATTAAAAATAGGGCCTATGACAGGAAATGGGAGTAAATAGGGAGATGAGCAAGGAAATAAGTGAATTATATTAAGATATAGAAGTGGTATGAAGGAATTACCTGACTAGTCAAGGTGACAGAAATAAGGAAAGAACATCTAAATGAACAGAATTATGAGTTCCTGTACCAGAAGATGGGTGCTAGGTTTGGAGTCCTGGGGAATGACTTCAAGGAATGAACTAGTGAGGGAAATGAACCGTGCAGACACAGGCAAAATACTTAGAAGAGCAAAGTCCATTTTCTTGCTGCATATTTTGGCCATGCTAAAGCCCTGAGAGGTTAACAGGCTTCTGAGAATGATAGAGGAGGAGATGGGATATGCAGGACAGCATGTGCTTCTGCTAAATCTCTTATGTCCCAGTTTTTGCAGGAGCAGGATCTCCTGCTCTTCAGCAGTCATTTTGGCAATTTGATATGGGTCACAACTCTTCTTCCCAGGCAAGGCCTGAACAAGCCCTGACACTAACCATAGCATGGCAACAGGACTTCCTCTTCCTCTTCCTCTTCCTCTTCCTCTTCCTCTTCCTCTTCCTCTTCCTCTTCCTCTTCCTCTTCCTCTTCCTCTTCCTCTTCCTCTTCCTCTTCCTCTTCCTCTTCCTCTTCCTCTTCCTCTTCCTCTTCCTCTTCCTCTTCCTCTTCCTTTGTGTAGCGTCCACAGCTGGCCTTGAATCCAAGAGAAGCTCTGATGTGCTTTTGGCTGCTTTTCTCAGGAGCTGCTCCTAAGCAGAGGGGTTTGCCCTTGGTTCTGTCTGAGCTGTGCTGTAGCTATGCCCTTGTTTCTTGCTCACGCTCTTGCTCTTGCTCATCCACACCAGCTCAAATAGGGTAGGCAAGTGAACCTGCAAGTGAAGCCCTAATCTAGGCCTTACCAATCCAGCAGCCAATGCTCACCAATGAGACTGGAGCCCAATATGCTAAGTATGGTGTGTTCTTGCCTATAGAAATGCAATCTTAGTAAATAAAAGATAGGAGGGAAAAATATGACAGGGAGGTACAAAAACATGTGAAATCAAAATCAGTCCAGCTGAAAGCCTAGTTTCCTGGCTTACATGTAGATAACACTGACAATAGTCAGAGTTGTGCAAAATGTTATCTGAAATACTTGTCTTTTCTAGGTGGTCTTTGACCATTGCATTGTTAGTTATTTATTTTTTTAATAGGATGGACTGGGAGTCTGACTAGAAAGGAATCATAAGGGAGGTAGTTGGGGGTTGTCTTTACAAATGAGATTGGGATGCAGAACCATAAAATTAAATGCTTTTTATTGCTGGGTAACTCCTTTGGCTTTTTGGCTTTCATTTGGCACTTCACTGCTGTAGCTTTACACCACTGTAGTCATGGCAGTAACACTAGCAATGACCTGGAATTAAGCCTTGGCAGACCCTGAAGGCTAAAATTAACTACATTTCTAAACATTTATCTTACTATTTTAGTGGTAAAATAGTAAGTTTTCATTTAAAAAAAATTTCTTAAATAAAAATTGATCATATTGATACTTGCTTTACCATTGAAGTTTTACCATTCAAGACATTTTAAGGATTTAGACATCACTATTGCATGTCAGCATTCATAAACTTGATCTTGATAGGAAGAAAATATGATATTTATCTCCAATAAATATGAGTGAAGTTCCCAAGGCTTTTGTGTCCATAGGGAGTTTTAATACTGTACATTCATATTGTAGTACATGAAAGTAATTTGCTTCTGGCAGTGCTTATTTTATCCAGGTTTGACATATAAACAGAGAAAATCGTATTAATAAATCCAGACCTCAATTTGTGTTAACAAATGCGTAGCTGATTTAAAAAAAGAAACAAACCCAAACACACCCATGCTCTGTGCCATTGTCTTGGTCAAGCACCTCTGACATGCTCCTTGCTTGTGCTTTCCTGTGTGCTGGTAAAATGACAGGTAGAAGGTATTTGACAGTGTGTCTATGACTAAAAGAAATGAAACAAGTGGAGTTCATCACTTTATAGCAGGTGGTGACATGCAGTGTAGGGAGAAGAGAACATGAAGTTGTGCGGTGTGGCATACACAGTTTAGAAGTATGGATTGGAACATTTTATCTAATGGGAACACAAGGAAACATTTGCACAGCTAATCACAAATGACTGTCAGTGACACCTTTTTTTCAAACTGGCTGTTATGTATTTAGTGTATATATACCAGCAAAACTACTTCAGGAATGTGCTTACAATTTGTATTTCGAAATTAAAATAAAAATATTTAGATATAAATTGAATAATAGTGACAACTAGATTAGAGTTGGTACTTAAACACATTTTGAAGTATGTGGATTTGGACCACTAAATTTGGAGGGAAAACCCCACAAACAGGAAGCCCCTGCCCTCTGGGAAAATTCAAACCTGATTCCATGATGCCTGGCTGTGGTCCAGACATATAATACAGTATTTGCCTGAAAGCATGTACACATAGGAGAGACTGGTAAAAGGGAGTTCGTGTTTTGGTACACCAGAGATATCTGGGGTAATTCAACTGGAGTAGGAAGAACCAGATACTTACAGCTGCATGCCTAAATGAACAATATGATCCATAGTCTCCAGAGTGTTAAAAAAAAATTAAAAATAGGGCAGTCTCTTGAAAGTTCCCTCTGCTTTTGTCCTATTGAAATTACATAACAGTTAATAATCCCTTCTTTATTTTCAGGCTTATTTGTTAGGCCCAGAAATTATTACTTTTTCTTGGCAACAGATAATCCATCATCCTCTAATTTCTCTACCTTGGAAATTGCAATTTTTAATTTTGCTGTTGGCATCATCCTCAAAACAAAACAAACAAGCTGGTAGTCAGTGAAAGAAATTACAAGAAACATTAAAGAAAGGAAAGGGGGAAAAAAATCTTCAAATCATATTTAGCCCCATCTGGCCCTAGAAAAACATGGAAATGGATGATTGAGTGCAGATTCCAGGATGGGCTGCCTTTCAAGGGAAACAAAATCTGGATATTTCTATGTCTAGACCACAGAAGAAAAAATGCTTTGGTGCTAATTAATCCATTAAAAGCTTACAAACCCTGAGTGGTTCCTGGCAACCTGTGTAGGGAAGTTCACAGATTTAAGCTGATAAAGGAAATGTGGGAGGGTGAAGCCTGGGAGTCAGGAGATCTGGGTCCTGCTGCTTACTCTAGCCCTGGCTTGCTCTTTGATTTTAGTGTCAATACTCAGCTTTTATGTGCCTTGTTTTTTCTCCCTTTAAATTGGGATTGTGACATTGCCCTCCCTCCAAGAGCTCTCTGATACCAAGAGAGGAAAAGTGCTATGAAGCCAGACTTGCTCTTTTATGTTGTATACAACTTATCTGAATGTTGGCTAAGTAGAAACCAGAGTCCGAGTTTGTATGCTCTAGTCAGATGTTAAACAGACAATGAATAAGCACTTCTTTAGGACCATCTATATTGTTAAAAGGGTACATAAAGCAGAAAATATGCTCCATGCTTTTCTTTCAGTGCACATGCTCAGAGTTTCCTTCTAAGTGAGGTTTAGAGGGATATACTGATATTAGCCCCTCAGAAACCTATTAATTATGCTTTAGGACTGCTTTTTAATTACTAAAGCATATTCACCATGAGCGTGCCCTTAAAAAACATATTCAATATGCATGGAAATTAAAAAGTAGAAACAATATTTCAGCCAGGCAGGTGCTGCCTTTTATTCTTTCCATGCTTCTCAGCCCATCATTGCAACCACCTGCCATTATGGTCCTGCTGTTGGGAACAGAGGGGTTATTGTTCCCATATGACTGCTTTTTAAATTAAATAAATACCCACTAGAAGACAGAAAAATCCATATTGGCTGCATCAAAGAGAAAAAAAAAATAAAAATCCAGGCCTGCCTGGATCTGGGAAATACTGTGATCATCTAGAGTTTTACCTCTTGCTCCCTTGTCAGCTCCCTCTAAATGCCTTGGAAACCCTCCCACTCTTCTGTTACCCCAGCTGCTAGCTCATGCCTTGCTGCTCTAATTTCACTGTCTGCACTATCCACTTTTCCATTTGCAAACACATGTTCCTCATTTGTTTACATACCATCCTTTTCCTGGACTACTCTGACTTTCACAAACTGGGGATTTCACAGACTGCTAGGGAGGGAAGTTAGTGAAGGTTGGATTGGTGATGGCTAATGGGAGCTCTGTGTTAGAACATAAAAACTTAGACCAACCTCCAGTAGCACAATGTGAGAATCAGAAAAATGGAAGTTCATTAATAATAAATACTTCGAGAAGGAGGTTTAGAGGGAAGGGTCACTTTTAGCAATTTGGCATTCCTTCTGGGTTTACAGACATTTCACACTAATAATGTGTTTCTTAGCATCTACTTAACCAGTGTGTGGGTTGTCATCCACTGATTGCTAGGCTAAAAAGTGCCCAAACAAAGATTTGTAGTCCCACCAGGTCAAGATGCCTGTTTAGCAAGAATGCTGGCTTAGATGTTTAAATAATTATTGGTACCTTGGGCTTCTAGATTTGCCTGGTAGGATGTTGTACCACGCTTTTCTTCATTCTTTCCTCTATATTGCCTGTTTCCCACTCCAGCTTCCTAAAGTGTATTTTTATCCTCCACTCTGCATAATTTAAATCTGTATTTTCATTTATTCTTATTCTGGATCTCATATTTTCTTCTGTGCACCTGCATTCAGTCCTACACATCTTTGTCACTGAATCCCAGAGTGACACAGAGCTCTCTGGAGTCTCTAATTCAGTCTGTATATTCAAAGCAAGATGCTTAGAACTGTATCTGGTTGGTTTTTGACATATCCAAGGACGAAAATTCCACAACCTCTCTGGGCATCTTTTCCAATGTCTGCCCAGCCTTAAAGTAAAATAAAATATTTGTCCTCCATTTAAATGGAGCTTTCTGTATTTCACTTTGTTCCCATTGCTCTAACTCTGTCCATGCATCCTGCTGAGAAGACTCTGGTTTCATCTTTTTTACTCCTCTCCTCCTCTTTCTTTTAATAAGACCTTTGTCTTTTTTTTTTTAAATTCTCTCAGTTGTTTATTATATTAAATGTTAGATAGGGAGAGGACCGTTGCAGTGAGAAAGCCCTCAGAAGTACTGGCTGATTACAGAATGAGACTGCCTGGAGTCATCAGACTGCCTGTGCTTGGAAGACAAGTGCCCCAAGGCAAATGGATATTTTCCCAGGGAGGAAATAGGCTGAGCATGGGCAGGAGCTTTCTCCTGAACTTCTCTGACAGAGGTGACAGGGAGCTGAACTTAGTATTCAGCTCAATATTGGCGTGAAGCTGGAGTAAGTGACGCAGTGCCACTTACTTTCTTTCTTCCCTGGAGAAAAAGAGCTCTAGACAGAAAAACAAATAGCTTAGAGGGAAATAGGATCAGGCATCTTGCTTTTTGACTCAGATAAGACTGGGAACATGGGTTGTTTTCATTGAGTAGGTTGCAGAAATCTGGATGGTGGCAGATATCTCAAGTTCATTAGGGGGACACAGGCAGAATAGTACCCAGATCCTTGAAAATATGCCTACATTGACAAAAAACTGAATGGAGTTTTGATAACAGAAAGTTGATAAAGAGTGGCATTACAGGTTAGAGGACACATTGGTGCAAAAAGGGTATCAAATACCAGCTGCAAAGCTCAGGTTTAGCTTTACATCCTTTGTTATAGCATATTTCAGCATTTCATTTTCTGTCTTCAAGCTAGTCTCCAGTTTTAAGACATAAAAGTTTTTTGCCCTTTCCAGAGACTCCATAAGTTCATAGGAGTGAAACCTTTACATCATATCCTGCTAATACTCATGCCAGAATTGTGAATAAAATCTGAACTCTAGGGGAGACAGTGATAAGGGAAGTCAAGTCAGCTGACCTTTTAAACCTGGTAAGCAGATTTTTAAAAACATGCTCTGATTTCATAATGAAGGAAAATTGCTTGAATTTGGAGCTTTGTTACAAATTATCTTAACTCCTGAGTCAAATAGCGCATGCCAGCATATTAAACTCAACCTACATAAAGCCAGACTGCCAAATTGTGGCAGTCAATCAATACATATTGATTTTTAACCTGTGAGATTATAAAATCACAATTAAAGAAAATACAGACTTTGAATAGTACAGCTGTGAGTTCAGCTTTGGTCACTTAGGAAACTAGCTTTTGTCCTTATCAGTGCAAAAGCATTCTCCTGTCTAAATGGGAAACATTTATCTTAGATTAAGATTCAAGTGCATAACTTCAGAGTCGATAATGGAAATATTTTCTTATTCTTTGTAGATGGTCTTTCCACTCTTCATCAGATATAGTGTGTATGTGTTTGTAGTGCATACATCTTCCCAGTGTAAGCTCTCACCAAGTCATGTCTTCCATCAAATAAAATTACTAACTTCAGCCCAGATTTCCTCTGCTGAGTATTGTGCTAACAACTGATTTTTGGCTCAGTAGCTGAATATTTAAAAATCAGATCCAAATTGAATTATCTGTTCCTAAGCAATATGAATGGGGGTTTTGTAAGTCAAACTAACATTTTGGCATTTGAAGAGAACACATAAGTGGCAATGAATGACTAGACTTGAGAAATGTGGACAAAGTAAGTGAGGAGGTTTTGGTGCTGGGAGATAAAAAAGGAGTACTGAGATTAAAAAATTCTCCCTTTGATTCTCCCTTTGGCTTTTTCTTCACTTTTTGTACAACTGTTGCAGAATGTAATGTTCTGTTAATGTTCAAATCCAATGCTGAGTGTGCAGGAAAATACTTATTTTCCCCAGTTTTCCCCTAAAGTGAGAAAGGCAAATGAAAATTGGTTCAGTCTAATATTTTCAGAATTTTATGTCAAACAAAAAGCAGTTATTTGCTCATTTCTACTGGTTAGATTTTTATATTTTGAATGGAAGAAGATACACCCAGCAACAGCATTCAGTAGTAATTTCACAGCTATGTACAGAGAGCTAATACTTGATTTTGAGTTGTTTATAGAAGTCCATCATTCCCATAAAATTTTCTGTATCCTATAAACTTATTATTCTTCCTCTGAGAAAAAAAGCCACACTATACTATATAATATGCAGCATCATTCCTATTAATGTTTTATATCACGATTGTTACATGATGCTATATTTTAAAAGTATCTATTTTTCCTTCTTTCTAGATATTTTATTACTAAGTAATCAAAGTGAAATTAAGAAGACTATGTCTTAAAAAGTCAAGTTATTTTATATGATGCTGAAAACCACCATGTTTTGCTGCCATGGGGTCATTCTCTTAACAAAGTAAAAAGGTGAAAAATAGCAACTCTGCTCATAAATCCATTTTGGTGACATTATTGTGTAGACTTTTATTTCCTGAGATTAAGGCACATCACAAAAGAATTTGGAAAAGATAGATTAGAGGACATTTAAATATTTTGGTAAGAAGAGTTCTAATTTGGTTGTTCCAACCAATTTCAGTTGAATCAAGTTTCATTAGAAGCAGAAGTAGGCAGATAAAAATATTTTAATATATTTTTAAACAAAACACAGTTTTACAGTGGTCATAATGCTCTCCATTAGTATTTCAACACTATTTGTACAAACCAAGGAATTTAGCATGGAGAGTGCTGAACAACATCACAAATTGTAAACATACACATGTATCAAAGTTCTCACCAGAAGTATTCAGATCCCACTTTCAAACATATTTGTTCGGAAGTGGGGTTATCTGTGAAAGCAGTAAAAGGAAACCATGCCACTTGGGCAGCCATCATAGTAGCAGGAATGAAAATGTATAAAACAGTAGCTGTTCCAAATTTGCTGTGACCAGATTACAGGTCATCCTTAGTTTGCTTAACCTGTTTCATGGCACGGAAGGTCTCCACAACCTGTGAACCAACAAAAAATGCTAATTTAGTTGAATTCATGGTCCTTTGTGAACAGTTAACACATGTGAACAAGGACTAATACTTGGCCTCATTTGTGCAAGCTGCTGGAAGCCATTACCATTGCTGCTTTACTCACTGTTTATAAACTTAGGTCCTTTGTTGGTTCTGATTTTCCTTTCTCACCACCTCTCTAATGAGGTGTTCCTGTTACTTTGCAAACTACTGTAACTGAGGAGCCAATTTTTGGCATTCCAGGGCTAGCTAGTTTTCATACTTCTCCCATGTTTTCCTGAGTGCTAATATCTATTTTATAGTTCTCCTTGGAGCCTATCGTTGTACTGTATGAGTTATTTAAGTCACATTAATCTCTTTAATGGGGACACCATTTTACATTAAACAGTTTGTCATTAATTTCTTGAGTATCAAAATACTGCAAGGAGTGTGGTTTGTGCTCTTCACTTGTTTTGTTTATAATGTTATTGATTTCCTTTGTGTCTAGAAGAGGTTTAGAGGTTGATAGGACATAGTCCTCTTGAAATGACTTTATGTTTTCAGTGGTGTGGTCCAGCCATTTTGCATCTCACCATATGATGCCCAGCTGTTTCTTTCCCTTATCCTGTCATTCATTTACCCTTTGGGATGTAATGGAGTGATATTTGTATGAGCAAAATGTTCTTTACATAGCTGTGACTGTGTAAAACCACCCTTTGTATTTCATAGATAGCAGCCTTGCTGTAAAATGCTTTAGAAATATGCAAATACAACAGTGGGACTTCACAACACTAACTGCTGCATTGTTCAGGATGTTTGCCTTTTTCTTGAATAACAATCTCTGCCATAATTTCTATCTTTTTGGAGTTTAAACAAAAAAAAATAGCATGAAGAGGGACTCAAAGGATTGAAATCCAAATGACTTTTCCATTCCTGATTCCCTTGGAGTCTGCAAGTGCACTTAATTAATGTTGCACTTAATTGATAACCATTCCTAAGGCACTCTGAGTGCAGTATCATGGAACCAGTTATCTAGTTCTAAAGGAAATTTTAAGTATCTGACTTTAGGTTTTGGTTATAATATAAAAAATCTTGTAGAAAAATAAACGCTGCAGAACAAATTCTCAGATGGTTATTTCTCACTCAGCATGCAGAGTTATCAATGGTTTGCATGGGCATTTCTGCCTTCAAAACATTTGTTTTGGAAACTTTTACCCCATTTTGAAGGACAGAACCCCCAAATTCCTGTTCTTCGTTATCCCATATCCTTTGAAACTGCTATTGGTATTGTTTGAGTGCCACAGTGTGGCTGGTGCCCTTCTGTCATAAGAAAATACTTCTGCTTTCAAATGCTGTAGCACATGTTTTCTCAAGCTACTCTTTCTCTCTCACTGTCTCTTTTGTATTTGTTGTTTAGACCTTCTTTGTAGCTTCTCAGCAGCACTCTTTCAAAAAACAAGGGTGAGGTCCTGGGCTGCTTAAAGCAGCTAGAAATTTTGCTTGGATGTCAAAGAATATATGAAAGAAGATCTTCCCTTATAGGAAAAATCCTGATAGGGAGAAATCCTGATAAAGAGCAATTGTGTTTGTTCCTCTTATGACTGTAGAGTAAGATTCTTTCTGGGTCTCCAGTGGGACTAGGAGAGTGCAATGTAAAAACCAAAGAAGAATTATGGTGAGATTTTTTTTTATAAGGCCTTGCTCTGTTAATGTGTGGGACTGCAAAATGTATAGGAGGTAGACCCAAGGCAGTTTGTGCTTGCATTAACAAGAAAATAAACTCAAGTCTGGGATCTGGACAGGGTAGAGAGGTTGTGGGAGTGTCAGAGACACGTGTATGATTTTGCTACTCTTGTGAAGCAATGGTATGTCTCTGGCAGTTATCCCAGCACGTTTTGGTAAGCTTAGTTATTAGAAATGCTAAGTTTGCTGTCTGTGAAACTAATCTGGGTCACAAAGACATGGGTTTTCTTGGATTCTTTGTTAGCCACTACTGAGCTCTTGTGCATAAAATCTCTAGGGTCCCTAATTCTATGTTTGCTAGCATTCCTATAGGATATCGTACCAAAATGGATGCCAGAAACAAAATGAATCCACAACTAGAATTTTTGTAAAAGATTTTGTAAAAGGACTTTTGTAAAATCTTGGAGTTTGTTTGTTTGTTTATTTGTTTGTTTTAATTTGGCAGTTGTTTAGTTCTGAGCTTAATGCTCCAGATCAGGTTTGCAGCTCTTATTTCCAAAATCCAAACAACGCCTTATAGAGATTATTTTGCAAGATAAAAGCCTTATAATAATTATACTAAAAATAATAAAACACAGGTACTTTTATTTCTCTTTGACTTATGACAATATATAAAAAAGCACATTCTTCTTTATGTAGCTATACTTGGGTGTTGCAGATGTGCAGGAAATGGTAATGATATCTTGTCTGACTGACTAGATGAAGACTGTCACTTCCTTCAGACATGCAATAAATGAAAACAGTTTTGGCCCAAGATGAAAATGGGTAGAGCACAGTCTGATCTGTTGCTAATAAACCAACAGTGAGAATTACTCAGCACTGCAAAATCATAAATATTGGTTACATAATCTTGGGCAGATTTGACATCATAGTACATTAATTGAAATTCACTGGTAAATACATCAATTATATATGATTAAGTAAACCTACAACGTCAGTCTACCTTCCATCATATTTTAGGTTTTCCATAATGACATTTTGGCAAGTAAACTTGATTTTTGTCGTTGGCTGTTTATATACAGACACAAACAGAATGGGACCACATCTGAATAGCATCATGAGCTGTTTATTTAAGCAGCATCAGTCTCATTACATGGCTATGACAATGGATCGATGCGAGCAGCTCACTATCTAGACAGTAGGCCAAGGAAACTTAATGTTGCAACATACTATAAGTCAGTCTCAGGCCCAGTCTCAGCCAATCACACAGAGCAAAAGCATATTGACAGTAGTTCTATCCAACCACATGAAGCACACGTAGCTTTGGTTAAAACAATAGCAGCTTTTTCTCTCATACAATGGTTCGTTTATAAGAGACAAAGCACAGAGCCCCATTCATATTTAACCTTCTAAATATTTACTAAAATATACTTTTTGCAACTTAGAATGCCAAACTACACAGCTTTATTGTTCTATTTCTCATGTCTTTGCTACCGCCAATATATCTTTTCTGCTGCTTTAGCATTTCACTATCCTTACTGTCTCTGAGGCCTTTCTTTATCCCAACTTTCCTAAAATCCTCTAATCCTATGGATTCCCACATTTGTCTCCAAAATAAATGCACTTTGGTATGATTAAAGGCATACCACAGCAGTCAAGCTTCCCCTGTTTATCTGGCCAGCTCCATAACAAGAGAAGAGAGAGAGCGTTCCCAGATCCCAAGTCTCTCTGTCTGGTGGACGCTCACAGCAAAAGTCTTAACTATCATGGGTTATGCTTACTTTGATGTTTGTTTTGCTTTTATCCAGTGTTAAGCCTATATGACTTGTTTTATTACCCTTTTCAGAAAAGTTTGCCAGTCATAACAAAATAAATGTCTTTCCTGCAAGGAGTGCTGTGTTTGGTCTCCTCAGGAATATCTGCTGTGGTAGCAGGATGAGGGAGAAATTGCAGAAAAGGGCTGTGTACTGGAGAGGCTCTGCTACAGCAGGGTACTTCTGGTGGGCAGATTAGCACCTGACATTAACCCCACAGAACTAGGTGAACAAAAGTAACCAAACAATGCACTGAAAGAGAAGGATGCACAGACACTTCATAAATCTGTAATTCATAGAATAGTTTACCACACATTCTAGGCTGATGTTCAGGCCAGCTTATTGCATTCAAACCTTTTCCTTTCTCTTCATCCATGTCTTTGTAAGGTTGCATTCAGCAACCACCATTACAAAGAAATGGTTAAGGTAATAAAATATCTTGGGGTAAGCTAATCCTGTACAGGAAGTGCTTAGTCTGAGAGTGTTGAGAGAACAGAAAATTGGTGGGATGGTAAGTTGGAGGAAGACACAGAATGCCTTTTGAGTATGTTGCTTCCTATTCAAATTCTCAGCTGGATGCCATATCAGGAATGTACTTTTTCATTTGGCCAAGATAGTCAGTCCTTTTAATTCTGCAAGTGGTTGTTGGAATGTGAACCTGAAATCAAAAGAAGTAAAATGGAAGAAGCCAAGTATTTTGTGTAAGATTCAGAAAATAGTGTTAGAGGCACGTACAAGCATTATGCAGTTATGATACTTTTGCAGTATTCTTATAATACAATAGAGAAAAATAAAAGGCCCACACGGTTACCAACTCTATATCTGTTATGGGGATTTGATGGAAGAAGTGCATTTATCCATCAGCAAGCTGATTCTGCTTCCACTGAAGTCATATGGAGTTTTGCAAAAGGCTTTAGTGGGTGAAAGAATAAGAACTGGGAGGCTGTAGATGAGGAAAATCCAGAGATTGTAAAGTTTTCTCAGCATGTTATTGGATAGGTGCCACTGTCTAGAGGGCAGTGGGTGGCCCAGAGAGAAGTTTCAGAAAAAAAGAGATAGAACATGAAATATTCAAACAATTTTTGGGGGAAAAGTCTTGTATAAAAGAAAAGGCTTTTAAGAAATATAATATCTTTCTGTTGACTAGTGACAGTGGAAAGGTCCACTGTGTCAGAAAAAAAACCCCAGTAACAAGTATAGGTTTGAGTTTTTAAGTGTGTTGTTTCACCATGTGGTGGTGTTAGAGAGATGCACCAGACAAAACAAAATGGATTTGGGTGGCCAATGGATGTTCATGTTTATCAGCCCAGAGGAGCCAGACCTGAAGTGAGGATGTAGAAAAATATGCCTTGGAGATACACCTTGTGCTGATGGATAAATGCACTTTTGCACTGTTACACTTTGTGGGAAGCAGTTCTGTAGTTGTCATTCTGGGGAAAGGGCACGGCCATGGAAAGGGGATTCATAAGAACAGTTCATACATAAACTAGGAACAGAATGGAATGGTGAGCATGACTATTCAACTATCTTCGTTGACTTCCACAGGGTGGCCTGCTGAGAAGAGTGGCTTATCACTTTAGAATATGTTTTTTTCCACTTGCAAATGAAAATTTTGAAAATAGATATGTAGATCAAGAGTTTATAAAGGCCACAGACTTTCCAGTCTGTGATCCATAAAGGCATCAGGAAGATGCTGCTGGATACACAGACTAACTATAGTTACACTACTCTCCACATAGTGGTCAAAATAATACAGATAAAGACAGGGAGACCTGGACTGTCTGGTCTTTACAATACTGCTGTTACCATCAGAAAAAAATCCACTAAATTCACTTCATATCCTGGAGGCGACATTCTGTATAGACTATACCCATGCAGTTTTGTGTATCTTAACTTCTCTTGCCTTTTAACCTTGATAAAAATGGGCAGTTGACTACACATGCAGACATCAACACACTTCAGTCTACACAGTTCCATCATGGTAGACATGGTTAGAGGTGTGTAGGACAGACTGTACAGAGACTGATCCTTGGAATATCAGTGTTAGGCATATAGAAAGAGACCTGAAGGTATTAAGTGTAACAGTGTCAGCCTTTGAGAAAGCAGAAAGATGGAGGTACTTATAGGAACATTATACTGAAAGACAGATTCAATGTCCAGCTCTGCCATTCTCCTCTTTGAATGCTTGGACACCCATTCTGCACTCAAATCTCATTTTGTAAAAATAATAAAAATATATGTGTTTTTTCTGCATCCTTTTTATTTCTGGTTTGAGAATTCTGAACAAAGTGGATACAAGGTAGTATGCTGAAGTGGAACAGAAACTGCTGTTTTAAAAATCAATCTCAAAAAATCCCAAATAAACCCAAAACAAAAGCAGCTGTTGGCTTCAAGCTTATTCAGATATGGAGTAAATTAGAATGCAGAGGCCAATATCTTTATGGTTTCAACAGGGTTCAGATGGCAAGACCAAGATCTGAAAAGTTAAGCATTCAGCATTTCTGGTATTTTTCCTTATTTTTTCCCTATGTTTGATTTCACATGGTGTATGTCTACTAGCAAGGATTCAGGAAGGGGACATTTGAGGCTGGAAAAGGCATGGCAGGGAATCATGGCAGGGCATCCACATTTATGCCTCCACACTTTTCTAATACAGGAAAACCATGCTGAAAGGGACCTTACCTGCTGCCCCAAGATTCCATTAGGGTTAGAGCTCAGAGAGCCAGAAAGCAGTCCCAGGGATACTGGGGCTCAGAGTCATGCCAAGGGGATCACATCAGAACTCCAGTGTTGTCACCTCCACACCTTTCTAATCTGGGCCATCCATGGTGGTGGGATGAGGGGAAGTCATTTGAGGAGTGGCTGAGGTCACTTGGTTTGTTCCGCCTGGAAAAGATTGGGGGGAGATCTCATTGTGGTCTACAGCTTCCTCATGAGGGAAGTGCAGGAGCAGGAACTGATCTCTTCTCTCTGGTGACCAGTGATAGGACATGAGGGAATGATATGAAGCTGTGCTTAAACCAGAGAGTGTTTGGGCACTGGACCAGGCCCCCCAGGGAAGGGGTCATGGCACCAAACCTGCCAGAGCTCAAGAAGTGTTTGAACAATGCCCTCAGGCACATAGTGTGACTCTTGAGGTGTCCTATGCAAGACCAAGAGCTGGACTTTGATGTTCCTTGTAGGTCCCTTCCAACTCAGAATATTCTAGGAATCTATTATTCTATTCTATTTTTCTACTTGGAAAACAATATGTATTACCACTTGCAACAGGAAAGGTCAGAGCACAGGATACAAACTTTGCACTCTTTAAAGCAATATTCTGGAAGGCACAAAGCAATAGCTGAAAAGAGGAACTCCTAATTCACCTTTTATATCCATTGTCAGCATTCACAGAAGGGGATACACTGGAGATTTATGCATCAGAATTGCTAAATTAAGTGAAGATCTAATATCTCTAAATAACCTGATGCTATTCATTAAATGGCATCAATGGGGATTGTTGAAGACCTCTCTGTATGTAATCCCATTATATTTATCTGCCAAGAAGCTTGGCTAATACATTCATCAGTTTTATAATGGAAAATCAGTTTGTGTATAGTAAAGAACTTACATTTTCTTCTTATCAAGTTTTTAATATTTACAATGAAAAGGTATGCATCTGGTCTACAAGCTGGACAATAAGTATTGTTAAGAAGGTACAGCAGTATAAGAAAAAAATTGGAAAGAGGAGGGACTTTTGTTCCACTGGTATGTCCTCTTGGGATCCTTCCAGCAAACACATATTCAAGCACTTCTATAAACGTACCATCTCAGAAGAAATATCAACAACAATTGCATTTCAGCCTCTTTTACATCTTCATAATTGTATGTGCTTTTTTATGGACTTGTGAAGCTCTATTTCAAACAGTAGTCACTGTTTTATATTGCCTAATGGCTTTTCCAAATGGGCATACACAGATTTCATATAGTGTATGCAGCTTGTTAAAGAGCATTAGTCTGCAATTCTTTCTCCAATTGTTGCAAACGTCCTGTCTTACACCAAAGAATATGGAAGATGCTTTTGCTATGAAGTTTCTGAACTCTCTAGGTTTAGTTGCACAGTCAGGCCACACAGTTAAGAGAAAATTGAGCATGAGAAACTTCCTTTGTCCTTTGCAAACATACCTCCTTCCTGTAAGGCGTTTGCCCCAAGCAGGTAAGGGAGTTTCTGTAATTTGATGCACAAGTTTACCATATTGCTGAAGAGCTGCAGTGGCTGTCTGAGGAGTCAGCCTACTAAATTCACTGATTTGCAGTACACACTCAGGTCAGGGAGATGCTCTAAGACAGTGGAGGCCTTGTGGCCCCCAGTGATGTGAACTAAGCACATGTTCTGTTCACAATAGGCTGCAAAAATACACAGCACTCATCATCAGACCAGAACTCTGTTCTCTTCTGCAAGTAAAACAGAATCTGGTAAGGTTGTATGGATGATTTCAGGCTTTTCTCAGCTTCAGTCTCTTGCTTTCTTGTTGTCCTGGGGTGACAGGACAGGTTCAGAAATTGAGTAAAACATTTAAAAAAATCACAGTCCAGAGCTTTCCTTTGTTTGCACTAGCTAATTTAAGAGTTTTTGAATTTTGAGGCTGCACCAGGTGTTCTCAGAACAGTACAGAGATCTATGCTAGAGTGAGAATCACTGGCAACTGCTCTCTTGTTAATGTCTTCTGTATATATAATCTGAGGAACTGTGCTATCAACAGCATAACTTTCACAAAGAGTCTAATTCTCTTTACGCCAGCTGTGTAGAACACACCTAAAGGTTTGTTTGTTTGTTTGTTATTACATGCAATCTCACACACACACAACTTGAGGTGGATTTTAAAAGGGCTCAGGATATTCCTTAAAAATATATATTTCTATTTCAAAAAAATGCTAATTAAGGTCATCCATATTAATCAGATTGTCATATATGGTAGTATAAGAGAATAATTTTGAAATAGTTTAATGTTGTTTTAACTCTAAGTTTCAACTTATCTGGAAATTTAACAATTATTTTAAAAAATTAATCTTGCAACAAAGCTGGCAATGATTCAGGTCTTGGGTTTGGGTTTTTTCAGATTCTTTGTAATGTGTTTTCTGTAAACCATTTTTATGTAAAAATTAGGTTTGCATTTGTGATCTTATTTGCAAATTTTAATATTCTCCCAAAACTCAAGAAAATGGAAACTGACAGCAGCATATCCAGGAGAAACAGCTTGGTATGTTAGAAATTAGTTTATTTTGGTAAGATACAATGGTCTGCAAAACTAAATGCAAATTGCATTTAATCTAGTTCATAGTTTTTAAAACAGTGAAACTAAGAGTATTAATTTTAGGATAATAAGGCATGATTTTATTTTCAAAATAAAATGTTAGAATTGTTATATCTCAGTAAAAATAAAAACTCTTAATTTTGTGTTGTGTGAAGAGGCTTCTTGCAAAACACCATGCTAGGATGTTTAGTTTTTGTGATCTGGGACCATTTATTCATTTTGAGCAATTATTTTCAATACTGATTTTTAATCTGCTCATATGGAGATTGTTGTAATTTACACTGTCTATGTTTCCTTTTCACCTTTCACAGACTCCAGAGAAGCAGTTCAGTGGCCCTATGCTCACAGTCAGAAGATAAACAGATACTAAGAGTTATATTATTACATTACTTAGTTTAACATGCCCAGTATTGACCAAAAAAATTATACCATCTCCCTGTAGACAATCTTATCTTGTGGCAGGGGAAGTATTAGAAGTGACAAAATGGTAACATGACCATGTAGTTTCACATATTCTGTTTTTTTATCTGAACCTCCTTTTTCCTTAAGGATTTTAGTCATGCATCTGCTTCATTTCCATGAAGTACAGGTGTCCAACCTCACACACATGCTCTTTGGTTCATGTATAACACATATGAAATTGGATTCATTGTTTTTGTTGCCTGGATTTGCATTTTGATCTGTGAGGTCTGAGAGGTGGGGTTGCTGAGGGAAAACTAGAGGCGGTATAATGTAAACATGTCTTATAAAGTCATACTGAAAAAAAAAAAAGTCAAATGGCAAGTTCCTTGAAATTTAGGCACATGAATAGTTTTTTCTACAAAGCAACTAATGTCTGGTCCTACATGAGAGAAAAAAAAAAGAAGATAGACCCCAGATTACTTGTTAAATTCTGCTTTTTAGCATAGAATATTACTCAGATGCCAAATGTGCTAACTGTGCCCTACCTTCATTATTTAGTTCAAAACACTGATGAGTACTGTTAGTACGAAGTTTCATGCCAAGCAAGCCAGCAGCAACTTCAGTAAAAAGAAACTTAAGAGTGGGATAAATGAAAACAGATGCTAACACTGTTCCGGTCTCCCATTTCAGAGCTATATGGTTCTCCAGGAATTGTAACAAAGACACTATGACATTATTGCAAACCAAGCACCATGATTATAGGAGTAATAACTTCAAGACTTTTCTTCTTCTTTTTCTTTTTTTTTAAGATGAAAACTTATTTTGTAAAAAAAGAACTTCACATACTTTATAAGGTGAAGGAAAAGCCTATTACTTGGCTAGAATTAGGAATACTTTCTATTGGACTTTACAATGGTTTTGATTTTTGCATTCATAACTAGTTAAGTAAGAGGAAATTTGATTTGGATTTTCTGAGTTGCACTGCCAGAGGCTTATGGCAGAGCAAGACTTTCAGGAACCCATTTGAAGGAAGTGTATTCCTGGATCTGTAGGACTACCATGGTCTGAAAGAGACACTGGCATTGGTGGGGTAAATGGGAGTGTTGGCTCTTCCCTGATCCAGCAGGGACTCTACCTACAGGTCCCATTCTGAGAGATTCAGTGCTTATCTGTGAGAGCAGGACAAACTGGCCCGGACAGCACAGGAAGATGAACTTACCCTCCTTGTTTTCAATTCATTTCCTGGTTAAAGAGTGCATGGAAACAGCAACATTTACTCAATGCAGAAGAATAGTGGGGTAACTAGCATGTTTAAGGGTCTGTACTTACTTTTTATTATGTGTCTTATGGTGGCATACAAAAAGACAAGAAAGCATTGAGCTTTGACAGATACTTTTACAACAGAATTTGTTGCAAATGCATTCTGCTTATACCTGATGCATTTCTGAATTATTTGCCTGTGAAACTTGTCTGGGTATCTGACAGTTTGCAGTTTTATGTTCATCTGTTAGACGGAAATAACTTTTGAGGTGGAGAGTCCTACTTGTATATTTTTCATGGCTGCTAAGCCAGCAAACACAGCTGGTGGTTGCCAATTTGTGGCATTGTTTTCTCCTAGTCTTAAATTCTCACTATGTAGATTTCTCCCAGCAATTAAAACCTGACTCTTTGAAGAATTCTTGAATTCTTTTGTTTTTCAAAGTTTGCTTTGGATTGCTGAGGTTTTAATCAGATTGTCCTTTTTTTTTTGTCATTACTAATCTGTTTTTTCGTAAGTCTGGACAATTAGAAAGATCATACCATCCATAAGAATTTCATAACACATTTCTGTGATGCTTTTTATGGCATTACACTGGAGTTTTTTATATATAGTCTTTTTTTACATGCAAAGCTGTTAAATGCTCCCTTCTTAAATTTGAGATTTTCTAACAAATCTCTTTATAGGTCTTTATTTTAATTTGAATTAACTTTGCCAAATTTGAGCTGTTTATATTGATATTTTCCATGTTGCTCTTAGGCTGAAATTCTTGTTTTAAAGTTTCAGTTTAAATGGTACAGATGGTTCCAAGAACAAGATTGTTTTTATCTATTGCTGATCTTTTTTTTCATAACTCCATCAGGAATCTCTGGAGGTTTTCATTCTCTGGAAAAAAGATTTGAAGAATTAGGATAAGAGGAAAGCCATGAGGAGGAGGTGCAAAAAGAAATGAGATGGAAACAAGCCCTAGGGGATCAAATAGTCTCTCTAAACAATGCTCTCCTCCTGAATGTTGCTTTGGACCTGTGTGTCCCAAGTTTCTTTCCCTTGCTCTCAGCAGTTAGTTTTGAGACATTTTGGAAAATAATTATTAGTCTCTTCCTGGTGTATATTGATGCCACTTGGGCAGTCTTCATTATGGCATTTCCTGAGTGTTTTTTTAAGCTTTGGATTGTAACTAACTTGATATCAACTTTTTTCCTTTTGTATGATTATGCATGGAGTGTATATTGTGCAGGTATTCCAAAGGCAGTTAAAGCAAAGGTGAAGACAGAAATGCACTTACACAGAGAGCTCCTATCTTAGTGTAAGGACCTATGCAACATACGAAAAATAGTAGTGCGAAGGTGACAAGGGAAATACAAAAGCTAAACAAAAGGTGTATATACAATAATTGTTTGGTTTTTTGATATAAAGCATGTAGATACAGCTGTAGACTGTCTGAGGAAAATGGAAGACTGAAAACAAGGCTCACATGGGCACTCATTTTCAGATGACTCTTACTAACTAAGAGATTGTAAAGTCATGAGTAAATAAAAGTTTGTAATTCTGCATCCATCTCTGACAAAAAAAAAAAAAATCAAAACCCAAAAAACCCCCTAAACTCCAAAACAAAACAAAAAACACCCCTCCCCAGGAAGAAAAACACCAACAATAAAATAAATTTTTTTTAAAGCTTTCTTTGACTTATGCTAAGATAAACCCCAGTGCATATTATTTTTGATGGGGACATTTTCTCACATTGAGTTTTCAGGTTTTACAGAACACATAGTCATTATTGCTTTCTGAGCAGAGACTTTGCATCTTGCAACATATGACTCATTCTAGTCTACATACCCCTGTGTTTGCAGAGCTTGGTATTTTTCCCTGGCAACTCTGTGTGACCCACATGGTTCTGTCTTGGACTGTCACTAATTGAAGTCTCCTTCCAAAATAAATGCCAAAGCATTAGCCATAATAAAATGTGAAGATTCTGCATATGGAGGGGGAAACCCTGTTCTGTAGTTCATTTTTAGGACAAACAATGTAATGGTAAATAAATTTGTCAAAGAAAATAGTTTCACAGATCTGAACAGATGAATATTAATAAACCCTTTCTTCGTCCTTGGCTCACACAGTCCCCCCATGACTGCAGGGAAATAAAACCTGGTGCTTAGAAAACATTTCTCCTTCATGTAGTCCAGCATATTTCACAGATCTGCATTGCCACAAATCATAGCCAAAGATGAGGAAAACATATATTTTCGATGAGAAAGACCTCTGAGTCTGGAAATGTTCAGGAACACATGGGGGCCAGAGTTCACATCTATTGGACACAATTTACTGAGTCAGGTACAGAGACAGGAGCTGTGGCCCTAATGGCATCACACCACTCCCCAAAACAGCCATGTCCCTCCGTGGCTGGAGAGCAGCTCTCTAAGTTGCTCAGACTAAGGATAGAGTATCAAGATATATCGAAAATCAAAAGCCCAAAAAAAGCCTGGGAAGAAGCCTTATTGGGGAAGATGAGGCAGAAGGCAGGAAGATTGAGGAGATACAGCAAAGAATCTAACAATCCCAAGGAAAAAAGCTAAGATCACATAACTAAACATGCTGTCATCACGTACATGCAGAATTTGGAAAACTTAACCTTTCCTTTGACATTTCCCAATTTTTGAGTATGTGACTCTGTAATTAGTTTATAAAGTAGGTTGTTTGGTTTTGTTTGCTTGTTTTCAGTTTGTGACTATACATGCACGTATAGACTGAATCAAACTTTGAACAGATATGTGTAAGGGTGTGTGCTGCGTTGGGCTGTCCTGCTTGTACATGCAAGTTAAATAATTAATAAACCTTTTCAAATGGAAGATTTGAATGAGCACATAGCAGTAGAGATGGAAGATAATGTGTTTTGTTGGGATTTCAACAGGAATCTTATTTTGTACATCTACATGTTCTTCCCCATCCTCGTCAAAAGGCCAAAAGAGGCTGAGGATGTGTTAAAAATCCTTCTAGTGTGCCAAGCAGGAAAAGTTTCTGAGCACACTGGTTAGGGACAACTGGCCAAATGAAAGAGAGTATACCTGGATAAAAAGCACAGTGGAGATGTTTTGCAAGTGGAGGAGAAGACAAACTATTAGAGCCGTCCTGGTTGCTCATTCTGTCTTGTCCATCCGGCACTGAGCATGGCTTGTTGAAAGTCTCAAAATTCTAAGTATGACCCAGACACATCCTTTAAAGCTGCCTGGCATAACCTGCCCTTTCTCTGCTCTTGCTCTGCTTGAGTGAATGAGAAAAGGCAGAGAGGTAAGGAGTGTTCATGCTTATCTCCTCATCAATTCCTTTGTCTGTTAACAAGCTAGCTGACAGGCTAAGAACTTAACTTGTCACAGGGTTTAAAATCATTGGGCATTTCTTGCTTTTAAACAAAATTTATCTATTTAGCACAGAATGCTGTATGTCTGTTACAAGGATCAAGATAAAATGCAAGCCAACTTCCTCCTCCCTTTTTTCTTCTGCCCCTCTTTTCTGCTTTGCTAAAATAAATACCAGACAGTATCCTTTGACAAAGGGATAGAGCTTCCTGCAGGTCATTTCAGAAGCAGTTCTCAAATTCTCATGGGAAAATCAGATTACAAATTAACAACACTCACATAGTTTCTAGTGTATAAATAAATTGTGATCTCTTAATATTAACATCTACCAAATACAGTAAGTTGTTAAAAAATGGGAAGAATTTCAGACTGAAATTATTTGTGTATAGGGAAAAAGAAAATAATTGAGTTGTCGTAGTATGCAGGTACTGCTAGTGAATGAATGAAAACTGGAATTTGCAAAGGGAAATGGCTGCCAAAAACCCCTTTAGGAGAAATTTTAATACCTCAATCTCAATTTGAAATTCCCAGCCACAGTCCTTAAATATATTGTTTTAGTCTATAAATGTTAAGATACTCCAAATTTTTCAAGAAAGATGTGTTTATCTAAAGTGATAAAGGATCTGGGTGTAGGTTAGTAACAAGAGTTCTGTTCAGGTGTTTTTTCCCCTGACATTTGTACACAGGAGAATAGAGCTGTCCAAGACCCAGATTCTTCCCCCCTCCAATCCAAGCAGTCCCCACTCCCTTCTTCCAGAAGAATTTACCAGACTTGATGTCCAGGCTTTTATGCTGTCCATCAACTCATGACAGACAGTCCAGAAAAGAGTGTGCCCTAAATGTCATGTAAATGTTAGTCTTAATCAGGAAGCCAAATAAAATATTGTGATACAGCTAAAAATGAATTAAAGAACCTGCCACACACACTTTAAAAAACTTCCCTAGAAAGGAAGGTTTAGGGAAAGTTCAAATGCATAAAATAAGGAGAACATAGTCATAACATGATATGTCTTTTGTTAACTGAAAAAATGAGGAATGGTCAGCATCCAAAATAAATTACACCCATTTAAAATGTTATGGTAGAGGGGAATCCATTTCTGCTCAGTGAGAATGTCTACCTGTTTGTTCTGTCTGGGGAACATGGAAACAGTAGAGAAAACTAAGAAGATTCAATATCTCAATGCACTGTGAAAAAAAAAAAAGTGGCGGGAAAAGTAATTTCCATCATTTCACTTCCATATCATCAATAACTTTCAAAAAAATTGGTTGAACCCACCTTTCCTAGGGATGAGTGGTTGGTTCCTTTTATGGTAGAGCTACCATTGTAGCAGTTAAAGCATTCCCCCTTTCTTAATAGTCTATAAGGAACTTCGCAAACTTAAAAAAACTGTCCTGTGGATACTTACACTGCATTCTGAGCCACCAAAAGGCTATCCAAACGGACAGTCTTTCTTGTCGTAAGCAATTCCAAGTTCCTGATCCAGAAAGTGACAGTAAAAATGAAATGAAGGGTCTTTTATTGTGCCTCAGTACTTTTCAGGTCGAAGATCCATCTGGCTGGTTACTGAATATGTTTTTTCCCTGTTTCCATATTCAGTAACAAAAGCTTGCTTTGTGTGGCGTTTATGGCCCTTTATCCTTACTGTGAGTTGTAGTATGATTCCTTTCCCTTGTATTCCGGTCAAGTCCACCAGCTGATTTGGGTTTGCTATCATGTTCTCAATTTATTTCCCCTGGAACATTGATAATCAGGTGACATCTGCTATGTTTGCTAACAGCTTTACTGGCTGTTGTGGACATCACTATTCCTTGCAAACTGCTTTGGGGTTGGAGCTCAACAGCCTTGGTCTGATTGTAATCTGAAGGTTCTCACTAGATTTGTTATTCTTCTGTGCTCAATACAGACTGTAATATATTAGCCTGTTAGTTATCTGATTTTGTACTCTTTTTTAAATATAGGCATATAACCAAACACCTAATCATATCATACTATTAGTTTCTTGTAGGGAGAATGAGAATTACCAAAATGGTTTTATTTTGTAGGGAAAGTTAATATCCCTTTTTAAATGCCAGCAATTAGGCAATAAAAAGTTCCTACATGTTATTTCCATGTGGAAAAAACACCTTGGTGATCGTAAAGTGAAGCAGTCCTGCTTATGCATAAAGGATGTACACATGCCATGTTCATCTGACCATATTTGAACAAAAGCAGTTACTTGGCCTCTAGCTCCATGCCTGTCTCTCTGGCAAGCTACAATAAAAAAGCTGGTGCTTTGCCACGCTGTTTGTCTCCTCCCTTCTGCTTTCCTCCTTGCTGTTTACAGTACATGACTAGTGTTGAATCCATGTCCAAACCCTGATGGTTTCTTTTGTTTTCTTGCATAACAGAAGGGCATTGAACCTTCTCTGCCTTTTCTTTAGTGGCCTCTCTCTCTTGATTAATTGCAGAGGTGTTTATGATTTCCTTTAAATCACAGGTGTATTGAGTAGTGTCTAATCAATCGCTGGTATTCTGGGCAATTGTGAAAAAATTTGCCTATCAATTGCTTTCTTTATATTTTTCTTTCAGTAGCATGTAATTCCAGGAGGAAAATCAGATTCCAAGCCAGGTTCCCTTATACATAATTTATCACCTTTGAGTCAGAGTTGTTTTGGGATTTCAGCAGTCAAAGGAGACAATCATCCAGTTCACTTAGCCTAGGAATGAATTCACTTTTTCTCAGCCTGGCTGTAAGGTGTCTGAGATACAATGGCAAAAGGCAGGCTTGCTTCTAGGTCCTTTTAACTTGAATTGTTGCTACAAAAAAACTGTAGCTCTTTCAGCACTTCAGTGCATCAGATTTGTAGTATATTGGCAAAACTGTCAGCTTCCATGAAATCATGAGACCTGTATTTGCTTCCTTCAAGCTGTGATAAAATAACTCAAACATAGTATAATTCTTCCAGGTAACAACTGATACAATACGTCTTTACAAAGTTTAAAGCTCCTGCTTTTTACTGAAATGTACAACTTTTATTGATTTTGGCATTAACAGTACTTATTTTTTACTTGATTCAAGTTCTTTGATGTAAGTAACATTGACATTTGGTTGGAAATGTATTGCTGTTTTGAGAAAGTATGTGGGAAAGACATAAGAAAGTTCATGAGGTATTAATTTGACACTTCATATTTCAAGTCTGGATACAAACATTCATTGCCCTCTGTTGTCTGCTACTTATGCTCCACTTCTAAATAAGAAGTACATTTATCGGAAGTTTTTAATGAGATGCTCAAATCTTGTGCAATTGTTACTTTCCTCTGTATTGTGAATATTTTTACTGTTTATAATGGAGACCTAAAACTCATCCTTCTTTCAGGCTTTCAGGTTATACATTCAGAGATTGGCCTTTTTCCTTTGATGAATGAGTAGGAACAAAAGCCTTTCACCTACTGCCTTACTGGGCACTTGGTTGTTTAGTCTGTTTTACCCCTGGTCCTGCCAGCAGTGATCACGGACCTACCTTGCTCTCCTGAGAAGATTTCAAAAACCAGTACTCCAGAAGAAGTTCAGAGCCACTGTGAACCCCTAGTTTATGTAGAAGAACGTTATTCTCCTCTGGGAGAGAGCTGATGAGGTTTCTTCATATTTGGGCTGGATTCTCATCTGCCCGAGTTCTTAGCTATCAAGTAACTTGTCTGTTTGCCTGAACAAGAAAGATGATGTACCCTGATGACAGGGTAGACTAAAATATATCAGGATGCTTTCAGAGGTAGAATATTGCACCAACATGCGGGTCTCAAGCTGGCTGCAGGCAGCCATATCCCATCTACTTCTGACCCTTGTGTCTAGTTGGCAGAGTTTTGTAGTTGCAAAGGGAGAAGACCCTCAGTAGGGTAAACAATGAATCCTAAATCTTGCCAGTTTATCTTTTCTCCATTTTTTGCTCTTTCTTACCTCTCTGTTATAGGTCCTACTCAACTAGCATGACCTTGAGCCAGGCCTTTCTTCCTCATAAGCACTTCAGTGTGATAATTACCTTTGCCCTCACTAGGGAGGGATTTTGCCTTATGCTATACCCCTCTTATTTCTGATTCCCTTGTTCTTGGCTTCTGACTGGTCATGGGCCACAATACTTGGCTCTCCCTGTAGACCTGGACTCTGTGTCTAACAGCATGGTGGAGCTGTCAACATTTGCCTGTTCTGTGATTCTTCCATTACATCAGCCACAAAGCTATGCAATACATGAGAAGATGAATAATTATCTAAGAAAAAATATCTCCCCTCTGTGTTTTGTTTAGACACTGAAACAATTTACAGAGAATAACACCCATTATCTGCTGTCAGTCAAGTGGAAGTGAGAGGTGCACTCATTCCTCCTGTTAAAGGCAAGAACCACATCCCTTGTTCCTGCATGTGAAACCTGCTCAGCAATCCATCTGTCAGTCTTTGCTCTGCCCACCTGTGTCCACAATGCTACCCTCTCTTGCTTGCAGAAACTGTGTGACACTTGAAATCAGAACTGGTTCTGCAACTGGACTCACAACAAGGAGGCACATCAGATGCTCTCTACTGAGCATTTCTTTCAAATAGTAACTTTCTTTTCTGTCCTTGACTCCTAATCCTTCTGCTGCATAAAAGCCTTGATGAGGTTTGAGAAGGACTTGTTTGTTCCAGTGCAGGAGACAGGAGGACATTATCTGATTGGAAAATAACTCAGCAGCAGGTACCTCATTCCAGGATCCTCATCACCTAACTCACCATACACAGCAATTACTAACACACAGTACAAATGAGATTTTGTGACCCTCTCTCCTACAGGATCCTTTTGGATGCAGTGATATTTGTGGGGTTCAGTATGAGGAACTGTGAAAACTGCCGCAGTACTTTCCTTGCACTTTGAAGAGATCCCAGATTGCTTGTGAACCTCACTTCAAGGTACAGCATTTATTATCGAGACCTCTTTCTGACGGCACAAGCACACACCATGAATCTCATTCAGTGGGCCAAAGATCTTCTGTAATAATCTCTTACAAACTGGTGTTAGATGAAAATTATTGTTTCCAAACCAGAAAGGTCTTGCTATTACCTAACACACTTTTAACACAGAGGGGCATTTGTTACATGTGAGTCTTTGGCAGTAACTTCTTAACTACCTTTTCCTGAAACTCTCACAGTTGGGAGTTGCTTTCTCAGATGGAGGATAAATTACTTATGAACACATAAACATGAATAAATTACTTATGAACACATAAAAATAGTTATTTTGTTAATGCTTTGGGTATTAATGTGAATAATAACATGGCCCCAAGCAAATTTCTCTTCAGATTTTAGACTTGTGAAAGAACAATATGAGCAATGATTCTAAAAGGGGTTATTTATTGTAACTCTTTCATTGTATCTTTGCAGAGCTTGCTATTTTTACCAACTAAAATGCAGGGAAATTCTCAAAAGCAGATTAAAATAATAAACTTAAGTCAAGAACAGATCCTGTCAACCTATTGGCTCCTGCTTTTGTTTTGAAAGGAGCATTAGTGCACCAACAGCCATTTTTTCTGGTAACAGTTTTCCCATGGGTTTTCTCTGTGGGTAATCTCTAAGTTTTGACCAGATCTTAGACATTGACATTATTGGAATTAAAGTTTCTGAATGAGTCCTGTGGGTAACATTTGCATGCTGTACAGCTTGTATGACAGATTAGCATAAAGTCTTGACATCCTCAGATTAGCTGTTTTCCTCTTTCCAGCAGATGTCACTGAGAAAGAGCAGAGAAGATTTAAAATCCCCATTCCAGACTGTCTTGTTTTGGGGGGGCGGTTGTGGTTTGTTTTGTTTTGGTTTTTTTTTTTTTTTGTTTTTTTTTTTTTTTGTTTTGTTTTTTTTTTTTTTTTTTTTTGTTTTGGTTTGTTTTTTGTTTTTTTTTCCCCAAGAAGTGAAATGATCTACAAAAAAATCTGAGTAATTAATGTACATGATTTTTTGACTTCAGAATTTGTGTAGGATGGAGACCAAAATACAGAGCACACACAGTGAAGAAGGTATGCTTGTCCATGGGAGCTTTCTCACATAAAGAAGCTACAGCAGTGTGTGGCCTATGGGCTCGTCCTGCACTGTGTGCAGGGCATTCAGCTGCTGTTGCAGCTTGAAAATCTGTCTCCTTGGACTGTAACAGCTTTACCACAAACATGTCTGACAATAAATTAAGCCATTTGACTGAGGGCTGCCAAGGAATGTCACAGAAAAGCTTTGGATGCAGAATAGTGAGCAAATTCCAGAAACATGCACATAAAGGAGGGTCTCCCCACAAGGTTTGTTGCAGGTCCATGCTGGGAGGTCTGCGTGCACTGCAGCCCTGTTCCCAGATCCAACCTGTCATTTTCTGCTTTATTACATCCCTGTCACCAATAGGGAACAACACGTGGTGGCTGCAGGAACCTCAGCAACCTACCACCTGGAAAGTGGGACATTATCTATACTACCAAAAAAACTGCCTCTACCTTAATCCTGCCTGGAGCAAATGGCGTCCCATCACAACTGACTCACTGTTCTTCTCCAGTAGAGCTCTTTAGAGGATGGTGGTCAAAGGAGCTTGCAGATTTTACCTTCCTGGCGCTGGTGCTATATTAGACTTGATGACACGGGCTGACCACTTGGAGATGATCATGGCTAGCCCAAGCTCCTGGCCCATGCCAAGAGTGGCTGCCTCCTGTCTGTCCCTTGGGTCAGTGGCAGTAAAGCAGGGCTGCCTAGGTCTCAGAGGCAGTAAAGCTGGTCTGTGCAGCTGCTGTTAGAATCCCAAGTCAAGGAGTCCAGAGTGAAGGGAAAGAGAGGGATCACTTGTGTAGGTTCTCAAGAGGTTGGTTTTTTTTTTAATCTCTGAGAGGGTCCAGGGACAAATGACAGAGTTCCAACATGGCACCAGCATCTTAAGTATGGGGGAGGGAACATGGTGAGGATACAAACTTGGACCAATGGTGAGATGCTTGGGGAGGGGCACAAGGCAGGGTACACATCTTGACATCCAAGGAGAACAACAGGGGAGGAGAGCAGGCCAAAGAGACCAGTAGGTATTTGAGGGATAGCGGATGGACACAGAAGTTTCTAGAGACAAAGGTGGGGTTTTTGTGATGGACAAGGGAGGAGGGCAGCGTCTCCCTGAGTGGCAGGGAAGAATCTGGAATAAGGGGTAGGTCTTTAGGTAGATGGACAGGGGAATGGGTGGACATGTCTCAGGAAAAAACCAATATACGTGGGGGACAACTGGAACAGACCACTTTGAACTTATAATACCACAATTTCATAACAAGGAAACTCACCACCACAACTCGATACAGAGAGGTTGGCATCCCCAGCTACTGGAGATGCTGACTTAGCTCAGACTTAGAGCCACAGAGAATCTCTTTTTTTTCTGCACTATTAGCAGGGCTCCAGGCTGACCTATGTGCTCACAATCATGTGCCAACTCTTTTTTCCTCTGTCAGGACAGGAACCTGCACACAGGTTCAAGGTTGAATTACTACCAAGACAAAAGATGAAACAGAAAAAACCAGAAGACACACAGAAAGTGTGCATGTGCAAATGGCAAATCTGCTTAGAAATTAAAGATCCATAAAAAATATAAAATCACACAGTCACAACTTCTAAGCTATTTTTCAGCATACACCTACAATACCTATTTCCCTTGTTCATTCAGGGATCAGGCCAGGTATGGTGATCAGAGCAGCCTGGCTGGGAGTATGGATTCCTTGATTCTTTTCTAGAGCTGTAGTCAATCCTTTGGATCCTGCTGTTAAGGCAACAGCAACTACAATAGCCATATCATGTATTCAAATAGAATATTTGGATTAGATCCCAAACGAGCTCAGACAAGCCAATTAGCATCCTTGCTATGTCTCATCTGCATTTGGTTTAGTAATACTTTTTATACATGGCATCTGGGAGTGGTGATTAGTGATCAGAATGGGGATTTGAAATTCTTGAATGGAAGTGGTTGCATCAGTACAGTGTCTACATTTTTTTAAAATTATACTTTTTTCTCTTAGTGCTAGTATTTTATACATTGTAAACTCTTCAGCACAGCATGAAACTCCAATTCCATTAAATTTTATCAAACAGTTTAACAAAAATCTGTGAAGTTCCAAAAAGAAAACTAACCACAAGTATGAGAACAAGGAGCAGTTTTGTAATCCCTCTTCTGGGTCTATGCAAGGATACCTGAGTGCATCCATATGCCCTCCTTACTCCCTTGGTGCAGGCTATGTCTTCTTGACACATTATTCATAAATAACCACAGGAGATCATCTTGTGTCCTGTGTGGCTCATTTTACAGCAGCAGTTTATGTTTGCACAGGAAAGCCAGCATTAGAAAGCACTCCAGTGCCCAAAGCCTGGTTTGCAAAGAAAGAAATCGATATTTGCTGGTTCCACTGCTGTGGTTGACAGAGGAATTGTCAGAGTACCTGATTTGTTCATGACTTTTGCCATGGGAATATTTTGTGGCAATGAATTGGTCTGAGGCTACTGAGTCTGCATTAAGCTCTCCGGAAGTATGCCTAACAAATTCAATAGCTTTGGAGCCAGCAAACTGTGACAGACAGAAACAGTGCTCACAAATTCAAATGCTATATTTGTCTCTTTAAATCCTTCTAAAGTAAAGCTGAGCAAGTAACAAAAAGGTGTTTCATAAGTATAAATGTTGCCTAATTGTGTTCAATCTCTTCTTAATACTTAAACATTTTCTCATTGTTGTTTCTCTTAACCTGTAAAGTTAAAGAACTTGTGGGCTTCTTTGCTTATAAGGATATCCCATGATACACAGAAGCAGAAATACCTAAAAATAGTGAAACTCTTCTCTACACAATCCCCTAGGAAAGTATTATTATAAGCCCAAGCCACAAGCAGGAAGGCTTGAAAAGGAAAGTAAGACAAACCTCTATTAATCTGTACAAACATTAGGAAAGCAAGGCTTAAGAAATAGACTATATTTAAGCTTTTTAAAATATGACTCAATTTGTCTATCCGATGTAAAACACATGTCATAATCCATCCAGGTAATAGGAACAAGGAAGATCTCTGATCCTGCTGCTTCTCTGCACCCAGATGTGACCCTGGCAAATGATCAGAGATTTGTTTTAAATTTAGTTGGTCAGCAGTATACATCAATAAGGCTGTCAGGGAGCTACTGCTTTTCCTGCTTGCACATCCATACTGAGACAGAATTGCCTGAACCATGGGACATCCACAAAACAACAACAAAAAAATCTATTTTATATTAAACATTTATAGATGGGAAATTGAATACAGTGTGACTTAGATTATCATGATAATAATGTTCTTTGGGTGCTGTACTCATAGAATGAGTAGCATGGTAATGCTAAGGAGGAAGAAGAGGTTAGAAACCAGGCAGCTCATTTTCTGGGAGCATGCATGATTTCAAACTGTATTTCAAGAGTATTAAAACCATCTGACTTCAGTGTCTAGCTTAGTGCCCTTTGGAAGGTCAGTGACTACAATGTAGTAAAATCAGTCTCACAGATTCTGGTCACCTCTGCAAACCCCATTCCACGGTTTTTGCTGTATTGCCCGAGGTGAGAAAGGATCCTTGCTTTTCAGCCCCTTGTGTGCGTGGTAAGAATATAGAAAGAGTTTTTGTATTTGGGTAATTTTAGGCATTTTATTAGCAAATTCTCTTCTTGTAAATTAAGGACAACTTCCAGTGCTACAGCTGAAACCCTGTTTTTAAAAAATCATGGCTAACCACATGAATATTAGTTCTGTGAATCATGGGAAAAGGTGTTAAAAAAAATTCCCAAACCCAACCACAAGCTATTTCTTAGAGTGATTCACCATGAGAGCAGTGAGCAAGAGCAAATCTGCAGGTAAGTCCCCTCATCTTTCAGGCTTGCCCTGAGAAAACTTACTGTTATATAACTCAGGGCAAGGTTGGAAAATGGCTCACTGAACAGAAAAACATAAAATATTATATGCTTCTGTGAAGTTTTGGAAAGCTCACTTGCCTCTGTGTTTTATGTTCTGTTCACTAAGGAGCTCATGTAGCCAGACATGATGCCACACCCTGGAGTCTGTCAGAGTGCAGGTATTGTATTCCAAACCCTATAACAACCAAAAAATACCCCAACCCAAACAAACAAGAAAAAACCACCCAAACTCTTGACTTCTATCACAGTGCATTGAGGACATTTTTCAAGAGGATTGTTTTCCAACTGAGAGAATTGGAAGATATATAAAAACCCCAAATCAATATACTTTGCTCAAGGTTGAAGTGAACTTTGATATTTGCCTCTAACCCTTGCACTATGTCCTCTCACTAACTTCAGTTGCATAGTGGCCTCTCCGTGTGGTTTTTTATCTCCTAAATGTGAAGCATGCTTTCAATGGGGTCACTTAGGGTTTTTTAAAGATAAAATATATGTGCTATGTATTACATATTTAACAGGAAATTGAATCATGAAGTGGTCTTAAAATACTTTTGATGGCATAGAAATAGCTAAGAGTTACAAGTAGGAGAGTATTCCTTAGGACAAGGTTCTTATTTTGATTGTGACACATATGGAAAAATAATAACAGTCATCACCATCATCATATGTTCAAAACAGCTGCAATTTACTGGAGAAATTGTAGCAGCCTGCTACATTCTGTGTTTGGTCAGACCTCTCACCTAGGACTATGTAACTTTTCTGTGGTCTATGTTGGTGTGCAAGAAACATTCTGAACAGAGTGAGGCACCCACATGAAATTGCCCAGAAAAAGCAATGTGTATTTCCTAACATGTTCAGAAAAGGTCTGGAGTAGGAAAAGCAGAGCGCTAGCCTACCTTTCCAAGAATTTTTAATGTCAAGTGAAGCCTGGAGCTAGAAAAACATTTTCATACCAGTCAGTCTGTTATATGCATAAAGCTGGTATTTTACAGGGCATTAAATATTTTTGCCATATTTGAAGTAATTTTCTCTTGTTGGTGCCACTTAAAATACATGCTTCATTTTTTGATAATTGTAACTTACTCCTGACTAGGTTCCTGTTCATAGCTTTCCTTCTCCCAGCCTGCAATTCTCAGGGACATCTCATTTTTAACTTATTTTTCCTCTTGATATTTCACTAATTTGTTTTCCATAACATCTAATCCTTTTCAAATTCTTGGCTTCATCTGTTCTTTCTAGTCTGTAGTCACTTTTCATCACTCCCATTCATTTATTTTTTTTCGTATCAAATTTGTTTTCTATTTTTGCTTAACCTCTCTCATTTAGTATTTTTATAATCTGTCTAAGCAAAATAGAGTCAGGAGATAAAAGGGCATTACTGTCTCATACATTCCTTTCCCAAGAGACCAGGATTGTTCCTGTCAGTGTAGGACCAGACTTATTCCTTGATGAGGCCAGTTATATACCAGATTTTCAATCCCAGTTTTTAATTCCTGAAACAGAAGGAACACATCTCAAGTATGATTTTTTGTAATGATATAAGAATTTGTATGAGATGGTAATCTCATATAATTAGTTGGTTAATGATTGATTAATAAGTGTGAAGGAACACTAATGCAAGCTAAGGGATGATCTAGAGGAATGACAGCCAAGAAAGCTCTTGCCAAATAGCTATTATTTCCCTGGTGTCCACATGGATACTTGCCATCTAATTTCATTATGTTTTGGATGGAACCTATTTTACTACTGTGAAAATTTTGAAACTGTGGTACAAACTGATTTTTATTTTAACCAACTGAAATAGACAGCTTAGTGTTCCTAACCTTAGCCTCAGAAAGGCCAAAGCATTTAAATTTTAAATTCAGCAAACTTCATATTTACATTTATACTGAAACAAGTGTACCTGAACACACACAGTATCTTCCCTTATTTATGCAAATTTAAACACACAAGCTTGAAACATTCAGCCAAAATCCCCTCAACACAAACATGAAACCCTTGAACTGTTCATACTTTCCCTTAATCAAATTCTTCTGTCCTAAGGGCAAAAATGAAACTATAAGGACTCCCTCTTCAAAACTATGCAGAAGGCAGGTGCAGCAGCACACTCAGAATCTCGTGGCTCAGGCACTTTAAACCTCAGGCCTTGTATTGCAGGGTGTAGGTGAGTGCAGCACAGCCATCACCCCTTGATGTGCAAGACTGAAATGGCAGAAATCACAGAACTACTCCTTCCTTCCTTCCTTCCTTCCTTCCTTCCTTCCTTCCTTCCTTCCTTCCTTCCTTCCTTCCTTCCTTCCTTCCTTCCTTCCTTCCTTCCTTCCTTCCTTCCTTCCTTCCTTCCTTCCTTCCTTCCTTCCTTCCTTCCTTCCTTCCTTCCTTCCTTCCTTCCTTCCTTCCTTCCTTCCTTCCTTCCTTCCTTCCTTCCTTCCTTCCTTCCTTCCTTCCTTCCTTCCTTCCTGCCTGCCTTCCTGCCTGCCTTCCTGCCTGCCTTCCTGCCTGCCTTCCTGCCTTCCTGCCTTCCTGCCTTCCTTCCTGCCTCCCTCCCTCCCTCCCATACTATGCATATGTATTATCTGATGTTTTCTTAGAAGTATGGAAAAATATTGTTTAAACACAGTAATTAACATTTGATTTGAGGAAAAACTTGGAAAGAGCATATAGTTTCTCCTTCTTATAGAGTAAATCTTGTATTTAGCTTTTTACATTTCATCATAGCAAATGCAAAATATAACAGCTGGGATTTTATTAAGAGCAGAGCAAAGCTGCCAAAATCAGTTTCTGTTAGATCTCAAATCAGCTAGCTACTTGTGTTCTAACTCCCCTCATTGTGTGTATGTAATTTAGAACTCTAAACAAAAAAACTCTGAGAATTCAGGTTCTGAAATTTATCCAATTGCTTGATGCTAGTAATGATAATGACAAAAGATATTCGTATCTCCCTTTTGTGTGTCAGCATATTATTCAGTTGTCAAAAATCATCCAACTGTATTTCATGTCATTTTGGTTTTCTGAAAACATGAAATAATGTTGAAAGAATCCACAGTGATACTTATTCCCCCTCTCTTCCACATGGCCTAGGAAACTGATTTACATCACCAATGTTACAAGAAGAGAAGGAAATTGTCTTAAAAATATGTAAGGGAGAAAGTACATGTGAAGGGAAAATTTTTGCCAATGCTTGGAAAGAATGAAAAAAGTAATGTACATCTCTCTTTGGGCAGTCATTACTGTCTCAGCAATGCAGTCTTAGGAGTACATGAAACATTTTCAGAATTGAAAGGATTGGAGTTTTATTGGCACAGCTGCCCATCCACACACAAGGACTACCTTGTAAACTTCAGTGTCTTTTCTGGGAAATACGGGACATTTGCAGATGTTTTAAAGAGCGTTGACAGAAGAAGGCTGTTGCTTAAACCTCATTTATAATAATGAAGTGGCGAGTTCTGTAATAAGTTCGACAGTAGACAAAATATTCTAATTTGTGCTGATCTATTGTAGCAGCGGGCCCCTGAACAGGGAATAATGAGCATTAACTCCATGACTGCAGAAGGCTGATCGATTGCTTTCTTACTGCACTATGCTATACCATATGAAAAACCCATCGCCCTTGCCAGACAGTCTGATACAGCTTTGACCTAATTGGTCAATCAATCAAAATGCCACCACCAGAGTCCAATTAAGAAACTACCGTTTGGTAAGCAATCTCCATAACACATTCTATGTGTACACAACAACAGGTGAAGCAAACAGAGATAAGAATTGTTTTCTCTGAGCTTTCTCACAGCTTCTCAGGAAAATCCTGGGAGAGAATTATGTCTCTCTCTGTTCAGAGGATATGTGATTACCACACTGATCCTCTTCTCTTCTTGAATTCAAAGAGGGATAAACTTATGACTTTAGGATGAATCCTGAAATATGGTTTGAGTGGAGAAAAAAAATCACTCTGATTTGTATCACACTCTGTGGCAGAACTAGGGAGATAAGTAAGATTTTATTGGACATAAAGTATCAAAATTCATAGCTAATTAAAATAATCCTGTTGCATCTTGTTCTGACTTTAGGCCTATAGAAGCTTTCTGATCAAGTATCTCCCACGATATGTGTTTTCTAAAATACAACCTAAGACTGTGATTGTGATTGTGTTAACAGAGGTTCTGCCCTTTAGAGGTACTAAAAGCCCCTTGGACTTGGAAGAATATCCTGAATTTCCATTATTTTGAGCAAGAGAAGAAAATATTCAGCACCAGGTAGGAAGTAAAAGACATCTGATTGACTGATCTCAGAAAATGAGCAATTTTGAGATACATTAAAGAGCCTTGCATTCTGACATCTGAAAGTCCTCGGAAATTCAGAATGAGGTTTCATTGCTCCTTAGGTCAAAACTCTTAGAAATATGCTTGTCATCAAGCCCTGAATTAAATATATCTTCTAATAATCTGATCACATCCATATTATATTACTGTCTTGGCCTTACATGTGTTTATGGTAGTGCCAAGTATTCCTTTTATTTCCCCCACTGATGAAGTACAGATGTAATAGACTATGTTAGTAGAAGGGTGATAATGGGGATATGGAGGCCTAAAATTACTGAATTTTGCCCTTTCTACTGTTTTTACCCTGTATATGTAACACAATTAGTATCACTGCTGACATTTATAGTACTTATGGTGCACTTCTCCAGATGCTGGAAAATCTCCAGCAGGGAAACTTGCTGTATATCTGATCTATTCCTAGTAAAGGATGTAGAATCACACCAACATAAGTACTGATACAAGTTCTCTCAAATAAGGGTATCTGACAGACAGCAAGTATTTCTTTTTGTTATGAATAGAAAGTTATCTTTTTTTTTTTAGGTTGCAGAGTTAAAAACAAGTCAGACCAGTTGCTGTAAGTTAGTTTCACTGTTAAAGAGGAGTTCTTCAATTACCTGTTAATGGCTGGTGATTAACCGTTGTCCCCCTGATGCTTGCTGCCTGCCAGGAAGGGACACCGGCATCCTCCCAAGTACCAGGAGAATAGGAGTGACATCAGAGCCAGTATGCAGATGAGAAATGCATTGTGCCCCGAATTTTTACAGTTTTCCCAGGAAAACCCCTAAAATTACGAGCCAACAAGTGACCTAAGTGACGTCTAAGGATGGGAGTGTAGTCCAGTACCTGCTTGGATCCTTTTTGCTTCTCACCCTAACCTGAAAAGATACTGATTAAAGAGACGCCCCGGAGTGTTAGACAAACAAGCCAGGAATCTGCCACTCTCCCGTGAGGATGGAATCCCCAGCTCTGCCTGCAGACCAGCGGACAAAGCTGCATCATCCTCCTCCTCTGTGACACGCCTGGGAGCAGTGGCGGCGTGGGCGCGACCCGTCGATTTCTCCCCACCTGAGCTGATTCTTCTTAATAAAGGCATTAAAAAGGAGAAAGATCTCTGCCCATTTATTTCACTTTTGTTTGTGGATGGAAGCTCAAGAGCTGTTAGGATTTTTAAACCTAGATTTGACTCTGTGTCTTCAAGAATAATCTGTCACAAAGCATAAATTATGCACCAGGTATAAAGAGGTGCACTATTGGATTTTACCAATGTTACTGAACAGGATGTGTCTTGGCTTGTCTGGTTCCTGCTGCTGAACCAAATAGCAGCACCTGTTGTCTGTTCTCCCCAGAGGTGCTATTTAGCTAACTGTGGTCATAGCTGAGCACGTGGGGACAAGTCCAGGCCTGTCCCGAGCTTCAGTGCTTATGGGCTGGAGCTTGCTGTTGAAGAGGAGCACTCCTCAGGCCTCCCTGAGCTGGAGAAACCCTTTAAGGCGATGGTGAAGGAAGGAGTGCGTCCTGATGGAGAGTTTTTCATCCAGAGTTTTTATTCTGGGCCACAGAGCCTCTGAGTCCTGCAACAACTTCAACAGAACTCTCCACTGTGTGGTGTCCTTGCCCTTTCACCGGGGGAGAGGGGCAGGGGAGGGAACACAGGGACCACTAACCAGGTACTGGGGGAGGGGGCCTCAGGGGAGAGGCTGGATGGGCCAATGGCCCCCCAGGGGGTGGAGAGCATCCTTTGAACCTGCCAATCACTCAATGCCCTCTGGAATTTCTGGGTTGATAAACAGTGCCCAGCAGGGGTCAAGGGTGGGGGAAAGGAGAGGTGATTGACACACCACCTGGGGAAGGAAACTTCAGGGAAGGGACCGGGGAAACTGAGATACACCATGACAACACACTGCAACAGCGCACCAACCTTTAAGAGCCTAGAACAGACTAGCACAAAATGTATTTAGAGTGCTGTCAATTAGTCAGCTAATGACAAAAGAGCTTACTGAGTTGTTAACAAAATCCCTTTCGTTGTAGCCTAGCTAAGATGCAGTTAATCCACCAGTAGTTCTATACTTTACTGTGAAACAAAGTTGAGCTCTTGTTGAGACCCCAAAGCAGAAATGGATTTTCAGAAAAGCAGACACATATGGTTGAATCCACAGTGTGGCAAGGAGTTAGCTGGACATAAAGCCCAGTAATCTTATGCTAGTGCAAGAAATAAATACATAACCTAACTACCTAAAAAGTGGAAAGTTGTACTGTTTAAATTACTATTCTGTTTGTATCAGAAGATGTGGTCACTCTTTAGTAGAGAATGGGAACTGGACATGGTGTTCAGATGGTCTTGAGTGACGCTTTACATTTTGCAAGCCAGGATGGAAGTCCATGTATCCTGACAGCTCTTGCAATGAGGCAGGAGGAGAGGAGACAGCAGAACTAAATGATGGTGTATCAAAAGCTGAAGTCAGACACAGAGGGAAAGAGCAAGCAGCTGTCTGGCAAAGAAGGAAGTCAGTGGTGGTTTCCTTTTTTAATTTTTTTTTCTTTTGCCAGCTAGCATGAATACCTAATGTTGAAGACTGAATGGTAGGGTTCTTACTTGTGGCCATTCCAATGTTCCTAAATGTGCAAGTAAAGAGTAATTGAGGATAAATGTTTAAGATCTGAAAGTGAATCAATGATTCTTTAGTTAATAGTGATTCTTTGGTCAGTAGCCTCTTCACGGTAAAGACAGTGGAGGAAATGTTGCAGTTTGTGCTGCAGTCTGGCCTCTCTTCATATTCCTTCCGAACAGTCTGTGAGAATAAAAGGCCAAGCCTGTAAATAGAAAAGCTGCTTTTGCATATCATCACTACTTGATAAGTATAAACATAGCCTGTTCTCCCTTCCTGCCACAAAAGACTTCTGTTTTCCATGTGATAGATTTTATAGCACATGTACTGAAAAACTTGACACCTGCTTTTTTAAACGCAAGTAGCTAGAAACAAGTTTGCTCATTTGTGATTTTATATCTCTAAAACACTTCATAAAGTTTCTAGTGAGATGATTTGCAGAAGCATAACAGAAACCTTTTTTGCAAGATCCTCAGAGAATTCAAAACTGCACTGACTCTATAGCTTTGAATTACACAGCTTCCTATGGACTGACACTTCTTCCTGAGAGATCACACTCTCTGGGGTCTTTTCTCCACGTACCTCTGGCAAAGTTCCATGTAATATCTGGTTACTGAAAGCTGTCCTTAGATGGTCTTCAGGATTTCCCAGGCATGCATTCCTGAAACAGAACTGGGATTACAGAATAGCTAATTTGAGAGTCCAGCTACAGTTTAAAATAAATTCTGTTCTATCTTCAATGCTTCCAATTTTAACTTTTATACTCAAGTGGCATGAATTATCTACCAAAACCTGCCAGCTGACCCTGTTGTCATGCACCTTTCTGGTTCTTAAAAAAAATGAAGTAAAAAGGTAGCAAACAGCTATCACAGAATAGCAGGGAACCTTTTCAGAGCTTTGCAGCATGCAGGTGTGGAAGCAAAAACAGTAAGTTAGGGGGCCAAATAAGGTGGATCAAGTCACCTGTTTGTTTAAAAGAGAAGATGGATCAGTGCAGCTCTGGAGATTGTGCTAGGAAGTGACTGACCTCTACACTGACTGAATGAGGAGCAAGAAACCTCTGTTCACCCATGTTTATCCCTGAGTAGACTACAGGGCAAAATGCAGGACAGGCCTCTTTCACACTCTTTCATCTTGCCCATGCTCCTCAAAGTCCAGAAGTGGCCTGACCTTTGGTCTGTATGTGATGTGTCTTGCAGAGAGCCAAAGGGAGCTGAAGCTCCGTGGTCTGCTGTCTGGGTTGTGCCTTGGGCTGGTGAGGATGTAAACAAAGGTGGGGAAGGAGAGAGATTTCATCAGCCTCTGATCTCCTCTAAGGAAGGCAGGAAGCCCAAGTGCTGAAAACATGGCAACATTGTCTTTTGGAATAGACTGAACATGTGAAAAATCACTGTCCTAATGATAAACAATGTAATAAATATTGGCAAGACATTAATCCAGCCTCTGCAAAAATGTCTTTTATTTGTTTTTGCAGCTCAAATCACATTTTTCTTTTGAATGTCTTTTACACGTTTGCTGTCCTTCACCCCTCTCTAGATTGCCAGCCATATAGTGAAAGAAATGGCTCTTAGAACTGTTTTCTGTAGAACTGTAGTAGACATGAATACCAAACAACTTCACAAAACCACTAAATATTTGGCAAACTTCTAGTCTACTGTAATTTTTAAAAAATGTTCGAGACAAGTGTTTATGTTGAAGGGGGAAAAAATCCCTAGGATAAAGCTGTCAATTAGTGGATAATTTCAGCTTTCCTATATAACCCTGTTCCATAAGTCATACTTCATAAAGAGTGAATACTCTTCTAATTTAACGTTTCTGAACCTTAAAAAGCATCTGAATTGTGAATAGATGTTGCTCTAGCTTTTTTGGCATATTATATACAAGATGTCTGGCCAATTCTCCAGTCTTCTCTCAGATATGTTACTGATCCAAAATATTTTCACCAGACACCCTGAAATGGACTCACAAGTTTGCCAATTTCCATTTTGTGTGTCTTCCTTAGAAAATTGAAAATTACAGCTCATGAGCGTTGGTGGTTTGATTGCTCAATGTCCAAACTTAACTCACTGGAACAAAATAACAACAAAGATGCAGAAGATAGTGCCTGGTCATTGTGAGACAAAATTGTTTAAAAAAAACCCAAGCTACCTAATTTCTAGTTCAGGAATTAAATCAGGGAAAATTGGTGCTCTTAAAACACTAATGAAATACAGATCAACAATTATGCTACAACTTCTTCAGCAAAGTTACTGCACAGTGTCATTTCCCTGATCCTGCCCAGGTCTCCAAAGCAAAAGAGCAATTTTCAGTATCTTCACACTGCACAATTTTCAATTTTCTCAATTCTCTGAGCTTCAAGTTAGCACTTTTTTTGAGAAACATGTAAGTCAGAGGAAAATTCTTGACAGAAGTCTTATATTCTGATTTCCTTGGACTTCACAGCAAGATTTCAAATGCTGTTGAAACTGCCAAATAAGAAAAATGTATGTTATAGTATTACACATGATAACATAGTCCAGCCTGGAGTTTTTCCTTCTACCTAATGCTGTGAGAGCTTAAACAATGTTATTTCACTAGGCCAGGAATTATAGGCAGAACTTTATTAAAATACAACCTGCTACATGAACTGAGCTCCACAAGAAAGTATTTGGGAGTTTGGCAATGCTAATGATCCTGCAAGTTGGTTCATTGCTCACTACAGGTGTAGCCTGGGGCTTAAACAACTGTTGTTGTCTAGAGAGTGACAGTTTTTCCTAGATGCCCCATAAGGAGTCTGGTCCTCATATTGAAAAGTTCTACCTTGGTTCAAGTAGAAGGCTTAAATTCCTTACTATGGTCCTGAAAAAAAAACCACTCCCCCCCCCCCCCCCCCCATTCTATTCAAGACAAATGCTGATCCACCACACCAGCCCATGCTTGGTCCAAGATGAGGCTATGTTTGGGGCCACCTCTTCACCTTCCAGAAAATCTCCTGGGTGGAAAAAATATGGAAAATGTAAGAGTGCTGTGGCTTTAGTAGTGAATCCCACAAGATATACCATGCTCTGGGAGAAGAACATCGAGTTGATGTTTCCAGAAGCACTCCAAGAAGTTGGTAAAGATTATAGATAGGCCAGGTCCAGTACTCTAGTAGGATCACCCAGATATACAGGATATTTAGATCTTAAGCTCAAGGAGAGAACAATTTTAGGAACAAGTTCAGATTTTCTGAACTGGAGAGTTAAGTGATAGCCATTTAGAAGGATACCATCATGTATCCAAAGGTCATAAGTTCCCTAATTCAGACTTTACCTGAGATTTTTTTTCCAAACTCATGTTTTGACTTTGAAGGTGCTGCAAATCAGTGAGAATTTCAGGAGCTGGATCCTCTAGGAAAATCTCGGCTAGGCAGACCAGCTACAGTTTGCAGGAAATGATACAAGAAGAAATACAGGTAGAGCCAACAGGTGTATTAGATCAGGAAGGCACTGCCTGGGTTGGTGTATGGTAACAGACTGGCTTCCTCTGACAGTCCTGGACCAACCAACCCAGCTCTTCTCAAAGCCTGAAAACCTTTTCTCAACCGTCACTCACTGTAATGTAGCCATTCCACCAGGAAGTTCCAGCAGGATAGGGAGTGTATGGGTGATTTCTAGTCAAGGATATCCAGATATGCTCTGAATAGTAAGCTTTATGTAGTGAATATTATTCTCCTTGAAGGAGAATAATATGATGTCTAGTAAGGGAGGGACTGCAAACCCATGGGTAATCATCCAGAATTGTAAAAGACGGCTATCTTTTATAGTAGTGTATATCAGTTTATAACTACCATCAGAGGGTTAAAGTAACTGCTTACAGACAGGTCATAAAAATAAAGAACCCTGAGGAGTTCCAGGAGTAGCTTTATTGGTTGGAACATAGTATTTTTATTTGTAGTTGGATATAGTATCTCATTAGTACAGCAGCCTTTCTTTTTGTGCAGTATAAAATGGGAGGGAACAGTGTCACTTCTGGCTGTGTCATTAAAAGAAGTGCTTTGTGTTCAATAAAAGGCTTCAGTCATAAAGACTGCTAGATCAAGAAGTTTCACTAAGGTACAATAAGACATTTATTTAAAATGTTAAATGCTATTCTTGCCAAGGCATGATCTGGAGAGCACTAATGTACTCTGCATTCAGGGCAAAAGCAAAATTAATATCTTGTGTCCAACTCTCTTCCTTTTTTTTCTGCCATCATGAATTTCTGCAAGGTGAGTGAACACCAAATAATGAAAGTGAACTATGAGCAGTTTCATTATCTACTTCCAAGTGGCCTGGTTCTGTTCCAGACAGTGAACTCTTGCTCACTGAGACTGATTTTTGGCCCTGCCAAAATCAGGGTGGCTGCCTGTATCCCTCTTTACACAGTTATCAGTGCCTACATGGCAGTGGAGGGTCTTGCCATGCACCTATCCTGGCCAGCCTCCCAATCAGAGCTTCTTTCTCCTCACTTGACTGGTGCACACAGGCAAAGATCAAGCTCCCCAACAAAAACCCCAATATGATTATGAAAGTTTGTTACAGAGTGCCCAGCTGGAAGCTTGCAGCTGCTAGTAAGGATTGCTGTGCCTCAGGGGCTCACATTGCCTTTCCAAAGGTGTTTCATAAGTAAAAGTATCAGGGATGTTTTAATCCAAACCAGATTATTCGTTCCCAGATAACAGAGGAGGCAAACTGTCCTTTCAACCTCCAGGGCTGTTTCTGCTGCCATGGAGCTGCTCAGAGGCCTGTGCTGGGGCTGAGTTTCTGCAGGGTGCTGGGACCAGTGGGGACAGTAATCCCCACTACTGCCTCCACTCCACCACTGTTCTTCTCCTGCTGCTTCCTGCACTGCCAGTGTTGCCTGCATTGGCTGCCCTAGTGCTGTGCTCTTTGTGGGCTCTCAAAGGGGAAATTGCACATTATGGGAAGGCCAGATGAACTTCAGTGTCCCTAAACCACCACAGAGAGGATTTAAATGGTTTTTAAAGCCAGAGTTTTCAAGTGCACAGACTGAAATTAAACATTTAAATCTGTGTTTGGGCACCAAAGTAAACAGGGGTCTGATTTTAAAGAGTTGTGGAATAATACCAGTTTTCCACACTATTCCCCAGAGCCTGCAATTTGTTTCTGGCAGCCTCTTTAGATCTTCAGGAATGGAGCTGCAGTCCCAGCAATCTGGGGAAGACTGAGAGCATCCCTCAAAACTTTGCTGAGTAAGGAACTTGAGGACTGAAATCCGGAAAAAAAACACAGCAGGAATCTGGGTACCTATACTCAGGAGCAAGACAAAGACAATTAAGCAAAATAATTGAAATAAAAAGTAGGTCCTCTCTATCTGTTAGCTTCCAGGCTATACCAGTCTTGTATGGCTTTCCTAAGTGCTATAGTTTCCACATCACAGCTAGGTACTTAGAGCTCAGATTATTATCTTGGGAGAGGATGGAAGTGGGTTCAAACCCCCTGGACTTGTGAGGCTTCTCCTTTCAGAGTTCCACTCCTTGCACTGTGATAGGAAACAAAGCACTCTTCTCACCCTTGCCCATCTTCTTTCTTTCTCTAAAGAAAGCAATAGCAGTTATGCCAGCTGCCAAAAGGGACCAGTTGTAGCAAAAACCATGAGCTTTCTGCTGTTCTCACTAACTGTGTAAGTGGCAGGACTGTAGCTGCTCTGCTTATTTGATCATTTCTGCTTATCTGTTTTAGGCGGCTCTTGCTCAGCACACCTTTTTTCCTTAATTGTTTTCTTGTGTGCTTAACTTTCCCCTATTCCCTGAATAAAGAATTCACTTGGGGCTGTGAATTCCTGTCCTGAAAACTCATGGCAGTGACTTCATTCCCCTGGGAGAAAAGATCCTGTGACCAAGAGTCCTGACACCTGAAACGGCTAACACCTATCATTTGAAAGGCAGATCTGAAATGCCTCCAGCATCCTCTCTGAGGTCCTTTGAGAGAGGTCCTTTGAGACCTTTTCTAAGGGCAGTCCTGGCCAGTTATCTCAGATCTCTTTCTGAGGAAAGGATAAATCGGGCCCAGTTGATCATTCCCACCATTGACAGTAGAGGAAGTCAAGAAGAACAAATAGCATTAGATACCTAACAGCAGCCTGAACGACTGTCAGTTGTCACTGTCATACTCAGTAAGTGATGTGTGGGTGGAGCTAGGACAAACATTTCCAATTAACACAGCATCTTTCCCTGGACAGTTTTGTACAAAGCATTAGTGAAAATTTCTAGAAATCTGTACTCCAGAAAGATGAATTCACACTGGAAGACATGTAGAGGGTCAGTAATTAAAATGGGAAGTGAGGAACATGTTTTAGGAAGAAAGTTTATATGAGCTGTGTTACTTTGGCCTCATGAGATTAAATTTGAGAGCAGAATATGATTATTTTCACATGCAGAACATTATGGAAGGGGAAGAGTTTAAGTGAAATTAGGACATTGCTGGAAGCACATATTGATAGGAGGATATCACAAATACACAAATAAATGCAAAGTGTTTCTACAGTTTGCTTTGTCCCTTTGTCTCTTCATGGTATTTACGCTACAGCAATTCAGGTCCCTTACAGGGGATGCATCACCGGCCTGAGCTCCTCTCCCTCCTTCCACCTCTCCTCAACATTAAAATAATTTTAAAAGTTGCATAATGTGAGAAACTTGTGAAAATCCTTCTCCAAATATATTGACTGCAAGTTGTCTTTTGGAAGGCATCAATGAGTTGGACCTTTACTCCACAGCAGATTCACCTTGCATGACTGTGTGAAGATAAAGCCTGTTATTCATATGAAATAATAAAAATGTATCAGCCATGGAAATATTTGGAAAAACTCATTATTTTGACTAATAGAGGACAAATAATGAAAATACATTAATGTAGGATTTACATCCTTCTATCTCTTAAAAAAAATCAGTTTCAATTTAATAATCCTTTTGTAAAAATGCAGTATATAGAGGGGATGTGAAAGAGTCTTGTATATAGATTATCCGTGCATAATACCCTACCATTATATTGTATCCTGGATACACTACATGATTAACATAGTTCCCCATATGCCATAATATGCCAAGCATAAAAAGTGTCCACTTCATGTTCTTACCAAAGCATTTTGGTGTTGAACTTCCTAAAGTTCCCCTTCCCCCTTCTCCAGAGAAGGTGAAAATACATTATTTCTACCTCATTTTCCTAGGTGTCCTGATGAAGTTTACCACTGGTAAGGCCCTGGAATTCTCTTCTGATCACCTTTCTTCTTCTGGTCTCTCTGACTGAAATTTTTCCAAGTCTCTCCAGCCCCATGGTATCATCTTTTTTCTTATTGGTCTGCAAGTTAAAACTGGTGCAATTCCAGGTTACTTTGTGTTTCTGTGACTGGTCTGGCTTGGAGCCTTATTAGTACCACTGAATGGACTTAGCAAATAATTTTCCTTTAAATTCCTATTTTAAAAAGGCTTCAATGGGACTCCAGTATTTGAACTTCCCACAGCTGGTCTTCCAGCTCTTATGGGGTTCCAGCCCATAAACTTTAGATTTCTCTTGGACAGACACTCAGGGAAGCTGTGATAAAGTGAGCATGGATATAAAGATACTGCATCATCTTGGCCCCTGCCATTTATCTTGGCCTCCTGGATGCTGTTCCCAGTCAGGAAAGAGGTCACTAATCCTTGCTGGGCTTAGCACTGAAGAGGCTTGAGTTTCTGGACCCTGTAACTGTTAGCTTGAGATGGTTCCATTCACTGCTCCCATTTCTGCATCATTGGTTTCCAGGGATATTGGGTGCTGTACTAAGTCTAGCACAGTGAGTTTTAACTATTCCCCAAAACTGCAATAAAAATGAAACAATCCAGCCAATTATTTTATGTATTTTTCTTACTAAATCCATGAAAACATGGCTCTTTCCAGCACTGGAGGTTTTCCCAACAGCTTTCCTGACAAAAAGCAATATTTAGTTGACTAACAATGTTTGTTTTTTAAAAAAGCTTTTCATAAAAATATGAAAAATTAAATGTATTTTCCCATCAGTGCAATTAATTTCTAAGTGCCTAGATATGACCTTTGCCTCCATGAAGCAGGTTCATGAATTGACACATAAAGAAATGTGAAATTAATGCATTTATTGATCAAAAATATTAAAAAAAACCCAAGCACTCTTTTCTAATGGGTCAAAAAAGGCTTGAGAGGCAGACAAAGCAAATAATTCCATTCATTCCTTCAACTCAAGTGATAGATCAGTGTGCAGACACAGTGTCCAACTGAAGGTTCTCTATAAATATTTCAGGTTAATGGTTTTGCACCATTCTGTCTGGTACAGGCTCTCCAGTGCTTATTGCCTTTATGATTTAAATTGATACTATGAATTATTGAGAATTCTATTCTCCATGGGATGCTGCATGACAGCCCACAGATTTTGGGCATGTATTTCATTTTAGCCTTGAAAGAGAAAGGATGGCCACTCTGGGAGGCTGTACACCAACATACACACCCACAAAGACAAATCTGGATAATAATAATCATGTAAGACATTATTATCATTTTTTAATTGTACCTGATAAGAGGACTTCAGAAGAATATCCATTAAGAGGATATAAATTAAATCACTTTTGTTAATTACTCGTGCTGTGGTGGAAAGAGCCCTATTTAGGAACCCTATTTGTTTGGATCTCCCAAAAAACCATGAAACCTGCCTGGCCACAATAAAAATACATTGGTCAGAGAGGAAAAGTGGAAGGTCATTTTATAGGGAGATGTAAGTCTTAGACCTTCAAAGATTTTCATCTGGAGAAGATCTTGACATTCTGAAAGGACATGCCAAACCTAGTAGTAAAATCCTGATCTCAAAGTCTCCATGCCAACACTGTCCATCCCATATTTTACATTCTCTTATGCATTTAGAGTGTGTGGCTTCTGATTATTACCTTGCTGGTAACCAGGCCCTTGAAAATTCAGAAGAGAGAAGGTAGTCAGGCAATCACTGATCTAAATATATTGAGAAATTATCTGTAGTAAAAGAGCTTGGTCTTTTGACCTGAAAGTTATATAAAGTTGATGTCTTGAAATAATTCTGAACAAAAGAAGCCTCCTTTGGCAGTTACTTTCTTCTCATTTCTTTCAAGCACAGCAGTTCTCAATTGGTTCCTCCAAAAAAAGGAGGAAAAAAATTCCTCCACAAACAGGTTTTGTCTCCCAGTTTAATTTTCACTTCAATTGTCACTTCTGCAAGAACTCAAGAATAAGCGATTTCTGAATATGAGGATAGGTACTTACATGATATTAAAATTATAGCTAACACCATCAGAACCACTGTTTCTATTGAGAAAATAGAAACCACTGCTGCTTTGAAGTTGTATTAAAATCCATTGATCAAAAAAGCCATCTACCCATAGCTGATACTATAAAGGCCAGCTATCGTGGAATCACTGTCCTTGAAATTCAGCTTTGCTGAGGGGGATTCCAGGCAACTCCCGTCATCTGCATAGGTACTATTTTTCCCAGAGTTATTTTAATAGAGCCAGCACTTTTCATGTGACAGCTGTCAGATATCATGTTAGTGACATCTCAATAGATTTATGTCAGATAAGCAAGGGGGTAATGGGCATAACATTGTTTGGTGCTGTTCCACACAAATTCTGGAATATGGCTAAAATTCTGTATTTTCCTACACTAGCTGTAGCCGCTTGATCAGTCAATAATGGGTTTTCTGTAAAATCTTTCTGATTGTTTTCTATTTGTCATCTAGATTTATATTATGGTATTAGCAACACCTAACTTGTGTATAATGTTTTAATCAGCAGGCCTTGTGGTCCCTGGCTGAGAGACAAATGTCATTTACTCTGGGAAATTGAGAGGTTCTGGGATTGAGGCAGCTGCACATCACATGATGAAGACAATAATTCAGGGGTTTTTTTTTCAGTTTGGACCATCATTTTTGTCCATTGGAAGCAGATAGAGTTTCTGCATGGAAAATGTAATAGATGACATATGATTAAAGGTTGCAGTGGAATGTTTGCATGCAGGAAGGCCACATTCATTTTGATCAAGCAGCATTTGATCCTGATATTCCCCTCACAATATAGTGCTTTATTCTGGTGTCTTACTAGTGTTGTTTCTGCATATTTTCTTAAATCAAAAGTTCTACATACATTCTGTGCCATGTTTTCCTTGTTTAAATGCACTAAAGTGAATTATCACAGCATAAAACTGGAAAAATAAACAAATCTTTGTTTTGATATGAGTGAGTGATAAATTAGCAGTTTAAAGTCAGTAAGTTTCAGAATATCATTAGGTTGTAAGTGCAAAGTACCACTGAGATCTAGAGAGTTCTGATAGCTAGAGACATGGCATTTTCATAGCATGAAGAATCTCTTCATAGAAAATCCACTTCAGAAAAATGGTACAATGTGGTCTTAACTTCCACAGAAGACAAAGCAGATCTTTTTCTGAGCAAGGGCCAGAAAAAACAGTTTCATTCTCTCTTGCCCTTCCATTCACAATCACAAAATGCCTCTGTACCAACTCAAAACATTGTATACATAGAAAAATATGTGTGTTTCATTGCAGACAGTTATGGGTAAATGGTTCTGTCCATTCTAAAATTAATCATTCTCTCTACATTTGTTCCTTATTTCATCTGCTTCTCCCGTCTGTTCTCTTCTTCTCTCTCTTCCAGCTCACTCTATTTTAACAGAGTTTTTCAGTTCATCTGAGACTGGGAGTTGGCCCAGCATGTTTGCAAATTTTATTCTATGTGCCTTAATAAGGTTTTGTTCAGAGGTTTGATTTTTTCTTCTCAAAATCTCTTTCTTTAAAAATGGATGCTGAAATAAATGGGCAGAAGATCTTTCTCCTTTTTAATGCCTTTATTAAGAAGAATCAGCTCAGGTGGGGAGAAATCAACGGGTTGCGCCCACGCCGCCGCTGCTCCCAGGCGTGGCACGGAGAAGGAGGGTGATGCAGCTTTGTCCGCTGGTCTGCAGACAGAGCTGAGGATTCCGTCCTCAAGGGAGATTAGCAGATTCCTGGCTTGTTTGTCTAACACTCCGGGGCGTCTCTTTAATCAGTATCTTTTCAGGTTAGGGTGAGAAGCAAAAAGGATCCAAGCAGGTACGGGACTACGCTCCCATCCTTAGATGTCACTTAGGTCACTTGTTGGCTCATAATTTTAGGGGTTTTCCTGGGAAAACTGTAAAAATTCAGGGCGCAATGTATTTCTCATCTGCATACTGGCTCTGATGTCACTTCTATTCTCTTTACCTTGGAGGGTCTGTCCTGGTGTCTTCTTGGCAAGCGGCCAGCATCAGGGAAACAATGGTTAATCACCGGCCATTAACGGGTAATTGAGGAGCTTTTCTTTGGCAGCGAAACCAAAGAGGTCTGACTGGTCTGACTTGTTTTCAACTCTGAAACTCAAAAAAATACAACTTTCTATTCATAACAGTCCCCCCTTTTTTTCTTTGATGAGGCTTAAGCTTAAGCTTGCATCAACTTTTAATTTTTGGCTCATTAACATAGAATTTCCTATATTTTTTGTATTGATTATAAATTTCCTGAGCACTCTGGTAATCATTTTTACCAAACTTCATTACCTTTTTTGGTTTTTTCAGGTTAATTTCTTTAGAGATCCTTAGGTTATTCTGTACAACAGATGTCACTATTTTTGTTAAACAGGGAAATAAGAACAGACTAACAAGTGTACCCACAGTGAAGGTTATAGTTTTCCAACTTTTTTGAAAGTCCATAGATTATCCCAGTAACTGGAATCAAGTGCAGGAGTCCTTTGATTTCTTAAATATGCTAGTTTTCTTATTTCGTTTAAAGTGTTTCTAATGACTGCTACAATCAATTTGGTTTGATAAATTACTGTTTTGGTTTGGTTGTGTTGGTCATTAATATGATTAAGAGCTAATGTGGTCTGATTAGATATTACTTCTAATTCTGATTGTAGTTTCAAAATTTTGTTTAACATATATTGCTTCTTCAGTTTTGTTTTTCTTAAATCCTCATATATAGGAACTCTTAAACTTGATCCAGATTCTTTGTGTAGTATAAAGATATTTTGTTTTATAATTCTAATGATGCCACCACTAGACCAGTCTCTTGGCAATTCAGTGGATGTTGTGATACTATTGACCCAAAACAGGTGTTTAGGGGTTTCCTGAAAGATATTAGTTTTTGTCGTGCCCTCCCAATATTTAGAAATACTTTTTCCTTTGACCAGATTTAACAGGCTTGCTTTAGTAGTATCACGTTCAAAGCACCACCAGGTTTCTCCTACAGGGTGCTCTCCCAGGAGTGGCTGCTTAAAGGTGGCGGTGTTCCGGGCCATCCAATATATTTTCTTATTCTCTTGATAAAGGATCAATTGGGAGAGGTTAACACAATTGTTGTGGACTCTCAGCAAGGAGCTTACTTCTTTCTCATAGAAAGGTTGGTAGTACTCATTGCACAGCTCTCCTGGGCTCTCCAGAGCACCACCAGCAATCAGAGCCATCACTACTACCCTTCCTAAGAGTCCAGTATGGGTCATCTTACACAGCCTGCCCACCCGGCCTTGCCTCTTGAGGATTTTACTGAGAAGAAATCTCCAAGCTCTTTAGAGTCTCTTGCTCCTCTGGTTAAACCTCTCTTGATCTGTCCCTGCTAATTTGGTCTCTCCTAGGGGAGCACTCTGGAGAAGATTAACCTGGGGTCTTTGGTACTAAGTTGGGCCGACTTAACCAGAATTACTTATTAACAATTCTTAACTTTTACAAATTTCTTAAAACACTTCAAGACATGTCATGATTCTAAACTTTTTTCTTATGCAGTTCATCAGTCTTTTTGCATGTCAACTTTAAGTCATTTGGTCCTTTTATAATAGTATACTCAGCTGAATTAACTCCTGATGCGGTTGAATCCTGTCCTGCGTTAGAGTGTGAGGGTGGTGTAGAATCTGGTCCAATACCAGAGGGAGACACTGACGAATCTTGTCCAATGCCCGGGGCTGAGAGTGGTGTGGAATCTGGTCCAATACCAGGGGGAGACACTGAAGAATCTTGTCCAATGCTCGGGGGTGGGACTGGTCCTTTAATTCTTGTGATGTGGGTCCAACCTTTTTCTCTGGTTCGCACAGCAGAATTAGCAATGAGGAGTACCTGAAAGGGGCCTTCAAATTTAGGCATCAATGGTCTATAATTCCAGGATTTTATTAAAACCCAGTCTCCTGGGTTGATGTCGTGTGCTTTTGGATCAAGAGGGGAGGTTTGAGGGAGGTATCCTCTTTTTCTAAGTCCTTCTAGGGTTCTTCCAATTACTTCTAAATATTTCCTTGTAGCTTCTTCTCCTTCCAGATAGTCTCCTATGCTATAGGGTGTTAACAAGAATGACAGTCCAAACATCATTTCATAGGGTGAAATCCCTATATCAGACCGGGGTCTTGTTTTGATGCGCAAGAGCGCTAGGGGTAAACACTTTAGCCAATTCATTTTTGTTTCTTCGATCAATTTAGTCAATACATTTTTGAGAGTTTTGTTCATTCGTTCCACCCTCCCAGAACTCTGGGGGTGCCACGGAGCATAATCTCCATTTTATTCTTAAAGCTTTAATTATAATTTGCAATGTTTGGGCCACAAAATGTGGACCTCAGTCTGAGTCTATGGTATTCACCATTCCGTATCTGGGGATAATGTTTTCTAAGATTACTTTTGCTACTGCTTGGGCTGTTTCCCTTTTGGTTGGGAAGGCTTCTACCCAGTGAGTGAGATGATCTACTACAACTAGTAAATATTTGTATCCTTGTACTGGGGGCATCTCAGTAAAATCTATTTGTATGCTCTGGAAAGGTCTTAGAGTTAGTTCTCTCCCTCCAGGTGTTACTTTTCTCATGACTTTCTGGTTTACTTTTTGGCAAATTAAACACCCTTTTTTGATTGCTTTTGCTAGGTCATATACACCTATGCACAGGTTATTTCTTAGGAAATGATCACATAGTCCTTGGACTCCCCAGTGGATTAATTTCTGTAGTTCTGTTAGCACCATCCCAGCAAGTGCTTTGTTTAAAACACCCGTCCGTCTGATGTTAACCACTCCCCCATATCCCTTGATGTAACTTTAAGTTTCACAAAATATGAGTTCTCTCTTTTTCCCTACTCGGGTGTGGTTTCTGCTTAAAAAAAACTTTTACCAGATCCTCTGGTCTTAAAGCTGCTTCCTTTGCTATCTTGATCAGCTAGCAAAGGTTTCACAACTTTAGGCTAAACAGTCTGGGGGGGGGTCCAGTTGCTCCACAGTAATAGCAGCTGCTTTCACTCAAAGGGACTCGAGGCCTCTCCATGCCTCCTGTCCCTGACAGTACTGGCGTATCCTTGCCTGCTCCTGGTGGTGGACCCCCCCACTCTTTTGTGGCCTCGTACTGTAGGAAAGAGTTGTTTGCTCCCACACTTTCTCTGTCTATAGCAACCATGATCCTAGCTTTGGCCTTTGCTTTTTCTTCTTCCCTCCTTAAATACACCTTCAATGCTTCCCTCAATAACTCATTAATGTCTTTCTCTTGCCAATCCTCAATCTTTTCCAATTTTCTCCGTATATCAGGACAAGATTTAGTAACAAAATGGAATTTTGGTAGCATTTCACCCTCTTTGGTGTCCAGGTCTGTTCTGGAGTACAATTGAAAGTTCCGCCTCAGGCGATTAAGCCAAGTGGCAGGAGTTTCATCTTTCTCCTGTATACCCTCAAATGCCAGTTTTGTATTGGTTCCTTTGGGAATTGATTCTCTGATCCCCCGAATTATCAAAGACCTGTACTCCATCCTTCCTCCCTTCCTCCTGGTTAGGGTTCCAATTGGGATCCACTAGTGGCAATTTGTCTTCACCTGATGATCGGCACTTGGGGCCCTGGATGATTATCTTTTTCCCAAATTCTTATGCTTGCGGCCCTAATCATTTGGGACTCTTCTGGGGAAAATAATATATTTAGAATGGAATTCATCTCCCCCCAAGTGTAGATATTTGGACCTAAAAACTGATCCACTTGGTTAGCAATGCCCACGGGGCCTTCAACTAAATTCCCTAACTCCTTCTTGAATCCTCTCACCTCAGAGGCAGTTAGAGGAGCGTTCACAAAACCAACACCTCCTGCTACTCCTCCCATAGGAACTTCTCTAAGGGGAAAAAGTCTCTCTACCTTGGAGGTCTTGGATCGGCTACCGCAGTATGGCCCATCTTCATACCCAAGATTACTCATTTGAGGGGTATTAGCATTAGCTTGGACCTGCTGTAGATTAACGGCTGTACCTGGTGATAGGAGGTTACTAGATAAGGAAGCATTTGTGTCCCAGTTAGGAGGAGGTGGAGGGACAGCAGTAGGAGGGGGGGAAGAGCTTGGGTGCATGTTAGGTGGAGCTGGTGAAGGGGTGGAGCATGCAGCAGGTGGAGTAGGTATTAGTGGTGGTGCAGAAGCAGCTAAAGGAGTTGAAGGGGGTGGTGAGGGAATAGCCTCCATGGCAGCCGGGAGAAGAACTGGATCTGCTATTTGAGGTGCTCGAAGGAGAGGATTATAAGGTGGAGGGGCATCAGGAGGCAAGTAGTCTAGGGGGTCCCACCTTTTACCAATTTCTTTAATTCCAGCATCTCCTCTTTCATTCCCTTCTTTCTTGCTCTGCACTTTACAAATTTGCACTCCTTCATTCTTTATAGCATTCAACCAACAAACTACATATAATAATTGCTCAGGATCAGTATCTTCTCGAGCCGTCAGATAGTTACTCAGCTGTTGACACATCCACTTGTCTTTTGTTCCACACCACGGCCATCCTCCTTGCACCTCTAATTCTGGCCACACTTCTGAACTGTAATGAATCATCTTAACTTTATCTAATCCTTCTGTGGCTTCTATAAAGTCCCATTTCTCTAATAGTTCACCTAGGGGACTGTGGGGAGGTATATTCCTCAGTCTTTGGCCACTTTTCTTACTACTGCACCCTCCCATTTTTTCTGCCTCAAAACAAATCACAAAGATGCCTTTTTCTCTAAAGGAAATATCTCTTATTTAAGAAGTCTCGACCTTCTGCCAAGATTCCAATTTCTCTGACCCTTTTCATCAGGACTTTGTTGAGACCTTGGCCTTCTCTTGCCAAGGCTCAACAAACAAACAAAACAAAAAAAAATCCTCGAGGTCCTGGCCTCTGAGGTTTGCCTGACCTCCTTCGTCAGGACTTGGTTTGCCTGCAGGGCTTTTAAACCTTCCCGAATCCTTCTCGGGACTTGTAAGTTGCCTGACCTCCTTCGTCAGGACTTTGAGAGATCTCGGCCTCCTCTGCCGAGACTCAACCAGCCAAACCTCGAGGCCCTGGCCTCTGAGGGGTGCCTGACCTCCTTTGTCAGGGCAAAACTGCCTGATTTTCTAAATCGCCTAACTTCCATCATTAGGACCTGTATCAGGGCTTTTGGGGTGCGTGCCACTCACACAGTATTTCCTCCGCACGCCCAGAGGGGGGTCCTCTTTACCCCTTTGGAGGCACCTCAATCACCAATTCCACTCGCTTCCCCCTGTTCCCGGCCGGCCCCCTCGAGGGGGTGCAGAACCGCGGTACTGAGGGGTCCTCACTCGCTTCGAGGGGCCGAGCTGCCGGCCCTCGTCTCACTCACACACACTCACTCGCCTCCCTCACCTGCCGCCGGATATTCTCACCAATCCGGCGCTGCTCCGTGTCACTGTCCCAAGCCGATCTTCTCTGGTCCGGATAGCCAGCTGTCCTGCAGGTCCAGGGTGGGCGGCCGTCCCAGTCCTGGTGTCCTCTTCAGGCTATCCTGGACGAGTCCCCCAAGCTGAAATAAATGGGCAGGAGATCTTTCTCCTTTTTAATGCCTTTATTAAGAAGAATCAGCTCAGGTGGGGAGAAATCGACGGGTTGCGCCCACGCCGCCGCTGCTCCCAGGCGTGGCTCGGAGAAGGAGGGTGATGCAGCTTTGTCCGCTGATTCCGTCCTCAAGGGAGATTAGCAGATTCCTAGCTTGTTTGTCTAACACCCCGGGGCGTCTCTTTAATCAGTATCTTTTCAGGTTAGGGTGAGAAGCAAAAAGGGTCCAAGCAGGTATATGGGACTACGCTCCCATCCTTAGACGTCACTTAAGTCACTTGTTGGCTCGTGATTTTAGGGGTTTTTCTTGTAAAAACTGTAAAAATTCGGGGCACAATGCATTTCTCATCTGCATACTGGCTCTGATGTCACTTCTATTCTCTTTACCTTGGAGGGTCTGTCCTGGTGTCTTCTTGGCAAGCGGCCAGCATCAGGGAAACAATGGTTAATCACCGGCCATTAACGGGTAATTGAGGAGCTTTTCTTTGGCAGTGAAACCAAAGAGGTCTGACTGGTCTGACTTGTTTTCAACTCTGAAACTCAAAAAAATACAACTTTCTATTCATAACAGATGCAATATCCAGGCAATTAATTTCCCTTTTGTGCAAAGTCGTAGGGTTTTCTCTTGTGAGTGGTCAAATGAGGAATGTAGTTTAACAGAAACCTGATTCAGAGGTGAATAATGTGCTCAGCTTCCAGTTTTGGGGAAGACTTGACAGTCAGCCACCATTAGGGAGCAGGATGTGGGTGTTGTGAGGCAGGATTTGGAGGCTTCTCACCTTCTGCACAAGTGGCTTCATCCCAGAGTGAGCTTTGTACAACATCAAGTGCTTTATATCCACTCTTTAGAGTATGGCCAAGTGTGGCAGTGGTTTTTGTTTTACTTAGGTACACATACTCTATTCAAATGCAAAGACTTATCAAAGTAGATTAAATAGACTAATGTTCATATGGAAACAAAGCTTCTAAGTGGCTGGTTTCATGGCATTTATAATTCAAACATTTCTGTATGGCTTAACCTGTCTGATAAGCAACTGGTTTGCTTCTTTTCTTCACCTGCTATGCAGGCATCTTCAATATAAAGAAAAATGCAGCAAATCAAATATGTCATTATTTACTTTGAATAACATTATTTAAAGTTTTGGAAGGGTCATGCATTTCTGCCCTGCTTAACTGTTCTTGCTAAAAGAATCCTAGTTTGCTGCATGTGACATTTGAGAACTGTTGTAGGTTTATAGAACAACTTGATGTGTTCCAGGGCTGAACGCATATCACATTGTATTGGAGTGTACCAATATTGCTGAACGAGATGTGCCTTGACTTTTCTGGCCCTGCTGCTGAACCAATAGTGGCAACCCCAGAGACACTGTTGGCTAGCTGTAGGTCACAGCTGAGCACCTTGAGACAAGCCCAGGCATGCCCAAGCTCTGGTGCTTGCAGGATAGAACTTCTTCTGTGGAGGGTCCACTCCTCAGATCCTCTGCCAGGGAAGCTTTAAGACTATGGTGAAGAAAGAAGTCGGTTCTGATGAAAGGTTTTAATCCAGAGTTTTTGTTCTGGGCCACATGGCCCCTGAATCTAGCAACAGCTCCAACAGAACTCCTCTACCGTGTGGTGTGCTTGCCCTTTTACCCGGGGCGGGGGGGCGGGGCGGGCAGGGAACCACCCCCAACCAGGTACAGGGGGAGGAGGTCTTAGGGAAAAAGGCACCTGGATGCTCCAATGGCTCCCAAGGGCGGGGGGGGGGGGGGCATCTTTTGAATCTGCCCAATTACTCGATGCTCCTCTAGAATTCCTGGGTTGATAGATAGTACCCAGCAGAGGACAGGGTGGGGGAAAGGAGAGGTAATTCCTTCCCCCACACCTAGGGAAGGAATCTTCAGGGAAGGGACCAGGGTAACTGAGACAAACCATGACATCACACCACAACAAGATTGTAACAGCCACATGGAAAGCCATAAATCTTACCGGTGCATTTGAAAAGCAGAAAGTTTTCCAGTGCAACTGGAGGATCCAATTCTGCTCTTCATACTTCTGCCAAAAATTGAGAGTAGCTCCAGTTAAGTCAGCAACATTGTTGCACTGGAATAATATAAAAATCAGAAATCAGTTTCTAGACATAACATTTTTCAGTTTTAATAATAAAATGAAGAAAAAAACCCTTGAATTTGGCCACCCTTGTGTCCCTTGTGTTTCTTGTCTGATCCCTCTGACTCTTCCTTCAGCCATTTGTCTCTCCATTCATCCAGTCTCTCACAGGCACACAGCACTGGTTTCAGTCTGTCATAAGATTCATTACTTTCAACTACTCCTTTTTATTTATACTGTCCAGCACATACACTACTGAATCTGATTCAATGTGCTTCCTCTTCCATGCTGTTGGTTAGTGGCAGTCATGTTGTTCACAGAGAGAGAAAGAGGCTCTTTACTTTAAGTTCCTGTGCATAGTCTAGAGGAATTTGGAGCCACCATTTTTGTCCTGACCACAGTCCTAGCCTGGCTTGGCAGCAGGGCCCACCTAGGGATCGCTGACCATGCTTTGTGGGGCAAGCGCTTCCTGATATCTTAGATACTAGAAAATCAAGAGCTTTACTAAGGATGTGTGAAATGCATTTTTTTTAAAGCTTTCACAAAGACAGCAAAAAGAGCTCCTGGCAGGAGTGCCCCTTCCCCTGCCAAATTTATATACATTCTTTAAAGTATTAAACAAATTGCGCAAAAGAAATGGCCTAATTTTTTCAAATGTGGGCAAAACTTATTTTTCCCTAACTTCCTTCTTAGAAACAATTGAACCATGACTCTTGAAATTTAAAAACACATGAATAACAACAGCCTGGAACAAACACCAGGCATGGAAAATTCAACTGAACTAGTAAACGTTTAACTAAGTTATAACATCATCTTAAAACATTAAATGTCAAAAAGTCTCTCAGTAGCTATAGAATACCAGTGAAGCACATGCAGCATTTAGTTTTGGATGGTTTATTAGGTAACAAATAGCATCACAGGAAGAAAAAAATGAAAATAAATGAATGGTGAGTAGTAATAGGTAGCACACACAAACTGTAGAAGTTGTAGAAAAGTTTAGAAAGGATTTCAGAATATGTTTTTCTTAATATATTCTTTTCTAATAATAAGAAATGTTAGTGGCATATTTAATAAGAGTAAGAAAAAAATGTAACACACATTGCAATGTTGCAAAGTGGTGATGAAGTGATGAATGCTTTCAAACATCTAACTATTTTCATGGCTAAGGAATAATATTTTGGGTGATCTTTTAACTTTTGCATTGCAGTCTGATATTTTTGTAAATCAGGCAGTCAACTCTGTGGCAGCCACTCCAGTTGCAGTGATATTAGGTCTCATTTTGCCCATCCATGAAAAAGAAAACTCTCCATTGTAGGAAGCAAAACTATGTGGAAATCAACCTTTCCTATGCATTGTAATGTGTGATTGTTAGATACCAATTGCACTACTAGTACACATCTGCACCATGGTACAGATGAAGCTTTCTGAAACGCTCTCTTGCCCTTGTTTTTTTCCACCTATTTCACCCACAGTTGATGCATCCTTTTTTCTATTGCTAAAAAAAGGAAGAATAGATTCCCTTTCTTTGCTCTCCAGAAGGAGCTTTGCATCAGAGCAAAAAATAGCTGGCGTTCACTGAGATGAAGTGGGTCCAGCTGAAGTTCTTTGCCTAGCAGCCTACAGGTAGTCTTTCCTTCTGAGGAGCAAAGATGTTGGCAACAAAGATGAAGCAAACAATTACTGTCATATTCTATTATTATACCCACACAGTGGCTTATGAAAGGTCATCAGTCTCTGAGGGTGTCAGTACAGAACCTACCAAAACTACTGAATTTCCCTGTTTTATGGGACATGCTCTTGTCAGGAGTAACTATTTATACTTTTGTTTTTTGGTCCCTCTTTTTGTCTATCTGCATTGCAGATGATTCCTATGGATATACATCTGTATGAATGAGACATCTTGGCCTTCTCATTAGTCAGTTCTTGGATAGCAAAAAATAACTTGGGACAGTTGTACACCTCCTTTCCCACCTATTGTTGGAAAAGCTGTTTGAGTGGGAGCATTAGCTCAGGCTGGTCTGTTCCAACCATTCCATTCTGTCAGCCAATTTTGCTCCCTTATCCTGTACTATGAGGTTACCACCATGTTCTAGGGATTTATTTTACTGGACAAAAAATAGCAACTTCTCATGACTCTCTGTAATCAGCTATAAATTCAGCTGGACCTCTGAATAGACACTGGTGCAACTTTTAGCATTTTCAACAGTAACGAGTTAGATCACACAACAATAGAAAAAATATTATATTTTCTTTTGTTGAAATAGAAAGGAATAAGTCCCAATCCATACAGGGTTCTTTCCAGGGCTCCACACAGATCTTTCAGCAACATTGCCTGTCTGAAAGTCTTTATAAAAGCTGGAGCTTTGTTGTATGCCAAATACAGAACAAATGACAAAATAGTAGAAAAGCATAATCCAAAGAAAGGAATGCTTTTATATTTAATTCCTTGTGAATATTTCTTTAGCTTTGGACTTAATTTCTCTTCCAATATTATTTTCCCAAAAAAAGGCTTAATTTGATTTCATACTGTCTCTTTAACATGAAACAGTGGAATGCATCACAATATTTTCTTACTTGCATATATTTGCTTTTCCAAATATGTGCATTTATTGAATGAGGTAAAACCACATTGCATTTTGCTTGGGCAGCAGATGTGGCAGAAGTCTTCAGAAATTCCCTGTAGATGGCTAAGACTCTGTGAATCCTACATGGTGTAGCACCATGCTAGGGTGTAGCACCCAAGATGTTGCATGGAGAAACACTGACAATCTAAGGAGAATTTTTCAATGAAGAGAACTTTAAAAAATGTGTTAGTTTTCAGTAGGTTGATATGTTCCTGATCTTGCTGGACATGAGAGAACACATTTCAATTCATCTCCCAGCCAAGACCTGTTAATTATCTCAAGAATTATTTATATTGTTTATCATTCACTGTTATTATTTTCCACCGTCAGCTGAAAAGATGCATTTTCTCTGAAATATTGTGAAATACTTTAATCATTTTCAGTTTTCATTTCTAATTTTGATGGCAGAGGGATGGATGGTACCCTTTTTATTATGTTTCATGTTGCATAAAAAAAAAGTTACAAGACGAATCAGATGGCCTACACAGCAATGGTTGCACATGGTCATTAATAGTGATTTCTACCATTTCAGGAGCTGGCACCCCTAAGGACTATGCTCTATTTTACCCAGGGCAAAATAAGTCAGGGAGAAGGACTGCAGCCATTAGTTTGGGAAAAAAAATGCACAAAGCAGTAAATCTAGAAAGTGCAAAAATTGTAGTGTGATTTCTAGCATTGGTTGGTCAGAAACCATCTCTGTGCTTGTTTCTGCTTAAGGAAAGAATATCTTCTCAACAGAAGGTTAAGGTGTATACACTCCTTCTGTTTCATGTCCTTTTAAAGTCCAAGGCCTTGCTTTTAGTTTCACTTTACATTTGAGTTTTACTTTAGCAGGCTAATTTAAACAAATATACGTCTGCTGCGAATGGGTCACATTTGCCGCTGTGCACCGGGAACAGCAAGCAGTCATTAATCCAGGATAATAACTTGTTATTTAAATCAGATTTACAGCTGCACATTGCCAGTGGCCTCCCCCTCCCCACTTGCTTGTGCTGCAACAGTGTTTTTCAGTCAGAAGGTCATGTTGCCCTTGAGGGCTATGGGAAGTATCCAAGCGTGGTTTGGAAGCTGCAGGAGAAATGGTGATAATCACAGGCAGCCCCAGCTGCAGTTCCAACGGGTTTGCTTTAGTGGCATCACTGGTGCAAGGAGTCCCCCTGCCCTTCCTGTCCGCTGCCAGCTCCTATCCCACACACCAGCCCTGGTAGGCTTTTGGACGGGGCTGGGCAGTCACAGCACCTGAGCCAACATGGGTCGGCCCTGCTGGTGAAGTGCTCTGCACACAAGCACATGCCCTGTGTCACAGCCAGATGTGTTTCCAGGCCCAGCTCTCCATGCAGACACAAGGTATCAGAGTGCTGCTGGCTTCATGCCACCTGTGGCACCAAGCTGTGGATGCCAGGTTAAGCAGCAGAGTTACAAGCTGGGAGAGTCGCAAGCTTGTAGTGTCAGGTCATTCAGGGTCGAGGAAAGTGGAAGCTGTAAATACTTGCTACAGTTTTGAAACTAGCCAGGAAAATACAAATTGACTTTAATTGCAGACAGTTTGTCTGCATGGAAGATGTGATTATTTAACTAATACAACTTATATGAGCAGCCATTCTGGATCAGACCAAATTTCTTATTAGCACTGTATTCTGCCTCCAACATGAGCCAAGAAGTACACAAAGGAAACAGGCATACTCAGTACTTTTCCCCAAATACCCTCCTTACTGCCAGCCACTTGCAGCTCAGAGGTTTCAGAGGTACATACATATTGTTGAATTTTGCAGTCCTCAGAGGACTTGTCTTCTATGAATTTCTATTTCTCCTTGAACCCATGTAAAATTTTAGTATTTGCAATGTCCAAAGACAGTTTATGCCTTGATGTAATTTCAACAAGTCCTTTCTTCTTCCTTTTTGCCTTGGCAAAAATGAGCTGCACCTCACACTTGGAGTTATACCAAGACAGGTGAGCCAAAAGTAGTGGATGGACTTGCTACATTTCAAAAGGTTAAAGAAAACTCTTTTTGTTAAAAAGAGGTAATTTTGCCATGGTGTGCTTTCACTAATCTCTTCAAGAATATGAGACCTGTACTTTAGCTGGTGAGCACAGGTTTATCTTTACAGACTTCAACAGCACCAAATTGCAGTTGAGCTTGGTTTGCAAGTGGCCATGAACTGGCTTGTAACTTCTGCTTTTGCCACTAGGGGTATTATGGGGTGGGAATTGAAAGCAATGCTCCCTGCACAGCCATCACAATCAGAAAGTGAATTGCTTGGATTGGCATATGATGAGTCATTTGTTACCTAAAGAGTGGCAGAGGTCTCTGGTCATTGATGAAATATTTCAATATCCAAAATTCAATATTTGATGTGTGCTCATTGGATCAAAGTTCTGCTACCGTAATTTTTGCCAAGGATCCATTAAGCTTTTGTGCTGACTGCATGTTGCAAACAAGCTGTACAAATTCTCCCTGATGATGCACTTTTCTCTAACAATGGCTATCGACTGGATAGGTATACAGTGCAAGCATAAAACCTGTCTCATTTGGCTTCCAGTTTCTGTAGGTTATAAATTTGCTTTATCAGATATTAGTTGAGGTAGAATCACAGAATCATTAAGGCTGGAAAAGGTACTTCTTAAACAGAATGTGTACTAGCTTTTCTTTTGGTAAATTCACATTGCAGCCTCAATTCTTAGTTCACAGTAGCAAAAAATGTGCCCTTCAGAGGCTCATTTGTTTGTTCTTAAATTGTGTGTCTAAGACTGAAAAATAGTATTAATCTACATTTCACCATAGAGGACAGAAGCTGTAAAACCTCAAAATAGCAAGTCACCTCAAAATAGCAAGTCTGTTCTGTGACATGATAGATGTGCATGTACAGTGAGTGCCAAGGGAAAATGTACTGTAACATGTGTGTTAGAAGCTGCTGTGGGTCAGCCCTGACAGGCAGCTCATTCCCACCCAGATTGCTCACTCTCTCTCTCCCAGATGAATGAGGGAGAGAGTTGAGAGCACTAAAGTGAGAAAATGTGTGTTTTGAGATGAAGGCAGTTTAATAATAAAGGCAGCTGTATGCACAAGCAAAGAGAAACAGTGAATTCATTCGCTACTTCCCATGGGCAAGCAGGTGTTCATCCATCCCAGATAGGCTGAGCTCCATCACGCATGTTGATGACTTGGGAAGGCAAAGGACATCACTGCAAATGTCCCCCCCCCTTCCTCCTTCTTCTCTCAGCTTTTATTGATAAGCACAACACCTTACGGTGTGAATATCCCCATGGTCACTTGGGGTCAGCTGTCCCCACTGTGTCCCCTCCCAACCTCTTGTGCAACCTCAGCCTTGTTGTTGCAAGAAACTGTGCTGCGCAAGCACTGACCAGAGTGGCTAAAACATCCCTATGTGCTCAACACTGTTTTCATCACAAATCCAAAGCATAGCACTATAGGAGCTGCTATGAATAAGATTAATTCTACCCTTCCCAAAACAAATCCAAAGTCTGTATATTCTCCATATACTGTGCTGAGAATAGATTGATTTGCATACCCACACTTAGCAGTTCTCAAATTGACTGGGAGGTCAGTATATCCTAAACATTAAAGTGACAGAGAAAATAAAGCAAAAAATTCAGTAGCTAGTGTTGAGTAAAAAGCCATGGATGTATTAAGATGTTATCTTTACCATTTATCTTTTATCATCTAGGTTAACTCACTGCTTCCTTAGTTTCACCAATACATCCTGTCAGTATTCAGAGAAAGGCTCCCAGAGGAATTGACCCAGAGCATTGACACTCTGAATTGTTCTCAGAAGAGTTGCACTGTCTGTTCTCATCAGAGGGAGGACCTAGGAAGGCCTTTGGCCTGCTATTTCAGGTGCATGAAACTGGGTGACTTTATTCCCCCTTTTTCAGGTGGTCTAAGTTGTAGGAATCCATAAAATCAGAGGTTTTGGGAAAGCTGCAAAAGGTAGGCTTCAGAGACAGCAGAACTGTGATTAGAGCTAAGCAATAGCCATAGAATAAGTTAGCAGAAAAATTATGTAAAAAGTATAAAAGTAAGGACAAATGGAAAAATGGTCTGTGTATTAACGCTTGTTTAGAATAACTCTATAAGCTGCAGAAAAGTACATCTAGCGAGATATTAGGAAGTTCTAAGCTTAATAATGGAGCACTGTGCAGTCCACAGTCCTAGCAGTCTTGTCTCATTCGTGATTTGTACATAGACCCCGGCCGGCAATAAATGGTGCTCTTCTGTTAGGAACATTGTTAGTCTAGAAGAATAAAAAAGAAAATTGTAGACAGTCTGGTCGCTGGAGGCCCAGGCTATTAAAAGGAGGAATGGATCATCCCCTTCGTCATCTGTAGCTGATATCCTTGTAAGTAATAAGTAGCAACTTTAGGAGCTCCTAGGCAACAAGATGAGAAATCATTTCTCTAAAACATAATAGGACGTTTTGTACCAGCTTGAGATAATTTTACAAGATAAAGGACATTCAGACATCTCAAAACATGAACAACAAGACTTATTAATCTGAGTAAAAGTGAATAATCAAAATATAGACTTGAAGTCTGCTTTTCCCTTTGATTTTTTGGATCAGATAAACTGGAAAATGTATAATCTAGTCTCTCTCAAAAAAGAAGAGACTTTGGTCAAACTAATGCCTGTCTCCAGAGCTTTAATGGAGAGTTTTAAACAGATTGATCGTAATAGAGACTTTTTTGAACACCAAAACAGACACCTGGTTCTAAGACTTTAATTCTGAGTGGTGCTGAGCCTTCATCCTCCTCTGGGGGATCTCAGGTTTTGTTCGAGGTTCCTTTCCTTCAGGCATGTCCAGAGTTTCTCCAGGCAATGTAGACAGCCCTCCAATCCTCAGGAAGGGGGAATCAGATCAGCTTCCAGCTTCAGTCGTGTCCTCTGTTTCTTCCAAGATACCCTGCGTCACAGATGCTGCAACGAAGCATCCTCCCATTCTTCCACAAAATCATCCACTCCCAAATTTCCCAAAAAAAAATTAAAAATTTTTGTTATATTCCAAAAATTTAAAAAAATCAAAAGTCATGTTCTAAAAAAATTAAAAGTCGAGTGAGTCCAAAAGATAAAAGTTTAAAGAAGCTTTCCAAAACAAAAGCTGCCGTTTCTGTACCCTATTCCTCTTTCAAACAAGTTACAGCCAAATCTTGTTCTGAAGTTGTTCAAAGAAAATCTGCCATAGAAGATTCCAAATCCACTCTACTTAGCTGAAGAGCTGTAGAAGTCACCCCTACCACTTTCCCCTTCCCAAAACATCACCCCCTCAAATCAAACTCAAGCAAGCAAATTGCTTTATAGCTGTAAGAATTCTTTTTGTATATCTTCCTTCCCCAAGCCTCTTCCAAAGTTTTCACCACTTTTAATTCTCCAACCTCCAGTTACAAGTAGTAAGGAGAGTTTAGATTTGTCTTTGCCTACAAGAGAGCGAGCAAAGATAGAAGCAGCAAGCAGCAGCCAAAGGCCAAGCAGAGCCAAAATAGCTCTGCCCAGAAAGATGCATTAAGTAGAAGCAAGAGAACTCAAAAAAGTTTCTGTAGAGACTCAAATAAATAATTTAGAAGCCTTAAAGCCTGTCTCATTCGCTGCTGAAAAAGAAAACAGCATGTTGAAATCACATCTTAATGCTAAGTTTTCCAGCTGTATCCCCACTTATAGGGATACGCTGTGAAACCTGTAACACCTCATTAAAAAGTGTCACAAATACAAATTCGAAATCTGCAGTTTGAGAGCGCCCCGCTTTGTATGATTCTAATGAAACCCAATTTTCTGAATTGAAACCTAATTTATCAAGCTCTAACTCTCTTTCTAGAACCAATACAACACATTCCTCAACCACTACCTCCATGAGGGGTGGGGGGGGTTTGTTAAAAATGTAGAGTTCTGCTCTACCCTTCCTAACAAAACTCCCAGAAAAGCATGTTACTCAAGCAGCACTGCTGCCAAGACCTTAGTAGTCTCCTCCTCAACCCTTCCCAGCAAGAGTCCCAAAAAAGTTTGTTGCTATGACAACACCTCTGCCAAGAAGAACTTAAAGCTTCTTGGCAAGGTTTCTGAGACAACTGATAACTATAACAACACTACCTGTTCTGCTATATCAAACACAAGAGTGATGAGAAGAAAAAAACAAAACACAATCTAAATCAAAAATAAACCTTCCATTGCAACTACCTAATTGATCTAATATTAATCAAAATTTAGAAAAATTTTAAATTCAAAAAACCAGGTCCTTACCTTACCTATAAGATATTATTGTAATGATGTAAATCCAGAATATGAAACTCTTTCTCACCATGATATAAAAAATGTCCATCAAGCTTTAAAAAAGTAAGTTCTCTTCTCCTTATTTTAATAATGTCTTAAAAATTAGATTTCATTCTTTTGACTTAGTCCCTACTAATTATCAAAATGTAGCTTCCCTAATTTTAACCAGTTCACACTATCTTTTATAAGAATTACAATAGAAAAAACTTCTTAATAAATTAGTTAAAAAATATGAAAATACTCCTTATGAGAATATAAATATTACCCAACTAGCAAGTAATGCACCTTTCCATAAACCAAAAAATCAAGTGATAGAATTACCTCAAGCTGTACTAACAGATATTAATGATGCTGGTAAAAAAACTTTATTTTCAGTTAAGCCAGCTAATACCTATGTAAATGCTTATACTACTATCAAAAAAAGTAAAAGAGTCCTTTAGATCTAACCCTAGCAGTTGAAAAACAATATCCAAATGAACAAGCTCATTCCTATATTATTCAAAACCTTGCATTTGTAAATGCTAATGAAGAATGTAGAAAAAATTATTTTAACTTTACCTAATCAACCTCCAACTGTAACACAAATGCTAGCAGCTTACAGTAAGCTCACCTCTCCACAACATCTTGCTAACATATTTGCTAACATAAGTCAATGCTTTTAAAAAGCAAATTGCAAAATCTCAAAAAAATTAAGAAAAAACATTAAAAAAAAATTTAACACAACAAATAAAATTTTTTTAAAAACCTGAAAACCACAAAAATTTTAGAAAAATCTGTTAATACTTTACAATTACACTCTAATAACAAAGCTTGTTGCTTTGCTTGTGGGAAACTAAAACACATTTTAAAAAATTGCCTTACAAAAACAATCCAACCTAAGCAACTTTCTATTTACCCTCAATGTCAAAAAAGAAGCATCTTGCTAAGCACTGTCACTCTCAATTTCACATCAATAGCAAACCTTTGTCGTTAAACTCAAAAATGAGCGCAGATTACCACTGCGCCTCAACACAAGTAGTAGTACCTTACAGTCAATTACCCAACTAAATAATATTAATACCTCAGTCATTTATCCCTCAGTCAACCATTCCTCAAATAATCCCAACTCAATACCCTTAAGTACAAAGTTCGAATTAGCCTCCTACAAATTAATACATCTTTTAAATAATTTTTGTTATAAAAGCATTCCTACTAGAATTGTCAATCTTTTTCAACAAAAATAAAATTTTTTAATTCTAAGCAAAGCCAGCAACAAAATTCTTAAACTTTCAATCCTTCCTGCCATTGTTTCAGTAAATTGTAATGAAGAGCTAATAATTTTAGCTCTTGCATTTAATATTCCTATAATAATTCCACCACAAACACCTATAGCTATTGCATTTCTTTTACCCATAAATACACACAAACAAAACAACTTTCAAAAAATTCCGTTATGTCTGTGCCATTTACTACCTCAAGTCCTAAAGTCTTTTACATTTAAACCCCAACCAACCAAAACTGACTTGTAGCCTGACTCACTGTAGCAAAACAATTTACATTAGTGAAAAATCACTTAAATTAATATAAAGATTTAGTCTCCCTATTAATTTATGTTTTTTCAATTGTATATGTGCTTTCAATATTATATATTTGAATTTAATTTGTGTCACCTTACATACTCTGTATACAATGGTTCTTCTGTCTCTTTGTGTAATTAACATACAACACACTTCATGATACTTCAGTGACCTGGAACAGAGCTCTGTGCAATGATAAGGCTGCCAGTGGACTAGGACTAAAAAGATATGAGATCCCTTTCCATCACTGTTGCTGGAGGATAGAAGCAGTGTTGGTCTCCTCTCACTGCTCAGCTGGCTTTCTGGTCTGTGGAATTAGGATAATGAGTGCAACCATGACCCTCAGTGAAATGTATTAATGGAAAATTGAAAAAATAAGTTTTACTACAAGGTTTAACATTGCCGACTGTTTGTGTAGGTGCTCTCTCATCAGTCAGATCTAGGTTAACTTCTCAGCTGTATGCTCAGCTGTACCTACTCTGGCTGTATCCTGACTCTCAGGGATAAACACTGTCACAACTCCTTGTTTAAAATGCAGGGAACTGTGGGTGCAGGGGTATCAGAGCCAGGTCACCAGTCAAGGTGCCAGGACTGTGAAGAGTCCCACTGAACATGCCTGATACAGGTAATTGACTGCTCTGAGCATGCATGCCAGCTGCACACAGCACACATACACACACACAAACACACACAAACACACACACACACACTGAGTGCATACACATATTAACACCCTTCTTTTCTTAGTAGTTGGGTCCAGAGGTCAAAATACTTGCATTTCCCTCTAGCTTTATTAAGGGACAAGAAGAAGGGATGCAGTTGTAGTTGTCTTTTTCATTGACAGCTGTAGTGGCATTTTGTTACTGTTGAGGTATCCCTGTGACACAGAGAACGTGTCTGGGAAATATCTGACCTGCTGTCTTTAGGATGCCAGTGTCTGAATGCATCTTAAACTTTGCAGACATGAATGGCCTATGTATATGGCACAGCTGCTGGGCTGTGCACACAAAATGCCTGTATCCTCTGTGCCCAGTCCTTTCAGTAAAGGTCACAGAGTAGAAGTTCTCATAACTTCTGGGGCCTGATTCATGCAGATTGTGGGCTCTGAAGAGCAGTGCTCTTGAAAGGGCCCTAAAGTAACAAATACTTTGCATGATGAAAACTAATGTTGATGTACTGAAGGTAAATGTAATTTCATATTTTGACTGTCCTTGGTCCTTTCAGTCTCCTTCAAGGACCACATCTAACTTCTAAAACCTGAAAAACTTTCCAAATTATCTCTTAATCATAGACCTTTAATTTCATTTGTACCAAACTACAATACTTTCCTTGTATTCTTTTGCTTCAAATTTCATTTAAGCTGTAAGACAGGCAATAAACAAGCCCAAATATCAGATTTCAGATCCAGTGTCTCACCAGAGCTAGGCATGGAAGCTCCCCAGTGCCCTGTGAGATATTTAATAGGCTCAGAATTCTCTAAGAATTACAAGAATGCAAATTTTTTAAATTCTTTTTTATAAAAGCAATTTTTTTCCCCCTAAGTTTCTAAACTTTATCTATCTGTGTTTGAGGTCCACAGTATCTCTACATAGGAGAATAAAAAAATTCTAAATCCTGTGCTTACTTCCAGTATATTTTTCTTTAAAATGGAAAATAATCTTTGTTCAAGCATACAGAATGCTTGGTATTTGGCCTGGTAAGTTATAGATTTTAGGTCACATAACTGCACCTCAGGATAACTCACATAACTCACATAAGGTTGAAAACTTCTGAATAGAGTTGGAAGAATAAAGTTGTTTTTTTTTTCTCTGTGCCTCAGTAGAAAAAGTTGGAGAAATATTATTTAGATTCCATTTGGAGGGCTCAGGATAGAAACAACAAACAGGTGTTTTTAGACAACTCCAAATATTTAATTTACTCTGAAACAAAATATTTCAATCCATTCTTTTGTCATCATCATTGCTTTTAAAATAAGCTTTTTGTGCTTCCTTATTTATAAGGTAGGTCTTGCTAATGAAAAAAGACATTTTAAACCAGAAGTGAAAATGTCAAAGCAGACTGCTCTGGATCTCCACAGACAAATGTTTCATATAAGGAGAATGAGGGAAATTGCCTTATAGTCTTCAAAAAAGAAAAAAAAAAAAAAAAAACAAACAAGAAAACCCCTGCCTAACTCTATTCAAAATAAACCCATCCAAACTGATGCCTTAGCAGTATGTTCTGAAAACCTGCTCATACAGGTACTGTATGCTAATATGATGCAGATTCCCTGCAGCAGATGAGAATTGCTTCCTCTTGCCTTCGACCCCTGGCTACCTTTCAGCAGAGCTGCAGCACTCCTGCATGGAGGGGCCTGCTTCATTGCATGACCCAAAGGATCCAAGCAGTTTCTCTGAAACTGTTCAAGTGTTAGTGCAGGGGTAGGCAGGTCCTGCTTTCCACACAGGCTCCACAAAGGAGCTTAACCAGAGCTCTGCATCACACCTGAAAGCATCAGCTGCTCTGATCCAACAACTGCCTGTCCACCAAGGTAAGGACCTTGAATTACATGCAGGGAAGGGAAGCACAGTAGGACAATAATGGGCTCCACAAGAAAGTAGCTTTGGACTTAAAGCAATAGTGAATGTTTAGCATGAGAAATACAGCAGCACTTATGGGAAGATTTGTTCCACAGGAAAATTCTAGGGTGACTGGCCCAGCTCTCTGGGACCACTGCCTGTCTGAAAGAGAACAGACCACAGCCTATAAAACTGGCTACTAGAGCTGAAACAAATGAGTTTGTTGTTGTCACTGAATGCTGTACCATGAATGTTGCTTCAGTTCTGAACTTTCAGGTGCACTACATAAAATTGTATAATGTACTTCAGCTACATTTTGTGGGAAATAGGAGGTGTCTCCTAGACTTGCCATATTCATTCTTTCTCATTTGAAGAGTTTGCTCCATTTGTGTGGAAAGGAGGAAGGGGATAGGAAGGATAGGGTTTTCCAGAATACCTACTACACTCCTGAGTCCTTATTAAGCATATGCATGATATGTATCTCCTTCATTTCTTGCCCTAATTTATGGGGTTTGTGCTTCATTTACAGAGCATTAAAAAAAACCCCATAGAGAATCAAAAAAGCAGACATGCAATTTGACTGAAAGAACTGGGAAACAATAATCCTTTTTCTCAATTCTGACTATCTTCATTTTATTCATCTAACAAAATGGGAAAACATGTTTTCAAGTGGAATTATTTGGAATCAGAATAAATGCAGGATGTTTCATTTGTCTGAGATGTGGAAACTTCTGGATTTATTTAGGAAAACATTGCTTTAAAGGGAGTTCCTCAGAAGAAAGCAATTAAATGTCATTTAGGGAAAAAATGCATATTGTGGCATAAATGATGAAATAGAATTGCAAAATGTGTATCTTTCTTTCCTGGTTTTATTTTTTTTCTGGTTGGACCTTCTCCACAGACCTGAAGAGCAGCAGCTAATCATACTGAAATGTGGGAGGGTTTTTAGTGGTTTTGGGTGTGGGAAAATACCAAACAAAAGGACAACTTCCTGTTGCTCAGATCAGACTTACAAAGTTCTGATCTGACTGAAATTCCCATGGGTGAAAAACAAGTGCACTGAAAGCCCATAAAAATCAATAGCAGTCTTTCTTTTTACTTCACTGACCTTTAGAAATTACTTTGAGGTTGAATCCTGCCCTCACTAACTTCAGTGGCTCTTGGATGAGGTCCACAGAAAAGTGCTTACTACCTCCAGAGCATTTCTTCAAAAAGTGGGGAGTTTCCCCCTGCTTGCTACATACCAACTCCATTGGCAAAGTGGAATCAGAATTCAAACAACATTAGACCAAATGTATTTACTTCAAGCAGTCATGCTGAATGTCTGTATCTCTCTTATCAAAATCTTGCAGATACTGAGGGTTTTTTTCCCATGCTTGATTCTACCTAAGGAATTTCTACCACCTACTCCAGGAGCTTTGTGCAGGTACAATGATCCGCATCCACAATCTCTGCTCCTCACAGTCAGGGCTTCAAATTGTGTGTTGAAAAGATGTCATGACATTTTAAAAGGTTTAAGCTACCTTTTGACCTGCTTTTTCTCCTTCAGGGATGGGAGTGAAAACCTGGATACTTTTCATAATAGCCAATTATTGTGTAAAAAGCCCAAGAGACTCAAGACTACATTTTCTCCCTTAAATACTGACCAGAAACAACTGCAGAGGAAAACATAAAAAAAACCTCTGTGTACATTTTAGTTAGGTTGATTCCAACCACTTTTGCAGCTACTATAGACACTGTCATTAGTCTGGTTTCTTTAAGAAAGCTTCAGAAAAGTACAGAATATGAAAGCAGAAATGTGTCAGCCTCAGCCCTGCACTCACTTGATCCCACGAGCTGGGACTGTGCTTCATGTGCTTCAAGTGCTTGTGGTTAAAAACGCTTTTATGTCCATCTAAAGTTACCACCAATAACACAGGGCCCTCTACCAGCATAGTCACAGGGTACGAGTTCTTGGAAGCCGTAATAACAGGATTGTTTGTCTTCCTGCATGTATGATTATTTTAACCTTAATTGTAGCTGTTCATTTATTAAATAAATAACTCAGGAATAGAACAAGTTTTAAATTCCAGCTGTTCAAACAGTCTTTTTATTTTCTTTGTGCACATGGTTTGGTGGGTAATTTATTGTATCCATTTTCTCTTTTTTCCCCTTTTTTATTTCCTAAGAAATGTGCAATATATTTTCCAGATATACTTGAGAACTATGCATGGAACCACTGGTGGTTCAACATGGGGCCATAACGAAAAATGAACTTTGCCCTTCTTTACTAGCACGTGACTTATCATACTCACTGATTTCTAATTCTGATAATGATTCACAAGGTGCTTGAGACTGCCATCGTGTGCAGCTTAATATTCCATGCGTCCCTTTGCTCTTCTGTTTACCTGATAACTTCTTTTTCCATAACTTTGCTTCAATACTTATTAATATTCACTGTGCCTTCTCCCAAAGAGATACTACTCTTTGTCCTTGAGATGTACACCAGACTCCGTTTAACAGCTTCCTTTGAGATGAGAAGCTCTGCTTCCTACATCAGACAGCTTACAGGGGATACACAGGTGTAGGTTCAAGGCCAATTCTTCCCCATGCTCCTCCAGTGAAGCCAGAGAAGGGCTTCCTCACTTCCATCCCCTAAAGGAAGAGGCAAGAGGGCAGAGAGGTGGCCTCAAACTGTCTTCCTGCACTCTGTCAGTCCTGAGGAGATGCAGAGAAAGGGAGGCAACTTGCAGCAGTAGAGAGTCAGCACTGCTGGCTGGTATCCAGGCATTATTCAGAACACAAGTTACAAAAATATTCTCAGGAGCTGCTTGTGATCTTAAACCGTTCATATACATTATTAAGTCAGACTGGAAGGGCAATAGAATCACTGAATTCAAATACTCTCTGTAAAAAAAGTCTTTCTTTTGCAGTTTTGCATTCTTGTTATCACACCATCTCACACATGAAGATGGTGATTTTCTTGCATTCAGCAATGCAAAACATAATGAAGCAGTTTCACTTGTAGAAAGATAAGAGATAAAGGAAATAAAGGAAATAGTATTTTATATCTGCTAGAGAAATGGGACACACAAATATTAATTCCTTGATTTTCATCTGCATTTAAAGTTGGCAGTACATTTGTCTGGTCCTAAAGCAGATACAGATCCCTTTTAAACCCTGCTTTAGTAAGGGAATAGTGTAAAATGTCCCTGTAAATCAAACTAAGGACAGGGCCTTCTAACCATTTATCTTCTCACCACAAACACTGTAAAACTCTAATGTGGTCAAGAAAGGCTGCAGCTTTTCTGTATGGTGACAGGTTTAAATAATCTGGAAGAGATCATGTAAGGTCTGCTTCTGCTTACATGTTTATGCCAGTTGCCTAATTCTGATGTGTAAATGCTTCCCATATCCTAAAAATGGCAAGGCCTATATAATTCACCTCAAGTCACCCTGGAATTCTGAATCCAATTTGTGACAGGAGCCAGTGAACTCTGCTTCAGAACTTGTTTCTTTTCAAAAATGAAAAGAAAATCTCTGTGAAGGAGTGGTTGTTCACAGGACTACTGCCTCCTGCTTTTCTCTGCATGGTGTTTTCCTTCACACAGACTAATTATCAGCACTTTTGAGCGTGACATCCAGCTTCCAGTACATTATAAGATGCTCATTGGGGAAAACATACCATTATTATGAAAGACAGTGTGCTGTCCCACAGGAGGCATTTGGCAGAAGGAGTAAGGAAATAAAGTCAGCTTGAAACTACAGCTGAACATTTGCAGACTGTTACAAAGCCTGAAAAACAGGAGAAGTCCCAGCATGTTTCAGTATATTGGCTCTCCTATATTGTGAATCTCATGACCTAGGCAGCTCTGTTCCACAAGATGTAATAGTGGGAGAGAATAGATTAAAGTTGAGGAAGAAAAAGCAGCAAAGACAATAGAAGCAGATTTCCTAGCTTTTGATGAGGAATGTCTAATAAGAATTCTAAAAGCTGGCCTATCTTCAGAAATGTTTGCTTGAAGTTCCAAATCCCAATAATGCTTCATGAAAAATACTTTAAGCCTTTTATTTAAAGGCAAGTGTGTGTGTGCATGTACATACGTGTGTGTGTGTTGTGGGGTCTGCATTTTAGCTCTTCACCTTGGAAAAGAAGTTGTTATTCTGCCTATGAAGGTCTACGTAGGGTATGGTAGTGATGCTGCAGTTATGAGCAATGTAAATGCTTTCAACCTAAAAGATAACTAAAATGTCCAGATACCAAGATAGACAGAGGGCTTGTCTGGAAAAAGTTAGAATGTTGCTCTGAATAGTGACTAACAAAAGATCCCCTTTCCACTTACACAGTAAATAAACTAGGATGAAGATAACTATTGTCCACAGGTATGAGAAAAATAGCTAATTCCTGTGACAACCATGAACAGATGTATGAGGAAACCTTCCCAGGGTTTACAAAGCATTGCTTGGGGGCACCAGAAAGCTTTGTAACCTGGAATGGTTGCTGATGTTCTACTGAATACCACACATTTTACCACAACCACCAGAGAACTCAAAGATACAGTGACTTTTTCTGAATCCCTTCCCCTCACTGCTTTGTACACATCAGCACACATCCAGTCCCATGCAGAGCTTTCCAAATTGAAATCATACGTTGTGCTTCCCCTGAAATGTGCAAGCCATCTGCCACAATTCTGTTTGGGTTTGAGCCATTTCTTTGTGAATAGGTGCTTATCAGTTTCTCAGTACTTTGAGGTAGGCAATGGGGGAGTCCAAGACCACCAGCACTCTCTTTGTCTGACCAGATGCATACAGAATTGTCTTCTATAAATAATGGAAGAAAGCTCTGAAAAATACATTCCTATTCATACTTCTATTAGATTTTTCATTAGTTCTGGCTGTTTATTTTTAATGTGTTGAGAAATAAGAATAGAGAAGTATTATAAGTATATTATGACAAAGACGCTAATAACATCAAAGAAAATAATCTGTTTTACAAAAATGATGAAGAAAGTGTTTATGATTCACTACAAATGTATGCTGGTGTTTTCAGCAGGTGTTAGGAAGTATGTAAAGTACTAGTAAGCAGTATCTGTGTTCCCCTGTGGATAGCTGAGATGGTCATCATTGATATATATATCAATGGCAAAAGGACAGGGGTTTTTTTGCATTCTTTTGGTTGGTTTGGTTTTGAAGAAAACCCTGCTGAAAAAGTGGCCTTTTTATTCCTTTGACCTACACGATCTTAAATCTTGGTTTGCTCCCCCATAAAGAATTCCATAGCCAGTAATTCTAATCCTCAAAACACTCTTCCCAAACACTGTCTAAGACAAAGCCAAAACATATATATATATATTTTTACATCTTGCCTCAATGGAGCACAGCTGCTGTGTGGGTTGTGGACAGAAAGGTGATCTGATGCACACTTCCTTTGAGCATGCACAGGAGTATATATGCATTTACATCATATTTTTTCCACATAAATTATCCTGAACATTGTAAGAAAAATAAATGTTATTCCCTCACAAAATCGAAATTGTCTCAGCAACTCAACAACCTGAAGCATTTGTCTGATACAAGTGTCTCTTGCTTCCTTTTGAAGGCAGCTGATTAATGTATGTGTGTAAAAATAGGATGAAAAAATCTAATTTGGGGTTAGAAGGGACCTGTGGAGCAGGACCATTAGACTTATTTCAGGGGTTGCTTGTGATCTCCTCTGGTCCAGTTTTAAATTCCTCCAAAGAATCCATAACTTCATTGGGCATGAAATATAATTTCTTCATGTACTTACATTTTTAAATAGGAATCTCCATGGCTACCTTACTGTTATATGTATTATGGTAATTCATGCTGGTAGAGAATATATATGTAGGTTCATGAAATATGTCTCTGATATAAAAACCTTAAAATCACACTAGCAGGGGAAAAAGGGATTTGCTTCACAGGGTGATGTAATCGAAGCTTTCAGTGGAGGAGGAGGTATGTCATTAGCATATGAAGAGACTTTAGCCATGATAAATGATGACAAGAAGCAGAAGGCAAAGTCTTGGTGGCTGCGGTAAGAGAAGCTCAGATACAAGAACGGGATTCAAACAGAAAAAAGTCAAGTCAGGTACAAAAATCTCAAGGGAAACCAAACTACCCTCAGAAGAAGCCCACAAATAAGCAGAGAAATAGCCCTGAATGCTACTACTGTAAGTGAAAAAGTCACTTTAAGAGGGAATGTAAAAAGAGAATAAAAGACAAGAAGATCTTCCAAGAGAATTAGATGTGTCAGAGGCTTTTTAATATGGAGTTCAGAACACCCACAGAGCCCTTAATAAAACTGAAAATAAGACCCCAGAAACAAAAACTGACATTCATAGTTGATTCAGGAGCTGAGTAAAGCACTGTTCAACAATTACCACATGGATAAAGAACAAAGATTCCATGATGGTCATCAGGACAAAAGAGGAACCCTTTAAAGTTCCAGTTATAAAAGATGTGGAAATAGAATCTGGAAAATAAAATTTGCTTGGGGAATATCCTGTTAGTAGAAGAAGCAGACTGTAATATACTCAAGAGAGATCTAATGGTAATTCTAGGAATTAGTTTTATTGCACAAGACTCGCAGCTTATAGTAAGTTTATACAAATTAACCACTGAAGATGAAGGGAAAATAAACCTTAAAGTCTGGCACACAAAGGGAGAAGCAGAAAAATTAGAAATAGAACCAATCCATATTGAAATTAAGAGACCAGAAGATCCCATCAGGATTAAACAGGACCCCATTCCAATGGAAGGTAGGAGAGGGCTGAAACCAGTGATCGAAGATCTGATTAGAAAAAGCACGTTGGAGCCTTGCATGTCAAGGCACAACACTCCCATCCTAGTAGTATGGAAAGAGGACGGTAGATACAGGTTGGTACAAGATTTAAGGACTGCGAATCAGAAGACAAAAACTCTATTCCCTATGGTCTCAAATCCACATACATTGCTAAATAATGTCTCTCCTGAAGACACTTGGTACAGCATAATAGACCTAAAAGGTGCATTCTGGACGTGCCCACTGGCCTAAGAAAGCCAACATTACTTTGCATTTCAATGAGAAGACCCAAAGACCAACATAACAAGTTGCTAAACAGCAATTTAGGTGGACGACTTTGCCTCAGGGGTTTGTGGATTTGCCAAACCTTTTCAGCCAGGCTCTTGAGCAAGAGCTGAGTAAGTTTGTACCAGTCAAAGGGACCAAACTGCTACAATATGTAGATGATCTACTGGTGGCAAGTCCCCAGGAAGAAAAGGTAAGAGCAAGCACTATAACTCTCCTAAACTTTTTAAGAGACGAAGGATTGAAAGTTTCAAAATTTAAATTACAGTTTACTGAGCCTGGAGTTAAATACCCGGGGCATTGGCTAACAAAAAGTAAGAAGAAGCTAGATCCAGACAGGGTAGCAGGAATCATTGCCTTGCCCCCTCCCCAGTCAAAAAGGGAGGTGAGGCAAGTGCTGGGACTTTTAAGTTTCTGCAGACAATGAATCAAGGGATACAGTGAAAAGGTGAAAATTCTTTAAGAAAAACTCACCATGGATAAGCTAAAATAGACATGGCAGGATGAGGAAAGATTCAAAGAGCTGAAAGAAATGCTTAGGGCAGCCCCAGTATTGAGTGAGTCTCCCATATGTGAAAAGACCATTTCAGCTATTCATGGATATGAGTAACTGTCATGGATTGACTCTGGCACAATGCCAGTGCCCCCATGAAAGGTGTATTTCCAAAATGGTTACTGTGAGATGGGACCAGGAAACAGAACAAAGCAGGCTCCAACTTGGGAATGGAGGGAAAACACAACACTTTATTAATCTATAACATAAAGACAAGAGGGGGGGAAAAAAAGAAAAAAACCCCCACACAATAATCCACAATGGAAAACCTCCAAAACACTCCTCTTCCCCGCACCCCTCTAACACTCAATTCTCAGTCCAATACCATCCTCCACACAACCTCCCCCTAGTTCATCAGGAGAGAGGAGTCTCTCTCTTGCACCATGGGCCTCCCCAGGAAACACAGCTGGAACTTCCTGTGCTTCTGTCACACGTGGCAGCTGCCTGGAGAGAATCTGCCGTGGTGACCATCTTCCTTCTATGTCCAGTGCTCTCACCACTGTCCATGGATCCAAATGGCTTCTTAGGTCTTTTTAAGAATGCCTTGCCCAGTTCCAAGAAGTGGCAGCCTCTCACCATTTGGGACACCTGTCCCCCCCATATTTCACCCCCTGGGGCCGAGGGGCCTCATGAACAGAAATCCTTCTCTACTGAAGGCAGAGGGCTCCACCACACCTTCTTCATCAGTCTCTGTTCCCTCTACTTCTTCTTACAACAGCTTTGCCACTCCTGGCTTCTGGCCAACTGTCTCCCCCAAGAGTCTCTACATTACAGGAAGAAATTAGTTCCATCCCATGGCCATGTAAGAGAAAAGTCCAGCCAAAGCCACTCCAATCATCTCCTCCACCTAGGCGCTTCTCATCTGCTGGCATTTCTTCACTCACTCAGGCCTTCTTCTCATTTGCCCATCCTCCGTCCCCTCTCAACTCTCAGCTGGGGAGGATCAGTGTTTTTTATAGCTTTCATTATCTCAGCACTAAAAGGGTTAAAACTTCAGCCGTGGTCTGCTGGCGGCTGGGCACCTTGCCCTCCCCCACTTCTTCTCCTGGTCATGGTGCCAGCGCAAGATATTAAACTTCAAGCCAGCACAGACTCTCTATCAGTCTCTCCTGGGGAGGGCTGCCAGAAACATCCCAGATCTCCTCCACCCCTGCACCTTGCAGGGCTTCGGCCTCCCTTCCCACAGGCCGCATGGCCTCCCCTCCCCCACCCAGACACAGCTGGGCAGGGGAAGAAGTCAGATCGACTCACCGCCACACTCAAAAGAGACAGTCCCTCTGGGAATCTTCTGCTTTTTACCCCTGTGTGTTCTCAGAGACGTATCCACGTCCCCAGTGGCCACACCAGGTGCCAGTTTTCAAATCTGGCCACTGATTGGTTTGACCACAACTTTCCCAGAAACTCACTTCCTGGTCAAACCATAATAGTAACCATATTGCCCATGGAGTGCTAACACAGGATTGGGCAGGGTCAAATAAACCTGTGGGGTATGTATCTAAAATACTAGACCCCGTGAGCCAGGGGTAGTCTACCTGCTTACAAGCCATTGTGGCAGTGGCTATTTTAGTTGAAGAAGCTAAGAAAATAACCTTCAGGGCACCTTTGGTCATTTATACCCCTCATAGAGTAAAGAGTATTTACAGCAAAAAACCAGAGAAATAGCTCACTGACGCCAAGCTTCTAAAATATGAAGCTACCTGAATCCATTCCCACGATTTGGAATTAAAGACAACCACAGCACAAAACCCAACTCAGTTCCTGTTTGGGGAGATTTCAGGAAAACCCTCCCATGACTACGCTGAGATAGTGGAATTACAAACCAAAATAAGGCCAGATCTGGAAGAAGAAGAATTAAAGGAAAAGAAAAAATGGTTTGTAAATACATCAGCAAAAGTTATAGAGGGGAAAAGGAAATCCAGATATGCAGTAGTAGATGGAAAAACAAGAGAAACAGTGAAGTCGGAACCCTTGAATGCCAGTTGGTCAGCTCAAGCTTGTGAGTTGTATGCAGTATTGAGAGCCTTGCAAAAACTAAAAGGAAAAAAGAATGATTTTTACAGACTCAAAATACACATTTGGGGTAGTTCACACCTTCAGAAAAATTTGAGAAGAGAGGGGATTGGTTAATACCCAGAGGCGAAAATTGTTGCATGAAGAGATAATAAAACAAATGTTACCGGCTACAAGGGAGCCAGAAGCAATTGCTCTTGTTCATGTAAAAGAACACCAGGCAGAGATGCAATTTTGAACCCAAAGGAATAACTTAGCAGACAAAGAAGCTAAAAATACAGCGCTACTACAAGTGAGTACTCCAGAAGTTGAGGGGGGTGAGGTACAAGAATATCCCTCAGGCCCAAAAAAAGATCAAGGGATACGAGAAAATTGGGGGGAGACTGGAAGAAGGTAAGTGGAAGTTACCAGACGAAAGGGAGCTGCTATCTAAAGAATATACAAGGAAAATTCTGAAGAGATTGCACTTACAAACTCGTTGGGAGGCACGAGCCCTGGCAGAGCAATTTCTAAAATTTTTCGGGTGTAAAGGGATTTATGAATTGGCAAAGCAAGAGGTTCAGGGTTGCATGATATGTCAAAGAGTCAGCTGGACCAGGGTGTGACATGTGGCATTGAGAAGCCATCCCATGGCATACAGACCCTTTGAAAGGATTCAGGTGGATTTTACCAATCTGTCCAGGGTAAGAAGGTGTAGATGTCTCTTGGTAATGGTGGATAAACTAACCCACTGGGTGGAAGCATTTCCAGGCTTCAGGGCTACAGCCCAGGTGGTGTCAAAATTCCTGTTAGAAGAAATTACACCCCAATATAGTTTGGTTAAATACATAGATCAAGGTACACATTTTACCCCAAGAATCATCAAACAGTTAGCTGAGGCTCTAGAAATCTGGTGGGAACACCACACCCTGTAGCATCCCCAAAGCTCAAGACAGGTTGATAGAATGAATCAAACTCTAAAAGCTCAATTGTCCAAACTGATCCTGGAAACTAGAATGTCTTAAGTAAAATGCCTCCCCTTAGCTTTATTGAATATCAGGACCTTGCCTAATTCTGAAACCGGGTTATCACCTTTTGAAATGCTGTACAGAAGGCCTTATGAACACGGAATGCCTTATGAACCCAGAATGCCAGTAGAGCACTCAAAAACAGAGGATGGGCAAATAAGACCTTACCTAATAACCATAAGCAAAAACCTGCAAGAACTGTGGAAACAAGTGCAAAGTACCCCTTTGGGATTTGCCTACACCAAGTACAGCCTGGGGACAAAGTACTCATAAAAACCTGGAAAGACATTCCCCTCTCCCCTCAATGGGAAAGGCCGTTTCTTGTCTTTTTAACTACAGATACGGCAGAAAAAAAGCTAGACTCACGCATCACGAGTAAAAAAGGTTGAACCGTGAGAAGAAGAGCCTGAGTGGAAGGTCACTTCTCCCCCTGGAGATCTAAAGATAACCCTATGTCGGCCAAGTAAATGTCTGAAAATGACTGGATAAGATGCTCAGAGCCAGATTGTAGATGTTATCCACAACTCAAAATTTGCACAATTTAAGTGTGAATATTGTAATGAGGTGTGAGTAGTGCACTATGAAAGAGGAGCTTGGCCAAGAGGTTTGTGTGACAAATGCCTGGAAGAAGAAGTGCATCTGACTAACCAGGTCTTAACGTTCCTCACAGAGTTGAGTATAATTAAATTAGATTCAATACTGTGGTCTCGTCTCGTCTATTCCAAAATGGGGTAAGAGGGAAATTAAGGTCCAAAGCCCAAGTCTTAGCAGTAGAGTGCTGGAGACTACACAGAGTACCTTGCAGTGCCAATACAGTCAAGTTATCAAAGTAAGGCACTTTTAAAAGGAGATATGTGGCTCCATCCAAGTACGACACCCATGAAGAATATTCCTGCTGCCAGGAAGATAGTTTACCCCGCTACTGGAGACAACCCAGTGAGCATAGGCAGAGGCAGAAGAATGAAGTTGTGGGGAGTCCTGATGAGCCTGAGTCTAGTCACGTGCCTCGAAACTAGCATGCACGCCAAAAACCCACTCAGCATGGGAAAGCAGAGCCCCAGCAACGAGTGCAGGCCATGTGTGCAGACTATCCTGGAAAGACGGGGTGAGGTGGAGGTTTCAACCCACGCAGCCCTAGGAGACTGCGATGGAGGCGAGAAAAGCAAGTACTGTTTCATCAATGGCACCTCATATGAGATATGTAAAGTAAATGGAAAAATGGTTTGCTACCTGCAAAAGGCAGTGTCTAAGAGCAGGAAGCCAGAGCACGTAATACGCAAGAGGGAGGTAGGACAAGTACTCATTCCAGTTTGTGATAAATGTAACCACACTGTGTGGACTGGGGGTAAAATAGAATCAGTGTTTGTCAGATACTTCCAAGTAAACAAACTATGTTATGATAATAACCAGCTGGGAATGTGTGTAATAGGAGGAAAAAAGTACTGAATAAGAAAGAATTTGAAATATGGAAATAGGCTGCCCCTCAAGAAGGAGCCAGTTATCCTTGACCTTCTTGAAGATCATGATGACCGGGCATGTCTGCAGTATAACAAGACTTTTTGCTCTTTCAAAAATAAAGAGGGGGTGGATCCAGAAATAAAATACAACAGGTAGCTCAAGAATTAAAAAGACAAGAATCAGAGATAAGAAAGAGAAGGAACAAGAAAAGCTAAAAACTTTAAGCGAACAATATAACCAATTAGAGAAGCAATATAACGATTTGGGGTTGCCTGCTTCAGATAAAAACTTATTCATAGATCTAATGCAAGAGATTGCAAGGGAATTTGGATTATCCAACCGCTGGTTTTGTTGGGGGGGCTAAAATCTGTGGAGAAATGGCCCTAGAAAGGTGAGAGTTTAGCTCCAAAAGAGCTTCTTAAATGAGATAATGCAAAAATCTCCAAAATGATACAACGACCAGAGGGTTGAGTCCTGGACAAGAGGGTAATTGGAACAATCTGCATCACAAGGGAAGGGAGGGAGTATACCAAATTAGTTGGATATACCCTGTGTATATCCACTCTTGTGGTGAACTCAAATAACAAAAATAAAGTCTGACAACTGGAACCTCCTGCAGGGTACTGGAGCCAGGAAAGGAGGAGAAAATGCAAATAGAGTGATAAAATTAGACTCTGCTGGAATAAAGCTTCTGGAGCTAATCCCTACCAATCCCCAAAAGAACTGAGAAGTTATTTTAATGAGCCAGGGAACACAAACAGTAGATGAAAAGCACCAAACAGCATATACTGGATCTGTGGGAAGATACCATATAGCAAATTACCTCAAAGATAGAAAGGATCGTGTAATCTAGAACTAATTAGACCTGTCTTCTTCACCTTACTGTGGTCAGAGAGCAGCTCATTAAGAGCCCCTCTATAAGAAACTTTGAATAGAAAGAAAAGGGTGGTGAAGAAGAAATTTCCCATTTTCAGAGGAAGCCAAACATGGGGGGACGAAGAATAGCCTGCAGAACGAATAATAGAATATTATGGGCCAGCAACTTGGGCTCAAGATGGGAGTTGGGGTTATAAAACCTCAATATACCTCCTAAACTGATTGATCAGACTCCAGGCAGTAGTGGAGATAGTATCAAATCATACTTCAGATGCACTCAAGTTATTGTCAAAACAGCACTCCCAAATAAGAGCCTTTGTGTATCAAAACCAAATAGCTCTAGATTATTTACTAGCTGAAGAAGGGGGAGTCTGTGGGAAATTTAACTAATCAGAATGCTGCATTGAAATTAATGATTATGGAGAAAAGATCAGGAGTCTAGCAGCAGAAATTAAAAGAGTAACACATGTCCCAGTCCAGAAATAGAATTCTATCCTCAAAGCCTCTTGGTAAAACAGTCTGTTCAACGGAGCTTAGTAGAAGAAATTAATATTTTTCATGCTTTTTTCGGTAACAGGAATTAAATTTTTACCCTGCCTGATACCGTGCTTCATTAAGTTGATACATTTGGTGGTGCAAAGCATGCAGATATCTGCCATGCCCACAGACCCAGACTGTGGTATGGAGAAAATAAATCTGGTCTCTAAAATAATAAGATTAGAAGATGAAGACCCACATAAATAGGCAGCAGATGCCCTAGCTAAGTTCAAAAAGCAAGTAAAAAAATAAAGTTGACTATAAAATAAACAAAGAAATACCTTGGGAAGAGTAAGAAAATGATACTGAAGCCAAATGAAAACAAGAAGAAATTTTTTGTTTTCTTTTCCTTTTAAGAGCACCAAGTAGATAAAAGTAATAACATGAGTTCAAAGAAAAAAAATTGAAAAAAGCTAAAAATATGTATGCATAAACATTTTTTTTTTAGGAAAGCAGTACCAATTAATGTGTTTAATTAGAAGGGGAGGGATTGTTATATGTATTATGGTAATTCGTGCTGGTAGAGAATATATATAGATGCATGAAATATATCTATGATATAAGAACCTTAAAATCACACTAGCAGGGGAAAAAGGGAGTTGCTTCACAGGGTGATGAAGTCACAGCTGGCAGCCAAAGAAGAAGTATGCCATTAGCATACGAAGAGAACCTAGCCATGACACAGGAGATGCTCGCTCTCCCTAGTATGAACAGGAGAATGCCCAGCGGTGATAGCCCATGAAGATGTTCATCTTAAATAAATGGAGCCATCAGGGACATACGTCTGAATACAAGATTCCAGTAACTGAAGAGTGGACACGTGGACATGCATTGGTTCCCAGACAGGGTTTTGTCCAGCACAGGACAGAGAATGGAAGCAACATGAATACGGAGAACCCTGAAAAGAGACAAAGAGTCTCCGCCGTGGACTAGAAAAAGAACAGACTGCCAAGTGGCATTTGTGAACTGTGGGGGATTCGGTGTGATAGAGACCAGATCTGTGTTCACTCAGCTTTGATCCCGGGGTTGGTGCTGTTCCTTGATTGTTGGCTGTCAGGACTGTGCATCGGTCATGAAATAAATTCTATTTTTATTTTTATTGAATTGGCTGGATCAATTTTTACCTGTAACACTTACTATTTCCACTGTGAATTTAAGATTTTGTATCCATTATTAGAAAATACAATTCAGCTCCTTGTATGATTTAATTTAGATTTTCTTTTTCAGAAGACTAGAGCAAGGGAACATGTCAAGTTTACCAGTGTTTATTAAAGATAGCAGCAAGATAGGAAGGCAACAGACACAATCTGTAAGTTTAAGTTCCACTGGTCAGAGTAGAAAATGCTTTTCCAAAAGTCTCTGGAATTTTTAAAGCAAATGGTAATTTGATTTTCACAAAAAAAAAAAAAAATACAGCATTCAGTCCATTTGGGACACACTTGACAGTAACATTTTAGTAAATTAACTTATTTTGTAAAGAAGATAAAATTATTCACAGGAAATTAATTCAGAAGTTTTATCCAGAAACCAGAACCTGAATTTTAGTTTTGTTCCATGACCATAAAACTCTGTTCAAAGAAATAAAATGTCGTGTGCTTGCAACAGACAGCAGAGCAAACAAACTGAGACTGAGTGAGTAATGGGTGAATTCAGGAAGATGGCATCTTTCCTGCAAATACCTTTCAAGCAGAGCAAGCAGTGATATGCGCCAGGTTCAGTGCTTGTAGCACTTTTTCCTACACCTCAAACATTGTTGCAGTCTGGGGAACATGTTATTTTAGAAATTTACAAAACCAGGTTGGCTGCTGGATAAAAGGATAATCCAGTTTCTCAGTGTTCTTTAACCTTCCTAATTTGCACCATTCCTAACAACAATCCCTAGGAAAATATCCTCTATATACATAATATTTGTAAGGATCTTGTCCTGAATGGAGGCAGTTCCTCTAACAGTGTCCAGAAAATAAATGAGTTTTACCAGATGACCAATCTCCAATGCAGGCTGCTCTGCTGTACCTAACCACTGTTATTCACTTTCTTGAAAATGTTTGGCAGCACTTAAAATCTCTAAGGTCAATTCTTTAAAAATATATGTCTACCCAGAAAGCCAGATGCCTTGGGAACATGAATGCAGTTTATGGATGTCTGAGAGACAGGAGGAAAGAGTAACTGATACTTTTTTTTCCCTATCCCATTTGCAATGTTTTGCTTCTCTAAAGTATGGTATCATTTAAGGAAGAAAGGAAGCACCTTGGTTGAACTTGATGGTCTTAGGGGCCTTTTTCAGCTTTACTGGTTCCTATGACCTCTCCTAATGTGGGGAATACCACCAAGTCCATCAATCAGTCCTGTGAATGGGCATAAGGTATTGGGTTTTTAACTTTTCAGACACCTAGGAGCAAATGTTATTCTTCTTCTTGAACAAATGTGTTTCTTTCGTGTGAAGACAAGTGTGGGAGAGTTTGGGCCTTTGTCTTATCCCTAAAGATGCATATAAATTTGAAAAAAATTAGTGATATTTAAATAATACCAAACCCTCACCTGTATTAAAACCTACAAGAGGAGCAGTAAAAATCAGATAAAATTCCAGAGGTGTTTTACCAGATGCTGGTTTCCCTCAACTGCATCTTTGTTTCTCTGATCCAAAACTACAATGTCCTCCTTAATAACCCAAAAGAAGAAGCAGAGTGACAGGTAAACAGGGAAATCAGCAGGAGAAAAGTAACCTGGACTACATTTACATGCTGACCTTAAATCTGTGAACTTCTCTTTTAATAAGGTCCCCATAATTAATATAAGCATTAATATTTCATGAACAGAATTTCTATGAATTTTCATTCTTTATATTGTAAAATTCTCCACAATAACCTCAGCTCTGCATATACTGTCTTGATATTTCCCTTGGAAAGAGACAGTATTGCTGTGACCAGTCTGGTATAAATTATCAGTGAATATATGTGTACTCTTTAGCAAGATTGGTGCAATTAAATTGTATTTATCAGGTCAGAGGTCTGCCACATTCTCTCAGACTCTGTCTTTTACCCTGCAGTGTTTGACACCAATTGAAGTAACTTCATTACCTACCTCTCTTTGAACCTTAATTAAAATCAATTCACAAAACTCAAGTGAATGAGATGGGAAGACAGACTCATGGACAAATCTAATTTCTTTGCAAAATTCCCACATTTTGTCAGTTTCTTGGCTTGAAAGAAGACTAAATTAGTCTAGATATGCCCAGCCAAAGCATCATGACTTGGCCTCAGTGTGTATATAAAAAGTGGTCTTATTTACAATGCTGACCCCACAAATGTCTTTTCACACTGTCATGACTCTCCTCTTATAATATCAAATGTTCCCTGCCTATGAAATTAGAGCAATACAGAGGAGCAGCAGATCAAGATTGTGACAACCAATAGCTTATGTACCTTCTTATTGAAATGGTGGGTCATATGAATGGGCAAATTTATTCTTAAGCAAAAGACTACCCTTCTTGTTCAGGAAACAGTGTGAGGACTCCAGACTAGAAAAATCAGTGTCTTGACACACCCTGAGTTTAGGCGCCTTACATCCAGAACTGCAAATCTTGAAGTGTGTTGGATGCCTCATGCAGCTTCCCCTTTTCTCCAGGCCAAAAAGTTTAGACAGATCCAGAAAGGCATCAGATCTCCAAAAGTACAGACCTTTAAGTTGTGTATTTACATGTGGCTTGTTTTAAACCCAACTGCTACTCCCTGTAAAACATACTAGGACTGCAGTTACTTTATTGGCTTATAAAACATGATCATGTCTCCCAAATACACAAGAGCCCTGTTTATTAAGCTGCTAGTTCCTATTTTCCAAAAGATACCAGACACCTGGTATAAGGAAAATTTAGTCTAGGAATTAAAGTTCATCAGCTTTCTCTGAAGTTTTGAGTTGAAAGATGTTGGCAAAGAAGATGCTGTTAGCAGCAAAATCACTTGTATATGCTGAAACAGTCTGTATGTTTCTAATGAGATCATCCTTAAAATCTGATTACCTGAGAACTGTGAGGGTTGTTTCTGAAGGGTTTTATCCGTATATAATATATGTAGGGCAGGATTAATGCTAGTTCAGGCTTACCAAATAATTAATAAGGATTTTGAATGGGGGATAAATCCAGGCAGGCTAACTCATGTGCCTTTTCTAGGCTTAGCTAATGACCTTCAAGCTTTCAGACCACTAAAATACTCATGTGATGGCTGCCAGATTCACTAGTCCTAGCAGATGCACTGCTGGAAAAGAGGAACCTTCCTGGCCAAGGAGGTGAGATGCAGCTGTCCCCTGCCCCCAGGAGGGGCAGTCAACAAATTATTGGAAAAAAATCTAATGGCTTATCTGGCACATCAGGTTTTCAAGACTCAAGTTATTAAAACCAGCACTTTTCTTAGCTGCAGTCATGCATCTCTTGGGCCTAATGTACAGAGACAGCAAACATTCTCACATTCTCAGAAAATGAATGTTTCTATTCTTTTCAATGTAGGTAGAAATGGTGAATAGTCTTCATTAAACTTAATTCTCCTAGTCTTCTTTATGGCATGTCTTTATGGTGAAAGTTCTATTCACCCAAAATAATAATAGTGATTTTTATTCCTTTTAATTAATTTTTATTCATTTTTTCCCATAGTCCTTCAGAGACTGATAAACTAGATGTAATGAGTGACCACAAGTGAAATCCAGACAATTTTGAGGTAAAATGCAGCAGCTATAAAATGGCAAACAATAACATTTCAAAATAGGTTAGGAGAGGACAGAAGGAGTAACAATATATGCAAGAGAAAATTCAGAGGGAATGTAAGAATACAAAACAGGAATTTGGTCAGTACATACCGTATTTAAAGCTGACACTAGAAATAAGGATTTCAGAGGAGGGTAAGTAGCTGAATGTTCTTTTGAGTCTACATTCAGCTTGTTGCCAAGCACATTGATTATGTGATAAAAACAATTGAAATGTTTGACCATTTTCATTTCACACTACACCTATTAGTAGGAAATATATCTGTTTACTAGTGAGAGCTATTCTACTCAAAATAAGTAGCTACTCAGGAAGGGAAATAGATGTGGGGAGGATCCATTGTGTTTAAGCTAAGTAGCACTCTCTGTCCATTGGCACTTTAACTCCATCACACCTTGTCCACAGAGGGATGTCACACTTATTGACACCAGGGCACACAGTATTTTGATGACTTTGTATATTATCCCTCAGGATCCTAAAAGGACTATGAGATATTCAACCACTCATAGTTTAATTTGCAGGTATTATTGGAAGACGCTCTGGAGCTAAGGTGTTTCTCAGTAAATTCTGCCTTGTCTATATTCTCTTATATCCACTTGGGATTTTCTTGCAGTTCCTCTTGAGCAACATCAAGAAATCTCTATTCAGCCTATGAAAACTCCCATTTGCTCAACTGCCTCATGGAAGGACATCGGTTTCAATTTCTTACACCAAGGTAATATTGGGCTTTGGACAACGTAGACCCAGTTGTGTTAATAGCCTTTTCCTGACAATTTTTCTTTATTCACTTTTTGCATTTTTGAGGTAACGCACAGCGTGCAGTAGCCCATGGATACAGCCCCTGTACAAACATCCAGCTCACAGGCCCTTTCGGCCAGTTGGTCAATTCCAATGGACACAGTAAACATCCCACATTGGTGAAGGAAGCTGGTAATGGCAGCTAAATGGCAGATGACATGAACAGCAAAATATTGACTTCATATTGAGATAAGACACTCCAGGGCTGCACACCCATCTCAGCGTAAGTCTGGTTCAACATTAGAAACAGACCAATATCCCAAGCACTTTTCTCTGAACTGCTCAGAGCACTAAGCCAAAATGATGGCACAGCCCCAAGGAGATCCACTTTCCAGCAACATCCAGTTCCCACCTGCCTCTTTTTTGAGGGGGATCCTGGTAGGCACCCAATTATAGGGGGAATATCACCAATTCTTACAGTAAATTTCTCTCCTTCTCCTGTCTCCTGGGCTGGCATTGTCTCTGCAAGCTGGAGGAAAGGCTCAAGACCTGGCGAGGGGACAGAGGATGAAGAAAGAACAGCTCTACTGCTAATGCAGAATTAAATTTTGCTACATCCATATTGCAGACAGAAAAGTGATTTTTAGCTTTGTCTACTCCATCATTAGAACAACAGAACTGGATTTTTGTATATGTTGCTAGGAAGTCTGGAACTAACTTTCAGTAGCACTGAGCTTTCTAAGTCCCTGATGTTGTTTAACAAAAAAAGCTGACTTAGTTTGTAGCCTGAAATTCAGATGAACATTCCCTGCTGTTAAAATTATTTTGCTGTTAGTCCAGCTAAAATGTGAAGAAGCAGTTCAACCTTTCTGATAGCCATTGTAACCTCCTAATCAAAATGCTTCAGGCCTAATTGTTCAGCAGATGAACATGCATTACACAGAAAATGCATGTTGCACAGTCTGAGTAGTAGGTGGGATGGGAAATATGTTGGCATCCAGCTAGCAGAAAAGCCAGCTTCATACTCTGCTGCATTGACATTCTTCAGCTTCTTTTCCACATTTTTTCTGTTTGTTCAGACAACCTGAATCTTGAAATGATGGAAGGATGCCTGCAGCCTTCTGGGTAAACTGCTGCCATTGGCAGTTCAGCCAAATGTTTTGCTGTAGCTTAAGACTCCACCAGAAATCCAAAGAACTCAAATGTCCGTGCACTCCAGCCCAAGTAGACAATGTGTAAATGTTTAGTCTGAGGTATTTCATTATCTTGTTTCTCATCTATTTGAGAACGAACATTTAACCTCTTCTGGATTTTTAATAATTTTTTCTGCAATGATTGAAAAATATAATGAAATCAATTTTCTGAACCTGTGTCCTCCTAGTCTCAGTGAAAGAATAAAACCTTTGAAATTCTCTAGATTGAGTGAAAAATTATTGCTGTGGGCTTTCTGGTGAAATCCATAACTTGTGTAAAAAAACCTTTAAAAATTCTTCAGGCAGAATATTTTAAGAAAGAGATTATTTTTTTTTTTAACTGTTAAGAACTTTATTCAATATGGACAAGAGAAAACACTCTTCCATGAAATGCTGGAGAGATTTCAATGTATTGGGCAGATGGGAAACATTACAGATCAAATTAAAACCTTCTGAAATGGATGTTTTATGGTGGTTGGTGATTATTACTTATTACAGTACATGTTAAATTGCCTTTGCTCACTCCTAATGATTTAGCTTACATATTCATTCTTAAGTAGCTGAAAAATTTGAGTAGTGAAATTAATTCCACTTGGAAAGAAACTCCCAGACTTTAGTATATGTCTTTCTGGTCAAATATTTCCTGCCTTTCCTGGCAGGAAGTTTTTTCTTACAATGAGGTGGCCTGAAAGGAAGATCCCATTGTTATTTCTTGCAGAGATGTGTGGGTGCTGTTTTTTAGTTTTACTAGGTGACATAATGATGTCTATCTTAAAATAAATGCTTTTTAAAAACTTCATTTTCACAGACATTTCAGATGAAGTCCAGCTGAATCACTGGGCCAACAGCCACCGCAAATAATTGAGGCCGTTAATTTCAGAAGAATGACATCAATGTTCAGTTTGCCCAGGAAGCAGAAGACTTTAGATTAGTCACCCACGTAGGATGCTGACTTTCTACTTAGCTGATTCAATTCACTTAAGGTAATTTAACTCAGTGCCAGAGTAATTGGAGTACCCAGATCCATAGCAGGGTTACAGTAAACAAACCTTCATTTGTCCATCTTTTTCTTCAGTTCATCCTCATCTTTTATGGTTGTGGTGACCAGTAGTACCACAGCTTATGAGCTTCAGACTTATTTGAATGTATATATTATCAAGAGGTGAAGGGAGAGAAGGAAACTCCTTATTTAGTAGATTGCTGCTAGTGAAAGGAGAGCACAGTCTATGTAGTTGTGATGTTCACCAAGTTTTTTATTCAGTAGTGGCTTTGGGACTGGAGACCTGTAATTTGAATCACTAATAACCTTCCTTCTGCTTTTCATCTATGCAAGTTCATTTTGTTGTAAGATTTTACAAATATTTTAGCAGCCACAGTTGTCTGTATTTAACAAGTTGGGCAGAACTGCAACAACTTATGGCAATGAAGCTTTAAAACCAGCTTGAAAATATTTTAAAGCTTTGGCCAAAGCAGGATTAAGAACATGAGCTTTTTACTTTTATGATTATAAATAAAAAGGTTTTTCTTTGTTGCTCAAAACCTTTAACCCTCTAAAACTCTTGTCTGTACAAAGCTATCTCCATTACTTACATTAGCAGATACACAGGGGTGGCTTTAGGACACAGGGCTGTTTTTTACAGAGGGTAGGCAACTTCACAGGTCAAATACTTCTCTGTTGGATTGAAAGAGAAAGTTATTTTCCTCTGTTGCCATGTCACATGATGGAGGAGCACCCACATTTAAAACGGGTGCTAAATCCTTTCTTGTTACCCTCCCCAAGTATATCCATGGGGCTCACTTTTGCTCTCAAGATGGATTACATCACTTAATTGTACTTACTAAGGTATTGATCTGAAGATCTATGAAAAGCAGTGTGTTGTCCATGTGTCCTTGAAGAGAAATAAAACTTTTAAAAAATCTAATATTTATTGATTTTTTTAATGAGAATTTTTCCCCCACACAAACCTGAGAAAATATTGGTTTTGTGAATTTTCATTCAAAATTTTAACTGGATGCTTAATACAAACACAATCAAGATAGCTCTCTGCTTTGTTGTACCCAACATATAGACAAACTCCCTATAAAGTAATATCTTGCGTTTCCTACCTTTATGAAATAGCTTAAAATTGAATTTCCCCCCTCACCCCCTTAGTTGTAATGGTTTTTCTTGTGATCTGAGAGTTAGGATATATGGCTGTACATCTGGAAACTTTTTCTACTTATCTCCAAGATCTTAGTACAAATGATACTAACAGGCAACCAACCAAGGAAATTATGATGTTTGGACTGTGTCTTAGAAAAGGATGCTTTGAGTGATGCGTGGTTATAATTTTCCAGATTGCATTCAGATGTCAGAACTGGCAGTTGCTTCCCCAGACAGCAGGTGTTCAAGCTGACAGACATGGTGGTAATAACAACCAGCATAAAATCTTATGGCGAATTCTATATAGCAAAATATCTGTGTTTGACTACATGCAGAGCCACTAGGCAGTGACAGATTTATTAAATCCCTAGACTAATAGAAACAAAATCTGAATTCAGTCACTGAATGTGGGGAAAGTCAATGACCGATGACCATTCATGCTCCTTTATTCCTTATTAAAATGACAAAGACTTTTTCAGTACCATCTCCACACATTTACCCCGTCTCTTCCTGTGAGCGCCCCTGTAAACATCCCTGTGACACTTATCTGCCCGAGTTCCTTGGGCTGTCTCCCTGCAAACTAAAGTGGAGAAATTATCAGTAACATATGAGTGATACCTCTGAAAAGTTCTGAGGGACAGGCATGGGTACTGGAGGCAAATGTAGAATTTGATATATTCTTAACCAGAGTAAGGATACATCGATGTGTCCAAAACCCTTTTTATTATAGCTCATATAGAAATGTAATGAGATAGTTTAGAAAGAAGAAACACAATATTTCAGTTCAGTTTAAAAAAAAAAGAGTCTGGTTTTGCATGCCTCTGTTTTTAGGCTGTAGAAAAGACTTGCAACTTCTAAACTGCTGGATGATCTTTCTGACAGACCTGTGCTTCTAGTCTGACATGCACATATTGTCTTACAATATATATTGTGGAAATTACAACAACATGAATCTGAAAAGGTGGGTGATCCAAAGAAAATGTGCTTGCTATCCAAAATGCCTGTTGTTCTCTCACTTCAAATATTGACATTTCTCTGGGTGCTTCTTGTTGTTTAGGTTGTCCACAGGCCAATTTAACCAAGACCAGCCTGCCAAGAAATAGGACTTGTCTCAATAGGGAATTTCATAATCATTATCACTATTTAGTGCCTGCTTTCAGTCTCATTATATTTTTTTGTAAATCAATTTAACTTACAAATTGATGAGGTTTGCTACCTGTATGTCAGCATGCAACACTGTTCTGCCCTCACAGTAATCTTATATACACCTTTTTTTTCTACATTTATTTTCAATTAATGTTCAGGCATGCATTACTTGATCAGTGTTGTTCAAGGATCTGTTTACTGGTCTTTTACTTGGAGTTTTGATTTATTACTATGAGCTTGGGGTCAGAGAAAGCCATTAAAAGAAAGTTGTCACAGATTATTACAGATCTACAGGCAGACAGAAAGAAATTTTCATTCTAGAAAAATGTTTCTAGAATGGCTGAGAGATTTCTGAAGAATTCAAACTCTTGTAAAGACTTCCTAATCTTAAAATGTGCCTTAATCTGTGTTTATTGTACTGTAACTGTCATTTTATATATCTTAACGATATGGTGTCGTTTTAAGGGACAATTTAATGGCACAAGAGAAGAGACATAGCAAATGAAAATCTGATTTGATTCCAGAAAAAGAAATTCACAGCAAAGGAGATCAAACACTGGAACAAGAGGCTCAAAGACATATTAAAATTTTCATCCTTGGAAATATTCTATATTTGGCAGTATATTATTCTGAGCAACCTGCTCTAGCTTCAAAGAAGGATCTGCTTTTAGCAGGGTGTCGTTTTGTTATTTTAAGTTCTTCTAAGCTTTTTGATGTTTACTTGTTTGTAATGGAGTTCTTAAGCACACTTTCATGTAAATAATGATTGTTTTGCATTCCTTTCTGGAGGAGGAAAAATTTGATAGACTGTTGGTTTCACCAGTATTTTTTGGAGAGGTGGCAATTTCATGTTCCAATCCACTGTCACTTTTGAAAGTCTATAAATATTAGAGTTCAAAAATAAACTTATTTTTACCTTGGAAGTTCCAGCGTGCATGTCGTTATTTCACGTCCTATTGTGAGCAGGGACTTAGACTAGATGGCCTCCAGAGGTTCTTTCCAACCTAAATCATTCTCAGATTCTCAGCAAATTATGTTCTTTTGTCAATAGTTTGTGAAGGAAGTTCTAGCATACTAAGGCTTATAAAATCGGAAATTTTAAAGGATAGCAATACAATTCTAGTAGTAAATATTTCCCTCTGAACAACACAGTGACAGAAGATATTTCATTGAGTTGTCACAGAATGAATTCATTAGCATTTGTATCAGGGAGGTCCCCACTGTCTTTTTCTAGCTAACTGGTTGAACGCCTTTTTCTTTTCATTTAAAAAAGAGCATCAGCCTCCAAATGCCCCTTCTTTTTTTGCTGTCACTTTTCCAATTAAAATATCACAGATGAATATTCTAATGAATGGTTCATTTTAACTCCCAGCAGTGGAAAAATCTTCCCTTCTGCATGCTGATGGTGTTTTTCCTTGTCTCATTTTAAATCTCCCAGGCTTTCCACTACTGCATCTGCCCACCTACTTATTAAACAACAAACAGAACTCAGTTTAAACAAGTTTTCCCTAATACCAACCTTTTTCTTGTCTTATCTTTCTCTGTTGATTCTATCTCACATATTATATTAATATACCTGTCTCACTCTTTGTGTTTAAGCATTTCTCATTCTTTTAGCAATTTATATGTTATCATCTTCATTTTCCTCTGGGTATTGCTCTTCCCAGCCATTTCTTGCTTCTCTGAAGTCTTGCTATCTTTTTGATCACTGGGCATGTGGAACTTAGCATTGCCTTCAAAGCCCACATGTATGAGAGCCAAGAAGAATTTATGCTATTTTTCCCTTGCTCTGTGATGAAATATCTCCGCAAAAACAGGAAAAAAGTGCATTTAACTTTCCTTTCCTGAATTTATATTACAGTACAGCTGTAGAAATTTATCATTCACTGTTGCCATCAGGGTTCTTTCAGGATTACTGCCTCTTTGGGAAATAGCCCCACTGAGTAAGTGAACTCTGGGGTCTAAGAAATGATCCTTTAAGGCAGGTTGTTAAAATCACTGGGTTCATATGTCTCATTGGGAGAACAGAGGATAAATGTAGTGAAATGCTCTGTATGCAATGAAGCCAGCATAGTCTTTTTGGCATATTCAAAATATTAAAGAGATGCTTCCTACATGCTATGCAACTGTATGAAAGCACAGACCATGCAGAGATTTTCATGCAGCTCTTAACTCACACTGTGTGTTGTAAAGGCCATCTGATGGACATGGGACCAAATGAGAAATACTTCAAGCATGTGAATGAAGCAAACAAGTAGAGAAAGGGAGAAGTGAATCAAACTCAATGTGGGGTAGGAGAGGGAGGAGGGAGATGATTATCATGATGAAATGGTAATTTCCCAATGTAAATACCCTATATAGCTCTCCTACTCAGACTCCACATGGTAAACTGAAAATTATCCAAAGTCTCATTCCCTTTCCTACTGCTAATCTCCACTCCATCTGATTCCAGACCAGAGGAAGCCTACTGAGAGTGCATCTCTGTGTCTGTGCACAAAAGGACCACCTGTACCTGCTTACCATTTGGGTATGTTCTTCATTCAATACCACCAGGAATATGTTTCTTATTAGCTAGAAAAATAACATGTTATATTTCACACTGAACCTCCCTTCAGGGAAAAGCAAACAAATATGTTTAAATTGCAGGAAGAAAAAGTTCACCAATTCAAAGTAGTCTGATGGGTCTCTAAACTCAAAAGAGAGGCATGGGAGGTTTGCCCACCCCTATGAATATGTGAGTCTGAATCACCAGAGAGGGAGGTCAGCACGCCAGCAGAACTCTCTTCACTATGTCAGGAAAAATCAAGACCCCTGTGTTAACTAGGAATTCATCAGTCTCTGGCAGTAATCTCCATCCCTCTCTGTTGTCTACAGGCAGACAGGCATGCAGTAAGTTTTGCAAACAGATGAGCCTTCCCCAAGGGATGTCACCACACAGTCTGTGAGACAATGAACTCAGTGTCCATCAGTCAGAGCCCCTTCTATACCTCCTCCGTTTATCACAAAACTTGTTTGTAGAACCTATTAGATAAAACAGCCTTTGACAAGCCCCTGCTGCAGTAACAAGCCAGTTATGTCTGTTAAAAGTTTGGGAAAAGTTGTACTCAGTTCAAAACAGCACTTTTATTTCCAACATTTAACAGAGATCAGCTTATAAATACGATATCTTTTTGCTAGTCTTTATGGAAGTCAACCTTTCTGACTGTTTTTCTTTGGCATCTGCTATTCCAGCAAGGCATGATCTTAATAATTTTATAGAGATTTGGTTGGATTTTTTCATCTTGCAGTTATTAGAAAAGCAATGCTCATGACTTCATCAGTGTTTCCAGTATATTACAGTTTCCATCTCCAAAGTTGAAACAATAGTGATTTTTATTTTTAAATTTGTGCACATCTTAAGAACAACATAAATTTTTAGTGTAGCCTGCCTGTAGGCTCTGTCCTGCCCTATTTGCACTGGCTTCTCTGCTTGTTCTTTGTGATAACTGATAGCAAAATGGCTTCCTCTCAGTGGGCAAAAGGTTTATGGGGTTTTTTGTTCTGTCTGGCAACTGTTCACAAAATAAAAACTCAAAATATTGAAGGCTAAAACATAGGGATGATCATATGTCATAGGGATGTATCAGAACTTTAAATCTCTGCTGATGTTGCATCTCTCAGTTTGAGAGGAGGGATATATCATTAGATATCCTAAATTAACCTGATTTTCAGGAAATGCAGCTTCTGAAAAGGGGTTCCCTTTAAAAGTACATCAAAATAGGCAATTCCATCCAAACATTTTTTTTGACAGACATTTTTTCTCTCTTTTTTTTTTTTTGTCTGTACCTGTTCAATTTTGCCATCTTGTTCTAACAACTCTTTTCTCAGCTGTGTAATTTATGTGATTTCTAAGAGCTAAACACCAAGTGAAAAGTTGCTGCTGTTTTAAAAGGATCCTAAAAAGACACTTCCCTTGTTTCCATCTGTTATTTCTGTGAGGCAGGCATAAGCATCTAAGTAATTGACTCCATTTTATTTGTGAAACTATAATATGAAAATACTCATTCAATTCTTATTGAAGAGTTATCTTTGTTTCCTTGGGCAATTTTTTTTTTGCAAAATGCAAGTTATCTAGAGTCAAAAATATTATTATGGCAGGATTTTCCCATATGACATATGCTGTTTTATTTTTTTATTCATTTTGTCCTTTGTATTTACATGGTTGGTTATTTTTAATAAATATTTGAAAGTAGTGCTTTCAGTAACCACAGCAATGTCTGTTTCTAGTAAGAATGTTTAATAATATATAAGCCTTGGTAGCCACCTTTGTGTTTTTTCAAGGGATGACAAAATTCAAGCAAAAGACTTTCAGATGCCTACAGTGCTTCTCCATGCAGTACCAAGAGATATAACATGCAGGAACTGTGCTGCAGTCCTAAGAACAGCTAATGCTTATATTCCATAGCTCTTTTAAAGAAAAGGTGTCTTTTCTTTAAAGAGGGAGAGGAGGAAAGAGGCTAAGGGATGTTGTCAAGTTTGAAGCATAGAGATTTTTTTGCAATTGACCATACAGAAGATACTAAGATACTAATTCACTGAAGTTTAACAATCTCAGCATAATTCTTTGATACAGCAGTCCCTTTTCTTCTCTCTCTCTGAACTGAAATCTCAATTAGAGCTTTTCTTGGATAAAACCAGTGTGATCAGTATTAGGGATTCAAATTAACATAAGGACATATGTAAGTAATGTAAGGGACATAAATGTAAGCAGTGTAAGGGTCTTAAAATGATATTCCTCTGGGCTTTTTGAAGCTGAGAATTCCTGCCTTGTTCTTCACAATTCCTTAGTGCACCCATCAATGCATATAATCATGGAATGGGAATTTCACAGACAGATATTGAACTTTAAAAGATATTGATAATTTGTGACATTAACAATTTAGTGCTTATTGCAGCACCTGGCTCTTTGCTGTGTTGAACATGTGCCATTACATTGCCTCAAATACTTAAACAGAGGTCAGCTCCTAAAATAAAACAGAAACCTAACTGCACTGCCTCAGTCAGCCTCTCTTCTGTCATTAGAAATGAGCTTGGTCTTTCTTAAATTATGTTATCTCACTTCTCCCTGTTGAATACTTTTCCATTGTGAACTCAGACAATTCATTTAAAATTGTGTCCTTTGCCTGGCAATGACCTTTTATGGACAGTCTAGCTGTAGCACATGGACAAAACTCTCTCTGGAACAGAAAATATGATCTTCTTTTATCACCCAATCCCTTATGGTCTTAACAAGGCGGGGGGGTGGGGGTCGTGAGGGAATAGAAAGAAAACTATTTATTCAGGCTTTTGTATTGTGTTATCAATATAACACAGGACCCGGAAAGTTTTATTTCCTGAGAGGTTTGCCAAAAGTATCCTTAAAGAAAACAGTAAAAGTACTAATAAAGTTGTATCATTCTAGAAAGAAAGAAGCTCTGTAATATGGCATCCCTATAGACCTGGAAATACTATTATTTACAGTAATAACATCTACTTCTTATTTGTCATTTTTTCTGAGTTAGTCTCTGAGTGTTCCACAGACGGAGTCTTCATCTCCATTTTGCAGATGGAATAACTGAGATACTGACTGTAAACTGCCTGTAAAGGAGTGCCCCAAATGCTATCAGCAGAGCCAGGACTAGGATTTGATACTTGTGGGCTCAAGCCTGCACAGAGCAGAAAGCCAGGCTGCCCAAACAACCTGGATAATTTCTTTGGGGTGCATTTTGGGAAAGCACTCTGCTCTCCCTCCAGTCAGCCACAGTTCTGCTACTGTAGTCAGAGGGAGAAAAGTTCTAGATTATGAATTTTTAAAGAAACACCAACCTTAGTACATTGTAATTATAGCAGTACCTATTGTTAGGGAACCTATTTGTGTTACTCACCATGAGCAAGTCCCACACTTATGTCTCTGCAGTTGAAAATGTCCTGTAAACTCCAGTTTGTGATGAAGTAGGTGTTCTGCAGGCTGTTGGGCTCTCCACACTTAGAGATAATATGCCAAATCCATTATATCAGCAATTATGGCTTATTTGCATAATCTTCTTGTGTAAATAGTCAGTCAAGATTTGTCTCTTTAGTTTTTATCCTGCTTCCAAGAGGGCAGATGGTTAATTTCAGAGTGCCTTGTGTTTTTTCTTCTGGCTTCAAAGTAGACAGAATCTTCACTACTGTGGGAAGCCTGGACACCCAGTGAAGTACAAACAGAAGGTTTCAAAATGCTTAAGAGAGGAAGACCTGTGAAGGCCTGAAACAACTGTTACTGACAATGCCCAAAACATCCTTTCTTCACTGCTAAAAAGAAGTTGTCCCCAATGCATCTTTTAAAAATAGGGATAAGTAAGGCATTAAATGCAAAATAGGTGTTACTATAACTAACTGTGTCATTTTTACGCACTTTAATTTGAACAGCTGCAGCCTTCTTTTCTATCTTGAAGGAGGTAATTTTTAAATTACTTCTATTTTGATGTTTTGCATTTTGGGACTAATTATATATGGAAAAATAAATGGCAATATCAGATCAGATTGAATTGAACTCTAGACGATCGAGGATCCTGCAACCAAAAAGTGACTAGAAGGAGATGCCTGGATAAGAGCATCAGAAGAAGGCAACTTCAGATTGATACATGTTCACATAGCCATGTTTTCTAGCTATCTTCAATTCAGACACTATCTGAAGCAGAAATGATATTGTGTTTAAATTCTGTCAGGAAAAAGAGAACATCAGGAGACATTGTGCCTGTGTCTAGTGCAATTGCATTACAGGTGCATTCATTTTTTTTATACCATATTGCTTTCTTTTTAATTCACACCTTTCTTTCTGCAGTTCAATCAAATTTTGTGAATTACTTTGCAAAATGCCAATTCCTGCTAGTTGTCCAGAGCAGAGAATTTTTAGTATAGCATGTTTGCTCAGGTGTCACCAAACTCAGAAGTATTAGCCATGTTTCCAAAAGACACCAAGATAAAATGCTTTATGTTTAATGTTTAAGTCATTATCAAGAAATTATTGAAAATGACAAATCCTAAGAAACAAACCCCAATGAGAAACAAACATTTTCCTCTATTGTAAGGTCTTAGCTGGACACTCAGCTTTTTTTCAGGAGGACACTGGACTGTTTTGCCACTTATGTCCTATAATCTGGAATACTATAGGACTTCTCATTCTTTTTCTTCATGAAAATACCTGCAAAGGCTTCTCTGAGTTGCTGAACAGCTAATCCACTACATTTGGGACAGCATGTTTAAGTTAATTATCTGCTATATAAAAGTCTAATGGTAGTTTGTCTCATATCCAAAAAAATCTCCTTAGACTAGAAGCATTCCTTGGAGGAAAATCTTCATTCAGCTTACATCCATAGGGGTGGTATGTATTACAGGCTTAATGTTGAGAGGGTAGTGGAATTTTAGTTACAATATAGAAGATACATCTCTGATTGTCAGTATGTTAATTTATTGTGATTTTGGGTAATAAGTCCTGCTGATACTCCATCATAGTTAAGTTTCTCTTACATGCTCTATTGGGTTGATTTGTCAGTGTGCCTCACTGCTTACATAGTACCAGTAATTAGAATTACACCAATGCTAAAATGAACAAAACTGTCAGTCTTGAATGATGAAAATCTAAAGCAGACAAACATGTGACTAGTCATTGGACCAAAGACTTGACACCAAGAATGTGTGAAGAAATAATAACTTTAAAGAATATTTTCCAAAGTAATATAAGTGTGTATTTTGCAGAGACTCAGAAAATAATCATTGCTGAGAATTATACAAAAGGGTCTTCTCTAAGATTCATTTGTCTGCCATAGAAGATGTTACTTTCCCTGCCACAGGGATCATCCCAGCCTGCCTGGCTGTTTGGCTCCATATGGAGAACTTAGGGACTTCCTGCTGCTAGTAGTCACGAAGAGTAATGCCTGCCTGGCAACTGAAAATGCTAAAAATAGAAATGTAATTATTCTTTCAGTTCTCATTTGGGTGCTTTGATTTCAAAAATATTTTTTTCATAGCTGACTTTTTTATATAACTCATTACCTTCATGGCTGCTTTGCACATTGTTTTCATTTTCACTTAAAACATATTGCTTACACTGGGAGGAGTTCTGCAGCCAATTGCAGCAGCGGCGGCTGGCCTCGAATATTATTGAGCGTGTCCCGGCAAGCTGCAGCCAGCACCGCCGGCAGCACTGGGGGGCACTCTCTCGCTGGAGGGCTTCCCCGAGAGAGCGCCTAAGGCTTTCGCCTTGGGACGTGAGGATCCGCAGAGCTTTGAAGAACAGCAAGGCTGCAACCTGTAGGAGGTGAAAAGACAAGACCACGACGACAGGGTGAACAGGAGTGTTTGTTGTAGAGGGGTCGTCAGTCGTGGACCAGGAGACAAGCCCGGCAAGGTCTTATAACAGGAAAGCAATAACCAATCAAAACTCGCGATGGGAGGGGAGAACGAACCACGAACAGGTCGGGTATCCAACTGGAGGCAACTGGGGGTGGAACCCTGGCCCCTGATCCAATCACTCGATGCCCAAGGTGGAAGGTTCTGGATGGAAAGGTGTGGGCACCGAGTGACGGACAGGCAACCAGGGAGGGGTCTGAGAGAATACAATAGCTGAATAGGGAGGGGAAAGGGATAACGACAGGGCGAGCAACAGGAGAGAGAGACGGGGAGGGAGTCTGGGCAGAACCATTAACAGAGATAGGGGTGATAGGAATAAACCAATATAACAAAACGCACCCCAACAGCCAATGATTTGAGAACAAGGTCAAGTGGCAGGAGTTTTCACACCCAGCATCCAGTTTGCCACTGATATTACACATTGCCTTGGGCAAATTGTCTGGTAGGACTGCCTATCAGGCATCCTGTAGATTTGTAAAAGAAGTAGATCTACCCTATGCTGGTATTCTGACTGTGATCCCTGCATTACCAGGGTAGTTGTGTTTACATGCCCCAGCAGACCCATCTATCTCTGTGCTGTCTGGGGATTTGGTCTGAAAATAGAGCATGGAAAAGAGGACATAAAAAGGAAGCACAGTAAGGGAGTAAGGAGAACGCTGGCCTCCTTCTCACCAGCATGAGTCTCCCAAGAGGAAATCAAAGAAACATGAGTTTTGCAGACACTAGCCTCTTAGTTTAAGTGCCTTCTGTGGTAAGCTTGATTACAGCTGTTGTTGGACACCTGTGCTTAGGCTTCACATAATTTTTTCCAATGGAACAATTCTCTCAGTATAAAATTAGAAATGTTTGTTATTTTTCTTGGAAGATATTTTTTTCATGATAAAATTAAAAAGTTTTCTAATTCCAACAAAACCAGAAGCCAGATTGGTCTATACAGTCCTACTGATTTTTTTTTCACTTAGGTTGGCTTCAAATGTGAAGAGTGTGGTGGGAAGTTGGTCAGTGTTTGGCAAATTCTGCCAAGTGCCTTCTGCTTGAGCACATCACATTTTTAATCTGAAGCACAATGTTTTCCATTGTGTATTATCCTAAAGATCATCTGACTCAGAGAAATGAGGCGATTATTTTACATATAGAGAACTAATATTCAAATATTATTAAGACACTTCTATTTTACCTTCAACTCAAAAACAGCATTCTTCCTTTTGGTTTTAAACTGTTCCTACTAGAAGTCACAGAGTAAATTTAGATTTCTCAGCACAAGGGTGGCTTCAAGATTAGGTTTACAGCTGAATTATTTCCAAAAGAGCTATTCAGTCATTCCCCAGAAGTGTATATTGAAGTCCATGAAGTTGCAATAAAATGTGTGTCCTGTTTAAAAATGGTAAACCTCTTTTTCCTTGAACCTGAAGACCACGTGTGAATGTTTATGGATGAGGGTTTTTTAAGAGAGTTTCCTTCAAACATGATGAAAACAAAATGGTCTGAGGAAACATTTTCTGTTGTTACATGTTATTAGTGCAATGCAAAGAATTAAGACTGGTTTGGTCAGAAGGATGAGCCAGGGAGTCAGAGAATTCTCTGTGACAGCTTTCCTATGGGCGGTTTGCTCAGGTGTAGGAAAGACCGTGCTGATGTTTCATAAGAAAAATTCCCTAACTGTTTCAGAAGGAACCAAAAAACCAGGAGTTACATCAGGTCCCTCTGATCACATTGCTTATTCTCCTGTAGAAAATCCACTCGGTGTGTTATCTCCATGGTGAAGCCAGGAGAATTATTATTGGCAGCATTTTCAAGTCTTAGATGCTTAGATTTAAGCATCTAAATATGTGGCTTCATTCTTGAAGTGAAGGTGCACACATTTTACTGAAGTTAGCTGGAACAGCTGGGTCAGAAGTATTTTTGAAAACCAGACCACTTATTTAATTGTTTAAATATGGACTTATGAGCATAACTTCAGACACTCTCAGGTATAATTGTAGCTGCCATAGTCACCACTGCATTGTCCCAGCACTGTGTGTCCTAAACACTTCAGACTAATTGTTGTCTCATTCCAGAGTCACACTTCCTTCAATTAGGATGAATTAAAATAACACCTTTTGTAGTAATTACTTCTATAAATTAAAATTTATAATTATTATTATAGTTGTTATTATTATTATTGCTTTAATTCTAGGAGACAAAGGATATTATCTTTCCTGTGCAGTAGCTAGAGCATATATATAGTAGCTCTTACTGTTTACTTGTGAGACTTAGAAAGTAATTTTTATTGGCCAGCGTTTTTTTACATTTGTTTCTTTTAAATATCACAGTGCTTACTGAATCAGTGGGGCAGCTTGTGGTTATTACTTATAAAGAGCAAGGGGAACCCCAGAAAGTCATTGCTGTGCCACTGCGGCGTTGCTGCTACATATTCTTTGTGCCCCAGGCTTGGAACAAAAATCCAACCTCACCAAGGGGCATTAAAACTGAGCAATAAAACCCATTTTACTAAAATTTTCCTGTGGAAGTGTATGTCAACGAGGTGCAATTCTGTTTATTAGCACCTGAGCAGTAGAAGTTTATGCAAGTCTTGGGAGGTTGGGCATTTCTGATGATTCCAACTGTACAAGGAATGGAATAACACAATTTAAGTTTCACCAAACAAGGTGCATATTCAGCTGTCATGACTAATTCAGCTGAAATCTGTTTGTTCTCTCCTTTGCTTTTCTCTCTCCCCTTACCACAGAGGAGCTGATTAATGCAGAAGGCACTGCAGGGCTGAAGCCAGCTGGGCTAGAACTTTTGAAATGTTTCTTTCCCCCTACCCCATCCCAAGACAACTTTGTTTCCTCTACCTTTTCAGCACTCATGTAATTTATAAAGCATGGTCTAAAATTACGTAAGTGCTGGAAAAATAAGAATAAACAGGCAAACCAGAGAAAGATTTCCAATAGCTGAGTCCACACAGAAAACATAGAAGGTGAGTGGCAACAGTGTTTTTTGGGCACATTCCTCAAATTATCCTAAAATTCTTTATAGAACAATTAATACATTATGAATTCCATTTTTGTTTTTAAACATTTCCAGAAATATATATTTAATATAGAACTTCCACTGATACTCATTTTGCTCCATTACAGGACAGGTTTTCCTGCTATTTTTATTGTCTAGCTTTATCTTTCTCATCTTCTTGAGCAGTACCCCACTTTGGAGATTTTCCTTGCCGACTCCATAAGCAATGAGTGATAGACTAAGTAGAGATAGATTAGTAGTCTCAAAAAAGAAACATCTGGATAAACTAAATTTAGCTCTGAGAATGAAGGGAGCAGTAAATAAGAAAGGAACAGTTCCAAGTGAAGAGTGAAATGTACATGCCAGACTACAAAGGAAAACTGGGAATATTTTTCCCTTCAGACACTCAGTAACACAAACTTCAATCAACACCAGTGGAAGATTCCCAGTTTGCTTAAATGGTAATAGTCTCAGAGCCCAATGTCCTGGGCAGAATAAAAAGGTAGTGTAAAAAGGTGCTTTTCACAAGCAGAGGAATTATCCCTCTCACATGGATCTTAATAGTCTGGAAAACAAAGGATGAGGCAGAGAAATCCATGATATCCAGTAAAGGAACTGGGGCAGAGACAGGTACATGATTTTTGGCTGGCTGGCTAACAATGACTTCTTGTTTCTAGCTGCATAAATGCCTTATCCTTCAGCTTCCTAACATGGTTAAGTTCTATTTTTTTTTTTTTTTTCTGCAATAGTTCACTCTTCATTCAGTGTCATCACTCTGCTACTTCCTTATAGTTGTCCTGTCTTGCCCACAAGAACACTGAGATGGTAAGTATGCCATCTGCTTAGCACCTTGCTTAGAAAGCAAGAGATCTTCCAGAAACTAAGGTGGTCCTGTACAGGGAGTATAGACCAGAGTGAAGAGGTGGTGGGGAAGAAATTAACTTGACAGAGAGATGCTCATCACAGGAAACCAAGGCTGATACAATCAGACAGAAGCATGGGAACATGCAGAGTATGAAAGTAAAATTACTTTGATTTTTTTTCACTCATGTAAACAATTAGCCTATCAGTAGAAGGTTCCCTCTGGTACTTTCCATCACATAAACAGGCTGTCTCACAGTCTGGGAATGATGTGGGAATCATCTGAAAAGCAAATCATTTGAAATAATTGTGCCAACCCTGGACTGTGAAGCAGTAAGAAAATATAGATTTGTGAGGAAGGGAAGGTCTTGAGATCGTCACACTATAAAAAGATATTAAACAATGGATCAAAAATGCCTAGGAATTGGAGTATTTGTCAGAAGGTGAGATGTAAGAAAGGCCATCTGAGGTGAGAAGCAAATCAACATGTTTCTAAGATTTGGGAAGATACAATAAGTAAAGTAAGTTGCTGCCTTAACCACAGCAGGATTTTCAGTTCCCAGCTACCTTCATCCATCAGGAGCCCACAAAAACAAAAGAAAGTTACTCATCAGATATTTTAGCAGCAGGACAGAGGTTATTCAGTCAAAAGTTCACGTGCTGTACAAAGCCATTTATGACATCTGCAGGACAAGGATTTTGTTGTGGCGGCTTTCTTATTGATTGCTCTAAAAAAATACAAATTTGAGTGTAACTTTTAGAGAGTAATACGTACATGCACAGAGGCAGGACTGTGGCAAGACGTCTTGGACTGAGGTTGTGTAATTCAGGATTTGGGTTAAGACTGGTTACATGTTTCCATGTTCATTATTAGAACAAAGTGCCACTCCTGGGCACACTAGCTTTGTACAAACACAGAGAAGAAAAAGTTCCTTCTCCAAAAAGCATTAAAGCTTTGGGGTTTGTCTAGTTATAATACAGAACTTGTTTTAACACATTTGAAGTTAGACAAGCTGAAGCCTATTTCTCACAGGCATAGCAGCTGGAGTTTTCTAAATGAATCTTGAACAGAGCATAAAGTAAATTTCCCCTACTTCCCTCCCTTCTTACACAGCGATGTGGCACACAGATGCTCCACATCATCATTAAAAGCCAGGCGTATAAAACTATCTGCCTATACATGTACTGAGAACAGCACACTCTAATTTCTTTCCTCATCTAATCTCCCCTGAATCCCCAGCAGCACACTTCTGCATTGTCATTTTTTTCTGTTATTTTCTAACAAATATTTTTAAAATTCTGATCTTCAGCTATATAGTATTGATTTGAATCCTGAATGCAGATATGGGTGATTCAAACTAATTTTTATTACACATGAAGAAAATTAAAAACCTTTAAATTAAACTAGATATAACAATAGACCAAGTGAGCTTGTATTGTTTTATTGAACCAATTCATCTAGATGAAAACTTCTGGATTCGTTCTCATATGAATTTGGCTTTCCATAGAACATCTACTTACCTGGACTACTCTTACCCAGAAGCTTTAACTCATGCAGTGCTTGGTCCTTTTCAGAACCAAAGAAACTGAAATTTCTTTGGTTTCCATAATACTATCAAACAAAAATCTCAGAAATTGCTAAGGGCACCAGTTCCCATCTTTTTACCTCTGTTCTGATGTCATCATATGAGATGGTAGAGAGGAAAGAATTTTTTCTATCCCATAATGCAGCCTAGTGTGTTGGGGTTGACATGAGATATATTTAGGCCCCTTTTATTAATGGACCACCTCTGCACTTGAGAATAATTTAGTGAGATGAAAATTTTCATCGTGAGATGAAAAGAGGCCTCACTTCTTCTGTGTGTGCTTTTTCAGTAAAACAAGTTTGTATTGCTGATGCTATATGAAAATGTCAAGTTACTGCGTGTAAAATGTCAAACTTAATGCCTGTTTGATTGGACAGCAGAAAATCCATATGTTTTAATCTCACGCTGCATATTATTTTGTTGCCAAATTTGTAAAACACATTGTTGATGCTATTTTGTCAGCTGTGAATCCTGTAGGCACAGAATTACATCTTAGCACCACTGAAGTTGGTATTTGTCCTCATTTCCAGATGATCAGGCCTTGTAGGTAAACTACACTTGAATTATACCACACTTCAGTAAAGCCAGTGAGGTTGCATCAGGGCAGCTGGGAAACGAATGTTCATTTATCATTCCAGCATGGGCTGTCTCCAGTCATTGTTTTCATCTGCTGCTGCCTCTGAACCACCAGATCTTTCTGCCTGAGAATGTTTGAATCCTTTGTATTCCTCACCACTTAAACCGTATCCAATGGGCAACATATTTTCTCTCAGATCTTTAATATTGATTAGGTAACTGAATTTAAATTTAAGAACTTTGAAAGTTTGGAAACGTCTGCAGACATTCAATAAAGTCTGTTTTCTCTTCCACAGTCTGCGAACAGCTGGAATCCTCAGCTTGAAAAGACTTCTTTGTTTCCCAAGTTTCCATTACACATTTTTGTAACACACATGCAAACTATCCAGGTCTATGAAGCAGAGGCAATTCTTATTTTTGTGAAAGAAGTTTGCCATTTTCCATTCTGCACTCTTCAGACCTCTCCTTGTCCAATAAATGCTAAGTTGTTCAAAACATCCTATTTTCCCTCTATAGCTATATTTTTACTGCAGATACAAAGTCAAAGTTTTATTTTGCATCAAATTTAATCTATCACACACAATTAACACCAGTAAGTTTTTTTCTTACTGAAGCATGATACAAACTTGTTGCTAATCTCTTCCTCAGAAACTGTAGAACAGGCAGGGCATATATTAACCGTGGTACCCACTAAAAATACCAGCAACATTGGTGAAGAGCTGTATGTTCCTTCCCCACCCCCCCCCTCACATTTGCACACATAAAGTATATTAGGTGGAGATTTATACATCTTACTCTGCAATCTTTTATTGAGCATAATTCTTGTCCTGATATATGACTTCACAGATTTTCTGCTAATTTTCCATGATTAGGCCTATCAAAAACTGGTTTTAATAGCATGCTGGGCATGTTGTTTGTATGTGAAATTATTCTGCAATTGAAAGTTACATAGATAACATTTGGTTTGAGTATTCATCAGGAATCTAATCCAAAATCCTTGCAATAATAACAATGGTTGATCAATGTCTATCCTATTTTGCCTGAGTTAACAAAATTCTTTCCAACACAAAGTACTTGGTTGAGGAATCATTGAATACACATAGAAGTGTCTATGAAACTGGCTGATCCTCACTTCTTAGAGTTACATGGCAATATTTTCAAACCTGGTACTGAATCAAAAGATTGAATTGTGATGTGTAGACCTTCTGGGTCCTTGAAATTGCAAAGTGACAGAAGTAAAAAGGGACTGTAGAAGGTTGCTTAGTCCACCCGTTACCATATGCAGGATGAACTACACTGTACTGTACTTCTTCTAGCTATGGCTGATGGAAAAAAAATCCAGCTTGATACTAAAAGTTTGCCACAGAAACTCTGCTGCTTTCCCTTGTCATGTATCCCAGGCTGAAATTATTTGATGCTTTGAAATGTTTTCTGGTGTTTTTTTCTGAATCTCCATATTTTTTCCAGCTGCAGTGCAGTGGAGAACATGTGGAGAAAAACGCACACATCTTCTCTTTGCAACAACCTCTTGCTTTATGGAGACTGTGCCTTCAAAACGTTTTTTGAGAGACTGGCAAAGACTTTGTAGTAATCAAGGCATTTTGACTGAAATGCAGACAAATCTAGATTCAAAGAGCTGCCTTTTAGTGATTGTCTCTGCTGATACTTGAAAAGACCTGGAACAAATATAAGTAAAGCATTTATCCGTGCCATGCTTTTAGTCAGTCCTCTGTAGAGTGTGGAAAAGTTAACAATTCCAGATTGACTACAAGGAGGTTTTATTAAGGATAGACAGAATCATATGAACAGCAACGTGCAAAGCTTGTACTAAAAACTGCTTTAGAATCCTGCAGCTGATTACCAGAGAGTGAGCTCAGAAGCAGTCCTACAACTAGGAATACTGATTAAGAAGGTATGTCAAAATTTTTTTAATAATACCACCAAAAGAAAAATAGAGTAGTACACTAATAGCAAACTACATAAAAGACAAGATTTTTAGATTTTAAATCTATTTCCACTGAGGAAGTAAAGGTAAAGGATAGGGTACATAGATAATTTTTTAAATCAGTATTGAACTAAGTTTTGCAGAAACACATGTTTCCAATAAAATCTCACCTTTCAATCTGTGGATACAATCCATCAATGGAATTAACTGCTCACAGAATATATTCAAGCACAGATTCAAAAAGGAAAGCTGCTTCATTATTATTAAGTGGATTTTTCATATTAACATCACTTTGTCCTGCCCTTTCAAGAATATGAGAACCCTCTTTTTAAAATGACCTTTTCAAAAAGACTCCTATGTAAGATATTCACATAGATTTAATTTCCTAAAATTTCCTCCTGTTATTTCTAGGTATTTTGTCCTCTCTACCTCTCTATATTGACAATATTTTTATTGGTCATAAACAGAAATGGACATTTCTAGATTTTATTTTATTCCAGTCAAAACAAGAAGATCACAGAAGCTCCAATAAATTATAACTCTGAATAATACTAGTCATAAGGGAATGGCAAAGGTTCTTGGCGATGCATTTGCGAGCCAGAGCCAGAGAACCAGTGACTAATGTCTAGTAAAACATGTCAGATTCAATTCTTGTTGCCAATGTCTGGTGAAAAAAAACCCTGCTCAATACATGATTTACCTCATATGACCCAGTTGGCCCTCAGGGAACTGTTGCCTAATCATCATAATGATTGTACAGGTAAATTGTAAGGAAGGCATGTAGTACTTCCCATACATTCTATTTCTTGAAAACTGTTATTCTCTGGATTTTAAAACTGGGCATTCATCCATTACAGTATTGTCAGGGGATTATAGGAACCTCAGTCTGCTGAAAATAGTGAAATGTTTGGGATTTGAAGCATTACTGTCAGTTGGTGCTCATCCAGTAGATTCAAGAGAGCTTCTGCACTTCTTCACTGATCCTCTATCTCTTTGTGATTTCCCTCCCTTACGAAAATGAGGTCAAAGTCCTTGTGTTTCTGTGAAAAGAGTATTTCCTTTCCCTTTGGCTTCCCCCCAGTGGCATCAAAGCCATATATTGAATTGTGCAATGATATGTTAAGGGACAGAACACATGATATATGTCAAACACATGAAGTACAGCTAAACAGGTTTCAGCTCTTGTTCCATAAAGTTGGGATACTGTGTACAGGATTTTGGTAGCCTGTTGGAGCTGTTATTGCTCAGCCCAGGAGCATCCATGGATAAGCACTCACCAGTACTAACTGTGACAGAATGGCATGAGAGTAAAAATAGCTCAAGTGTTTATCCAGTTATGGACAAATTGGCAGTAACAGGAGTTCTTATTTGAAAACTGTGTCACCAGCTCCAAAGTGACATTTCTACATGTATGTCTTAGATAGCCCAATAAATTAGAAATGTTATTTTAAAAATGTGATTTCTCTCAGGCTATATAGGACTTATTCCCTCTACAGTAAGCTCAGCATGCACAAACTTTGACAGCCCAGCAAGGCATGCTGCCCAAAAAAATCTGAAAACAGTAAGTCCCATCTTCATTACCTACTCCTGAATGGATGACCATCAGGTAGTCTATTACTTTGACAGGTTGATCCTAATAAGATCAATCAAATGACTATTTCTAAAAATCAGGTACCAGCACATCTGCATTTCCCTCCTTGACAAAAGAAGGAAGATAAAGTGCAAAAAAATTCCTGGTCAAGGACAAAACAAGCAGGTTGAAATTTATGCCATCTACCATAGAAATCTCAAATAATGTGAATACCACCTGAATTCCCTGAATAGCTTTTTATTAACATGACAACACAGCTCTACAAAGCCAAAAGACATAATCAAAGCAAGGAAAGATTGTCCAAAATTAAATAGTACTAAAGCTTGACCAATTAACACTGACTGGCAAAATGTTAATCAAGAACAAGTTGCTCAGTAATTGCATCAGTCAGCAGTTTACCATTCAGCAGATTATTTCTCTGTGTGCTCTGCTTGAGCATCTGCAGTTTCTGTGGTCATCAGGGAGACCAGTCCCCATTAGGACTGCCCGGATGTTTAGTCCAGCTGGTCAGAGACATGTCATTAAAAAACACCAAAACAAACAAACAGAAAGCCCCCACATTTTTTCCGGTGCTGCTTGCAGTGTTCATTCCTGACAAGATTTGTGACTGACTGTGTGACTCCCAGATAGCAAAGACATAAAGTTTTCAGTATATAAAATCTGATGAATAAGCTGTCCCCTGGGGTTTGGCAGGACTTAGTAACTGCCTGAGATCTGCTGTAACTTTCTCCACTTGGCCTGAACTCTCCTATATAGGATGCCTGAAAGTTACACAGCTAAAAGCCATCTTTAACCACTCAAAAAAACCAGGCTTGTTTAGAGACTCTGAAAACTACAATTTCAGCAGAAACATATTGGAACACTTGCTGTGAAAATCAGACCATTGTCATAAATGACTGCTTTTAGACACACAAGTCTGGAATAAAAAGGACAATAAACTGAACAGTATCATTGGTGAATGACCCACCAGTGACATTTACTCAAAAGCTAGGATATAGCAAGTTTAGATTTCATTAATTAAGATTTGCAGTCAACTGACTTCCCCAGCTGCTATTTAAGGAACATTATAGAGCAACAGTGAGAACTTGGGGTTTTTTTTGGTTTGAGTTCTGTGCTTTGAGTGCATATTTTATGAAGCATGTGTTTGGCTAATAGTTGAAATTTCATCTCAGTGGCCTCTTTGATGGCATGCCTTTTTGAAACAGATGCTTGTGCTGATGGAGTGACATGTTCCAGAGCTAAGTGGGTCCTCCAAGACATAGTTCTGACTGCCTGCTGCTGGGGTCACTAAACTACTTCAGTGGGTTTATTTTAGCTCCCTGAAAGACACCCCTTTTGATGGCTTTAAATCCTAGCAACATTCTTTTGCTTCCTAAAGACACTTTCTGACTTCACCATGTTACAGATTACAGTGTTCTAACAATTCAATCCTGACTAGTTTTCATTTTTTCAGAGGCATTGTAATTAACCATATCCATGGGTTATATGCTGGTTCATCTCCCAAAAACCAATACACAACAGCAAGTGAATATTGTTAATTAAATTTCTACAAGCCAGAGTGATCTCCTAGTTTGCAGCCATCTCATGAAGAGATGCACACATCTCCATTCAGCACTTGAAAAAGTTTGCAAGAGAAGAGCAGTCCAGCTGCCTACTCTAAGTCTCCAGGGACAGATGTTCAACTCACAGTTTATCCATGCCATATTCTGATGTTTCTCTCTTTGTCATTTGATCTCACAGTATTTCACGCCTCTGCATGTCTAATGAAAATACTACAGCCTCTCATGTCCTACAGTCAGTTGTTTTAAGGTATAACTTTTCAAGGATTTCTGTCTATGAAATGGTCTTTCTGTCTATGAAATGGTCTTTCTATGTTTGCGTATCTCCTACATTTAAGCAAATTTGTTCCTAAGCAGTCAAAATTCTCATTCAGAATCAGCACTTGTCTCTCTTTAAGGGTACAAGGAAACCTTACTATCTGCCCTCTAGGTGTTTGTCTAGGCCCCTTCAAGCTCAACTCTTCAAGTTCAGGTTGTGATGTGTGAGAATAAGAGCAGATCCGTGTAAGTCTGAGGTTCTCGTCATTGTCCCTTTTGTCACAGTGTACAAGTACTTCATAGGCCCTAGGACAGCTCCCCTTCCTTCACTGATGTGTGAGCTCTCTGCTCACAGGTAACAATCCCTACCTTTCCTAAGATGGGTTCTGGCAGTAGATCTAGAGGAGCACTATGAAACAGTTTCCCTGGTTTCCAATAGAATCAAAGAGAAGAGTGCAGACCAAGTGCAAATGTCCTTTCTCAGATCTGAAGTGAGATTTAAATGGAGTTTAGATGTCAAATCCAGGTGTGGAATCTGACTCTGTTAAGAACTCACATCCTCTAGCCTTGTCAAGAAAGGAACTCCCAGGCACTAAACCCGTGTTTCTACATATGCTCAGAAGAGCTTCTGATTTGGCAAGACTCATCTACTCCTGGATCTGCTATTCAAGAGTTTAATCTGATGTCTCTAATAATTCCCACCCCAGCCTTCTACTACAGTTTGAGTAGAATTTGCAAACTGACATGGATAGGATTTACGTATTGGAGATGCAATAAATTGTTATTGTTAATAATGTTTCTGTAGGAACATTAGGAGATCTCTAGCATTTTCTCCTCAATACTTAATCTAGTTTATGTGAAATTCTTGAAAAAATATGTATTTCTTTTACTCCTATTTGATGCTCAGATATAATTTTGACTAAAGCAAAGCATCTGGATATCCTGAGGGTGTTTCCATTATATTCTCACTAGACAGGCATTACATCCTGTAGGGCAAAAATGCTCCAGAATTATTTGTTCTTATGCAAGTCAACAAATATTTACGGAACCAGAAACCACCCATCTGCACAAGAGAAGACATAGCTAAACAGATTTGGAGGAGAAGGAACATACAGCTATAGAAATGGCAGGTTCTTCAATCTAGACTGCATGGAGCTATGTTTCAGGACCTGAAAATGAGGGGTCAGAAAATAAATGGAAGCATTATATTCCTGTTTCCTACCAGATGCAATAAATAAATAAATAATAGATTACATTCAGTTTGCCCTGTATTTGTTAAGAATGGGAATTAATGAACTAAATCTATAGATTAAATATTCCAGCAGTTTGAAATACACTCCATTAATTTAGAGAATGAGTGGAAAATATTCTTAGTCCCAGCACCTGCTGTTGAATTCCCCTGCTTTTCTGTGGTTTTACTATAACACTTTCCAATTTTAAAAAAGTTAAGCAGACTAGACAGAAGATACTGTCAAATGCCCAAGGCAAATAAACTGGAAAAATATTAAGAAAATTTTATATGAATTTCTGTAATAGCAAAGGGAATATTAAGTGAATAATATTAAGAGACAATTCTGAAAAGTAAAAAATGGAACAGCCTCCCTTTTATACAAATATCCAAAATTCCCACTGAATCATAAGGGGTGAAATCTTTCTGTGTTGCTTCAACACAGATATATGGAATATGAAACACAAAATATAGAATATGAATCAATCTTAATTTATGGAGTAGATTAATTACACATTTTTAATGTGAATCAGATCTCTCAGTTTCTGTACTTATAAAAGTCACCTTTACAGGCCCCATATGAGAGCTCAGTGCCAAGACCACCCAGTGACTTTACTTTGAAGGATGCAGGAAACTGTAGTCTTAAATTCTCATGCAAATGCTGATTCTCAAATTCCTAACTTAAAAGATAGGAAGATGGGAACTCATAGAACATTGTAATAAAAACACCCTTTGCATCTAGAAGAGAAAAAGTCACTTGTGAGGTTCCCTTCTGTATTTCCCTGTGTTTCTCTAGGATGTCCCAAAAAGTGAACAAAATACCTTTTATCTTAAAGACAATTATGACAAATCTAGCTCAGGGCATTAGGTAGGTGCCTGAGAAGCTGTATCATTAAATCCCTTCTGCTCTTTAGGAAAGGAAAGACGTAAAATGGGAAAGAAGGCCAGTACCATGTTAAACTACTTAAGAGGTCAAATAAAATCTGACTGTAGCCAGCAATGTTTAGATTTTTCCTTTGGCTCAGAAACAAACTGTACATCATCCAGTAAATGTGTACTTTACAAGTGGTCAGAGGAAAAAACATCTCCCCATACTGGGCAGCTGCTTCAGTCCTCTCTTGTTGCCAAATTCCTAAAAGTGCCCAGAAGCATCTAGGCTGATGCATCAGGTCTCCTGCCTCTTCCTGGACTGATGGGTTCATGTCCACCCAGACCCTTGTGCATTAAATGTGACATGTAATATGCAGAGAGAAGGGGCAAAGCACTCATCAACCACTTGTTTGTCCTTCTCCTGACAAGGCCACAACTCTTAAGTGTTTTAGCCCAATTGGAAGGGGATTGTGGAAACTGTAGAGAGGGAGACAGAGCTCCTCACCCCTTTGCTGGTTTCCTCAAGTCCACACTTAAAAATCAAATACGTTCCAGCCTTACCCTGAAGAGAATTTGTCTATTTGCAAGAAAGGAGATAAAATTCTCATCTCAATGGAGAAGATAAAACCAGCTTTTTCAGTAGAAAAGCCAGCAAAACAGGAGGTGGTGAAACCTCCCAAGAGAGCACGGCAGCATAAGAAAAGTACATGGCAATGGGAGGAGTAGTTGCACTAACTCTTCCTGACCCATGTTTTTCCTGTAAATCTATATTAAAATATGTACATAGATTTGCGTCTGTGTATTTGTTGGTCAACAAAACCACAAAAAATTACATCATTTGTCAGGAACAACAGGGATGGACTTTCAACAATATCAGCTGTTCTGAGACAACTTGGAAAGAAGAATCATATTGTAAGTGTGGGGGAAAACATTTTTCACTTTAATATACCTGTAGTGCTACTGCATCTGGGGCTCATTTCTGGTAGGGTAATGCAAACAAATATAAAGAAAAATCCCATGATGTATTAAGCATGCTGAACTTTACCACCACCTGCACTCATGACATTTTTAGTGTTTCACTGTGGTGGGTGTGGGATAGAAGTAATCTGCAAAAGGGATGGAGATGATTTCTCAATTTTTATTTCTTTTGAATATCCTATCCACCAACCTGACTTTACTAAAAAAATTAGATTGGAGGTGGCCTAGGTATTTGGCTAATACACATTTGGCCTTCACCTTGAGCCTTTTTCTTTCCTGTAGACAGAAAAACTCAGCAGTCTGCTTAAAAATGAAGGTGTCATGACACCTAGTGGTGAATTAAACACCAGTAATTTCTATTTCCCTTAGGATTTGTGAGTGTTTGCCACAGGTACGTTGTTCTTGGTCAGATTGCAATGTGAGAGAGGTAGGTATTACCCTCACAGCTCTGGATATCCAAGCAGCTCCTCATTTTTGTTACAGTCTCTGGCAATGTGTGTGTGTGTGTGTGTGTGTGGTTGCATCAGACTTCCATGTGTCTCCACAGAAGGTGGCATTATCAAAGCCCCTGTGCAGTCCTAGATCATGCTCCTTATTGAATGGGACATTTTGAATAGTCATTTATACTGAGATCACTTCAAGTGCCTTGACTTTGGAGACAAAGAGAACATGGCAGAATCCTGGCATAAGACCAGCTGGGAATTTCAGACTCATTTTCTTGTCAAGTACTTATTCATCAAGGCTGTGTTCAGATGGTGACTCAAAAATGTATTGTATGGCATGCTACAAATTCCTGGTAGGCTGCTAAAACTGACTCAGTTACTGGCAAATTCTTTTGCTTTTGAAGACTTCTCAGAGTCTGCCTTGGGTCAGCAGCAGTCAAAAAGTACATACTGGCTGTTACCAGCTGGCTGATACCATGACAAGAAGTCACACTGAAAAACAATAAACCAATCTAGACATATGCAAAAAAAATATAGGTTCCTTCCAAACAGTGGCAAGACTTGGAGATTTTAATTTTTTTTTTTTTTTTTTTTGAGTAGCAGAACAGTGTACAATTGTGCTCGTCATAATGAGGCTGCAATCACCAAGTGGCCAGATTTCTTGGCTTGTTTAGCCAGCTGGCTGGGGAGTGCATGTTTTTTATCACAAAAATGAGCTTCAATGCAAAAAATTTCAAGTGAAAACATCACTGTAGGTTGTTCAGGAATCTGAGTGCATGCTTCTTTGCATCTGTAAGGGCTGTTAGCAGTGCAGTCTCACAGCTTCATGTCCATATTTGTACATGCATACAAGCATGCTTTCCACTGCCTTCAATAAGACAAACTCCTTCCTCCTCCTCTGTCATGCAGAAGAGATGCATAACAAAACTGCATGTTGTAACTGAGAAATGGAAACTAAATTACTTGAATATACAAGGTTTGCTTCATCTAAAGATTTAATTTACCACATGTATTAGTAACTTCCCCACTTTGCTGTCTTGGGTATTAATTAACACATATCACCTGAATGTCTGGATATAAAGCAAGTGAATATAAAAACAGTTCTATCCAAAATGTTCCAGTTTCTATCCCTTGAATCATCAGCATGTGATCTATTCTGTGCCAATATTAATAACCTCGTGTCTTTCAAACAACTCAAACTATTTAAAAATTAATTCTGTTTACGGTGCCTTCTAGAGGAAGTATTTTGTAGAAGTGAATAACTCAAACTGACTAGTGGCTACCCCCTAAATATGACTATCCAGTAACAAAATGAATCATTTAGAACTTAGTTGGCAAGAGATGGACTTATTGTTGGACAAAATATAAAGTGGAGATCAGATACAGCAACAGAGACCCCTAGGTTCTTTTTCCAATGTACCATACATTTTCTATGCTGCTCTGACAAAAGCAGGCCCACACTTTGTCATCCTAAATCCCATTGTTGGCTTTTTTAGCACAGAGCTGCAGCCTGTCATCTGTGGGGGTGACATTCAGCTGTCACTCCTAGAAACACTTGTAGCCATGAGTTGGAGGCCATAAACACTTGTAGCCATGAGTTGGAGGCCATAGATTATATTTTGACTTTAGTTTTCCCTCTATAAAATGGAGATAGCCACTAACTGGTGCGTGACAAGGCCTGGTGTGGGCCAAGGGCTAGTATTTCTTCAGTCTTCACTGAAGAGAAACAACATATAATAGAAAGACAGCACTAATGCTAGCAGATGTACCTGAAATAAGCAATGCAGTCATGGACAGAACCAGTGCAGGCAGAGTTTTTGAAGTGCCAATTTGAAAACATTACTTTGGTCTGTAGATCCAGCAACAATGATGAGTTTGATCATTCTTATGCCAGGCAGGACAATCTGCTGCAATCTGTGTTATGTGGGTACGTATCCTAGAACCTTTTCTGTCTCTTGCTCTTGCATTTTCATGATTCTCATAGTGACAGATAGGACACAAGAACCATAGAGTAGAAAGCAGCTGCCAGAGACACACTGAGGAGTAAACGTATAGGTGGTATTCACTCCCATAGGAGTTTAAATGCTCAGCTAGGATGTGATTTTAAGCTAGTATCTGTATTGAGTGCAGCTGAGACGTGGACAATGAATCCCCAGTATCACATTCACTTGCATGGCTAAGCCTAAAATTGCAGAATTACACAATGGTTAGGGTGAAACGGAATCTCTAGAGATTGTTTAGTCTAAACCCCTTGGGCAAAGCAGGCTCAACTACAGCAGGTTGCTCAGGACCATACTCAAATGGGTTTGAATATCTTCAAGGACGGAGATTCACAACCTCACTGGGCAACCTGTGAAAATCCTGAATCATTCTTCAGTTTAAAATAAAAAAGGTTTCTCTTGTTCAAATGAAATTTCTTGTATTTCAGTTTGTGCTCATTGCCTCTTGTCCTTCCACTAGATACCACTGAGTCTGGATCTATTTTCTTTACACCCACTATATCAGGTATTCATTCATGCTGTTAAGAATTCCTTCTAACCCTACTCTTACCAAAGTCAAACAATCCCAGCCCTCAGCCTCTCCTACTATGTCAGATGCTCCAATCCACTTGGGATTTCTGTGAAGTTTCCCTGGACTAGCTGAATTATGCCCACATCCCTCTTGCAGTGAGGAACCCAGCACTGGACCCAATGCTCCAGGTGTGGCCTCACAAGGCTGAGTGAGGAATCACCTTCTTTAAATTACTGGCCATGCTCTTCCCTTACACAACAACAGCCACCTTTGCTGCAAGAGCACATCTCTAGTTCAGGTTCAACTTCTTGTCTACCAGGACATCCATTTGATGTCCAGTTCCATATTAATGGCTACTTCCAGCGGTAGCTTTCTTCAGCTTCCTTGATTTAATGTCTTGAGTTGTTCTTTAATACAAAGGTAAACATGCCTGGTCTGTTATGCATCATAGACCATTTCTGCATCAGTGCTATTTAATTATTCAGTAGCACTGGAAGCTCTAATAAGGCCTCCAGGCTGTTGATCAATTCAGCAGAATGGAGTCAACCACCTAGAACTGACAGAACCAGCAGCACATTACTGTGATTTCTGGTGAATCAGGGTAATACCAAACCTGTGTCATAAGCATCCTAACACCACAGAATAGCTTGAATTGAGGGAGGAGCTGCTTTTGCTAGGAATTCATTGTTGTCCTTGTGAATAAAACAATTTTGTGATCTCTACATACATCCTTTCTGCACCTCTCAGGCCTACATTTTTTTGCCCTACAGTAGGAAGGAAAATTCACCCTTTCCCTAGTAATTGAGTGAAATTCTTCTACAAAAAGCTCAACTGCATTCTCCAAAAGGAAACAAAAATGAACACTGCGTTAACACTCCAAAACCAGGAAATACCCCTAACCAACACTCTATATCATCACATAACCTAGATTTCAGTTGAGAATTTGGATGTTGTTTTAGATAACAAAATACAACATATGTTTGCCATTAATCTTCTTGAACATTTGCTTGGCCAAAAATTATCTCTGATCAACTCACTTATGTGAACAGGTCTATGCTTCAGACTGAAGTGGTAAAATGTTATTCCAAGGGCTTGCATTACAGGGAATCTCTCCTTAACTGTAGCAGTGTGCCCCCTAATGACAAAAGTGGCAAAACTAGCCTTTGTCCCCCAAAAAAGGAAAGAAGCCCAGAAGTTTCTCTCAATGATTAGGTGAAAAGCCACCTCATAGGACCTCAGAGACTTCACCAAAAACTTGGGGTCATCTAATGGGATAGAAGCCAAAAAGTCCCGCCTGGCCCATCAGGTAGAAAAGAAGAGAACAAAAAAACCACGAGGCTTTTGTGAGGTGTTTATACCAGGAGCAGACCTCTGTACCTGGCTCAAGTTTTTCTGTTTGTTATTTTGCCTTTTATTAAATCTTTTTTGTTTCTAACACTGCAGCAGAAGCCATCCTGCTTATTATTTGCCCCCAAAAGGTAATAGCTAAGCTATCCTTGGGTGTATTAGGTTCCCTTTTGAGGGTTTATAAGACCTGGCCTGAGAAAAAGAAACCTAACACTTAACTCTAATGAGATTCACTTAATGACAGCCTCAGTATCAGTGTCTGTACTTCAAAGACTTTTTTGTTCAATTTAAATTTCAGAATTTAATAAAAAAATCTTGCCTAAAAGGCGACAAGCACAACCTTTAAAAATCTACCATTTGTCTCTACTCTATTTGCAGTTTCAATATCCAATGCTGTTGCATCTGGTTTGTGAAGAAAGAAAGAAAAAGCTCTTTCTTCTTTCTACCAAATGGCAGATGCATTCATGTAGTGGAACACCCTGGAGAGTCTTCCATTCATCATTTAAATTTTTTACAATATACAATATAGGACCATATAAAAATAAAGAAATATGAGGAAAACAAGCTTGGTTTATTTAAGGAAAATAAATGGTACATCTCAGCTGTGTCAGCTAGTTCTGGGCACAACTGAATCTATTTCATTTATGTTTGAAAATCTAGGCACATAAACTATCAGCATTTTTAATGGCAGAATATTGGTGCAGTAAATAAAAACATGCAATTTCATACAAGCTCTTGCTCTCCAGAGTTGGTCTCTTCATGTCTTTTTGTTTCATATCAAAACAAGAACATACAAACAGCTTCAGTCTGGCCAGTCCAAAGGCAGTGTGTGAATGGGGAGCAAGGCTCTCCTGGAGTTGTGATCACTGCAGCTTCCTACTGACTGTGAACCTTGCCCAAACTTTTCTGTCTTCCTGTCTGCATTTGTAAAATGTAAAATATATCTAAGAACCAGCCAAGAGCCATATACTTACTCATGTCTGGGGAAGTTAGCTCTTCACAATCAAAAAGAGTTAATGCTTTGATTGCTTGAAGGTTAATCCAAGGCTTTAAACTGCCTGATAAGAATCCATGTCCAGACTTGAAGGAGTCCCAAGTTTGCAATAAACATAGCCATTAGAAATATTTATCATTGAGTCAAAGCACTGAAGAGGATTAGTCCCAGCTGCGCCAATGCCAGAAGACAGTGTCTTAATTGAATTACATATTTTTGACACTGTCCTGAAATGCTTCCAAAGATTGTAGAGATAAAGAACTTTTGAGCTCTGGTTTTGTTTTGCTCTTAAATCTGTAATTCAGTTTACCCAGGTTGATAGTTTTAAGGATTTCTTACAAAGTTCTGCATTCAGTAGCTGGGAAAATGGTACAGAGAAGACTGTGTACAGTGACATGCAGAGTAATAAGGAAAGTACAAAAACTAGAAAGGACAGAGTAAGGGAAATAAAAGACAACTATGCTGGCTCTTAATATTTCAAATCCCTGAAGGGAAAAGAATAGAGTTACTTTTGTAGCTGCAAAGAGAATTTGGTAGCTTTAGAAAGATGACATCTGGTAGAAATGACATGGCTTCTCTCTGCTTTTGGCAGAAATTGTACTTCTCAGAAAACTGCCATTCCACTGAATTTTAATGTTTTTAAATGTATTTAAAAGCTATATCTCTGATTCTGCAGAGCTTGCTGTTAAAGAATCAGAAATTCTGACAAATTAAGTGAGCTGAAATCAGAACTCCCCTTCTAATTCCAAAATACTTAATGCCACCCCTTTTTCATTTGGACTTCAGTCCTATTATACTGAACTGAACAGTTGTAAGTCGCCAATACATTGGATTTTTTCTGCCAAGTATTGCTCTGAAGCCCCTCCATCTATGCAGTTTGGCCTGCCACATTGCTGCCATGCTGACAAAGGTTCCTTCAGAGATATTATCCCGTTATATCTACAAGTGACTGAGAGCCACAGAAGTCTAGATTGGTTGTCTGGAGCTGTTGGAAATCCATCTCTTCCTGTTATATAAACTTGTTTTGAAAGCAAAATGAAATTAGAAGCAGATATGTTGGCTCGTATAGTACAGAGATTAAATCAATTGTGATAGTAGATACTTAGAACTATTTGGTCATGCAATGATTACAACAATGAGAAAAATAGGAAGAAATATTTGTAGCTGAAGTCACTAAAATGTACCATAAGTAATGTTCCTGGAATGTGTTTTTCAGCTTTCATGTTGTTTTCCAGAGGGTCACTGAACAGAGGCAGAGGAAAACTGACTGGGAAGAGCTCTTATCATCATGGATGTCATCCTAACATGTCTCAGAGGAATCCATCATTACACTAAGACACTTCTAATAGAAGCCTGCTCTGATGCTGAACCTGGATTTTGGCTGCATTTATTCAGTGAGAAAAATTCCCTGGGAGCCATCATTTCCTGAGTCACAGCTTTGGAGCCCTATCTGAACAGCTCTGGGGACAACAATATTAAAGATGCAGCAAGTAAGATCTTGAGCAATTCCTTTTCAGAATCTGGACAGCTTCAAGGCTCCCTCTTACCATTTGAAAACTGAGTCTTCCAGGATTCATTCTTTCTAAACCTCAAATATATGTAGGAGTTTAAGAATGTAAACAGAGCCAAAGACCTCTGAGTCTACAGTAAAGATAATTTTCATTTGATACTGCCAAAATGTAATGTTAAGATTCTGGGATTTTTTATATTTCCTCTTCCAAAACCAACTTCAGATTTCCTGTCCTGCCTTCTGAGGTGGTATTGTTTCCTTTTTCCTGTCCACTTCATCACTCTTCAGTGTCCATCCTAAAGAAAACCATGACTGTGAAAAGCTTCACACTTCAGCAACATGGAATCACAGAATCATAGAATGTCAAGTGTTGGAAGGGACCTTAAAGATCATCCAGTCCCAGCCCTCAACATGGAAAGAGTGGAATCATCACAAGAGGCCCAGTAAACTGACATTGTAGAAGTGCTCTGAAAGAATCTGTCTTATTTGGAAGTAGGATTTTAGCCATGAAAAACTTCTCTACAATGGGAGAAGAAGTAAGCTGGGCAATGAATAGTTTAAATGTTTTTCGGTTTCCCTTACACATGACACATTTTCTTTGTGTTCTGCTCTGTCATAGATAAAAGTAAAACTACCATGATCTTCATACCAAGCCTAAATCTGAAAGAACCTGTAAGTCTTCTGGTTGCTCTGGATGTTTGTGTTTCAATAGGAAAAGACTTACAACAGATTTATTACATTTCTGTTAGTTTCTGTGTAATTTATGAGGGAACCAAAAGAGTTATATAATTTCAGGCAGGGATTGGATGGAGTCTTTACCTAAAGTAGTATGGACTGTTATCCAAAAAACTGAGGTGATGTGAAATACAGACTGAGCAAACTGGGCCTGAAACTGTTTACAAACAGCTGCATCTCAGGTTTGAAGTGATCAGTACTCAAAGTGGTCTTGATATGAGACACACAGTGGGGGAAACTAATTCATTTTCTCGTTTGTAATGGGGGTCATCTGAATTTATTTCACATTTATTCTGTACACAGTACTGGTAGTAAAAATATAAGCCCACTTGATGCTGTATCCAATTCAACTGCCCATTTCTGAGTATCTTTGGAGTGTTCAAAACTGCAATCTGACTACTCATCCAGCTTTTGCAAACAGGCCTGTCTCTCCAATGGGGTTCTCAGTGATCAAACCCAAAATCCTGACTCCAGCTTTCGCTGTTTTGAGGACATTTCCCAGTTAATATCTGAATTTTGCTGCATGAGCTTGCCATGTCTATCTACTGCTGATAGCAGGCACCTTTTCATTTTCCAGGAGCTGTGTCTTGCTCAGAGGGAGCAGCCAGACTGTTCTCAAACTATGTTCAGGGTCACAGTATGGAAACATCCTTCTGGAAGCTGCCTGGCTCCTTGTTCCTTCCATCAATCTAAAATAAATGCCATTGAAAATGTCTTATTCCTCTTTGTGTATGCAAAGACCATGGGAACACTTACAAGTCACTCTCCTTCAAATACTGCATACAAAATTGGAGGAAATTCCAATGTTTGGATCTTGCAAGAAAATCCAAAGTGTCCAGATTTCTCTGACAGATATTCCCACTTTGTTTTTCCAAGCTGAGAATCATGGAAATACCTTTCCCACCACTTTCTGCCTCCCTGTCACTCTTAAGTAAGGCTCATCACACTTGGAATGAGAGATAAAACATAAAAGTGATGGAAAACCACATCCAGCTGACCCAAAGGGGAACTGCGTTCTCTACCTGCTGCTGTCTTCTTCCACATGTTTTACCTTCTTTCTGCAGGTTGACTCACTACATTCTTCTGCCAATTACTTATCTTCTGTTTTCTCTGTGTGCACAGCAAATCTCTGATGCTCGTGGGACTGTTCCAAGTTCAATAAAATTTAATTTTCTGTAGATTATAAGATTCTTGAAACTCCAGTCAAGATGTGGAGCCAGAGAGAGGTCCAGACTGCATAACTACAAAGTTTTGCCACAGGCAAGTGGCACATATATCTCATTAATAAAGTTCTCAATCTGAAAGTGTTATTTTCTATGTGGAAAAAGTAATCTTAACTGATTATAAACTATTGCTGAAATTTTAACTGGAATTAGGCACACAGTCCTGCTGGTGTAAGCAGAAAATATTTGCACAGATATCCACTGTCCTGACCCACAGATAGAGTTCAAGCAAACACTGATGGGAAAATTAAATTAGAAGTACAGGATATTGTCTTTCATTCTCTGCATTCAGCCTACTCAGATGGCAGAATCTGAAATGTATATGGCATTTTAATTGGTCATAAACAAACTCAAAATTATTCCAAGGTTGGATCTGAACAGATTTCATACATGAAAATTTAATATTCATAATGCTTGCCAGGAGGACTACTCTGAATGTTGAAACTTTGCATTCATCTGCAAAACACGGAAAACAACAGAGGTGAACAGTATAAGCCTAGGCAGAAAATCCCATTAACAGACTTCTTGTGCTCCTCTGTGCTGTGCCATAGTGATACATTAAACACTTGAAGTGTTTACTTTGTCACTATCAACATTTATCTTTTTCTCTTTAATTTTTCTGTCTGTATCTGTCTCCATGCGTGAATTTAAATCTGGTATGGCAAAGGAATTTAGCACTATGGAAGAGGATTTTAGGCTATTTAGCCAAATGGAAAAGTTAGGGAGAAATATCTATTTTGAAAAACCTGGCACAAGAATTAAAAAATTACCATTAATAAAAGCACATATTTTGTCCCAACCATCAGTATTTAATATAGTGTTTAGTTTAAAAACTTTTTTTGGCATTTTAACATATATATGCATTTCAAATAAAATAAAAAGGAAAGAATCTTTAAGTTTTCAAATGAAATATGCATGAATGGGATGAAACAATTGCAATGCTATGTAGCAGCCTCACAAAGAGCTCAAAACTGTGATTTTTGATTGCTTGCTTTTCTTTACAGCAAATGATTCTATCCAGTCTCAAAATAATCTATAAAGAAATCATCTTAGCCTTCATCAGACCCCTGTGAACACTTGCCCCTCTCCAAAAATAACCAGAAGGCATAAATCCAATCTCCATCCTGAAGTCCAATCTCTATCCTATCCCAACACAACTGGCAAAATCACTTTTCTCCAGATCCTCCTTTCCAGCCATACTGAAATGTATATTAATTAACCTTTCTTGATGTCAAACTTTACCTTAGCTTTATCAAAACTCACATTGAACATGGAGCAACTACTAAAGACCTAAAGCAAATCCCAACTTAAAGTCTTGTCCAGAGTTTTATCCATGCCCCAACTTCTTTCACAGACTACATTCCTGCTCTTCATGACTTAGATCAACAGTGAAATTGGAATTATTTTTCTCAGAGAACCCAGGCACAGAACATGTTTCTCAGGCTTTGTTTATATAAAACACAGCACCAGCCGTTGCTGCCCTCTCATCAGTAGCCTTACTCACCCTTGAGAAAGCACAAACCCTTCCTAACCATGTCTTTTATCCTGCCCTAGAGAACTGAAGGACTCCAGTAATAAGCTGACCTCTGCTGCCCCTGCTTTCCTGAACTGCAGTTTTAACAATGTCTAAATTTCAATTTCCTTGTTCTAGGTCTCAATGTCCTGCAAGAAACTACTCTAATATTTGAAACCACACTGGTATTTAAATTTTACTTCACAGATCCCTAGTTTCAAATCCAGTCCTATTGGTTATCATATTCAAAACCTCGTCAATGTTTCCTACCATTCACTCTCACAGGAAGGATCAGCCACAACCTGTCAGGATCCTTTAAGAAAATTTTCTACATTCATCTTTCTTTACCTTAAACTCAATGTTATCCAATAAACAAAATAAAACCCCACCAACCAAGACCTAAAAATTAAGTTTTGAGAACACCACATGGCTCACTACAAATAGTAGCTCATACATGATTCCTGCATAATTTTGTAGGTCTACCTATTAACTTGCTCTTGTAGCTTCCACTTTCCTGAACCATAACATTCAAGATCAGGATGTTTTTTTTTAAATACAATACCAATAAGTTCTACTGAGTTCATACCACAATGAGTGGCTTATCACATATCAAAGTTTGCTGGTTTTCCTTAGCTTTTGAAGAAACTAACATAAAACCAAGACCTTAGCCATCTTTTACTGGACCTGTAATCCTAAGCCACCTAAGAGCATTCCTGACAGTGAATACACTTGTATCCTTAGCCCAGTCACTGTTTTCTGTAAGAGGATGAATTACACATTTTTCATTGCTGAGAGAACTAGTCCTGAAACTGTTGGTCTGCTGTTCCTACTGCAACTAGCCAGAAGCTATAAATCCTTGCCACCACCAGCCTCATCCTAGACACACCACACTGACAAAATCCCGCAGTAAATGTATTTGTCCAGCTCTTCCTCTCCTGAACCCTAACCCCAGCTCTAGCCATACAGCTCATGTCTGCCACTCCAGAGCAACAGCCACAATTGTAACCTCAGCTGCAACCAGTCCTCTTCTCCTCCACGTAATTAATCACCTGCAGACTAATCATATCTCCACTGCTAGATGGAAAACCTGTGAAATTAGGCTTACAGGGCAGCAAAAACGCCAATACAGGAAAACTGTCTTCCAGTGATATGTTCCTTTTTCTCAATTGTTGCTTGAAAACAATTTTTAAATGTACTGATATCAGTTTTAACAGTTTTCATTTGAAGAAATGAGTTTTGGTTTTAGTGTAGTTTGTCAGTGCTTTTACAAACTAGGACTAACAGAAAATCTTTATTTACAGCTCAATAGAAAAGGAAAAAACATGAAGGCTTCTTCAATATCAGAAACACTGTGCAAGGACAAATACACTGTCTCCAGTAAATGTGCAAATGCTTTACCAGATCTAAGCTGTATAGAGCTTTGTTGGATGGGATTTTTATCTTTGTCTTTAATTACATTTGCATATGTTGGAAGATATTTTCACTTATTGCAAAAAAGATTAAATAAAATTATCTCTCTTTTCCTCTGTAAAATTCTCATGCTTCTAATCCAATGCTAATTTTAAAAGCGTGATCCCCATTAATTTTTATAGGTTCTGGAAGATATTGTAAACCAGTCCCTTATAAAACTAACAGCATGACAAAATAATGTTCTAGAATTAACACAAACACTTCTCTCTCTATATAAATTTCTTTAACAGCAATTGCCTGGAGTTTTCTGCAGGTTTTCCTAATCATATTTCTTTTTTAGTAATGCAAGAAGTCATTCCCCAAAGGCAATATTTTGTTCTTCAGATCAAAGATAAAAATTTTCTTGAGTTTCATGGGAACAAGAGCATTCTAAAAATAAAGTTCCTTCTCTGATAGCCTTTAATGGATGGGTTTTTTGGTTTTTTTTTCTCAGAAAGCAAATGTAACAAAGATGACCTTTGCATCAGTTCCATTTCAGTCCTTATGGTGTAACTCTGTTTACTGCAAAAAACAGCTCAAGGATATGTGAAGACAGGATATGTCATCTCATGCGCCCTCTGGACTGCCCTGAGGCAAAATTGTCCCTTTCTAGTGGTGGTTTACAGCTGTTTCTGGGCATTGGTATAGCACATGAGCCTCCAGATAAGTAGGGGGAAAGGTTGATTAGTCTTACTCTGCATCACAGCAGGAGCAACTCTTTTTTGAACTCTCAGAATTTCTCATCAGCCCTGGTATGCTGCCATGATTACCACAGAAGAGGCTGTAAGTCTGCTTTTAATTCCTGTGAATCCTTACTGAGGATGGGAAGAAATGGGGCAGCCACAGAGGAAGGTAGAACAGAGAACTAAACTTGTATCCCAGCCATCAAAATGTAAGTCAAAAAATAATTGAAATCATTATACAGATTCAGAAATCAGACCGTGCTTGAGCCTCTCCAAATAATAAAAATTCATTTACTATGAATTCTTCAGGTCTGTGCAGAGACCCATAAGACACTTTGCGACCCAAGGTTTCCAGGAGAGAGGTGGATGTTTAAACTTTCTGGATTTCACTTTAGGTAAAACAATGAGCAATCTGTTTGGATGAATGCTGCCTGTGTGCCATGTCCTTTTCCTCATCTGCTATTTACTCTTGCAGTTAAACAAAGCTCTGCAGGACATTTTCTAATGTCTTTCCTGCATACACAGTAATGGCAGAAAGTTTACATTAAACTGATGGATTTACTTGAAGCAACTGCAGTCAGAAGACTGTGCTTTTAGACACACACAAAAGTTAAGTATTTAATTTTTATACTGTCAATATATTAGTTGGTACAGCTATTACACCTTTTGTTTCTTTAAAGGTCTATTAAAATATCTCATACTATTTGAGCACTGCTTGCACAAGTACCTTAACTTGTGCTCTTCACCAGTAGAGGACAGCATGAAGCCAGCTATCATTCCAAAAGTTGCTCAACCTTTTTCGCTCCTTTCACCCAACAGCTAAAGTCAATGGAAGTTTCTTCATTAGCTTTTTCTCAAAAGGGATACCTGGTCTCCTTACTGAATGTTTTTCAGTGAAATAAAATTTAAGCATGTGTTTTATCACTGGCAGAAATCTCTAACTATCAAAATACTCACAAAGCTGCTGTTGCACCTGTTTTCTTTCTTCTGAGATACCTTTGACCTGGGAGATCCTCTAATATTTCTCATGGACGCAGAAAATACAGAAGTTAAAACATAGGTGAACCTGACAGGCTGACAGATAAACAAGCTGTGTTCTACTGCAGTTTGCAGATGTTGCCAGCCTGCAGTCTGCTCTTTTCTTAATGTTGCTTTCCAAGATGGGAAGCACAGAAACTGCATCAGCTTTGAAAAGCACACAGGAAAACAGGGTCTTTGTCTTAAAACATATTTTATCTTACCTTAGACAAATCTGATCCATTCAGGGAGGTAGAAAGGATGCTAGTAAGGGGATAAGCTGTAGATTCTGCACTGCAGTTCACAGTGGATCATCACAGGATGTGGCTGGTTCTTCCTTTCTACCGAGGGATTGACAAGGAGAGCTTACACTTATTGCCTAATTAATAAGATGCAATTAATTGCTCTAAATTTCTCATTACTTCAGCTTTTGCCTTGGTTCTTGTTTGTGTTCCTTAGGCCTAGCTCACCCCTAGGTATAATCTGGGCTCTGGGCTGTCTCTGGTTGCCACGCCTGGCTGGCCCTGTTTGGTTTATTCTAGTAGCATGGGGCTGACACAGCTTCTGCCCTATTGTCCTTGTTATGCTTGGCTTCCAGCTTCTCCCCAGTGTTGGAGAACAGCTGGACTTTGCTGTTCCTCACACTCAGATACCTCACAGTAGCTAAAAATCTGCAGAAAAATGACACACAGAAAACATTTAAGTTTTTCTTTTAATATTGCCTGGGTAGTACTTCTATATCCCTGTTTCTTTGAGTCCTACTTGTCTAAGCTTGTTGTTTCTTTTTTAAAAGTGAATGACAAGAATTTTTCCAAGTCAGGCTGCTTTAATAAAAAGATGGTTTATAAAATAATTCTTTCTTTCAAATGGACTGTTTTGTGACTTGAAAAAAGCCTACTCCCACTCTTTATACCCAAAAATTCAAAACTGAAGTCAACATCTAGGAAATGCAAGTTTGGAGTTGCACATATGCACTATGGCTAGGTATAGATAATGGCGTAGGTATTGTTAGGGAATTACTGAGTTACTTTACTAAAGCTGCTTAACTATGAATATTTAAGATGAAATCGCAGGATGATTTCTAATACCCAAGTTTTAAGTTTGTCAAATGCTCTCCTGTTAGCTGTGGTGAGCAAGTTGCTGGCAACAAATTAGACTTTGGCAAAGCTTTGAAGTTTTTGTATGATTGAGGGCAACTAACTCTAAATGAGATGAGTGAAAGCCAGGTTAGAATGGGACACATAAAACTGCAAGTTTTATTACACATTTACTTCAGCTTTACCTTCTGTAATTTGGGTTTCTGTTGTGAGCTTCTACAAGCATAACATTTCCAACCTGGCAAGAAATTATCAAACCCTAAATCTCTTTTGGTTCATAAGAGAATTTCTGTAATTTTTTGAAAAAAATTGAATTGGTAATAGGACATTTAGGGGAACCCCTTCTGATGATGCATTGGATTGTCTTGTGTTCATTCAACAAGCAGAGCCAAGAGCCTGTAGCTCTGTCTGCCTGTATCTCTGTCTTTCAGTTTTATATCTACAGCATTTGCCAAATGTGCTCTTGCTTCTCTGCAGGCACTCACTGTAATGCACTGAGTCTGGTCACCCTCAGCTCTCACAGGGAATTCAGGGTTTGTCTCTACTCACATTTGAATTGTAATGTTTATCTGTGCCACGTTGAGTACACATGTAACACTCAGAGACACTTTTCCTCAGAGCAGTAAAATTGGTATCCATTAAGCAGCTTTTCAAAAATGGTTTTGCAGTTGTTGGGAACAGCACATAATTAAGTATCTCTAATTCAGATCCCAAGTCTCTACTACATAGTGTCTCTTAGTTAACTTCAGAAAAGCCATGTCTATTTTCAAGCTCATCTGACTCTTCCTGCATCTTCTAAACCCTACAGAAACACTTCCTTCACAGAAATGCTGTTTCAGCCTTGCCTTGTCTCTAGGAAAATGTCCATTTGCTTAGTGAACATTGATGAGCCCTGGACAATGCAGTGATAGACAGTTTACACAGAACATGTCTCATTAGCTCTGGGGCTAAAAACAAACAACTTGTGTCAGTTTTGAAGTGAAGCTGAATTATGGGTGGCCATTTCTTGCCATCCAAAGTTCAGAGAACTTGTGGTGTTACTTCAATTGAGGTGTAACAATTTCTGAGAGGTAATTTGTGTATGGATATGGCCCTACAGAAGACTCTGGGTATTGGTTCTGAATAAAAAGTTCTGCTTAACCTGACTTACAAGTTCTCCTTAAGTTCTTACAGGGGAATCTCAATAGACCAAGACTTTGCCTTTTAATCCTTCTTTTTCATGATCTCTAAAGCATCCCAAGTGTTGCCTCAGCACTCATGACATGGGCAGCAGTAACCTTGAAGACTTCTTTTAAAATGCCCCATATCTTCTCGCATTTTGGGCTGTGTCATGTGTAGGCCTACCTTACACTTTCTGTAGCCCTTACCTCCTAAAAATAATCTCAAGAAGTCATGATAGATAGTACACTGTAAGTTATTAATCATCTCAGGCCCACTTAGTCCTTTGACTATTTCTCTTCCTAGAGAAATAATAGAAAGCTGGGAAGAGCTATAGAGGAAGGAAGTTTTTAAGGAAGTTAGTGAAACCACCAGCAGCTAATACACATTCTAGGGTCTGTTTGGATTTTGCGAAGATAAAGCAGTACTGACTCAGCAATTTCCAGTGCACTGATTAGTCTGCAATGCTAGAAATTCCTTCTGCTCTGTTAAAATAACACAGTATCCTTTATTTTGAAAATATGTTGTCTGTGTTCAAAACGAGTCTCAGTCAACATGAATATTTTTAGTAACCATGTTTCTTGCATTCAGACTCTCTAGTTTGGGTGGGATGTTTCTGAGGAGATTCCTTTCTTAGCTTTATTTTACTGCTTTCCCAAAAGATGTGAGATAGTTTCTTAAAACCATGAGGAATGTTATCACATTTTTATTGCAATACATCCCTCTGTCTGGTGATGGAATCTAGCTGAGAGAAGTGTCTGGAAAGTGCTTAGCCTCCTCCGGCTTTGGTTGTCTCAAGCAAACTCTGGGGTATATTGTCATTCTTATCTGATGTTTCATAAGGTTTCTAAATTCTTTTGTCTGCAAGTAATAGTATTTAATCTTCTCTTTAATCTTCATGACAGATATGCATAATATAATGTTTGGTATGTTTTGTTGTTTTGCTTTTTTTTTTCTAGAAAGGAAGACTGCCACAAATTCAATGCTAAGCAAGCAATTATGCATCTATAATGAGCAAGGACAAGTACTCAGCAAATATTTTGGACTTTATTCTTTTTACAGGAATACCTCTTGTCTTGCTTGAGGCCACCAGGCACAGTGGAATTTAGAAGTCTGTGACATTTCTTGGAGATAGCATTCTTGCACAGAAAGGAAAATTTCTTGTACAACAGATGCTAATCTAAATGCTCTGATCCCTTGATTAAATGCCCCATAAAGCAAATATTTCCATGGGCTATTTGATCAGACTTGACAACAACATCTTCAGCTTGAAGGAATAATGCGAATAGTAACTTTTTCAATTCAAAGCCATATAACTTCCTATATAATAAATAATAAATATCAACACTTATTATCAGTGCTGCCTAACATGTTTACCCCAAATGCCAAGCTACAATCTCTTTTACTATGGCGGTCATTTTTTTTGTTTCCCTTTAATATTAACAGAGTGTTTATTCCTTTACCCTCTTTAAACTCTGCCCAACCACACAGCTGTTCCCCTAAAGGAAATTACAGGCTGCGGAGAAATATGTGTGTTTTAATACTAGCTGTATGTCATCTAGGATCCCACTGGAGATGACATTATTACTTTTCAATGGCAAGAGCTGATCACATGGGAGGGAGGTGGTGTTTTTATTATAATCAGCTGCAGAGAACTGGTGAGGGTGAGCTCATCTGCAGCTGAGTATGTTTGAACTTTTGCACCTTTCAGTACCTTTCTGTGAGCAGTGAAAACTCTCTCCAAGTGGATGTGTTAGGGAGTTAGGTTTCCTGTAAATGCTGAGATCTTAGAAAATGGCTGCAGGAAATGAACATTCCAAAATAAAATAGAGCTGAAGAATTATGGTGTTGATTATTGAAGAAAGTAGTTTCATCCGGGTTCTGTAGGAAAGGATTATTGTGGTTTAAATATCTGATTTGATTTGATTTGAGTCTTCTATTCACAGAATTACTCAAAAGACTTCTTGAATCTAGATCATATTATTCAAAGCAGATTCCACTTATACTGGCCAGCCATTATGCTGTGAGTCTCCTGGGAGATGCTGAGCACCCTTAACTCCTGTCTGAAGCTTCAAAAAATGGTCTTTTGTCAAAGCCTCCAGAAATATATCACATCTGCTTCCTTGGGACAATTTCCAGACAATATGAATTTAATTGACTGTCGGTGAGGAATAAATGAAAATCTAGTGGCACATCTGGTGCTGCCTTCAAATCAATTTACAGTGGTTAAATAGATTTGAACTGACACTCACTGGCATGAAAAACCTGTCATGCAGCTCTTTGTTCACCCCACTAACTAGGCTATTAAACACTGTTTTTTGCCTTAATGCAGATTTTGCTGAGAAAAATATGACATTTTGCACATGGCTGGGCTTTAAGGCAGTTAATGAAATTAAAGCAAAGAACTCCCAGCATAGCAGGCAACCCAGATAACACGAACAATTGTTTAGTCAGCACATTTCTGCTCCCACAGGAGCTGCAGCTATTTATCAGGGCCAAGGCATCCAACATCCAGCAGGGTGTGAGCAGATGACAGCACAACAGCATTTCTCTGCACAACTGCCCTAGTCAAATTTATTTACACATTCTGGAGTGTTGTGGTGTGATGATGCGACACTGGAGAAACAATGCTTTTGAAACACATTTTCCCAGTGCAGACGGAGAAGTGTAGATAATGGATCCACGTAGTTGTCCTACTACGTTTTCACAAGAATTTGCAGTTTGGAAAGCAAGCTTAGGCAGTTTATACAGTGCCATCCATACGGGTTGACCCTGGGTAATTTTGGGAAAAATGTATCAAAGGGAAAAAAGGAATTTACAGAGGGAAAGGATTCAAGTCTGGAAATACACAAAACAGACACTTCCTTCCCGCCCCCCCCCCCCCCTTTAACAAAAAGTCAAATAACATTCCACAGTCATCAAAGCATGTTGTCTTATCACTAAGCTTGCTTTAACAGCATACTATTGATCTTTCTCTATTTTCTTTTCTTTACTAAACCAGATCATAAAAGGTAAGAAAGAACAGTTTTGTCTGAGCACTTTTATGAGTTAAAAGTATTATTTTGTGCTTATTGCACTGGGCCAGATCTTTGAACATCTGGTTCAGATCCTGCTTTTTCCTGTGTGACAAAATACATTTGCATTTCAATTCCGTATCTACAAGGGGAGGATCATGTTGTTTTCTTGTTTTACAGAGGTAGTCAGGTCATGGAGTTTATGTGAGTGCCTGCATGGCCCAGTTCAACGAAAATGTGACTTTAAGCTGTGTACAGCAGTTGATTACTTAACGTTTTGATTATCCAGACCCAGCTCTATCACTGTTTTCTGTGCCTTCAAATTGTTTTTTCCCATATTGCCATTCATAATATGAGAAAAATGCTGCTTTCTTTCTTCCAATGGCAGTTGTATGAATAAATTGTTTACAGTGCTTCCAAAAATGTGCTGTAATGATGGAAATTATTTCAGTCACGTGACCTCCATCCACTAAGCTATCTTTTTCAACGAGAGTCCTTCCACTGTTTTTTGTTTCTCCTGCTCATAGAGCTTTTTCTCTGTTGTTCCCTATACATTAAAAAGTCCATTCAGGCTTCACACATTACTATCCCCCAATTTTCAGATGTGAAAGATGAGGAATGAGTAAATGATGGTTGCAGTCTGATGTTGTCTAGAAGTCAGTTAAGATTTTATCTTACTGCTGCTTTTGGTGTCCAGGGAAAAGCACTGATCTGTGGGCCCTCTTCCAGCTCATGCCTAATTGGAGTGCTGGCTCTTGGCCAACAGCCCAGCAGAAAGTCAAGTCATGAAACAGGAGAAATCTTTGAGTCAGCTCCTGAAATAGGTGCAGCAGTCGCTGGCAATGAAGACTTTTTACCATCCACTCTGGGATACATCTTTCCTTCTAAAGATTTCATTGTTTCCGTAGCTTCCTGACAGTTTTCCAGCAAGATTGCAAGCTTGGTCTTCAAAGCACCAGGAGACTGATTCTAGCTGAAAATGATCTGTGGTAAACAGACAAGTTTCTAAGGACTCTACTTTTCTGTAAGGGAGCATATTTTTTGGAACAAATTCTGCAGACATCTCCTTTAGGCTGATCGTTTCTGTTGAGAGTTAGTTGAGAAAAACTTACTATATTGCTACACAGGACCACAACTTTCCCAAATGTAAATATGCTGATTATCTGGTCCTGCTCTTATATCCTAAGAATTTTTCCTTTTAATTTTTCACCAAAAATCACAGAATTATATTCTCAAAATCACAGATTCAAATGTTCTACAACCTGTTTATAATGCAATATGTCTGTAAACTGTGTGCTGGTTCTTTTACTGCCTCCTAACTAAAGGACTGTGTTTTTCTGTGATGAGGGAATTTTTTTCACAGTAATGCAAGAAGGCTCAGCAAAGTGTGTCAATATTCTTCTTGAGCCAAAAAAAAAAACCAAAAGGAAAGCAAGCAAGCAGGCTTTTGAGGAAGGATTCAGCTTTTCATTCCAGGATTCTTAATCAGAGCAATACACATTCCACAATTCCAGCCTGTTCCTGATAAAGACATAGCACACTTCTTTCTCAGGAACAAACATTTTCTAGTAATTGATGCATGTCTATTTGGGTTGATTGAAATTATAAACTAGATGTTTTGAAAAATGTCTAGGATATCAAGAAATAGTATGCAAATCTGGTCATATATTCTCTAGAAGCACACCATATGTTGTGGGGCTCCTCAGGATCCCACCCAAGGATAACCCAAAGCTCCTTCTGAGACAAGAAATGCTGAGGGATTTTGTCAGGTTTCCCCTTAGCCCTGGGGGAATAATTGCTATTTTTTTTTTTTTTTTTGAGGTGAGTTTTGAGTTTTGAAGAGGATGTTCAGATAATACAACACAACTGCTTATGTAAAGCAGAATATAAAGAAAAGATAACAAGGTGTAGCAGGGATGGGAATGTGTGAATAAGTGCAGTGCATATTCAATGGAAGACAAAATTCCCTTCTCACCAGTCTAGAAATGTTTAATAAACAGTGAAATGAGCAGTATGGGCTGGGTCTATGAAAAACCATCGCTTCGGAGCTGCTCTTAAGTACCACACACAGTTTTTAGAAAGTCACGCCTTTCATCAAACTATCCAGAGAAAAAGTTTTTATTATGTGATAGGTAAACATATTTGTATGTTTGTAATATGCAAACTAGTTTGGGTTTTGCTAGTTCTACCAGCTGGTCCTTTCATCAAACTATCCAGAGAAAAAGTTTTTATTATGTGATAGGTAAACATATTTGTATGTTTGTAATATGCAAACTAGTTTGGGTTTTGCTAGTTCTACCAGCTGGTCCTGTTGTAGCTACAGCAATGCTGCTACATTTTAATGCTGTTGGGTACTCCTAAGTCAAAAAGGGTATAAAGGACCAGCCTGTGAAATCTATGGATCTCCAGGAACTTCAGTGGAGTTTCTTCTTATTTATGTGAAGTGAATCAGGCCTGGGTTCTTCTTTGAGATCACTGTTAAGGAGCATTTCAGGAAGTTGTTTCAGAACAGTGATGCAGATAGACAAATAGATTTGAATGCATAAGAGTGGTATGAAAGTATAATTAAAAACTAACACAGTATCTAGAAAGCTGATAAAAAGTAGATAAAGTAATAAAGCATGGTGACAAATATTGAGAGCAGGCAGGACTTTTACATCAGAAATTCAGTACAGAGAAGTTCATCCTGAAACATAGGTCAAATTTCAAGATGCTTCCTGATAACATGGGAGGCAATCTATGTCTGCCTGCAATTCCTCACTTAGATAATGCATAGGAAACAAAATTATTTAAACTCCCAAGGCATCTGACCCTGTGTGCAGTTGTCTAGAAACAAAATTATACACAAAATACTCAGATATTATCAGAGCCTTGTGTATATTGTGAATCCATAGCAATGGAATTTGCTGAAGATTTGTGGTCTTGACTCTTGCTTTTTATTAGTTACTATATAAAAGGGACTGGGAAGGAATTTGGAAGTTGTAAGGGAAGTCTCTGTAGTGGGCACTTTGCAGACATCTGGTAAATGAACACAGATTCTAGAACAGAAAACTGCACCAGAAGGTGTAAATCATAATACTAGTTGCAAGAGCTGTGATTAAAAGATAAAAAAAACAAACCAACAAACAAACACACACATACCCCTGAAAATAAAAAAAATAATAACTAAGAAAATGGGAAGTAATATAAAGTGAGTAACATTCAAGTGTGTATGAGTATTAAAATACCTTTAACAGTGCTAGCCAAGGATCATCAGTGTACTGAACTATGCTTTAGTGTTAACTGTGAGAAGGATGAGCTCTGATCATCTGGAAGGGATGGAAGGCAAATTTGGAAAGGAAAATTCTCTTTAGAAATGGAACAACTAACCATCTCACTGCAGAGTAATCCTCTAACTCTGATTTCTAGTCATACTCATCCCATAAGCCCAGGCTGCCTCTCCAACCATTACAGAAGTCTGTCATGCAAATGTAACTGCCACTAGATGAATAGTATGAAAAGTATTATAATGAGTATGAAACTGAAGAGCGTCTTTGGACTGTTTGAGTCAATGCTCAAAATATCTTTTTAGAAACTCTTACTCATCAAAATATAAATGAAAGATCTGTGAGATTTCTAATATTCCAGAATGTTTCATACTGAGTTCTCAGGTACACAACTAACATGATGATTTTTAATGAATCAGATCTTATGTTCTATTTAAATCTGACTTCTTTTAAAATATTTATTTTAAATTTCAATTTGCAACTCTCATTTAGCAGGTCTGAGATACATTCACACTCCTTTCTGATAATATTTTGTGGTGATAACAGAAGCCCAGACTGTTCTTTTCTCATTTTATTTTCATTTTGACATCTGTTTGTTGGTTACCATTACATTGTGCTGCCTCATTGTGCTTGGGAACAGATTATAGAAACAGCAGCCACAGCATCACACCAGGACACCTGTGCAAAGCCTGTGAAGCCCAAGGAGGGGAAGATGAAGCCAACAGAGTGGAAGTAATCAATGTTAATCAAGCAGTGTTAATCATCAGCACTCCAGTTCAGTGAGCTTGGCACTGCAGTTTACAAGGACATGTCTTAGAATTACTTTCCCCATCTCTTCTGGAGCTTTTCTAAGACTTTCTAAGACTTAGTTTGTGATGCGTGGAAAGTGAATTTGTGGATATGTCTCTGCTTTATTCTTCTAACCATGATTTTAGGAATCCCAAATTTGACTGCTGGTATTCCAGACTAGCACAGCTCCACTGGAGGAGCTGTCATTGTCCAGCCATGACTTGGGTTAGTGTGTGTTTGGGGGATGCTTGGCAGCTTTCAAAGTAAATACAGTTAGGTCAAGAAAGCAGTGACATTTGCCTTGGGAAAGCAAAAGTCAAGGGGGCATTTGATATCATCAGCAGACCATGATCAGACATAGTCAGAGGATGTTGCAGAATTTCCAAACTCACTCAAAATTGTGCCTAAACACAGCCTAGACAAGAACTATTTGAGCCTCACCAGAAAAAGCTGAACTTAGATGTGCACTATAACAAGGAGTGGGAGTTCTACAGAACGATGCAGAGAGGTATTGAGGATTCAAAGAGCAAGTAGTGAATTCACTAGAGCCTGAGGGGAAGCTAAACACTACTTACAGCTTTAGAGGCCATAGGGGTGTTTCAAACTGTCCATATTTGAGTAGGTTCCTCACTCCTAAAGAGCAATGCCAATTTTAAAAATCTTTCTTCATCTTTGCTTTTTTTTGCTTTCCATTGGAAGAAAGTAGAGGGAAAAAAGGTTGTGAGGTTCTATATAAAAACCCAGAGGTCCACAAAGTGCAATCTGCTGTTATGGCAATAAGATTTATAAAAAATAAAAATATTAATCTTATTTTATAATAAGATTTTATAAAAATCTACTCACAAACTGTTGACAGTCCTTTAAAAACATAACTAATCCAGTCCAGTTTGGCAAATGCCTGCTCTACTCTTTAGAAATCTTTAGAAATGCTTTACCTCTGTTTTTGCCAGTACCATCTTGTGCAGAGAAGAGCAAATTCCTCTTATCTATCACCTCACATATTTGCTCATTTGAACATCACTCATTTACGTACCTTATCCAGATAGGCTCTTCACTAATATAGAATTCAGTCTCCTGACCAGTCTAGGATCCCATCTCTGAAGGTGTTCTCTGTGTACCCAATTCAGATAAAATTAATTATTTTAATAATGGTGAGCCATTCCAGGAGACATTTTATTATTTTAAGTAAAATTAACTTAATATTTCTTCATTTCTGTTAAAATATCTAATCTCTCAGCTGAGCAATACATTTGTCTTTTTCATATCTTCCTATCAGTCATATCTCATTGTTAGGCCATTAACTAAACAAGCAGGTCATCTTCCCTGCCTTCAAATAATAAATTGTCAACTTAAATGAGAAATTCTTATTAGTCTTTTTAATTGTAGTTCATCACATTTCTATTACTCCTGACTTATAAATCAATCTTTCTTGTATGATAATCTTTTCCCGCTCCTTATGCAATATTTTATCACTATACTGAAAATGCCTCCCACTGTATCATCATCAGATTTCATTAATTTCCTCCTATTCTTTGTGCCAAGGCCATCCAGGAGAGTATTTTATAATACTGAGATCCATAAACAGACCTGGAGGATGTGTCTCTGCAATCTTCCTTGATCTCTCAGTGATAAAACCTCATTCTCTCTTTCCCCTACTCTCCTTGCCAAATCCTCTTGCTATTATCAGAATAATTTGTATTCACATAGTCAGGTGATTCCTATGCTATTTCATCTCTTTTCCACTTTAATTTATGAACTGTATGAGAATACTTTACAGAAGTCATGATAAATTCACTGTATTTTCTTTCCCTAAAAAAAAAAGCTGATTGCTGTGTAAAACAGTGGCATCAGAATCTGTTTCTTTCATAAAGCCAAACTATTTTATCCTATTTTTTGCTACCTTTATGCCTTGTAGAGTATTCTCTTTTACAACATGTTCTAAAGCCTTGTATACTACACTAAGTTTACAAGTGCATCAACATGTTCTTTCTGTATTCTTAAATACAGAAGTTTGTTTCCTATACAAGATGGAAAAAATAGCCCCCATTTTCTTTTGGTGTCTTTGGAAGATAATCATTAATTTCTGATTTACTAACATTGCACAGTGATCCATTTTTAAAAAAAAATTAAGTCTCCTTCCACCTCCCCACCCCTTTTGTTTTTTTGTCTTTTGATAATTCATACGTTGTTGCTATTTTTTCTCATCTCCAAGGCAGATTTTTTCCTAAGTTTTTGTTTATTTCTAACATATTTTTTCAGGTAGCTGCTCATCCAGTTACAGTAAGAGCCCTTCTCTAAGAGTTATTGAGGGTGTTTAAATCTATTTACCAATCCTCCCAAACTTTCTCAACATTCAGGATTCTGAACTATTCTGTCCACCCTACTTCTCAAAATACTTATCTTTCTTTTATAAAATTTCTTCCTTTTTTTTTCCTAGCACTTCTTTTTGGTTATATACAATAATTTAGTTTATATTGATCTGATGTAACTCATAATCCTCAGATCCAAAATTATTTTATGCTATGTTGTCCTTTAGCTAGTTGGAGCAAAGACACAGTCCTTAGTCAGTAGCATTTTTTCAATTGATTCTCAAGCTTTTTCCTTCCTAAGCTAAATGAAAAACAATACAACAGAAAAGTAATTTATTTCTTCTATTAGAACAGCACAGCACATCTTTCAGTTCATGTGATGGACACTCTTTTTATCCAGTCTCTGATTTATAGTGATTAAGAGACTGATGCATTCAATATATAGTCTTTTCTCCACAATGAAAAAACATTTGTCTCAGGTTTTTAAAGACACATTTTACCTATTCCAGTGATGCCCACTTTATTCTTTGAGGCTAGAGCCCTGCCACTTGAATAATCCTGATATTTCCACTGGAGTAAGTTTTGGGCATGGTATTCTGAGAATACATAAGAGAAAAAAAGGCAGTGGTTACCGAGGGAGGTGAGTTTTTAGTGTATTCCAAAGGAGTGTGACAGTAATTATGGAAAGAAATTCAGGTTTTAAAAAAGGATATCAGCAAAAAATACACTGAGACCAAAATACACTACAGTCTGGAGACATCTTCCAAAGGGAATCATGGAAGCAGAAAAGTATTGGACTTTCAAAAGTAGGTTTGACAAAGCAATAGAATAGGGCCTACATTTTTAAGCTGGCTAGCAGAGACTTTTTTCATCTGTAGCTTCTCTGTATAGATTCCATGTGTCTGTGTTCCCTACCTTCTCTTTCCCTGACATATGTTCTACTCGTCATTAAATAAGGAAATATCTGATCCCTTTACTGACTTTTCCTCAGTTTTCACTCCTAATATAACACCAGATTTAAATTGCTGCTGCACTGCTTTGATCTATTCCACTGAAATTAATTGCAGGCAATTTTTCTCTTTGAGATACAGTTCCTCTCTGTGGCCCAGCAAAGGAGAGGAAAAAAGAAAAAAATGATACCTGCATTTTAACAGTTCTGTGAATGAAAAAAACATACATTCAATCACAGCTTGCAGCCTGTGGATAGGACTGAAAACAAGGTGGTTTTTATTCATTGTGTTTAATACCATGCACTGAAGTTGGAGGCACCAATGGCAAGTGATCAATTTTTGTAAAACTACTTCCCATATCTCTAATTTCTTTACAATCTTTATCTGCACATTTTCAGATTTACATGCATTGCCCCCTCAAACATAGGGCTGGAGTAATTCTTCATCTTAGGGTTAACTAATCCATCATTAGACAAACACACACAGATCCACATGAAATGTTTGCTTTTAAAGCCAAGCTTTCTTACATCAGCTTTTGAAATTTTATTCACTTGGACAAGCTGATTAATGGTGTCAGCATTTTTCATTTGCTTTGCAATGCATACTGAGCAGATGTTATATTGGCTTGTTGGCCCACACTGAGCATGAACGGGTAAATCCTTTGAAACCTTGCTTTTGTTAGTAGGTCACTTACCAAAAGGTCAGTAAGTCTGTTTTATACATAAATATGATGTTGATTAAGCTAAGATATTTTGATTCAGTTCTTCTGGGAGGGACTTAATATTAGAAGCACAGGGTCAAAACCCGACATGTCAGACTAGGCAAAACTTTGGCTCACTGTAAGGGTAATCTTTCCAGTGAGGGTTTCCTTGTTGAGCAAGTTGTGGACTGCTGTCATTACAGTTTGCATTTTTTTCTCTCAGGAGGCATGCAGGCAAGCGCTGTAGGGAGAGGCAATGTCTTTTCATCAAGGCAACAAGATGTAAAAAAAGAATGTTTTAAGCATGCAAATTCCTCTTTAGGTGTGAAACGGAAACCATAAACTTCAAGCTCAATACAGAGTGAGAAAGAAAATGTTCTTAAAAAAAAAAATGGGTAATGTCGGGACCCAGGACATCTCTGGATGCCCTGGATGTCTCAAAGCCCTGGCAGGGGCTTGGAGACCCTGGCAGGAAGCCAAAGACACCTGGAAATTCGATCTTAATTCATAGAGCAAATTGCCAACCTTATATGAAGAATTACAGGCCACAAAACTTTAAGTAGCATAGTAGTAGGAATCACAGGGTGAAGGGAAAAATTTTGGAGCACTGTACAGGGGGATTTTGAACCTTGTACAGGGGGGTTTGAAATTCTGTACATGGGGGTCAAGGGTTCTAAGATGGAGGGATTTGGGCATGCCCTGTCCTTCTTCTTTCTTCTCCTTGGCATCCATGTTCAGGATGATGTTGGCATGTGTGGATTGGTTCATAGAGAAAGTGCACTTGCCAACAAGGGCAGAAAGTATTGGAAATTAAAGGTAAATATCTACTACGTAGTTTTCACTATAAAAGAGACAACCGCCCCGTGGGCAGGAGAGAGTGCCCTTGGCTGTCTTGCTGATCAGACCTCAGGTGGACAGACAGAAAAACTTTGTAGATAAGGAACAATAAACTCAACTGAAGACCAAAAGCAAGAGTCCAGACTCCTTCTTCGAGAGCGTGGCCTGCCCAGAACCACTTTTTCCCATGCTGGGGCAGAGACAAGTAACAGCCGACCCCGGCAGGGTAAGTAGACCTAGGAAGAAAATTAAATGTTAGCAAGAGAAGGAATAATATGCCATACATAAGCATTTTCCTTCAACATGGGCTAAACTTCAGAAATTAATTCACTGAAGGAGGACTACAACTGGCAGAAGAGAATCAAGAGCATTGATACACATGTCAGAAACATTTTGCCATGAAATTTAAGTCAGGTATGAAGTTTCCCAAAGCTCAGGATGTTTTCAGAACCAGAGCTTTTACATTAAAAAATGGAGGCTGCAAGCCTACGTTATTTGCTGTCCTGGGAAAACGATTTTGAATATGCTACTCTCACAGATAGAAATAAAATTATTATCTCCCTACCTTCTGAAAATTCAATGGAGTTATTAATTTAATATAATTTACTAATGTATTAATTTTGTATGTATATATACAAATATCAATATATCAATTTGTTAATTCACATGTGGGGGTATTTGTTTTTGCTTGTTTTTCTCCAGAATTCTTTCTTCATCCTCACCAAAAAAAGAAAGAAAATAAAAAATGCATGCATTAATCCCATGCAGATAAAACTGAATCTATTTCAGTGGATGCAAGATATGACTATTCATAATGTTCTCAGATCATACAGTCTTCCCCAAGGCTCAGGGCTTGCCTCCCAAATGAATCTCTAACACCTAGAATTAAATCTTCAAAACAGATTTTATAAAATAATTTTTAGTATTTGTAATATTTAAATATCAGAAGTGTTATACTATCATTTTTATGGCATACAATGTTTGAATGTAAGCTACATCAGCTAGAATGACACAATTATATTGGCATGAGTCTGCTGGTGGAGAAAAACTCTTACTTTACAAGTGTTCTTGTCTCACAAATTCCTGGGAGCTTGGTTATTTAACTTATGCTCAAGAGAATGGATTCACCCCTGGAGGTCTACAGTCACTGTCTGCTTTTGACAGGTATGACTAATATTTAGTTCAATATTTAATTCACATCTTTAGAAAGACAAATGTAAAAGAACAATGACATATAAATATAACTAAACTATAGCCTATATTAAGTATATTTCCTGTTAATTATATGTAGATTGTTATTCTTTCCCTAAGCACAGGAATCCTATTTACTTGCATGTCATTAAAATAAGTCTCTGTCTTAACAACCAATGCATTGCAACTTGTTTGCTTAAACTATTGAGAGTTTATGTGCACTAAAAGCCTAAAAGTAACAAGGCCTTTAGTTACTGGACACCTTTAATATCAGTCTCAGTTGGGACATGAAGTGTAGAGGAATTCTTGCCAGAACAAGGGCATGCTGTACTCCTGCAGGGACTGGACAGCCCTGGCCTGCAGATTACAGAGTTACTTTGAAGACCATGTACCATCCTTGAAAAAGAACAAGACAGACCATGTACCATTCATCGAAAAGATACAACAAGGAAGAATGAGCGTTTTGCAAGGACGAAGCAACCAATCATCAAGTAACATGTATGAGTGATTGCAGACACTTAACCAATGAGCATTAGGCAGTAGTGGCATGAAACAGTGTATAGAGAAGCATAAATGTGCCAAAATTGCTTAAGAAAGTAGAACAACATATAGCCATATTGGTGTGATTGTCGTTACTTGGCCAACTCTCCGTGGGACCCTCTTCATACTGGCACCCATGAACAGGGAAACTCTGAGACACTTGAATGCAGTTCACCTAAATGCAGAAGACTCCAAGCATCGGACTGAATTCCGATTTGGGAGCTGGAGAGTCGGAGGCGGGAGAGACCTCGTAGGCAAAAGCAGAGACCAGAGTTCGGAGCCTGAGCGGCTGAACAAGCCCCAACCGAGGTAAGACCATGATGGAAGTAGACGCGGCAATTAGTTAGAAACTATGAAAGGCGAGAAAAAGCTAACTGCTACAGCTTTTGAGGCTTTGGGAAACAATGTTAGGGAAAAGCAACAGGAGACAAAGAAACCACCTCCCAAGCCATCGCATCTTGCTACCTTTTTTGGGATCAGGCACACTTGACCTATGAAAGGAATTACAGCTCCTGTCTGCTCTACTTTGCAAGAAATGATAGTGTATCACAAAAGGAAGAAGTTACCCTACAAGAGACTGTTACAACTGACCAAATCCAAGAAGTAATCAACCCCCCTCTAGCGGGGGAAGAGCAGAAGGAGAAGTTACTCAGAGCGGCGAGTGGTGCAAGACCAAAAAGAGTAGTCACAGCTCACAGGCAAGACAAAAGGAAAAAAGAGTACTGTTATCTGTGTTGTTGTCGGTCTCCATGCTGTTGTCGTTCTCTGTGTCGTTCTCCTTGCCGTTCTCATTTGTCCCCTCCCTTGCCTGAAACATCATTGAATGAATTCAAGGAAAAAAGAAAAAAAGATCAAACTCATAAGTCAAAATACCCTGAACCTAATTAGTGCTTCAAGAAGTGCTAAACCTTTAGCGCTTCAAGAAGTGCTAAAGAAAATAGCAGAATTATCCACATGGTAAGAACAATTAGAAAAACAAGCAGAAAACATGAAAAAATCAGCAGTTATACCTACACTCCACTTCAATGCCTATCATTCCTACTGCTCCATCAATGCCTGGGTGGCTCATGTCACCTCTGCAGGCTCCCAGGCCAGACAAACATCCGGTACAGCAACACTGGTCAGGAGTCATTCGTGATGCCATCTTAGAAGGAGAATGGCAGGCAGCAAATTCTCTCACCTGTCCCATACAGATTACCAATAATCAGGCAAATTGGGAGCCACATGACTGGAATTTACTGCAACAGACGAAGCAAACAGTTATTGCGCATGGTCTCTGATCAGAAGCTGCTTGTCAAATTATTAAATTTATTTTTACAGCAGATGTCCTTTCTCCTGCTGACTGTGCCAGAGTTGCCTCCTTACTCCTCACACCATCTCAATACTTAATGTTCGAAAGGGAATGGAAGAGGCTAGCAGTGGAAGAAGCAAAAAGACATCAAATTGTAGGAGACCAACTGTATGGATTTCAAGCAGACATGTTAACTGGACAAGGACCTTACTCTACCATGCAAGTTCAACTGCAGTATTCCACACAGATGCATCAAATTGCCCAGACTTTAGGACATCAAGCCCTTTTGTCTGTACCATGTAAGAAAAAGCCTGCTCCTTACACCACTGTCCATCAGGGGGCAACAGAGCTTTATGGACAGTTTGTAGATTGCTTGTCAGCAGCAATAAAAGATGCTTTGGATTTACCACCTGAACTTCAGGAACATATATTCCACACTCTTGCTTTCGAAGGAGCTAATCCAAGGACAAGAGTGATCCTAGCAACATTACCCCAAGGAAGTCCAGCAGATGAAATGCTTGTAAAAGCCACCCAAGCAGAACAGAATAATGGGATGGCTGCATTCACTGCAGCAATGGAAGCAGCAATGAAAGAGCAAGGACATATAATCACAGCAGCATTATCTGGAATTGGAGATAAGCGAGCTAAGATGAAAAATCAAAGTAACAATAACATCAAAACCAGCAGTTGCTTCCGTTGTGGTGAACCAGGACATATGCAACAAACCTGCTCTAAAACTATTTGGTGTCATATATGTAATTCTGATACTCATGCCACAGCTGCATGCAGATGAGGGCAATTGGGAAACTTGCAGTACAGCATGCCTGGTCTGCACATGAAGACACAAGTTCAGACTCCAGCGACCCAGAAGAACATAATTTCTTATACCAGCACGTCCCAGTGGACGTGGCAACCACCGTATAAGTAATTTGAGTAATGAAGAAGTGACATTGATTCCAATTGAAGTAAAAGGTCCTTTATACAGTAAAATTTCTCAGCTTGGTGGGCTCTTATTTGGAAGATCTTCAACAGGAAAAAAAGGAGTAATTGTACTACCCGGAGTAATTGATGCAGACTTTACAGGACAAGTGCAAATCATGACTTATGCATTGCAACCACCTGTCAAAACTCCAAAAGGAAGCAAAATTGCTCAAATACTTCCCTTTGAAAACATTGTCACACATTGTCACTATTCTAAAACTCAAACAGTAAGGCCAAACACCTAAGATAAGAGGAGAAGATGATTTTGGATCTACTGGACGTGAAGTGTTTTTCACATTAGATCTTAATCAGAGACCATACGAAAAGATTCAACTGAAGAAAGGCAGTCAACAAATTAATTTGGAACCATTGTTAGACTCCAGAGCAGATGTTACCATCATTAATCAACAGATGTGGCCTCAGACATGGGAACTGCAATCTCTGCCGAGTTGCTGTCTGAGTTTTTCTCTACTCCCCCGAGCAGGGGAGGAGGCTGCACCAGCCGAGCTGAAGGCACAGCAACTGACAGCCGGGGGGCACTGCCCAGATGTGCCAGGGGCGTCCGGGGAGCGCCTCAGCAGGAGGCAGCAGTGATCAGCAGGAAGGCGAAGTAGAAAAGAGGGTCTCGTCTCGGGGGCAAAGTCCAGAGTTCTTTAATGTCTCCAGGGAAGGCCAGCCGAGTCGGGACCACGAGGTGAGGGTACAGCCGATTATAAAGGGGGTGGAACATACAACACTTCAACGAGTGAGGGAGAACTTGGGAGGGAACAAACTCGTGACAAACATGCTGGCTAGCCAATAGGGAATGTGACAGGGAGGGACCCTTGTTCCCGATCCAATTACCCACCGAGGAAGGGAGAACTTTCTGGAAATAGGGAAGGGGACAGTGGCTGATGGACAGGAACTCAGGGAGGGATTGACAGAGGGTAACCAGGGGAACAGGGGTGGAGACAAAAAACTGACACTCTCAAAAGGAGGGGTTGCCGGGGGGAGGGCGGGGGGGGGGGGGGGGGGACCCTAGGACCGAACCATTATAACTTTAGGGGGAAACAGAACAAACCAAATGAACCCTGCACCACAACAAATCTCCAGTCACCCAAGTGGTGAGAGTAGGAGGTGCAAAAGTGCCAAAACAAAGATTTGATTACACTGCAGTTTGAAGATGGCCAAGCTATTGTAACTCAACCATATGTGATGCAACTTCCACACAGATTACCAGGTTTGATTGGGTGAGATGTTTTATCAGAATTAGGACTGGTTATGACAACTGATCAGCATTTTGATTTGTGGCCTCTGAGCAGCAACCACCCATATTAAAAATCACATGGTTAACTGAAAAGCCAGTATGGGTAGACCAGTGGCCAATGACCTCAGAACGGCTGCAAATTGCAAAGAGTTAGTTCAACAACAGCTAAAAGGTCACATCCAACCTTCCACAAGCCCATGGAACACTCCTATCTTCATCATACTGAAAAAGTCTGGAAAGTGGTGACTTTTACATGATTTACGAAAAGTTAATGAAGAGATGTTGGCCATGGGGGCATTACAACCTCATCTTCCTGCTCCTATCATGATTCCTCAAAATTGGCAGATCCTTGTGAGAGATTTGAAAGACTGTTTCTTTACAATTCCTTTACACCCTGATGACACACAGAAGTTTGCATTTACTCTGCCATCTGTGAATCGTGCAGCCCCTGCCAAACGTTATGAATGGATCGTTTTGCCCCAGGGCTCCAAAAATTTGCCAAGTATGTGTCACATCTTGATTGGGCACTTCAACCTGTGCAACAGCATTGGTCACATGTACTTATTTATCATTACATGGATGATATTTTGTTTGCTGCCGAAACTGCAATATCTGATATTCAACTACACCAGCTCATTGATCTTCTACATTCTTGTGGTTTAACTGTAAGCCCCATTCTTGTGGTTTAACTGTAAGATCCAGCGTCCTGCACCATGGAAATACCTGGATTGGTTCATTTCAGCTGCTCAGATCAGGCCTCAGAAAGTGGCAATTACTGCTCAGATAACTAATTTACACAGTGCTCAAAAACTCCTAGGAGATCTACTACGGGTTTGTAATACCGTTGGCATCACCAATGATGATCTGCAACCCTTCCAGTCTGCAACCTATGGCTACATGGCACTGAAGCCAACAGTCCCAGAACCTCTTCACCAAAACAAGCTACCCTAGATGTAGTAACTCAGAAAATTCAAACAAGACGGAGTAGCCATTGGCTGGCAGGTCAACCACTATCTCTTTTAATCTACAATGCCACAACTTCCTCTTTTGCCATTATTTTACAATGGCAAAACAAAAAGCGGGAGGATATGGTGATCATCATTGAGTGGGTATTCCTACCAATGCAACAAAAGCATCATATTTTTGAGTAGTTCAGGAGCTTTGGCAGCCCTGATAAGAAAAGGGAGGGACAGAATCATTGAAATTGATGGAGCTGAACCTGCAGACATTAGTATTCCAGTCCCTGGAGAAGATTATGAATGGATCCTTCAATAGAAGTACAAGAAGCCTTGATGCAGGAATTGTACATAACAACTGCCAAAAGAACCTCTTTGGAAGATGCTAGAGCATTACCAATGGGTCAAAAGGCTGCTGTGCTCAGAAAGGCCAGTCGAGGGGCCAACAGTGTTTACAGATGCAGGACGAAAAATGAAGAAAGGTGTGTGTGTACGGCAATCTGACAATCAGTCAGAAACATGGGATCAGCGGAGAGCCAGGGGACAGCCTCCAAACTTTGGAATTGAAAGCAGTGTGCTGGGCACTAGAAAATTGGAATGACACACCTGTAAACATAGTATCAGACTCATTGTATGTAGTGCGTAGTGCAGTGCATTGAAGATGCCTTGCTAAAGGAAACAAAAAATCAACATCTTGGTGAACTGTTTATACAACTGTGCAATACCCTTCAGCAAAGAAGACATTATAAGAATATGATTACAGGTAACTGTGAAGGACCTGCTCCAGTATTGTTTATCGGTCGAGGGTATTTTTGTGTTTGCATAGGTAAAGGGCCTCTCTGGGTTCCTAGGTGATTTGTCCACCCTGCATGTCAACCCCAGAAGAACGGAGAAAAAATACACACGACAATGCTACCTCAAACCAGTCTTCCACAAACTCTGTGTAGAACTTGGGCCAATCCCATCATCCATAGAAGACGTGCTGTTGACAGCGGCAACAGAACAATCATTCGGGCCATGAGTTTTTAATGCTGTGTTAAAAAGACTTTGTAAGTCCAAGAATGCTGCTTGTGCAAATTATAAGGAACCAGCAGAAATAGTATTAAGTAGTGGTAACTGTAGACAGAATTTTGTTATTCATTCTAGCCACTTGCAAAATGATCATGCTTTGTAGAATGTCAAAACAGCTATGCTTATATCTCTTTTGAAAATACTCGCAGAAGATTTTTGAACCTTAAGCCAAATAAACATTTTCCAGAAATAAGGATACCAGCAAGTATTGACAGCAGAGAAGAAGCTATTTCTTGGTGGGCCTTGACCAAAGCCTTAACTATTGTTTTGGCTACAAAGAAAACACAAGATCTTGGCTTGTGGTGCTTATCTTGTTGGTTGGGAACAAGAATTGCGAAATAATGAAATTGCTTAATTTGATTGTAAGGCTCATAGGAATAATCAGCATGCCCTCACAAGGGGTGGTGTGGGCTCCTGCCCAGCCACAAGTGAACATGTGGGTTACCTGGGCCAACAGAACAGGGTAGGATTCATTTTGCTTATCTTACTATTCCATGGTATGGTAAGGCAGCAGAGAAAGCAAAAATGTTGCCTCCAGGAGTATTCCTCATTTGTGGAGATCGTGCTTGGCCTGCCATACCTGCAAAGGCACAAGCAGGACCATGCTATTTTGGTAAATTGACATTATTTGCCCCCATTATCCATCAAATGCTCAATATAAGTCACACATTTAAATATGTTAGATGCAGAGTGTGTCAATTAGGACCCGAGTGTAAGGACAATGTTGGGCTGTCGGGCGTCCATCTGTCATTTTAGCCTCACTTTTGACAACACAAGTTGCTTCTACCAAGGCCCTCACTCAGTTGAAAAAATTGGCCCATTGGGCAGGAAAACAAATTAACATTACCTCTAAAGTGTTAGATGAACGCACCACTGATGTCAACAGTGTATGACATGCTGCATTACAAAATCAAGCAGCCGTTGATTTTTTGTTATTAGCACAAGTAAATGGCTGCAAGGATTTTGAAGGAATGCGCTGTATTAATCTTTCTGATCATTCTGAATCCATTCACTAAAAACTTTCCCAATTGCAAGACAATATGAAAAAAACTCAATGTTGTTGCAAATCCTCTTGATGATGGCTAAAGGAATGGAGAATCACTGGTTCGTTGAAAACCCTATTGATGGAAGGGATTAGATTTTTTATTATTATCTTTGCAGTGCTTATTATTTCTTGTTGTATTTTTTCTTGTAGGAAAAAAGGTTTAGAATAAATTGTTCAGTGAGCCTGGGTTGTCCAAAAAGAAAAAGCAGGATGTGTAGAGGAATTCTTGCCAGAACAAGGGCATGCTATACTCCTGCAGGGACTGGACAGCCCTGGCCTGCAGATTACAGAGTTACTTTGAAGACCATGTACCGTCCTTGAAAAAGAACAAGATAGACCATGTACCATTCATTGAAAAGATACAACAAGGAAGAATGAGCATTTTGCAAAGACGAAGCCAGATGCCAAACACCATATGAGAAATGCTAATTTAGCACACCTTAGCTAAAACACAGCGTGGCAACCAATCATCAAGTAACATGTATGAGTGATTGCAGACACTTAACCAATGAGCATTAGGCAGTAGTGGCATGAAACAGTGTATAGAGAAGCATAAATGTGCCAAAATTGCTTAAGAAATTAGAACAACATATAGCCATATTGGTGTGATTGTTGTTACTCAGCCAACTCTCTGTGGGACCCTCTTCAATGAAGTGGTTTCTAACAGGATTCATCACCCCCCAGCTGGCTGCATCCTTCCCCTTGAACAAGAATTTGCAGGCAAAATAGCTACTGAAAGGTCAAGGGATGAAGAAAAGCAGCCCCATGAACAAAATGGCATTTGTTCCTTCTGCCACTTCAAGTTGAGGACTTCCTTGCTCTCTCCATGCTTCCATTTGCATAATAGAGTTGATCATCTGGCCTTTGTTACAGCAGATTGAACATAAATCATTACTGAAACATAAAACACCTAGAGAACACTGCTCACTGACATAAAAATTAAGGTGCTATTGCTGCCTATGGATACTGCAGGTAATAAAAGAAGCACTTCAATGTTGCTGATTGATTCTCGTTGTTACAGCTTGCATGAGAGGCTGCAGGAGGTTTTCATGGTCATGCTGAAAGAACAGCTTCTTTTAGTTCACCTCCTTTCTCCCATTGCTGTGAAGCTGTTTAAGAGACTGGACCCCATATCTCAGTATATAACTTTCCACCAAAGCCATACTCATTTTTGATACCCTCATGGACTAAACTGGGCTCCAAACCAGAAGATTTCATCTTACACTGAGATATAGTCATGTACTTAATGGTCATCAACCTAATGAAAAGGCCCTCCTGATCTGCAACATTTTACTGAGCCATTCTGCTTAAAATATATTTATGTATTATTTTGATGTATTTATTTTATATTTATTTATATATATGTATATGTATGTAAGATTATATTTATTATTTTATATAATGTAAAATATACATAATATTTATTATATATATTTTTATATACTTATTTATATTCATGTCTGGAAAGACGCTTTTTTCTTTCTCAACATACAAGCAGCTGCAGGCTTTAATTCCTAACATTTAGAAATATCCTGAAAAGTATGGGTTCTATACTTACTCAACCGCTTTGACAAGGATTCCCTAACTTTTATTTTTGCTAGAGCAAGCTGGGTTGCCATGCTTCCCCTATCTGTGCATTAACAGAATTATTGAAGATACACACTCAGTCCAGGACTTCCCAGGGAAACATTGCACATTTGTGTTGCTGGGCCTCATCTCAGGACACCTGTGAGTTACTGCTCCAGCCTTTTGGTATTCAATATGGTAATTCCTTCCCTTTACATATGCCCATAAAATGTAATATAGTGAACCATTTCCTTCCCATCTGCTGTAACTGGCTGTCCAAGTTCTTCAGGAGTCTCTCCAAATCCATTTTCATTAATATTTGTATTACTCCTATCTCATTCACAGGAGATTGACACTACGAGGTTGCAATCTCATCCAACAACTCACATAATTTGCATGAAGTCTTGCCCAAAGAACACTTCAGGGCCTCTGTTGGCACAGAAGTTGTGGTGTTGCACCTTAAGAGGAGTGGGTGTCATTTGCCCCTTATGTCTGAAAATGCAAAGAGACTGGGGAACTGAGTATTATCAGTCACAAATTAAAAGAAAAAGGCAAAACAACTAGGCTTGAAAAGACACTACTATTTAAAGAAGATGCAGGGACGGGAAGTCTTTCTTCTATTTTTTGTTTTTATTAAACTTTGTGGTTGATTTCAGGATTTTTAAAAATTATTTTAACAATCAAAAGGGCCAGAAACCTACCCTTTTGTAGCATCATTTATCTGTCTCTACCTCTCTTATTTTTAATTTGGATTTTGACTCTTCAAATTCTTGCACAGTTGTTCCTTGCCAGCATCCAAGTGCTTGCAATATCAGAAAAAAACTCCCAAGTTTGTGTTTGTGGGTTTTTTAGTAACTGGCAATGCGGTTCTCCAGAGAGAGGAATTAGCCCTGTGCAGAAAACTTGGATCTCACATAAAATAATCCTATTATTTCTTTAAATTTGATCAAAAGGTCTAATATTTTTGTATGTCTTTATTAGCAAAGTGTAATATTTCCTTTAAAGCTTTTAAGATTTTCAGGCTTTCTTCCATTTAAAATTATAATTGTCTTCTATTTCAGTTAAATGTGACAACAATTTATTTGAAGTTGAGTCATTTTTACCTATAGTTCTAGCTCTGACTTTCACCAGCACCAGTTGGGGCTGTCCATCAGCAGTACATTGCTTATATCTGTACAAAAGATATAAGGATTTTTGTAGCAGGCCCAGGGCCTGCAAGTCCTCCTTGGAGGTCAGAAGCCTGAGCTAGGAAATGCCAAGTCATGATGACTGGACCCTAGCAGCCCCTCTCTTCTGCTTTTCGGACCCTGCTTATCTCTCTGTAAGCCTATAGGTCACTTTCCCCTGACCCTTACTAATAGACAATTTCCAAAACCCCTGTAGGGTATAAAAACCCCTGATTCTGCCTGGTTCAGCAGAAGAGCTGTCACTGAGAACCTTCACAGAAGACCCGAATAAAGAATCCTGTGGAACCTCATACGGCGCTTCTCCTCTCTCCCCCTGCATCTGCTGCTGTGGCACCTAGCAAGCTACGAGCTGAAATCACAAAGAGCTGATAATCACTGAGAGCTGAAATCACTATAGCTTGCTTAGGCTGCCTGCAGCTGGGAACTGCTTGAGAATTCGGCCGCTGTGCTGAGCCTCCACTGAGCTATCCTGGCCACGGCACCCACTGGGCACAGCACGGCTGGAAACTGCCGCAATAAAGATTTTCATAATTAATCTGGTCTTTCTAGAATATACCTTCACATTTTGATTCTCTTCTTTTTACTACAGTTTGTTTTACTCTTCACTGTGCTGATATGGTTGCAGCTCAGCTCAGCTCAGTTTGTCTTGGTGGGACTGCAGCAAAAGATCAGACAAAATCAAGCTGCTCTCCAGTTTCTTTATCTGGAAGAGAAAGAGCTGATATCAACAATTTCATACCCCAAGATATCAACAATTTCATACCCCAAGTCACAATTTTAAGAACAGACAAAATATAAATTCTTGAAACAAATTAATTTATTTGCTAAGGAAATTACCAATCTCATTTGCACCTATTTTTGAAACAGAAATTTTCCTTGAAGCTCTTCCTTTTGGATCTCAGCTTCCAGACATTGTCTTCACAGGTCCCAGGTTGTTACATTATAATCTCACCTCAAGGTTCTGTTGACATCTGAGGCTCCCCTGTAGACAGCATTAGGCAGAAATATATTACTACTAAACATTACATTGGTCTCTGACAGTGATGTATGGATATAGTATTTTCTTTAGACTGGATACAAAGCCCTGAAACATGCCACATTTAACTCCTCTCTTCACCTTCAAAAGGACAAAAGAAAGGGTGCTCTTAATTATTTTCCTCATCATAAATGTGTTCTGTTCTCCTCAAGCATGTAAATGCGTCAGTAAAAAGCTGCAGCATTTGAGGAGCCCGACATCTAGTTTTTTGAGTTGCCACTGGTCCATGAGGTTGGAAGCAGAAATCAGTGTAAATCAAATAATGATTCAATTGGGTATAGTGACTAAAACAATTGAGAGCTAATAACAAATAAGAATGCAGGCCAAGAAGAGAACTAAAACAATATAGACAAGATACAGAATTTGGAGCAGGTGCAAGTCATGAAAGATTGTTTCAAACTGTGCTTTGCATGCAAGAAGAAAAGCTAAAAGACAAAACTAAATCCTGACAAAAATGCAATACATTGAAGAGAATTTGAAGAGAAGTATCTTAACTATAAAATAGAGAGGAAATGCATGGAAATAATTGAAGAAGATTCATAGTTCCTGATTAAGCAAAATAGATACAGACTTAAGTATGCTCTTAATTCCCACAGAAACTAAAGCCATCATTAAAATTTTACATGGGTTTAAGTGCTTAATTAATCCTATAGTAATCATGGGCTCCTCCTTCAGTTTTCACTGAGCCACAGGATTCACTAGCCTGAGAATTTAAATTGCTTGACACTTTAAAATAGTGCTTTTGTTTAAATGTATAAAACCCACAGTTATAAGATACAATTAGTCTTTCATGTTCTTTAACTCTTCTTGCTTGAAGGATCTAGGCAGTACTGGCCATTGATCGGATAAACATGAACTTTTTCAAGAGTAGAAGACAGTAAGAGATCCTCCCTAATATCTTCCTTCTCTATTTACAGTGTTTCAATAAGAAAAAATAGGGTTTTTTTTCTTATCACTAGCATCCCTGAATTGTTTAATATATACAGTGCAGTAAAAATGTAAAAAGAAAATTATTCTTGAAATTTATGCTAATGTTTTCCCCAGATAATCATTTTCAGCAGAGTAAAATTAAGATGTTTCTTACTAAAATAATCCAGAACTAAATGTTGTTTATTCTCTTTCAAAAACACAAACCACTCAGCAACCAAAAAACTCTAGAGTGTCAAATAAATGCGTTTTATGTACAGTCATGAGGCTTCTATCTGAAGTGAATTAATAATGAACCTCAGGTAAATATATAATGGTGGCTTTATAATTGTGTTTCTGAGGATGAGACTAATTACATACATTGATGTAATATATAATCAATAACCATTTTCCTTTCTAAAAGGATGTATCTAAACCCATTATGCAACTTTGTTGTTATTTTTAAAAATAATCAGCATAATAGGCAATAAAAACTGGAGCAAAGAAAAAATTAGAGCAAAGAGAGGAGTAGAACAATTTTTACTGAAAATAAACAAAATCTATATATATAAGGTATAACAAAATCTAGAAATCCCAAATGAGATGAAAAAAGCTGCCAAAAGCAACAAAAGCTAGGTTCTAGAACATCTAGACCTGGAACCATAGGACTTTCACTCACAGCATATCACTTAGTGCCTTAGAATCATACAGTCATAAGAGGTCAGAAGGCACCTTCAGGGGTTATCTAGTTCAACTCCTTGCTCAAACAGGTCTTATCAGACCAAATTGATCAGGGAGTCCTGAACATCTCTAAATATGGAGGTTCTACAACATATTTGAGCAACCCAGTCCAGTGTTTGACCATCCTCATGGTATAGTTTTTCCCTTTTACCTACAATATGTAATTTACTGTGGTGCAATTTGTGTCTGTTGGCTCTTGTGCCATTATGGTGCACCTATGAGAAGAGGCTGGTTCCATTTTCCAGTCCTGTCCTGCAGTCAGGTAGCTGTAAGAAGCAAGGTCTCCTTTTCTCCAAGCTGAAAATACCCAGCTCTATCAGCCTCTTCATATGCATGTTCTCCAGTCCCTGTCAGTTTTGGAGGCCTTTTGATTGACTCTGTTCCATGTGTAAATATTGTTCTTGTACTGGAGGGAGCCCCAAACCAGTGACAGTACTGAGATGAGGTGTTACGAAAGATCATTCCCCATGCCCTCTTGTTAATTCAGCTCAAGATGCTGTCGGCCACCTTGGCTGCAAGGGCACAATGATGACACACATTCAAACTGTCCTCTAGGACACTGAGATCCTTTTCTGCTTCCAAACAGCTCCTAGTCTGTACTACTGCATGGGGCTATTCCTTCCCAGATGCAAGACTTTGGAATTGCTCTGGTGGAACTCTCTCCAAATACCAGCCCTGCCCTCCAGCTGAATTCAGCTTTCAAAATGCAACAAAAGAATGTAAAGTCTAGAGACCTGCGGTAGTAAAGGAGCCCAGCACTCAGAAGTTTCTCAAGGGAAATGAGAGAATCAGATGGAGATCATAGTTTCAGTTATCTCTAGAAGTTACTCACAATGGGAAGAAAACATTACAGAAATGCTTAGTTGGCTAATCATTCTTCTATCAGCACTAAGGAGTTGGTTTGGTCTTCTGTCTTACCATATTAAAAACCAGTATTTGTGCTGATTTCATAAGAGGTATTGGCAATTTGCCTTATGAGATTGGTATCATATGTTATTTTATATATATATATGTTTGCTTCCCACAACATTTTAATTTTGTATCTGTTTTGATTTGACAACAGTGACAGCTCTAAGTCACAAACTAAAATTGAGTCTTTCTTACACAATTTTTTGCCCCCGAGGAGCTGCCTGGGAACTCTCACAGACCAAAATATGCAGTACTCTGCAGCTGGTGTACCTAAATTCATTTTGTGCTGGATTCTTCTCAGAAGGAAGATTCTGAAAGCTGTAGTTACCATCTGGATTTATCTATGTCTTCACTTTGCTCTATTACAGGAAAACCATGCATTAAGACAAGTCTTTCAAACAGTTGCATTGGTAATCCTTGGGCTCTGTAGATTCTATAAATCTCTGAGTCTTTTAAGATGTATAACCTTTAATAGTTTGTAATTGCTTCTGTCAGGATGGTGATGCTCCCTTTGCAAAAGATGTAAGCTAGAGTCCACAAAAACCATTTGTGGTCAGGGAATGTAGCTTTGGGATAAATTTCCAAAATAGATTAGGCAAATTTGGCCTAAATTTAGAATAGTTAAATCAAGTTCACAAAATACCTTGACAACAGAACACAAGACAGGAGGAAACCTCTGTCAGGTCCACCAGAAACTGTTACTGAATTACATGTAGGATGTTCAGATGCTCCTCTTAATGCATGACACCACTAAGCCATAAATTATTCAAGGAGTGATTTTTTCCAGTACACAGCAAATACCGTCAATGACTGGTGATCTTAGGAATGTGGTCCCTGTAGTACAGAATGGATATTGTTGTAGTGATATGACTGCTTCACTTGACCTATGACATGAACTGCTGTGTCTGGTGAATGGAAGACAAAGCCACATATGTAAATTATTTTTGATTCACCTTCCATTATGTGTTGGAGGATATCTTGGTTGTTATTATGTCTTACAAGATGACTTAAAAAAAGATTCATCACTTCTTTGACTTTGCTTTCATTAGGGTCTCTTTCCATGTCATTAAAAGGTTTCAAAAGGGGAAAAAGATGAAATGTTCTAAAATGCTCATATTTATCATTGCCTAATAATATGAGAAGCCGCCTTCTAGCAGCTGTGGCACAAGTATGGGCCAAACAAAAAACATGTAACAAAATGTTGCTGTCTTTAGTCTGAGCATCCAAATCTATTCTGGAATATTCTGTGATTTGGCACAAGTGGTATGGATGATATGCTCAAAGAAGGAGAGGTAATGCCCTCCATGTTTCTTTGTCAACAGGTTATAATAGCCCTTATAAGAAACCCTAAATAAGCTATAGGCATAGACTTGGACATAGTTCAGTCTTCAGCATCTTAATAAGGAATAGTAATGTTAAAACAATGACTAAACACAATCTAAATACTTCTTCAAGCAACTCTGTGGATTGGGTAAGACAGGCTCCTGAAATGGTTTTCCTACCATTTTGGTGAGGCCAGCACCGGACACTCCTGGCCAGGAAACAGTGTCTGTTTCATACAGCTGTTTGGGAGAAGTGGAGAACAATTTCTTCCTAAAGACAAATTTTACAGCGCAACCACTGGAAAGCTCTCCAGTCACACGTGGTGTATGTTCAAAAGCCGGGGTACAAGAGCTAAAGCTGCAATGGCTTGGGACCTCATAGCCAAGCCCTCCCACATCTAGAGCTGAATTCACATCTGCGTGTGGAGCACTATAACACCAGATTATCCTTTCTATTAACAGCAGCAATACTCGTGTTTCCAAGGACTTTTGTTTGGGTTTTTCCCAGAAATTTTGTCTTAATCTCTACTTTGAGAGGGGAAAAAAAGCTCAAAAAGTGAAATATTCGTAGCTAGCTCGCAGAAGAGGTCGGAGGTGGAACAGACCGGGAATTCAGGCGCTGGGTCCCGGAGACACGGTCTGGAGCCGTGAGTCCCGCGCAGGCAGCCGGGGAGGGCGCGGCTCGGGGCGGGCGGAGCTCGGGGCGGGAGCAGTGGGGCCCCACGCTCGGCGGGACCTGGCCGGAGCTGCCGCTGCCCGGGGCTCCACGGCGCCTGGGGCCGACTGTGCGGTGCGGAGGGGGCGGCAGGAAGCGGGGCGGCCCCGCCGCGCCCCCGGAAGCGGTTAGGCGGCTGCGGGGGACGGGCGGGCTGGCGGGCGCGCAGCGCTCTGACGCGGCCCGGCGCGGCCGCCCGGCAGCCCGCGATGCCCTGGGACCGCCGGGCGCGCCGGCCACGCTGCGGGGCATGGTGAGCCCGGGACGGTCGCTCCCCGCGGGGACCCGGCGGGCGGCCTCGCTGCTCTGCCCCAGCCTCCTCCTTCTGCTGCTGCTGCTGCGGAGCACCGAGGCGCAGAAAGGTGGGTGCGAGAGCGGCGGCGGGCGACCCCGTAGCCCAAGCGGCCGGGGGAGGGAAACCACCCCTCCGGGGCTCTGCTGCTGAGAGGGGGCGCCCCTCGGCATGTGGCCCTTCACGCCAAACCTGTCCCCTGCCTGGCCCAAAAAGGGCGAGAGAAGAGCCCTGTTTTAGAAAAAAAAAAAAAAAAACACCGAAAAAACACCAAAAAAACAAACAAAAAAACCCAAAAACCAAACAAACAAAAAACGCAACAAAAACTAAACAAGAAACATATTTTTTCCTGCCTGCTCCCGCTCTCCCACGGGGAGCTGGCGGCCGGAGGGCTTCACTCGGGCGGGGCTCGACCGCGGCTCGGCGGGGAGCCGGGGCTGTGGAGGCAACTCGGGGCACAGGGGCAGGGCAGGGGCTGAGTGAGTTTTGGCATGCCCGGCCCGCGGGTGACCCCCTCTTCCAGGCTGTGAAATGTTGGATGTGAGCCAGGAAGCGGGTAAAGGGGAGATTCTGCTTGCTGTGAAAATAAACTTACACTCGCCCGAGAGTATGCAAAGTGTATATAGGGGTGAGAGTCCGGAACGTGTGACAGAGTAGTTGGCGTTGTTGGGTTTTGGGATTTTTGTTTGTTAGTTTGTTTGCGGGTTTTGTTTTTTGTTTGTTTGTTTTTTATGTTTGGTTTGGGTTTTTTTTTTTAGAAATTGACGAGATTTCTCTTCCTCGGGTGGAATTAATGAGCAGGCTTTAGCACTGTGAAAATTACAGGGTACAATTTGGTCACTTCATGGCAGAAGATCAGAGGATGCCACTGTGACTGTCACTTTGATCATGTGCTTGGGACAAAGTGCTGGGAGTGAGTGTTTTGACAGCATCTTGAAACTCACTTCTGGGTTTGAGAAGATTAATTTTGTGTTTTTCAATTCCACTTGCTCCTTGCATTGGTCTTACATCGTTTCAGAAACTGATCTCCTCAGAAACTGCTTTAAGTTGTCACATAACTTTTTCTTTCTATCTCAGAGATGGAAATATGGTTGAATTTCAGAAATGCTGCATTTAAATGCACAAAGGAAATAGGAACTATATGCACTTTACTGTTTATGCATCTAAATTAAACAATTAATTAAAATTAATTAACTCAATGGGAGAGCTCAATGGCTACCATAGAGCAAGGTAGTTGTGTGGACCTTTTCCTCTTATTTCCAGCTAATTGCATTTATGTTCGTATACACCTACAAAACAAATGCTAATAAGCATTTGACACAGTTGGGTTTGTTTTCTTGTAATTTATAATGGAGGTGGAGAAGAACCTATTGAGGCGGCTTCCAGTCGGGCTATGCCCAGTGGGCTGCCTTGGCCAGGATATCTCAATGGTGCTCAGCACAGAGTCCGAGTTCCCAAGCAGCTGCTAGCCGCAAGCAACCTTAGGCAGCTCAAGTGATATCAGCTCTTCGTGATTATTAGCTCTTTGTGATTTCAGCTCTTTAGCTTGCTGGTGCCACAGCAGATGCAGGGAGAGAGAGGAGAAGGCTGTGTGAGGTTCCGAAGAATTCTTTATTGCAGATCTCCATGAAGATTCTCAGTGACAGTTCTGCTAAACCAGGCAGAATTAGGGGTTTATATACCTTACAGTGGTTTTGGAAATTGTCCATTAGTAAGGGTCAGGGGAAAGTGACCTATAGGTTTACAGAGAGGTAAGCAGGGTCCAAAGGCAGAAGAGAGGGGCTTCTAAGGCCCAGTCATCATGACTTGGCATTTCCTAGCTCAGGCTTCTGACCTCCAAGGAGGCCTTGCAGGCCTTAGGACTGCTACAATAACCCATTTGTTTTTGAGAGGAAATTGGGCTGTTTTAACAGTCTGTTTTTTGAAGATAGCTGCTGGATGAGACAGGCAGCAGCAAGGTGTTACTTCATGCTGTAGGAGCATCATGCTTGTGCTGACCTGACACTTGTGTGACCTTTTGGTGATCAGACTGAGTTTGTTATTCTAGGAGAAGACTGAAATAACTGTGTGGATAGGGAAGAGTCATAATTTACCTGCATATGATCGAGTCAGACTGGCTCACTGAGTAGTCAGGGATGTGTTAGAGGGAGTGGGACCATGCAGCAAGAAGAGGAGCTTGTGAGGACAGCAGGCTTTTAGGTATGTGTCAAACTTCATCTTTCTGTACTTTGGGTAACTGCTGAAGACCTTCTACCCAGCATTTCAATTAGCAATGTTTCTCTAGTTAATGCTTAAAGTTAGCTCAGAAGTTTCACTTTTGAGCAGGAGGGGAACCATTCTATTGACACGTGTCATTTTATTTGCTAACAAAAGCAGAGCTTGTTGTAAGGTGGGGGACTCTGCTATTGTCGAATATAATGCTTTAATATGAGAAACTGCTAGAGCTTCTCAGAAGAGTTCTGCTAGTGAGGGACTGTTTCCTTGCCAAAATATTTTCATTTATCTTATTCTAGAGAAGGTTAGGGAGCCTATGTCCTGTATCGCTAAATGCTGGCATAATTCTAATTTGGCTAAGGAATCCCATATAGAAATGAAGCTGTTGCCTAGCTCTTGAAAGTCTGTACAAAGTTACTACTCAAATAGGGCATTAAATTTGTGATCAGGCTTCTAAGAGAATATCTTGATTGACAATGAAAGTAAACAAGATGGAAAATTTTGCAATTAAAGGTGCTTTTAAGCTCTTTTATAAAAGTACAGTGAGTGATACTGTGTAGGAACCTAGCCTTGTTCATTACCTTAGAGAGGCTGATCCTCTGTTACTAAGTAACTGTTAATTTTTTTTTTTACTGTTCAGCAGCTTTAAGCCGCACATTAAACATGGTATTTAAATGTTTTTCTGAAGATAGAGTTTTCATTTCTCAAATACTTTTCTGTAGAGCACCTTACTGGTATGAAGTGATTTAAAAATAGCATTATTTTGGTCGACATGAAGCTTGGTTTTAGTATTTGGTCAAATGGTGCTCCTCTCCTTCCAGACAGCAGCAAACTGAGAAATGAAAAAGTACAGGTATTGCTGTGGTGAATATGTTTTTCACAGTAGTGCACTGTATTATCTTGTAGGATTCAAGTGAAATTTTTTTCAGTCTATCATATTTAAAATCATTCAGTGTATGTAATTCAGAATTCCTTGGTCAAGGACTTGAACTTGAATGTGTTGTTGTCTTCGAAAATTGAGCATTTTGTATTAGCTCTAACACCTTCAGAAGCGCCCTGTGCTGCATTTCATAATCTTGTGCCTTGGGGACTGTCTAGCTGACGGCTGTGCAAGTCAGCTCTTGTGATTTTTGAAACAGTTGTGTAGTGATTCTAGATCCTGGTTGCAAGGAAATTGATATTTGAAAAATACATTAGAGGATTTTTTTGTTTTTCTTGTAATTGAGCAGGTGTGAATGAAAGCAAGAATGAAAGCAAGCCAGCAGCTAAGCTTGCTGCTCTTAGTGGATTGCATTTTGAGAAACAAATTTGGTATGGTCTGTTCATTAACCGGGTTTTTTTATAAATGTAGAAAAACACAGCTAGAGGAGGAATGATTGCGTAGCTTTCATCAAAGTAGATGTAGAATAATGTGTCAGTAATTTTGAAGGTATGAAGCTTGTAGGGTCTGTAGAGTAAGAACGTTGTTAACACAGAAACTAATTTGGTGGCCATCTGTTGGGATTCCTAATGGATACCAATGTACCTGTAAAACTGGGGAAAAGTGCCTAAAGTTAAAAGGAACCTTTTATTCTGAAGCTGTTCCCCAGTGACTTGAAGCAGATTTATTTGCAGGTTTAAAAAAAACCAAAAACCTAGCATTGGTTGCTTGTTTTTGAATGAGATTCCCATATTTTGTTCTAAACAAATAGCAGCCCATCAGGATGTTGTTGTATGCTCAAGCCTTGTTGAAGAAAATGCAAAGAACTGAATCACCTCTGTAGCTTAAAAATGTTTGCTGCAGTGTAGCCGAGAAAAATAATTTCTGAATGTCTGGTGCTGAGTTAACGTCATCTGAAAAATAAAGTGAAAGAACTAATGTCCCTGTGCACATTGAGCCTCATGAAATGGTTTCCCATGGCCTTGTATTCGGGGTCTCAGCTGCAGTATTCGTGGATCATTTGTGTTTTCCTTATTTCTCATCAGTTCCTCGGTGTGCTCTCCTCTCCACAGTGTTCCTGGTCTCACCTCTGCTTGTCCCTCCCACAGGGAGTAGGCAGTGGTGGCTCTGGCTGTGGCCAGTCCAGAACTGGGCAGGTGCTGATCCGTCAGCTGTAGTTTGGGGAGAAGGAATCAGGCAAAGAGAAGATGGTTCTAGCTACATATCCAGCGGCTGAGCAAGATGAAGGGAGACTGCAGCTTCTCCTTCAGAGTCCTGGAAGAGATGATCTCTGGCTATGCCAGGGGCTGACAAAGGTTCCAGCTGCTGGGATAGCCCATTGCAGGTGTGTCTTTTTCTGCTGCAGAGAGCTCTGGGCATGTGAATACAGAGCACTGCCACAAAACCGTCTGTCACATGAGCGATTGCCATGTGCTGCCTTGCACACAAATGCCAGTTTTTATTCTTGCTAAATTAGATTGGGTGGTGTCTCACTGCTCTTTGTATCTGTTGTCCTTGGCTGGGCTCATCTGGAAGAAAGGGAGTCCCAGCCAAACTCAAAAGGAATTATTTTGGTTGAAAAGACCCTCAGATCTTTGCATGGGAGATTTATTGTCCCTCAAATTAACATGAGATTAAGTGTTTTATGAGGAGTAGGGCAGTGCTCTAATTAACTGTTTTGCTTTTTTAATGGCACAGTTTTACTTAAGAGTGCAAAATGTTTTGAAGATGCAGTTGTACAGCTTGAGGATTCAGGGATTGGTACTATTTAGGCAGGACTGCTGAGCCAAATCCCTTTCATCCCTGTGTTGAGAAATATGGAAGAATTTTTCAAGACCAGGGCTTAAAGTTACAGTAGGCTTTTTCAGGTTTTCTGATGCTCTTTTTAACATCCCAGCATTGTGCCTTGAAGATATATTTAGAGAGGAGGAGCAGTGCTGTAAAGAATTTTGTGGAGGAATGCTGTTCCTGAAGGGAAGTGAGCTGGTACTGGAAGTATAGACCTAACAAGAGTGGATGGATATTCTTTACTTTTGAAAACAAGAATCTCAGCAACATTATTTTTCCCCCTCCAGTTAATGAGCCTTATTTGAAGTGGGTGTGTGAATCTGTTTGGCAAAACGTACACCTGTGTGTTCTGCAGAGCATCTTTTCTGGGAGGGTGCCTCCCAGTACTGGCTTGGTTCAGCCCAGCTCATCTGGGAGCCTGTTGAGTTTGTGCTAGCGCTGTGTGTTCCTGTAAAGAATGAAGGAATCACTCTTTTGTGTAAATACCCTTTGTAGCCCTCATGCTCATGAGAATGTTCTGCAGTTTGGATATAAAGCAGTACAGTGCATGTTGGTTTTATATATATAACTATATGTCTGTGGCTATAAAAATCAAGCATCTAAGCTGGTGTTAATAAAGGAATGTAAGTGTTCTTTCAGAAGCTTGTATGCTGTTCCTGTGTGCATCTCAAGCCAGTGACCTAGCATGTTAGTGCAATCTTGAGGAAAATTATTTTCCTGCTGCTGTATGGAGATGTTCAGCTTTCAAGGTTTTCAGAAGTGTTTTCTTATGTTATTATTATAATAGAAAAATAAATGTCTCATTTCTCTGCAATTCTGCCAGCCTGCTTTATGCAGTGGGAAATGATGTGTTAGGTTTTTAATGCAATCACTGCTGCTCTGTGTAGTTTAAGTCATCAGCTGGTTAAGGGCTGCCTTGAATGCATCAGCTTTCATAGGTCAGATAGTCAGCAGTTCAAATGCAATCCTTGTTGGAAATGTTTTTCTGTGTATTGTGAAATGTTTCTATATTGGTTATTTTATTCATATTTTGAAAGGCTTTTTAAAAAGCCATTGATTGTCACCCCCCTTTTATAACTGCACCCTGCGCTTTGGGAAAGCCTGGAATTTGTTTTGTAGTCAAAGTATTTCCTTCCCTCCTGCATTTTTTGACTGAGTTGCTGTTAGATTAATTTCTCTAAATCAAATATTATGGAACATTCAGCATCCTTTTATTTAAGACAGTGTAGTTGAAACTATAGTCCAAGCATAGCGTGTGGATTTGTTACTAAACTGAAGTTCGGGAAGATAGAGAGGGAGAGCAGGGGTAATAGTGATGTAGAAGGCCATGTGATAACTTGTATTAAGATAAAATTTTCAGTCCTGGGTTTTTTTTTATATACAGAATGGTGGGTTGTTACCTGTGAAGCTTGTTCATTAATGCAGTAATGAAATATCAAATTTTGCTAAACTGAATCCTTTACCATCCATTACTGGAGGCAAACAGTTTGAATTGTGATATTTATAGTCTGTTTGAGCTTGTTGATTTATAACTGAACACTTTGTTATTTGAAACAAAAAATATACGTGAAAATTTTATAGTGACTTGACGTTTGGGCCACAGAATAACACAGATTTTGAAAATGGCTTCTGGTTCATGCATTTTTTGTCTAGTGCATGAAAAAAAAAAAAAAAACAACCCAAAAACCTGAACACCAGCCCTTGAATGGGTAAAAAGCATTTAACCTGTGCTTTCTTTTCTAGCTTGTACTTTCTGGTGTTTCCCTGCATGACCACTTAGTTTCACTTGGTGAAGAGTTGAAAGAGGATAACATTCCTCTGTGGTTCCTAACTCTGCAAAAATGAAATTAAAGCAGATAATTTGTACTTGTTTATCTATCTCACTATTTCAATCAATTGTATCATGGAATTGTAACACAGTCATTTGGTGCTGCTTATGGCATTTGCATGCTTCCTGTTGGCATTTCTTCAAAATCTCTGTGTTTGGAGTTGTCACTTCTGTTTGGGTTATATTCTTTTTTCTTTGCCAATATCAAAATAAAAATAAGTTTCAGTGAGTTAGTAGTCTGTAAAGTTTGGACCACCACAGCTGGTGGATACTGAAGCTCAGTGATTAGTTATCTCTTTGATTTTGGTGAGTTGAGTTGCATCCTGAAAATCAAGCATATAAGTGTTCATCTTTGTAGTAAGTGAGAACTCATCCCTCTACATATTTTGTTGCAAGTTTGAAGTATGACTGTGATTTGAGGTGACCTCTCTAACTACAAAACAACTGGAATATATTTGCAGTAGCAATGTGAAATGCAAGTCCACGAACCATTAGAAGTGCAAGGATTCTTAGCAGCCTTTGGCAGTTGCTTCTAAAAAAGTACATTCTTTAGAAGAAAAAGAATTGCTGGAAGCAGAATATGTATAAATGGGGGCTGACTATGCACATGTCAGGCATGCTTGTTTTTAGTGTTAGCTGATGTGAGGAGGATGCATTCGCCAGGTCACTGGTCTTTGTACAAGAGGTGTGCATTGTGACTCAGGTAATCATTATTTCCCTACAGTTATTTGACTGCTGATCTTAAGAACCTCTGTTCTCAGTGTCTTACTGAAAATGCAAACTTCTGTCCTGTGAGTATCCCACGCTTCTTGTTTTTGAGTAGTGTCACAGTTAGGAGGTCCCAGTTCTGCACCATGGCTGCGATGGTTGCATATGTTGCTATCGCATTAGTAAATGTCATGGAAGCCGAACCAAGTTGGTGAACTCAGTTGTGTCATTCCTGGCAATTCTAGTAGGTGTGTTTTTAAGAATGTCTTAGAAACAGATGGGGTGGGGATGGGGGGTTGTTTTTGTATTTTGTTGTTTTCTTCTCCAGGTGTTTAAAGCATGCTAGCTTTAGAAATAGTTAAAAAGTCTCTTTTCATCATGCCTTTGCCAAAGTCTGAAAACGTTCTGGAAAGAAATTTAATGCAACTTCCTGAATTCCCCTTAGAATAGTCACTAACCAACTCTTAAGTAGTCAAGGTGTACAAGAAATCATATTTTAGAGGGCCTTTCTGTGCTTCAGTACACTATGAAACCATCATTGTGTAAAATGACTTATAAATTCGGATCACTCACGTTCAAACTTGATGCTTTTTTTCTTTTTGAGAGTGTCTAGAGTTTTTTTATTTGTGTTGTTTTTCAATATTTATTTTTTTTATATTTCTCTGACATTTTCTTTATGCCAGAGTTTGTCTTTCATTGGCAAAACTGTATTACAGTGGTTTTGTTAATTGTAGTATTAAAGAAAAAAAACAAATTCTATGTGGGGATATTTGATTTTGTTAACATTTTTCATTGTTCAGTAAAAGTTTTAAATTAGTGTATAATGTTTTAACATTTTTCATGATATGACAACTTGATTCAACTAATCACAGGAGACTGCCTTATTAACCATATTCCATAGATCACGCATAATTTATGAGCTGAAAAGTGGAAATAAAATCAATGGTCAGATCATCTGTATGTTTTATTAAACACTCCCCTTCCAACTTCACATCTTCACTAGTTAATCCCACCTCTAAATCTTCCTCCCAGCTGTTCAAGTTTTCTAAATATACTTTTAGCTCAAGGAAGAGGTTTTGTTATCTAGGATTGGAATATTATCCATCAGAATGACAATTCTTGCCAGCTACTTATCTTTGGATTGTCAGTCTTCCTGGAATTTAATGGATTGTGCATGAGGTCACATGGATTCTCTTAAAATTTTTTTCCCCAAAATGATTTTTCTGATAGAATCACTTCTTAAAAGCCGCCCCTCTGATTTTCTTGTTTCTTTACTTTAATTGCTGTCAGAGGTAATAATTTGATGCATTCTTGTGAATACTACTAATGGTAGAAAAAGAAACTTGAAAAGCTTGACATACTTCTGAGAATGGTTGTGAGCAGATAATTCTTCTGTCATGGTTTCTAAACAGGAGAATGGTGTAAATGCTTCCCAGAGTGATGCTGTCAGTCATCAAACTGTTTATTGTGACCTGACATTTAATCAAGGTTTGTGTATAAATGTTCTATAAAATTATTCCAGATTTGGAAAAGGATAATTATTTTTCATTCCTAAGTACCCTTCTCTCTTCCTATTCAGTGATCCATTTGTGATTTTCCTAAACTTAGATCAGGCCATCATCAGACCTCAGATGTTGCTTAACTGTAAGAGGGAATCTTTTCAGGTCTCTTAATTGAAAATTCTTGCAGTTTGGAGTAGGAGTACTTGTTTCAGTGCCCAGTTGCTGCTTTTGATGTTGAATGATAACACTGCACTGTTTAGCAGTTGTGTCACAGCTCTCTGTATCTTCAGCAAGACTGTAGCCGGTTAAAGTTATTTTAATTTTGCTCCAGAATGGTTAAGATATGAAGAAAAACATCTTGCCTTGTTCAGTGTGGTGGAAAGAAGCCATTGGTGCTTAATTTTTCTTTTGCGAATCTGTGAGTTTTGTGATAAACCAAGAAACCCTAAACCACACTATCTGTTAAATTCTATTTTTATGGAATTTTTTAAAATTCTATGCAATATTTTATGCAATATTTTAAATTCTATTTTATGCAATTGTGTACAGGTGTCAAAGTACATTTCATCATCTCAAGGGTAGAAAGAGGAATGCGTTAAATTGAATGCTTTTGAACACTTGTGTACTAAGTCCAGTGATGATCAGTTTTTGTCTTTTTCCTAAGTATAATTGAAAATCTCAAATAAAGCATTTCTGTTACTTTATGTCTTCATTTTTGAAGAGATGTTTTCAAATTCTCCAGTCCTCCTACATGAGGCATCATTTCCTTCTTGTCTTGCTGCGAAGAAGATGCAGCAAAGCTGATGGACAAACTTAAAGTTCACAGTTTTTACTGAAGCTTCACACACTGACTTCCTAAATGCTCTCGCTATACTTTTTATGATAAATTTGGCACTTAAAAATGGTGACTTAAACATTTAAATTTACTGTCATCTTCCTAGTTTATCATCTTGTTATTCAGTAATACATAATGCTTATTTTATTGGTTGTATTCATATAGGGTCAAAAGTGTGGCAACATCTTTGTTTTAAGGAAATATCTACAGGGCAAAATTAAGAATGAAGTGCCTTTTAGAACAGATTGTGTATTAAATTTTGTGATGCTAGAATGAAGCCAAGTCATTCAAAATGGGGAAACTCCAAATAGTCCCCATTGTAATTTTGAAATTAGATTAGAAAATGAATTTTAGAAATCAAGATGATACTATATACCACCTACACTGGGAGAAGGAACTGCTGGTGCACAGATGTGGAGTGGGACTGTTTCATCAATTGGATTATAACCTTTAAAGAGGGTTAGAAATACATGTAAAGTCTCTCTTCTTGGTGCAGCTGTGGGGTGCAAATAGCAGAAGCGGGGTTTTATGGGCAAGAGCGGGGCTGGTACAAAGGGGGAAAAACCAATCAGTCCCAACAAATCTGCATGGGGTTCCAAGGCATGCTGAGAACTCACCATGACCATGGAGGATTTCTCAATCCCAGGAGGGTTTGAGAAGATCTTTTCATAGACCATTCAAGGGATACCTCTCCAAGGGAGAGGGATGGCATGCCTATCTGTCTCCACAGATACCCAAACCAGGAGCTTCCTCCCTGCCAGCTTCTGTTGATTCCGTGGTACCAAAAACTATTCTTACCTGTGGCTGCTGCTGTCTCCTCCCTGTCCTTGCCTTGCATCCTCTGCATAGCTCAGGCTCACTGGCTGGTGGGCCATGCCCATCCTTCACCTAGCAAAGGGCAGCTGGTATGGGAAGCTGGGCTGAGAACTGGGCTGCAGCCCAACAGGGGTGCAGTGAGCACTGGCAGTGGGTTGGGGCAGGGAAAAGGCAGCAGCTCCTGAGATGCAAGTTGGTGCTGCCACCATGGATCTGCAGGTTAGGCTGTGCAGTCTCATTTATTAACTGGAAAAAGAAGGGGGAAGTGTTGAGTGTAGTGTTACTTTAGCATGTGAATTATTGGTATGATTGGACAACTTTTTTGCCTGTTAGTTGACATATATGAGGCTTGTGAAATTTCATGTGGTCCTCGTGTGGGGAGGAGTTTGAAGAACTTCCAGGAGGTTTGAAGCTCATTCTGACCATTACCATTGCTTATTGTCATAGTGTTTTGCATGACTGTCTGTGTGTTATTTTTCATTTATTCATCATCTGTGTTTCTGTTGTGTAGCGCTTAAGGCACTGAAGCACAACAGTGTTTATTTTTAAGAACATCTTGATGCAGATTGCAAAGTAAAGACTGTATCTTGGGAAGTGGGCATGTGCCAGCCAAACAAGACACAGAGCGTGAGTGTCACTGTGAGTAAGTCCAGCCAGCAGATCAGAGGGGCTTCTGCATTACGTACCACTGAGCATACTGTTCTCTCACAGATTCCTCATGTAAATCACTTTTCACCATGCCTAGCCTGTCCTTGTAGGCTCCTTTTGCCAGCATACTATTTAAGCAAGTCATAGCTGTCCCTGGGGACTTACATAGTTTCCCTGGCATCAGTAAGTGAGAGCATTGCAAAACAGTCTTACACAGCTGATGTCTCTTCTGTTCTTCTAGTAGTAGTCAGTTCAGTTAGTACATCACAGCACAGGAAGCACATGTCTTACCTGCTCTGACAACTTAATAATTTTAGATCATTATTTTTAAATGGTATCATATTTTGGATGCTAAATTTAGGATTCCTAAGTGTTACCCTTTTGTATAAAATTTAGTGGCTGATAGCTAAGACTGGAGTTCCAGAGAGGATGATTGTAAAGCTGCATGTACAGATTAAAATAATAAAGTGCTGATTATCACTAGCCCAGCACATGGCCCATATTGTAAATGAAAACAGTAAAATTTTGTTGTAATGGCATATTAAATTTTGTACTTTTGCTGTAAGAACAAGAATCAGCCTCTGTCTCCTCTCACCCTCTCCTGTTAGTCCACTGAGCTGCCAACATTTTAGAAAGCAAAATGCTTATTGTGCCTTTGTCCTGTCTTTGTTAAACCTCATCCCATAATTTCATTAACTGTCTAAGGGTACCCCACAGCAGGTAAATCAATCCAAGCTGAGTGAGTCATAATCCCACCTGCCCTCTTACTCCTTGCCCTGCCATTGGCAGTGTCACCAAGAGCTACCTCAGAGAGCTGGGTTGACGAAACCCAGCATGGTGGCAGTGAGTTGGGGCATGCTCTGAAGCCAGCTTGTTCCTCAAGCCAGTGCACCACTGTTCTCAGGGTTGGGATGGTTTTTGCCTCTCTGGTTGGCATTCAAGATTGTTTAAAATGCAAACATGGGTTGGCAGTGCTGATGAAAGAAGCGGTTGCTGGTGTTCTCCTCTGAAGCCAGCTTGTTCCTCAAGCCAGTGCACCACTGTTCTCAGGGTTGGGATGGTTTTTGCCTCTCTGGTTGGCATTCAAGATTGTTTAAAATGCAAACATGGGTTGGCAGTGCTGATGAAAGAAGCGGTTGCTGGTGTTCTCCTACTGTCTTAACTCTCTGTCAAGGAAGGCATTGCTGCATATGCATACTCAAATAAATTTGGGGATTCATCTAGGTTAAAACCAACAGCTATTTTTATGCCAAGTCCCTGCTCTGATTGGCCATGTGGTTGCATAAATATTTGCCTGTGGTACCAGAAAGGGTGTAAGAACATGTGGCCAAAAGTGAGAGGCTTGCTTTTGTCTGTGGCTGTGCTGATTTAAACTGCCTTCAAGTGTTTATTGAGCTGTGGCCTTGCTTATGGCAGTGTGGGGTATTTTATGTTGTGAAACACCTGTAGTGGGATGAAATGCCCAAACCAGTTACTGTTACTGAGGCAAGTAAATGACATTAAGATCAAAGTGGACTGTGTGCTTGCTGGCTTGTTAAGAAAATTAATCCTGACAGTGGAACAGATTCCTTCCTGAAGAACATCACTCTGTGGAATTTGGTGGAAACAGCAGTGAGTTTGGAGGACACAAATAAGGGCATTTGAAAATACTTGGAAAAGCTGTTTGGAATTTGATGTCTCTGTGATTTAATTCCTCAGTGTTTCTTATTCATGGAACTCTTTTGTTCTTTGTGTAAACTTTCTTGTCCACACTGAGAAAAGCAAAAAGCTGATGCAGTGGCTTTTAGTGGTATGCTGAGGAAAAAGTAAGGAAATGCAGAGCACAGGAGCTGAACAGAAGAGGAGAAATTATAGTAATGCATTGAATCAGAAAGAGTTGTGTATTTGAAGTTAAAATGAATGTTTTAAAATAACCTTTTTTGCCTACATGACTCTTATAGGTTTGTTTAGTTAAAAAGTTTCAATTACATCCAATATTTAGTCACAAACATACAGAAAATAATAGCTTATATATGTAAACTCTTCTCAGGAAACTCACTGGTTAAATTGAGTCTGTTCAAAAGGCAGTGCCATGTGTTAAAATTGAGATTGGTGTTTTGATATGCATCAGCTGTGCTTTATAGGTTATAATATTGAACTGTCTAATGTCTTTATCATTCACTCTTCTCCAAGTCAGGAATGGGAAAATATTCACTGGTCTAAAAAATTATTTTAAACATGTTTTGATAGTGAGTGCAAGCTTAGCATTCACTAACAGCAGCTGTTCTCCAGGGGGAAAAGCTGTGATTGACTTCCACAACTACAAAGTATAGTTAATTGGTTTTTTTTTGGATTTTTGGTGGGTATTAATAACTTAGCACCCACTCCTGCATGTTCAGTATTCTTTCATTTTATTAAATTCCACATATTCTTCAAGTATAAAAATCCTGTAGATTTGATATCTTTGTGTTGGTCTGAGTCCTATATTTTGTTGATGTAAAGAACTTGGCACTAGTGATTTGCATGATTGCATCAGACATCAGTGTGCCATAGCACAGGGGTCATATGAACTCCTTCAGGAGCGTTCATCCAGGCTGCATTCAGAGGTGCCTGCAGAGGAAATGGATCCTGCTTCTGATGGCAGCAGTCTGCCTTCCTCTGTCAGCTGCTTAAGAGGTGCCCATGTTTCTAACACAAGTTTTGGTGATAAGCTGAATTTTTCCTCTTTGCTGTGAACTTGGTCCCCAGGACATGTGAGAATGGATGCACATCTGTGGCCCCTCCACGTGTTAGGTGTGATGTGTGCACACCAGTGACCTGGTGCTTCTACAAAGGGCTCTATCCATCTATCTATCCATCTATCTATCCATCTATCTATCTATCTATCCATCTATCCATATCTATCTATCCATATCTATCCACCTACCTACCTACCTAGTGTGGGAGGCCTGTAGTCTGACAGAGAAGTCTGAAAGAAAGCAGGAGACTTGTTCAGCTGTGTACTGACAACAGAGGTTGTTAACCCATCCAGGAATAATTGATTATGGGATTTATGTCTGTCTTCTGTGTGTTCTTAGATATTTTATTCTCACAGGTTAACAGAAGCAAAAGATTCTGTGGCACTTAATGACTTGCACATTAACCAAGTGACTACTGTCCTATATATGCTGCTGTAGTGAAAAGAATTGTACTTTTCTTGGAGAAATTGCTGACTATTGCAGATTACTCCCTTGATGCTGGATGTGTATGTGTCTCTGGAGTTCATCAGTGATGTTTAAAGAAGTGTGGTAGAAATGATGAAGCACCACATTATATGGAGAGGCTAAAGAACTGCCCTTTTATAGGCATATACATCTTAAGCAAGATGGATCTGCAAGTTTCACTGGAATTGTGATTTTTAAAATTTTCCAAATAGCTCATGAGTGATGCTACTGCCCTTGGCAGACTGTATATGCTATGGTAATCTTCAGATTCTTCAGGCATGAAGTGTCTGGCATTTCTGTTATCACTAACCTAAATGAAATACAATAAAAAGATCTAAAGTGTCCATTCAGAATAAGCTACTTTTGAAAACTGACTTCATAGCAAGATGCTGCAGTTCAGCACAACGGTTTTTCCTTCCCCTGCCTTTCTAGTATGATTTGACAGCAGGTTTTTAATATGCATAGAGGAGTATTTTTCCTCTCATGTTTTTAAGAAAGCCTACAACACAAGGGAGGTTTCAGATTCACATTTCCATTAAATTATGTGAAGGAAATTAGTTTTTCTTTTTAGCCATGGGAAACAAGACATTGTTCCAAACTGCAAGAGGTAATGTTTAATGATGTGTCTTTAAAAGAAAAGTCCCAATTTTAAAAACCTAAAATATTTTATTTGCATTTTCTCACCTAAATCTGTTTAGTTGTTTTGGAGCTCTTTTGCTTTTTTTCATCAGAAAGCTGTGCAGAAAACATGCACATTGCAGGTATTGTTTCATGACAACTCAACAGCAAGCTAGCAGAGAGAAGTGTTTAAATGAATGTTAGGCATGATCTTTTCTAGTTTTATCTGGAGAAATTTACAGCTTAAACACATTTTGGGTCAAAGAGGAGACACAGGCTTTTCTTTGTCTTTGCTTTCCAGCAGCATAGGCTTAAGATGCAAGAAGGTGGAGAAGAATCAAAGATACAGAATCATGTGCGTTATTGGTATTCTTGGTTTTAAGAAATAGTATTTGTGTGGTGACTGCATTGCAATAACAGGCATATTGAAATGAGAAATAATTAACTTCTGAGCATTATAGTTCATGCAAGGATTTTTATTTTTCTTAAAATGCATTCAGAACAGTGTATCTGCCCATAGAGGTGAATGCTACTATGATTTCATATTCAAAAGGCCACTGTGTCAGTGTATTTGCAGAGTATTTTCAATCTGTGAATGAATAAGCAATTGCTTACCCCATCACAGGACAGGAAAAGCAGAGAACTGGTTAATGGCTCATTGCTTTTGTTTAGGACATAGCCTAAAACTGCTGCTTGTGTTGATAATTATTTTTATATCTACAATAGAAAGAGTTTTGAAATGCTAGCTCCGTATATCACCATGAATATATTTGTTGGTTTTTGTTGTTAATGTAATAAATTTCATGCATTTTGTAGTCTATGTGAGTATTTGCTTGTGAAAATTTTACTAGAAAAGGAATTTTTTATTGTTAAGTGTTAGCATATTAAGACTAATCAGAAATCTGACATTTGAGTGCTTAGTCGCTAATAAACCAAGGCCATACAGACTCTGCATAATAAAGCTTTCACTTTTCTTTGGTTTATAACATGCCTTTTGAAAGAAACCAGGATTATATTGAGATACAAAACATGCAGTTTAGTAATATCTCTTGATAATGTTCAGCAATGTTGTCTTGTGTTAGAAAAACTCTAACTTAGAAGAGTAATTGATCAGCTGTCATCCAAACAGAAATAATATTTGCCATGGGATAAAACAAAGTATTTTAAAGAAAATTGCATTAATGAAAACATGGCTGAAGAACAGCTTCACAGATACAAGTTTTAATTTTACTAAGCAGATATTCCAGTTAACTTTTCCAAGGATGTATCGTTCTCATTCCAGACTACTAGCAAGATAAACAGCTACAGTTTGCATCTGCATCCATTTATGATTCTGTTTTTACTAGCAGCACCTTATCTTTTATAGCATGCAGCTGTCTTTCAAAGTGCTCAGATTATAAGGAGAATAGTTTTTGTTAACAAAAAATTACTTGTATTTACAAGCAGATTAATCAGACCTAGTTAACTTAATCACAGGGGTTTGTTTTTTCCACATGGCTTCAGTGCATTGGACTTACTTTTCCACTCAGTCTTACATATAATACATTTAAGAATTTTGAAATTTAGTTGAATTTCTTAAGTATGTGTACAGTTTTTGTACCTAAAGCTCAGCTTACCTTTTTGTATTTAGTAGAGGAACTACACTTATTATTGTGTAATATGAAACACTTTTAACTGTCAAAACAAGTTTCTGTCAGTAGGAATCATGGTGATCATTGTCAATGTTACTCTGAGAGCATTCACATTTCTAAATCAGCACAGAAATTCTTGCACTTTTTATGCTACATACTGGGTGATATATATGTCTAGCTGTCGAGTAATCGAATTTATCAGTTTGCTCTTTATAATTTAGTATTGACAATACACAATTTGTGATATTGTTTTCCGTTCGTTAAATAAACTAGTTTTAGTACTGTGTTATGCTGTTTAAAATTAATACTCAAATATTAGGTAGAAGGCTCCAGGTTGGAGTCACAGGAAAATTCTGAAAAATTTAGTATGTTCTCCAATTGGGAGTGAATTGCAGGATTAAAATAGTGGCACAGTAGAAAACAACATATTTGCGGTTTGGTAGTGGTCAGAGGTTTTTTTAATATGCTGTATTTTATTTCCTGTCCAATGGCTTTCTACTTCTTTTTCATTGTGTTGTAAGTACAGTAAACCAGGAAAACCAATGTGCTCTTTTTTTATTGTCAGGTTTTTCTGTCCTTTTCAGCATCTGTTTCCTTCTGTACTGAGGTGTTGAGGAAATACAAAATAGCAGGGACACTTCCTGTACTGTCCATGCTGTTGTGTAAGTCATTATGGATCTCTTTCCATCTCATTGAGGAAGTTGTAGCAGCTCTCTGGTTGCCTGTGATGATAAGCTAAGCAAAAAGCTGTGGTAGTTAAGTGACATTTATCACCATTGCTGTGTCATTTGCATGTGAGTTACCTTGTAGTTTTCTCACAATGTTGTTTGTATGGTGTGATATGAGGCTTTGAAGATGAACGTGGGAGCTGATTTCTGTCTGTTCTTTCCTAGGTGACGGGTGTGGACACACTGTACTGGGCCCTGAGAGTGGGACCCTGGCCTCCATAAACTACCCCCAGACCTCTCCCAACAGCACTGTGTGTGAGTGGGAAATCCGTGTGAAGCCTGGGCAGCGAATTCAGCTCAAGTTTGGTGATTTTGATATTGATGATGCTGATTCCTGTCATTCCAGTTACCTGAGAGTTCATAATGGCATTGGCCCCAACAGGACAGAAATAGGTAGGAACTTTAATTGTCACCATTTGAGAACGGTTGTCTTGCGTAGAATTCAGATGTACTTTTGTTACTTTTGTTACTTTTTAACAGCAGCTGCATCATAAATGCAACACAGGTCCTGTAATAATCTCAGATTCTTAAGATTTTCAAAGGAAGCGCCACTGCAATATGGTGGTTTTTTTCTCTGACATTTCCTAGTAGCTTGTAAAGTTCTTGTAAGCAGTGAAGAGGGAACTGTAAAACTAGAAGCATCTTCATTAAAAAAAAGGTGTAGATATCTATATCTATCTATCTATCTAGCTGGTGTTAAAGGATGACCGGCTTCAAAATGCATATAGTCCAAATATCCTCCATCTTCTGATAATGTTCTTCGTTTTTGTTCTCTTCAGAATAATTTCATGACTAGTAGTCAGTGGGGTTGTTTTTGAATAGCAGTGTGATGTTCTCATCTACATCAAGGTGTATGTAGGGTGTTTAGACTCTAACGGTTACTTTGCATAAAACTCAAAATGAATTGTCATTCTTCTTTTTCTAAAATTAGCTATTATGCAGATGATCTTCATTTTCTTTCAAAGTTTTAATTTGGAGAGAGAGAAAAATATTTACTTCACTGTTTTTGTGCAATTCAAAGGCTGATCGCGCTGAAGTGAGTCTTTTTCTAAAGAGGCTAGTGGAGTGTTAGGTTTATTAACCCTCTTTTCCAACTGTTACCTAGGTAAGTGTGTGTGAAAATATGTGCTTGGAGCTGTTGAGCCAGACTTGGTCTAAAATAGGAAACACTGAATACCTTAAATGGCAAGGAACGTCAAGTTTTGATAAGGCTATTACTCACTTTCATAAGGGACTTAATGGGTTCAAGTAAATTCCTGCTTTATTGTTTCCCTTGCTTTTCAGCTGTGGCCTGCTGGTGTAGCAGCACAGTATGTTGGGGAAATATGTGTTGTTCTGCTCTTAATAAATTAAATCACAGGACAAACAGTGACAAGTACAGATGAGGTGAGGTTCGAGGGTTTTTTAATGTTTAAAGCAACAGACACTGGAGAGATTAAACAGTGATGTTATAAGTAAAAATGAAAATATGCCCAATTATAATTAAAAAAAAAAAACTAATTTATTTCGCGACCGTAATACAGTCCGGACCGCCAACAATCAAACGGACAGCATAACACTCCCGGGAGGTAAGCTGGGTGAGCATAGATATGGCCTCTATCGCACCAAATCCCCCTTGTCCACACCGGCTGCTCCGAGGCAGCGGTTCTTATACTCTTTAATTTGCCCGCAGCAGAATCCCTTTGTTTCTTTTTAGAGTTCTTCATATTCAAGTTGGTTTCTTTCCTCGGTCCGGGCTGCACAAAGCCTTCATCCGGGAACTGATTAATACATTTCCCCGATCCCCGGAATCTGGCATTCAGATGGCAGGTGTTGATGGCTCTGGTCTTCTCAGATAGGTATCTTGTCCAGGCCATCGTCTCTTGGGCATCACTGGCCACATGCTTTTGTGAATGCCCATCTCCTGTGCAGCTGAAGTTTCCTTCACATGTAAATGTTGTGGTGCCTCTTTGTCCATCTGCCGAAGTTTAGCCATCCTGAGGATAAAAATTTCTCCCTCTCCTTTCCCCTATGCACAGTAGGTTCGTTTTAAATATATTGTAAAAAATCATAGTCCTCTCTCTTCTAAAAGCTACAAGTTGTTTTATTATGGTTGTATGTCCATTTAGTTCCAAATTACCAGCAAGAAAAGGTGCCACTTTGTTTTCTGTCTGCTTACAATAAATTAGAGATACTTTTATGTAACTCTATCTGCATGAATTACTAACTATATCTCTAACAAGTGACTTGAATTTTCTTGGAAAAAATCTGGACTTATCCTAAGTTTTTCCATTCAAGACTACTGACATGGTCTAACATGAAAATACTTGTTTTACATAAAATCTGAAATTCAGTCATACCTTTTACCCTATTTTACCCAAAATGACTGTCGTGATTTGATCAGGAAGTGAGTTTATGAGAAGGTTGTGGTCAAACCAATCAGTGGCCAGATTTGAAAACTGGCACCTGATGTGGCCACCGGGGACCTGGATACGCCTCTGAGAACATACAGGGGTTAAAAGCAGAAGATTCCCAGAGGGACTGTCTCTTTTGAGTGTGGCGGTGAGTCGATCTGACTTCTTCCCCTGCCCAGCTGTGTCTGGGTGGGGGAGGGGAGGCCATGCAGCCTGTGGGAAGGGAGGCCGGAGCTCATGCAAAGTGCAGCGGTGGAGGAGACCCGGGATGTTTTGGGCAGCCTCCCCCTGGGAGATAATGATAGAGAGTCTGTGCTGGCTTGAAATTTGATATCTTGTGCCAGCACCAGGGCCAGGAGAAGAAGTGGCGGGGGCGGGGCAAGGTGCCCAGCCGCCAGCAGACTACGGCTGAAATTTTAACCCCTTCGGTGCTGACAGTGTAAGCTGTAAAAACATTGATCCTCCCCAGCTGAGAATTGAGAGGAGGATGGGCAAATGAGAAGAAGGCTTGTGTGAGTGAAGAAATGCCAGCAGATGAGAAGCGCCTAGGTGGAGGAGATGATTGGAGTGGCTTTGGCTGGACTTTTCTCTTACATGGACATGGGACGGAACCAATTTCTTCCTGTAATGTAGAGACTGCACCTTGAGGGAGATGGTTGGCCAGAAGCCAGGAGCGGCAAAGCTGTTGTAAAAAGAAGTAGAAGGAACAGAGACTGATGCGGAGGGTGTGGTGGAGCCCTCTGCCTTCAGCAGAGAAGGATCTCTGTTCATGAGGCCCCTCGGCCCCAGGGGGTGAAATATGGGGGGGACAGGTGTCCCAAAGGGTAAGAGGCTGCCACTTCTTGGAACGAGGCAAAGCGTTCTTAAAAGAACCTAACAAGCCATTTGGATCCGTGGACAGTGGTGAGAGCACTGGACATAGAAGGAAGATGGTCACCACGGCAGAGTCTCTCCAGGCAGCTGCCACGTGTGACAGAAGCACAGGAGGTTCCAGCTGTGTTTCCTGGGGAGGCCCATGGTGCAAGAGAGAGACTCCTCTCTCCTGATGAACTGGGGGGAGGTTGTGTGAAGGATGGTATTGGACTGAGAATTGAGTGTTAGAGGGGATTGAGTGTTAGAGGGGTGGGGGGAGGACGAGTGTTTTGGAGGTTTTCCATTGTGGATTATTGTATGTGGGTTTTTTTTTCTTTTTTTTTCCCCTCTTGTCTTTATGTTATAGATTAATAAAGTGTTGTGTTTTCCCTCCATTCCCAAGTTGGAGCCTGCTTTGTTCTGTTTCCCGGTCCCATCTCACGGTAACCATTTTGGAAATAACCTTTCATGGGGGCACTGGCATTGTGCCAGGGTCAGTCCATGACAGTGACTTAAAAGTTGGCTGGTTAGATAAAAAAATAAATTGTTAGAGGGTTCATTGAAAAAACAGAGAGTGTTTCTAATGAAGCTTTTAAGGGCTAGTGCTTATTCCAAGCCTTTTGAGTATTCATGAAGAAATCAAAAGAAGATTCAAATGCTCATTGTTAGGTTTGTCTCTAGTGTAAATGAGATCTAGAGAAGTTTATAAGATTTCAGTACAGTCAAATCACTATGCATCTGCAATCAGATATACTTATTTAAGACATGAGAGTTCCCTCTCCTGTTCCATTGTAGCTGTACAAAAGCACTCGGGATCCTTCAATGCATAAGTACAGACAAAATAGCAATATTACATCTTATGCACACACAGTTGACAGAGGTGTTGCTACAGTCATGCTTTGTCCATTCCTAGTGCTTGCTTTTTAAAAGATTGTCAAAAATCAGGCAAGAGACCAGGGAAGGGTTAGAAAAATTATTTATAGTCTCAAAAGTATGCCTTGCTATGAATCATGAAGCGCATCACTCTACAGTTTGTCAAAGGCCGTATGTCCATGGGCAAGCAGCACTGGAGACTTATCCAAGCTGGATTTAAATGGCTTGCACTGTGTATTTGCCTGAAGAAGGGGATAAATGGTGTTTTAAGAGGAGTCTCATGATGGTCACTCATATAACAAGATCCAGTGGCTGAAAACAAACTTTTAAAAAAAACTTTTCTGCTTTTTTATTAGAAGATACCCTTGCTTTGTTAAAAAAAATATGAAATAAGCGTCATCTAGAAAGCTCTGAATAATGACAGGAATTTGTACTTTAACTTTTAAATTTTTTAAATTATTTTGATAGTGTTTGGGAGTGCAGTTCACTTTTTAAAGGAAATTGACATACATATTATATTTATTTTGTATTCTATTTGTGAAGAGCTATTCCTGCAGGACTGTGTTACTCCACTTCCTCTACATTAGTATGGTAATTTGCCTTCATTTGAGAAAGGAGTCTTGCCTCTTTTTCTGCTCTTTCTGCTATATGATAACATACTCATTATGAGGAAAGCAAGTGGAATGATGAGCTAAAACAGAGGCAGTGTCATTTACTGCCGGTGATTATCCACTTTGCTTATCCACTGCAGAATCTTGAATAGGGTTATAGATGGTTTCTACAATATCGAATGATCATAGTAGCCTGTAGAACAGAAGATTATTTTTTCTAAACAAGTTAATTAACTGGTCAGTATCTTTACTAAAGCTTCTAGTTAGTAGGACTGGGGAACTCCATATTGACTGGGGCCTGTTTAACAGTCATTCATCCATTAATGTGGTATCAATTCTAGAACTTCATAGGACAAATACTGTCAATATCTGTGGACTCCAGCAGTTGAAATGGTGTTATTTTTGTTTATTTTCTATGGCAAGAGAGGCACCCAGGTACAGAACCTTTGTTATGTATTGTCGCAGGCGGACCCCCAACCAGGGAATAACATGCATTGACTCCATGATTGCAGAAGGCTGAACAAATGCTTTATTAAGCTATACTATATTATACTACATACTACACTATACTATACTAAAGAAAAACCCATGACTCTTACAGACAGTCACGACGCAGCTTTGACCTAACTGGTCAGTCAATCCAAAACACCATCACCAGTGTCCAGGTAACAAATCCCTTTTGGTAAGCAATCTCCACAACACGTTCCACATGTACCATACAACAGATGCAGCAAGTGAAGATAAGAATTGTTTTTCTGAGCTTTCTCACAGCCTTTCAGCTTCCCAGGAAAATCCTGAGAGAGAGAATTATGTCTCTCTATGTTCAAAGAATATGTGAATACCACAGTTATGTATTTAGGTGTGATAAAATAGAAAGTAAGCTAACTGGTAATTTATCTTAATGGTGCTTACCTGTGATATATGTATGGCACTGCTGCAATGCAGTGAGCTGTGCCTGCTGCTTTCCAGAATTAGGGAAAGTATGTGATAGAGTCACATGGAAGAGTCTATGAGGAGGAAGTGCTCCAGCAGCTTTGGGAAAAGGAGGGCTTTTTTCTCATTTGCTTCTGTAGATGCTTCTCATTGTCCTAACTTGATATTTTTCCTTGTGAGATTCCTCATATTCTTTGAAGCTCTGAGTATGAAGGTTATACATGGCTAGAGGTGAATGGGATAAGGTCACATTTATCTGCAGGTATTGGGGTATGTAAGACCTTTGACAGTGACAAAACAAATGTGGAACTCACAGTCTACCATTTGCTTTAAATGGTCACTAAGCATTATTTAGTGTCATTCTCATATATTTGCTTTTGAGTATACACTAGAACTAATGTGAGCCTACACTGCAGATGAAATAAGAGGCTGGAAATTGAATAAGATGCTTATTACATGTGATGTTTTGGGTCAATATTTGCTCTTCTCCTCTCCACAGGAAAATACTGTGGGTTTGGCTTTCAAATGGATGGTTTAATTACTTCAAAAAGTAATGAAGTCACAGTACAGTTCATGAGTGGAATTCACAGTTCTGGACGTGGATTTCTTGCAGCTTATTCAACCACTGACAAATCAGGTATTTATAATTATTTGGTGATTTTTCTCTGCTGGCAGAATTAGAGCTGTCTAGTAAAAACACAGAACCAGTTCATTTACTCCTACAGTCTTACAAATCAAATTCTAAAAATTTAGTACACTTTCATGATACTTCTGTGTAGGAAATTTGACTGCCTACCTAAAAGTTGCTGTAGTTCTAGAGAAATGGTATCAAAGCTTACCTTGAATAGCAGAGTAAAAATGTCATTGTCTGTTATAAATGAAAGGACTGCTTCAGATTCAGGACAAAATGCATTTTTTCAGGTAGTAGTCAAGCTGGCAGATAGCTAAAAAGTTTTCTTATCGACCTATATATATTTTACACAGACTAACATAGTGGAAATTTTTATTTCAGTAGCAGCATCCTGTACTCCCTTAACTCTTTAATGACATAATCTGCAGACTAGTTTTTTGTCTTTTTCTTGTTTTTTTTTTTTTTTTAATCTTGGTTTTAGTTCTTTTAAGCCTCTGAAAGAGGTTGTTGTATTTGTTGTGCATCTCCTCCCACTCATTGTAAAGGTGAGTGATACATGTGGTCTGCAAGGAAATGAAGGAGCAGCAGCAACTGCCTCAGAAGGTGAAAAACCTTATCTGGATGTTATTATTAAAAGAATAGATGAAGAGTCTCAGTTTTTAATTTTGTAGGGTTTTTGATTCTTTCCTCTCTGTATTTTGGACTGTATGTGTTGATACACAGCAGACACAAACACAAAATTTGTGGTATCAGTCATAGATGCCAATAACATAGCATTCTAACATTTGTTCTCTGTGGTGCTTGTGTTCAGCACTGCAGAACCATTAAATGGTGAAACCACATGCCTCTTTATCTTATTAATTTAATTTTGTAAAAGGAGCATATGTTTCTGTTTCTGATTGATCTCTGAAATATAGCTATAAATTAAAATTAAGCTGCCCAGTAAAAGGATTTTTGTAGTATTATCTAGTGTCATATTCTCAGTAGATTTCCCAGTTACTCAGACAAATTAGCAAGGTTCTGCTGTGATACAAAGTCTCTTGCAAGAAAATTTAGTAGGAATGTGTTTTTTTCATTCTGAGACTTTTTTTTTTAAGCCTCAGAGGCTCAAATGTATGTATTCATGCAGTTTAAAAAGCATATTCAACCTTTTGTCTTTTTCATCCTTTTGACTTACATTTTTTCTTTCCAGACTTAATTACCTGTTTAGACAATGCAAGTCACTTTTCCGAACCAGAATTCAAGTAAGACTGATTTTTACCTGTTTTCTTTCCAGTCTATTTAATGAAGTAATTTTAGTGTTTCTGCTTTGCTTTGTTACATATTCTGATGCAGCTTGAAAACTGGCCATCCAGAGAACTTGAGACACAAACTAATTAGGGTTAGAGCTGAAGAATTTTGACATTTGCACTCCTCCTTCCTCCTCCTGTCTCTCCCATTTGTGCTATTTACTTGCAGTATACGGTAGAACCTTGTTAATTTGTACTAACACATAGGAGCTCCTATCTCATTTTCATAGAAAAAATATTGCTTTTATAAATATATTTTAGCAGGTACACAACTTAATTACTGAAATTTGTGTTGCAGTTACCTAAGGAGCACTAAATGATGACATGTATTAGAAATTGCAGACCCATTTCACAGTTTGGTGCTCATTAATGAGGTTCTGTGGAGACACAGAATGCTTTACATTCTGAAGGGGAAAATGTGTCATTTCCCTGCTGTCTCCTTCCCCATTTCCATCTAAAGCAAGGCCAATGTTTAAAGCTGCAGACTACTATGAAGTGTCTAAGCTTACTTTTTGGAGAACTTAAGCCGTGGCAGCCTGAAACATTTCAAAGTGCTACCTCTGCATTTCTCCTTCATCTTCCCAGGTTCCTAAATAGGGCTCTAGTTGTAGGTTCTGGCCTTAGTCAGTGTGTGACAAAGTCTCTGAATTCCCCTGTTTTCATGGAACCTACATTGTTGCTTCAGCTGTTGCTGAGTTGTGGTGAAAATGTTGATGCTTTTACTCCACTTTACTTTTAGCTCTTGAAAATGTAATTTTCATGTGTGCAGTATGAAATGGTGCTAGAACATGAACACAGGCTTGCTCCAGTGGTGCTGGTGTCTTGCCTCTTGCTTTTTATGAGCTAGTGGTAATTTGGCCAGTTTTTATGATCTAAGCATTGCCAAAAGCTATTACAAAATAGCATTACGTTTCAGATGCTTTATTTAAGGGTGTCATACAAATAGATATGAAGGTCTCTAGTTCATAAAATACAGTTCATTAATATTTTTAGTTATGTGACTTTGAATTTACAGGAACCACATATTATTCATAATATAAAATGTTTTATTAGTTCATCATATTGAGACTGGAACTGTACTTTCAGCTGGGACTTATTTTAAAACATTTTCAAATGTCTGCCCTCCTGTTGGGTACTTCTGAGTATTTTTGGTCTGATTTGATCGGTCTTCAATTAGGAGATATCATTACATAGTGATCCATGAATAGCAGAGTCTTGTAAATCAAAATTGTAACTTTTTTATAACAGTAAGAGAGTTGTTGGTGCATGCATATCCTGACTTGATTTTCTGTTCTCTTTCAGTAAGTATTGTCCAGCTGGATGTGTGATTCCTTTTGCTGATATTTCAGGCACTGTTCCTCATGGATACAGAGATGTAAGTGAAAATACCATGGGCTAAAGTGAATTTTTGTAAAACACATGGTGGATAATGTAAGTCAGTTGTAGTTGTTTACATTAGTTGTGCTTCCTGTATGCTAGGATTTGTACCTCCTAAAAGAGAACAACATGGTACTTATTTTTTAGCACTGGTGCTAAATGACAGATGCTTTAGATGTTGCCATCTCCAAGAAGTGGAGTAGTGTAGTGGAGTCTCAAATACTTTCATAAGTCCTGCAGAGAAGAGTGGATCAATCAAAAGAGTGGGTTTTTTCAACTCCCTGTTTTCTTTTACTTGGTTTTCTCAGGCTGGGAAGTTCGGATTTATAAAGAAAGAACCAGTTATTTTAATGATGTCCTCTTGTTTTTGACAATGTAATGCCTCTTTCAGCAATGTCGTAGTGGTGATCTTAATTTTTGTTACACTTTAGAGATGAAATACTGTTTAGGCTCAGCAGCTATAAAATAATTTGCAAAACAAATTTAATACTCTAAGAGTAGTTCTATAAATTGGTAATGAGCATCTTTAATAATGTATTGTTTACTTAAAACACTGCAAAACCCTATACGGTATTTTTCTAATGTAAGCCTTTGCAGGTCAATTAATGAACTTGCCATAGGATGGGCAGATGTTTGCTTTGTTTATTTTTAAGTTATTATAATTTTGCTAGCAGTCTACTAAAAATTATATTAAATCCTTGCTTTTTATTTTAAAATACTCTTTTAATAAGCCCTTAGATGTAGTACAGATATAAGACAATGTAAAAATGTTAGTAACCAAAGATTTTAGTATTAAATACAAACTTAAAATATGACTGTTTCTTTTTTCCCCAAATATTTGTAAATCCCAGGCTACTTGATTAAACAATCACCCCCATGTAAAAATGTCACCACAGTGTAACTGTATTACATGTTCTGGTCCCCAGTGAGTCCGCACTAAGTGGCTGCAAGGTAATTTTTGTAGCTAGTAATAATATTAAATTGATTCTCTGTGTCACAAATTTGCAGCATCTGTAGGAGTTCTGCTTGTTGGGAGTTTGTTTTTTTTTTTTTTTTTTTTTTCAAAAAATCTGGTATAATTGTTTTCTATGGAGAAAAACGAAACCTTTTCCTAAGGAAACTTAAGGAAATAAATGCCTTGTGACTTTCTTTTTGTATACTTTATCAACCAAAAAAGGCTAGGAATTTCCCAGAAGTCGGGCTGTGTGGAAAAAAATGAAATTGTCCAGCACTTTAGACCAAGTTTCAGGTTGGGATTTCTTATGCATCTCTTTCAAATATATGGGAACTGTTTGCTGCTTTAAAAAATACACAGAGTCTTGATTCTTTTCTGTGTGACCCTAATGTCCAAAGTTCTTGCGGGCTTGGAGCTCTCACTGCTGACATCTGGTGAGCAGGGAGGAGAGAGCTGTATCTCCTCCTGAATCTCATGCTCTTATTTTAATGGAGAGGAGAGCTGTGTTGATCCCAGACCTGTTGGATGTGAGCTTACTCTGGGCAAGCCTGACAGACTTGGTGTGATGAGTGCTGCTCACTGTGGCACCTGTAGCCTGCAAGCCAGTGAAGTGTCACTGTGACATTTGTTAGTAGATTCTGTCATCCAGGGAGAATGATACCCTGCATCCAGGCAAAAACATGATACCCTGCAAGAACATTTTTTATTACTGGTCTCCACTGACTTGTACAACATAGGTAATTGACTTGTTTAGGATGAGTTGTATGCATTTATACTGTGGCTTTATGTGGATCAGTGCTGGATGGTTAAACCATGTTTAACCACAAGTTCTGATAAAAAAATCCCTTAGCTAAAAGCTACAAAATGTGCAGTGCCTCACCCCTTAATTGTGAGAAAATAAACAAACACACTTTCAATGTGATTTCTGTTAAAAAGTTTTCTATGTATTCACATGTTTTATTGTCTAATATAATTTATTATAGGCTGAGCCTGCCTGTCTGGCTTTTTTAGGCTGATTCACTTTGGTGTTGGTTTGAGGTCATTTAATTACAACAGTTACATTCTGAATGCATCTGGGTGAAGACACAGTGAAGTGTAGGGCCTTCTTCTTGTGTTTTTATGAATTCAATAATAAATAAAGATGAATGGTTTCTAAATAACCAAGATAACAATTAACTAAGAATAGTATTTTAATGTAATAATAACAAAGACTCTAACTGGACAGTGTAGCATTTACAATATATGGTGTGGTGTTTAATTTATTGACTTAGTAGTATGAAATTTTTCTTTCCCTTCCTTCTTCAAGTCATCATCACTTTGTATGGCCGGTGTTCATGCAGGTGTCATGTCAAATACTCTGGGTGGTCAAATTAATGTTGTAATCAGCAAAGGCATTCCGTACTATGAAAGCTCCCTGGCTAACAATGTCACCTCAAAAGTGTAAGTATAATTTCCTTATCTTTAGCACCTTAGGTCTTGGTATGGTGTTATTCTGGGATTAATTTCAGCTCATGGACCTATATGTTACCTGGACTGGTTCTCTTCTCTAAATTTCTCACACTTTTGCTATAGTGTAATTGTTTTTCCAAATAACTTTAATCTCTAGACCATAAATTTTCATTTTCCAAATTCTGCGAGGAGTTTTTACCTTTTTGGCTATAAATTCCTACTGGTCTGTGGAAAAACCGCAATTTAATTGCAGCTTTTCAGGTTAGGAAAAGTGTGTAGCTTTTCATCATCTCAAGTCCCACAAATGAAAGCAATCACAGGAGACTGATTTGTGTTACTATGATTAGTTTAATTTGAAAAGAAAGCATTTTAATGAAGTCTTGCATTTTGCTGGGGGATGTTGCTTTGAAAGTATTTAACCCAGTATCTCTGGACTTGATTTCATTTGAGAAGGTGTTTGTCCTGAAAGCGCTGCATCTTGCTGGCAGAATGTGTTAATCATTAAGTGCTTGTTCCGGCACATGTGCATAGGTTTCAGTGGCAAGCAGACAAGAAAAATAAATTGAAGACAGTTTGTTTCAATTTTTCTCACGAGGAACTGTAAAACATCATCTTTTGTTCTCTGCAGGGGACTCTTGTCTACGAGTCTCTTCACCTTTAAGACGAGTGGTAAGTGTCACATGTGTTACACGTTACTACTTTCATACAAACTTTGTGAAGAGGTGGGTGTGCAGGTATTTTATTTCTTAATTTTTTTCTCATTTGTGAGACCTTTTTTTACCACATTCTTCAATAATGTATATTTTTGAATTGTTTTACTATCTCTACTTGATGATTAATCATCACTAATTTATAGGTACAGCAGTGTTTCGAGTAAGCCTTGCTTATCTGCAGAAAGAGATTCTTTCAGGCTAATTAAATAAATGAGCTGTAGTTTTCTAAGTGGAAGCTAGTTTTTCTCTAAGTCACTTTAAATGCCATCTTTGAGTGGATGTTGGAAATAATGTGAAGACAGTACCCTTTCCTTAGTCTCTTTAACTATTCTAAGAACAATATAAAGACCAGAAAGCCATCATGTCTGTTTTTCATAATGATAAAGTTAAAAAAAGAAAGGGAGGGGGAATCATGCAGATACTTCTCAAAATAAATAAATGCTTTTCCTAATATATAAATCAAGGCACCGTGATGGGGATATAAAGACAGGAATCTGATGGGCAGGAGTGTTTGGTGATGGAAATGTATAAATAAGGAAAAATTAGAATATACAGTGCACTTAGTATTAAAATTATTTCTCTCTCAGGCATCTGCAAGAGCTGAGGGAAGGAATTACAGGTCTAGTGTCCTTATGCATAAAGAATATTAAACACAGTGATCCGGGCAGGGTTTGCTGGGTTTTTTTGTCTTTCACAATGTGATCTGATAGTATGTATGAAAGTAATTAAATGGCCTTGGAAATTGGAAGAGATAGGAAAAAATGCTAGTCTAGACTTTGTGAACTTCAGTGACACATGAGAAATTGAATTGGCTAGAGACAAGATGTAGCTCTAGATTAAAATGTCTGTAGCTGGGTTGCCTAGGACTTAGGTGAGGGCAAAAAAACCCTGTAGTATGTTCAAGTGAGATTCATCAAACTGTGGTGAAGGTCCTAATGTGTTCCTGCTGTTGCAGTTGGTTTTATGACTTGGTATGAAGTAGAGGAGTGTGTTAGTGCTAGAGGCGTGGTCAGTGCAGAGAAAGATGAGACTAGTTATGCCTGACTTTGAGGCTCAATAGAAATTAACTGAAGCGTCACAGAGCAAAGAGTGGAATGTAGCAGGTATTTAAACACTGAGGCATTTCTGCTGACAAGTGGCAGCATGTTAGATGGAAAATGACAGATGAGGGAAAGAATTTCCTTAGTGAAGTGATCCTGTGCTGTGGCAGGTGACGTACATTCAGCAGAGACAGTAAACTACTAATGGCATCTCAGAGGACATGGGCAAGACTTTCTCTGGGATCCAGTCACACATGGGCTATGCCGCCTGTGCCTTCCTTGAGGGATGAGTGCCCCCTTTGGTGGAGAGGGGGAGTTCGCAGGAGAAGAGAAACTTTGCTGGGTTGTTCAGCCTGCCTGACGGAAAGCAAAGATTGCTCTATGCTGATACTTCTGAGAACTGTGCATGTGAGAGGGGAAAACATTGGTATTACAGAACGAGAAATTCAGCCCTGAATTTAGGAGACGTTTTTCAGCCACCAGCAGAAGGCAACATGGAAAGAAACATTTAATAAGAATGGTAACCAGAAAAATGTAACTAATTTCAAGGATGCGTTTGAGCTCAAGGCCAGGCTTATGACATGACTTCCTACATGCTTTGGTTTTGTTCAAATTAACACTGTGATGCTGGGGTTGGTTTAAAAACCCAAGAAGTTACACAGACACAAGAAAGGAGCTAATGAACCAGTAGCCTGTTGGCCATTCTTGCAGCAACCAGATATACTCTTACACCATGAATGTTCCCCAGTGCTTCTCGTTGAGTGCTCTGTGTGAGTGGTGACTGAGAGAATATCCACATTACTCTTGGAACAGGCACAAATCACGGCATTCTTGTTCTAGCATCCCTGTTAGAAAGCAAAAGACAGTGTGTTTTGCTGGTATTGTTGTTATGGAATAAATTTAGATAGCAATTTAATATTGGCATGTAAAGTCTTAAAATCCAAGCAGCATAACTTCAGTTCTTATTTACAATCATCGCCTTTTCTGTTGTTCAGGTTGCTATGGGACACTGGGTATGGAGTCTGGGGTGATTCCTGATTCCCACATCACATCATCATCGATTCTTGAGTGGCCTAACCAAACAGGACAAGTAAACATTTGGAAACCTGAAAATGCCAGACTAAAAAGGCTTGGACCTTCTTGGGCTGCATTTATCAGTGATGAACATCAGTGGTTGCAGATTGACTTGAATAAAGAAAAGAAAATAACAGGTAAGTGAATCTGATGTGACTTTTCAGCAGCAATTAAAATTTTCAGTTACTGATATCCTTTTCTCCAGTGCTGGGCCTTAGATAAAGCTCAGGTGGCACTTAATTACCATTACACTTAATTTGATTCCATGTCCTAGCTGATACACTGAGGAGCCTGGAGCTGAAGAGGTGTAGTAGAGATTACATCTCTTCCATCAGAATTTGTTGAAGTGTTTCCTGTGGTTTTATTGGATCCTTGATTCTTCCCTTTTCCTGCTCATTGTCTCCGTGGAGATGCAGATCAAAATCCAGTCAGCTGGTACTTCTGGTGCAGGTGTAGTGACTTGTGTTCCTAGGTTTTCTTTAGTGCCTGTCATGGCCACAGTGAATCAAACATCAGTACTGAGGTGTTGGCATTTTGGGTTGAATCTCCAGGGTAGCAGTTGTACCTTCAGTGCCAGTGTTAGTGTTTTCTGGTTTAATCCTTCAGAGGTGATTTTCTGTTGTTAATAGGCATGTTTGTCATCTGATGTAAATCAAAATTAAGTTGGATTTAGGTTGAGTGCTTCATAGAGTCCAGGGCTTTAAGGCTATTGTGAAACATGTTCCACTGATCAGTTTGTGCTTGTCTCTTTCCAAAATGCCTGAGTTGGTCTCTGTAACCTCAGCTGCACACTCTGCTATCAGCAGTGTGGCTTGCTGTCATTAAGCAACTTGGATTTACCAGTGGCCTTTGTTGCTACCTCTCTGGAGACTCTTTGTATTTTGCATTACTCCACTAATTCTTCTGCTAACAAGCCTTTCCAAAACAGCTTTGCTGTGTGAGTTGTGCTGCAGCACTGCAGTGTCAGCTGTAGGAAGCTGCAGTTCTTTCAATGGTGCCTTTAGGTTGGCAGTACAAGAGCAGGGAGAAGCTGTGTCAGCAGCTGGAGACAGGAGTGAGCTGTGGTCAAATGAAGGGGCTGTTTCCATCAAGAAATGGGGCATGGGAGGAAGGGCTTAGCAAGGTAATACCATGAAAATTAAAATACAAAGTAAGTAAAATGAGTTTACAAAGTTTCAGTCACTGTAGAAGCTTCACACCCTGGCCCTTTGGATAATCTTCTTGAAGTTAACTGGACCAGTTAAGACTCTCTGCTATACAGCTCTGGATTCAAAAACAGATCTGTTAATTTTTACAAAGTGGTACCAGTTTTTTGTCCTAACTGGGTGCCTCAATTTTCACAGGTATTATAACTACTGGATCAACTTTAGCAGAGCACTACTATTATGTCTCAGCCTACAGAATTTTATACAGTGATGATGCACAGAAGTGGACAGTGTACAGAGAACCTGGCATGGGTAAAGATAAGGTAAAAATACCACATACTTTCTAGGTATGTTGTAAGGAAATTTCACAATTGTAAATATAAGTAATTTTGCTATGATGAGGAATCATTAAATAACTTTTATTTTCAGTGTTATTTTGAATCATAAACAACAGATAAGCAGAAGAAAATATAACAATATGCAAATATGTAAGGATTTGAACAGTTCCAAAATTCAGGTGTTATTTTCATTGCTATTTGGGATGGGAATATTCTATACAAGAAACTTCTGTTGCTGCTGGTAGGTTTTCTGGTACTGCATCTCTTCAATAATAATTCTGTTTCTTTTAAAATAGGTTATATATTTTAAAATTAAGCTTTATTTTCTTATCCTCTTAGAATTACAGAATAAATGTAATGGGTTGTATGTTTTTTCATGTTTCCTAATGTTTCTGTCAATTTTAATTTTTAAGCAAATACTGCTAGGTTTCTTATATAAGAGAACAGCCCTTGCAGAGGGAGGGGTATGTTCAGATTGCAAATGTTTTGTCACGCAGAAAAAGTCCCTAATATTAGCAGCAAGATAATCTTATTTTCCCCATGTTTACAGCTCTGCAGTATTTAATAGGCAGCAAAAATGAGAAAATTCTTGTCTTCCCAGTGGTTCAGATCAGATTTTCTTAACGAAATTACAAGATTCTTAGTAATGTGACTGGAACTAGATTTTCCTTCTTTTTCTTAAAATCCTTGGATGTAATTTATCTGAGTTCTATAGGCTGGTGGTATTAAGTACATGTAATTGTAACTACTAGTCTGGTAGTTTTTTTAGAAACAGGTTTTAAGGATGGTTACTTTGTCCTTGGTCTTCTCTTTACTCTGGGTTAAGAATGTTTCAAGGTAGGATGTATCATCCTGTTGAAGTAATAGGCTGAAGTTTGTTAAATTAAGACATATTTGATCACTGAATATAACTGCTGTAGGAAACTCTTGGAAGAGAGGGCAAGAATTTACTGTTGGGTCTGAACTACATGTGAACTAAAGTCACTGTTGGTGTGAAGTATTCAAGAAAAAAAGGAAAAAACCAGCATATTTTGCCAGTTTTGAGTGCCCTCTTCTGGCCATAAAACAAGATCTCAGTTAGCAAGCTGCCTAGATTTAGGCTTCAGTGTTAGTTTGACAATTTTCTTCAAAAAACGTTGCAGCTATTACCTAGAATTTGAGTGTATTGTTCCTTTTGCATGGTCATGAAATGAAAAAAAAATTGTGGAGCCTGAAATTACAGGCAACAGATCTTTCTTTGTGTTTTGTGTGTCATTAAGGGACAGGGCATGAAGAATCATATGTACCCAGGAACTGGCAGCTGTAGTTAAACGACAGAAAAAAATGGTTCAGTTTTTCTATTTCAAAGTATCAGATTTTCTCTCTGTCTGCTTTCACCTCACTTGATACAGATTTGCTTTTGGATGCATCTGCTTTGCTTACAGGCTTCTCCCTTTTTAGCATGCCAGACCAGCTGGGAGGTGCTAGTCCCTGGTTTTATGAAATATGTTTGGAATTCCTAACATTTTTCAGGAGACTAGAAGCTTTTCCAAGCCTTTCCTGTAGTCTTTTTTGCAAATACCCTTTAGAGATTT